>NC_142148.1:53966714-54566714 GCF_024610735.1 Ursus americanus
ATTATTATCATTTGTGGTGGTGGTGCTGCTGCTGGTGGTGGTGGTGGTTCAAGTAATCTCTACACCCAACATGGGGCTCGAAGTCAGGACTCTGAGATCAAGAGTCAGTGTGCTCTACGGAGAGCCAACCAGGTGCCCCTGAGCTTTTTGTAACCTAGGGAGAGCACAGGTTTCGTGCCCCACCCCCGCCTCTCCCCCCACCCCCATCCCCACCACTACCCTCCACCCCCTCCCCACGTACCTGTGCACAGACTCGATTTGGCAATAGCCTCGCCTCAGGTGCCCTGCAATGTTTCCAAACGTTGGCACTGCCCACCCTTCCCCACCCCAAACCTCCTGCCCCTTCTAAGAAGAACTCACCTAGCTTGAGTGTTTCCGGGTTGCCTGGACACCTGAAATTGTGGGGAGAGTGGTGTTCCTGGAGAGGGGGCATGGAACATGGAAGCTCTGCCCCCAAGGGGACTGAAGGACGGAACCGGACTTTCATAGTCTTCCTTAGCGTCTGTGCCAAATACATTCTGATGGCAGGGGCCTTTGCAACAGCTTTTGGTGTGTCTGATGCACGGAAGACCGTATCCTGCCGATCTTGTGACATGTCCTCAGAGAAAGAGTGTCGACCTCTTGGAAAATAAAAGCAGTGAATGCAGACTGCAAGGTGGAAGAATTGGGTTCCATGAAATAAAGGACCCTTTATGGAAGACCGTGCCCATCTATCGGGGTTTTGTGTGTTTGTGTTTTGTCATCACTGATGTGAAAGCATCCTCTTAGCCATCGGGAGGGAAACCTCCACGAAATCGTACATTCACATCACACGGGATTTGTGGGATTCAGTGGATCTGAGATCTACCCAGAGAATTCTGGCTCCTTGCTATGGAGCTGGCTGCTCTGTGCCTTTAAAAAGGAATCCTGCCTTGAATTTGAATTCGGACGGGAATGTGATCAATAACCTTTTCATGCGGCATTGGCAAATTAAATTTGCACTGTCTTACAAAGCAGAGATGGTGAAGGGTCATCCAAGTCCATTCTGGAAGTCAAGAGCTTTGGTATCAAGAGCCTGAAAAATGCACCTTCCCCTTCTTTTGGGCGAATCCAATTCTAGGGGTAGATTCAAAGGAAATCATGTTTTAGATGCTAACACGTCAAGTTTACTTTTACAAAAATGTGCGTCGTGGCATAGGGTTTAGGAATCCCTCGTGGGAGACTGACAACCGTACCTTCCTTACCTCCTGGCACTTGTGCACCCTCACATCATGTGCCTTCGATGCTCCTGCTATCTGGAGGTAGGCTCGATTGCTCTGTCCCCTGGTTTTGGACTGGGTCTTGGGACTTGTCTTGACCAAAAGAATAGACTAGAAGTGAAATTTTACTAGTTGCACAGCCACAGATGAAGAGGTGGTCCAGAAACATTCTTGACCCTTTTGGCAGGCTGTCCCGAGACCTTCACGGAAGAGACCCAGTCTAGCTGACCGGGCCATGAGAGGCATCGACAAGAGAGGCAACCCGGTGCTCGGCCAGCACCGACTGCAGACTTGTGAATGTGGCCAAGTTGCACCTTCAAACTCAGTTGACCCTCCAGCTGAAGGCCACTGCTGGAGTGAGCCCGGGGTACACCGGTAGAAACCACGTGGCCACCCAAGGCAAGCACCAGGAAATGATAAAGAGATGTTGTTTCAAGCCATTGCGGTGTTAGGATGCTACACCCTGAGGGTCAGATCGCTGCACAGCAGCAATAGATACGGCGCGCACGCGCGCGCGCACACACACACACACACACACACCGCCCCCCACGCACCCCGAACAGAAGTTGGAATTCACCTGAATGTCAAACAACAGCGGAATGGTGAAGCACATGATGCTCTAGTCACATGATAGAACAGAACGCAGATATGACACATTAGGATTGTGGAGACGGTTTGGAGGCACGGGATTGTGCGATGTGTTGTGTTGTGTTGCGATACTTTGTGAAAAGCGGTATGAAATATTGGACGGACAATGGGCTCTCTCTTAGGAGAAGACACCAAATCATTTCAAAGGCTATGGATGGTGAAACCAGTTCTTCGATCTTTTCACTTCTGTTTCTCCCCCTACTCTGTTCTTTAGGATGATACTTCAGCCTCCTCCCCTTTCTCCAAGCCGATGACCATACATGCTTTTTTAACACATCGGGTCCTAAACGGAAGCAGAACTTTGGCTAGTGGTCTTGGGAATGATTATTTTATTTCCTAGATTTATACCGATCTGCCCAACTTTCCCTCTCACGGCTTTTCTCTCTCTGCGGGACAAGGGGAGAACACGGGTCTTATGATGAAAGAAGCCCACTTGGGTGGGACTGTCACTTGTGGAAAATGAAATCTGGGCAAAGTAGTGAAAGCAGGATCAATAAAGAATATGTTACAGGTTAATGATATTCCGGTTTGATTTTTTTCCCCCCAAAGCAAGCAAGCACTTGTTCGTTTATTTTTTTAAAGATTTTATTTACTTGAGAGAGAGAGAGGGAGAGAGAGCGCGAGCACAGCACGGGCGGGGTAAGGGGCAGAAGGAGAAGCAGGCTGTCCGCTGAGCAGGGAGCCCAACGCGGGGCTCAATCCCAGGATTCCGGGATCATGACCTGAGCCCAGGGCAGACACGCTCAACCAATTGAGCCACCCAGGCACCCCACCATTTATTCTTTGTTAAAGATTTTATGTTTATGTAATCTCTACATCCAACATGAGGCTCAAACTCACCACCTCGAGATCAAGAGTCACACGCTCTACCGACCAAGCCAGCCAAGCACCTCGATGCCATGTTTTAAATTTCTTTGCTTGCTTGCCTGCCTGCCTGCCTACCTACCTACCTACCTATCTCTACATCCAACTGAAGCTTTAAATCCATGAGGTGGGAGCTTCAGCTATCTGGTTGTTGCTGTATCCCGAACATAGAAGGACGTTTGCCATAGAATAGCACTTTCAATAAATCATCTGTTAAGTGAATACTGATCAAAAAAATTGTCAACTTTTAACATTTGTGGGCCCTGTTCCCGGGCCTTCACATTTACCCAGGTCCAAATGACTCCACAAAACCTCCATACGTGGGCTCTATTTCCGCGCTGAGCACACATTGCATGTTTGCTTCAAAAAAAAAAAAAAAAAAAAAAAAAAACAACAATCAAGGGGTGCCTGGCTGCTGGCTGGCTCCGTCCTCTGTTGGGACTCGGGATTGTGAGTTTGAGCCCTATGTTGGGTGTAGAGATTACATAAACATAAAATCTTTAAAATTTTTTTCAATCAAGCCCTAAAAAGGAGGTTTCCAAACATAAAGATGAGAGAACAAAAGAAAACCTCCCTGGTTCCCATAAGATCAGAGTCACACAGCCTTGCACACACTAAAAACAGAAAATAAACTCCGTGACTTTCTGCAGTGTCCTTCATCAGGATGACCTGTAACTCTTTATGGAAAACACACACACGTCCACATATCAGTGAGATCATATGATAATTTTCTTTCTCTGATTGACTTATTCTGCTTAGCATAATACCCTCTAGTTCCATCCATGTCATTGCAAATGGCAAGATTTCTTTTTTTTTTTTTTGATGGCTGAGTAGTATTTCATGATAGATAGATGACAGATAGATAGATACATATAGCTAGATACAGATGTATAGCTAGATACAGATAGATATAGATAGATACAGATCTATAGCTATAGCTACCTACCTATCTCTCTATCCATCCCCCACATCTGCTTTATCCATTCATCTGTCAATGGACATCTGGGCTCTTTCCATAGTTTGGCTATTGTGGACATTGCTGCTATAAACATTGGGGTGCAGGTACCCCTTCGGATCACTACATTTGTATCTTTGGGGTTAATACCCAGTACTGCAATTGCTGAGTCGTAGGTAGCTCTAGTTTCAACTTTTTGAGGAACCTCCATACTGTTTTCCAGAGTGGCTGCCACAGCCTGCATTCCCACCAACACTGTAAGAGAGTTTCCCTTTCTCCACATCCTCGCCAACATCTGTCCTTTCCTGACTTGTTAATTGTAGCCATTCTGATTGCTGTGAGGTGGTATCTCATTGTGGTGTTGATTTGTATTTCCTTGATGCTGAGTGATGTGGAGAGTTTTTTCATGGGTCTGTTGGCCATTTGGATGTCGTCTTTGGAGAAATGTCTGCTCTTGTCTTCTGCCCACTTCTTGATTGGATAATTGGTTCTTTGGATGTTGAGTTTGATACATTCTGTAGAGATCCTTTTTTTTTTCTTAAGATTTTATTTATTTATTTGACAGAGACAGAGACAGGCAGCGAGAGAGGGAACACAAGCAGCGGGAGTGGGAGAGGAAGAAGCAGGCTCCCAGTGGAGGAGCCTGATGTGGGGCTCGATCCCAGAACTCTGGGATCCTGCCCTGAGCCGAAGGCAGATGCTTAACGCTTAATGACTGAGCCACCCAGGTGCCCCTCTATAGACATCCTTAATCTGATTTGTCATTTGCAAATATCTTCTCCCATTCTGTCTGTTGTCTTTTGGTTTTGTCAACTGTTTCCTTTGCTGTGCAAAACTTGTTATCTTGATGAAGTCCCAATAGTTCAGGTTTGCCTTTCTTTCCCTTGCCTTTGGAGATGTGTCTAGCAAGAAGTTGCTGTGGCTGAGGTCACAGAAGTTGCTGCCTGTGTTCTCCTCTAGGATTTGGAAGGATTCCTATCTCCCATTTAGGTCTTTCATCCATGCTGAGTCTGTTTTTGTGTTTGGTGTCAGGAAATGGTCCAGTTTCATTCTTCTGCATGTGGCTGTCCAATTTTCCCCACACCATCTGTTGAAGAGACTGTCTTTTTTTTCCCCCATTGGATTTTTCCTGCTTTGTCGAAGATTAGTCGATTATAGAGTTGAGGGTCCATCTCTGGGTTCTCTATTCTGTTCCGTTGGTCTGTGTTTCTGTTTTTGTGCCAGTACCACACTGTCTTGATGATTACAGCTCTGTCATAGAGCTTGAGGTCCGGAATTGTGATGCCACTGGTTTTGGTTTTCTTTTTCAACATTCCTTTGGCTATTCGGGGTCTTTTCTGGTTCCATACAATATCTGTGTCCATTTTTGACTCTTGTGTCATTTACAGTTACCATTCTGATGCTCTTGCAAAATATCGTTCAGCTTCAAGAAGATTCACAAAAGGGACCTTTGACAAATACAGGTTTCTGGTAACCTTCAGATCATAAAACTAAACTACGAATTTCCAGAACATATGAAAAAGCTGCATTTAAACAGAACAAAAAGTAATAACATGAAACTGAATGAATTCAGGAAAATGATGACTGGGTTTTCTTGTTTGTTTTTAAGAAAAAAAAGATGAGCATTTTTAATGACTTTTGTTCAAAACATTGTTGGTCCCCCCCCCCAAGTTTGCTCTTCCACAGTCAAGGAAACTTTTGCTCTTAAGATATCCACAGGGGCGCCTGGGTGGCTCAGTTAGTCGAGTGTCTGCCTTCGGCTCTGGTCCCAATCCCAGGGTCCTGGGATGGAGCCCCACGTCGTCGGGCTCCCTGCTCAGTGGGGAGCCTGCTTCTCCCTCTCCTCCCTGCTCATGCTCTCTCTCTCACTATCTGTCTGTCGGTCTCTTAAATAAATAAATAAATAAAATCTTTAAAAAACAGATACCTACATCTTACAGAAATTTGATAAAAATATTCTTTTTTTTAAAAGATTTTATTTATTTATTCAACAGAGAGAGAGACAGCCATCTAGAGAGGGAACACAAGCCGGGGGAGTGGGAGAGGAAGAAGCAGGCTCATAGCGGAGGAGCCCGATGTGGGGCTCGATCCCATAACGCCGGGATCACACCCTGAGCCGAAGGCAGACGCTTTAACCGCTGTGCCACCCAGGCGCCCCGGTAAAAACATTCTTTTATAAACAAATTCAAATACTTATCTTTTCTCCATACCTGTAACCCTCCAGGATTCTTTTAGGGCAATTATAAAATATTTTTATTTCTTTTATGGCAATTGTAAATTATTTGCCTGAGTTCAGTGGGAATCTCTGTTCCTTGTAACAAGATACCATTGGAAACTTTGGTTCTATTACCAAAGCTTTGACTGGAATGGCTTTTTTTTTTTCAGATTTTATTTTTTGAGTAATCTCTACATACACCCAATGTGGGGCTCGAACTCAACCACTCTGAGATCAAGAGTCATGCTCTCGGGCGCCTAGGTGGCTCAGTTGTTAAGCGTCTGCCTTCAGCTTTGGTCATGATCCCAGGGTCCTGGTATGGGGTCCCGCATTGGAGCTCCCTGCTCAGCGGAAGCCTGCATCTCCCTCTCCTACTCCCCCTACTTGTGTTCCCCCTCTCGCTCTCTCTCTCTCTGTCAAATAAATAAAACCTAAAAAAAATGAAGGAAAGAGAGAGAGAGAGAGAGAGAGAGAGTGTCATGCTCTCTACCGACTGAGCCAGCCAGGTGCCCCTGGAAAGTCATCTTTCAGAGACACAAGCATAGACTCAGATATGATGAGACAGCTTTAAGAAAGTCAGATCGACTTTATGGAGCCAATAAAGCCCCTTGGAAATGTTGGCCTGATACCTTACTTACAGTGTTCTCCTCAGTCTTACCAGGTGAGTAAAGAATGCCACCTCCTGACAGATGCAGGAACTTCAGGAAATTTGGAGGACCTCAAGATGAGAGCAATTGACCCCAATCTACAGGTCTTGCAGACAAATCTGACGGGAAATACTTGGCTTGGCTCTTGGCTTTAAAAAGGCAGTAGGTTCAATCTAAAATTCCTTATAAAAAGCTACATCAAAGCAGATTTAAAAGAAGGAAAGAAAGAGAGAGGAGAGAGAGAGAAGAAAGAAGGAAAGAAAGAAAGAAAGAAAGAAAGGAAAGAAAGAAAGAAAGAAAGAAGAGAGAAAGAAAGAAAGAAAGAAAGAAAGAAAGAAAGAAAGAAAGAAAGAAAGAAAGAAAGAAAGAAAGAAAGGGAAAAAATACCTTATATATGATATGGTCAATTGCTATTTTTGCTGTGCTTACGTAGATGATTAGGCCACGTTTGTTAAAAACTGGGCTTGTTTTACAAACAAATTAATCTTCATTTGGCTATCTTTGACAGGAATGAAGGTGACTTTAGGGAGAAAGATTATATTTCAATAACACACTTTTGTAGGTGTTAGGTGCTAGTTCTGATGAATTATCTTTGAACATATGTTGTTTGCCTATAAACCTGGACTGGATCCTGAATCCTTCGGGTTTCCTTGAGTCTCTGACTCTTCAAACTAAGGTTTCCAACATTCTCCCTTTCTCTTACCTTATAATCATTAAGAACTGAAACTGCCCTTTTTCCTGAAGTCTGGCAAGTGAAAGCTGGTCAACTTGAAATAAATTTCAGGGAAACAGTGACAATAGCTCGTACATAGACAATCTTTGTGCCTGTTGCTCTATGGGCCACTCAAAATGAGACATTTGAACTACACACCAGACAAATTTGTCAGATTGCCCCTGCCCACCCTCACTCTATCTGAGGATGCTTCAAGCCTGACATCCTAGAGACCTTCTCACTGGCAGTACTCTGGACACACTGGGTTTATCCCTTGTTCCAACCGTTAACCAGTGTTTTCCTTTTGTTTCCATAGAAATGCCTCTTATGAACTACCGGATTGCTTGCTGAATGGGGCCGAGTCTGTGATAGTTAACTCTGCTTGCGGCACCTCTAAACTCCTGTTTGGAAATAAGACCCCATATAAATAGGGGCACCTTGCTGGCTCAGTCAGTAGAACATGCGACTCTTGATCTCGGGGTTGTGACTTCGAGCCCCATGTTGGGTGTAGAGATTACTTAATAAAGATATGTAAAGGGGAAAAAAAAGAACCTGTGTAGGTAAAACCAAACACTAAGCTACTTGGCTACAAGAAGCCCTTAACCACCACGACCTTTGCCCCCCCCCCCCCCCCGCCCCGTCGCGGGGGGAGGGGCTCAGACTAATTTACCGATCTGTACTCTCCAAGGCCCACGAGGCCCACCGGATCAGATCAATTTGAGACAGAATGAGACAGTTGGGTTATACTATGCTGTTACTATTCCATAGAGTATACTTGGGGATAAAATCAATGAAGTCATGTAGTACCAAACCATGTAGAAAAATATCCAAGTTCTCAGATAAGGAACTATCTCTGAGACCCCCTCCATTAACACAAGGGACCAAAGGTTGCGACCTGCACTGTATCAGGCCCTTCCATTCCAAAGCCTCTACTGCACCTTACTTCAGCTTGAGGCAGTGACAGAAGGCAGGCCTCTGTCCATGTTTCATAGAAATGGAATGAAGGACTGACACCCAGAGGAGGTGAACTCTTCAGACATCCTCTTTCCCCTTCTTCCCCTTACCCTCCTCCCTCCCTCCCTTTCTTCCCAGAAGTTTGCAACCTTCAGCCAAAGGGTTGAGGAAGTTGGGGAAAGCCATTCAGTGGATAGAAGCCCCAGGCTCTGACTATAACAGAAAGCTGTCTGCATTTGAATGATACTATTGAATGCAGCCCATCAGAATGGATCACCCTGACCCTCCCTTCAGCAGCTTCCCCATCCCCCCCACCCCAACTGAAGTCCTCCAGTTGAATTGGGAACATGCCACCCAGAATTCAGGGTGGGAGACCAGGCAGGGCCCCGAGGCCCCAGCGACTTTTTTTTCCTTTGTCTTTTTTTTATTTTAATGTTTTTTTATTAGATTATGTTAGTCACCATACAGTACATCCCTGGTTGCTGATGTAAAGTTCGATGATTCATTAGTTGCCTATAACACCCAGTGCACCATGCAAATACGTGCCCTCCCTACTACCCATCACCAGTCTATCCCATTCCCCCACCGCCCTCCCCTCTGAAGCCCTCAGTTTGTTTCTCAGAGTCCATAGTCTCTCATGCTTCATTCCCCCTTCTAATTACCACCCCTTTCTTTATCCCTTTCTTCCCCTACCGATCTTCCTAGTTCTTATGTTCCATAGATGAGAGAAATCATATGATAATTGTCTTTGTCTGCTTGACTTATTTCACTTAGCATTATCTCCTCCAGTGCCGTCCATGTTGCAGCAAATGTTGAGAAATCGTTCTTTTTGATAGCTGAGTAATATTCCATTGTATATATAGACCACACTTCTTAATCAAGTCACCTGTTGAAGGGCATCTCCGTTTCTTCCACGATTTAGCTATTGTGGACAATGCTGCTATGAACATTGGGGTGCATATGGCCCTTCTCTTCACTAGGTCTGTATCTTTGGGGTAAATACACAGTAGTGCAATGGCTGGGTCATAGGGTAGCTCAATTTTTAACTTTTTAAGGGACCTCCACACTGTTTTCCAGAGTGGCTGTACCAACTTGCATTCCCACCAACAATGTAGGAGGGATCCCCTTTCTCCACATCCTCTCCAGCAGTTGTCGTTTCTTGCCTTGTCAATTTTTGCCATTCTAACTGGCATAAGGTGGTATCTTAGTGTGGTTTTGATTTGAAATTCCCTGATGGCTAATGATTTTGAACATTTTTTCATGTGTCTGTTAGCCATTTGTATGTCTTCATTGGAAAAGTGTCTGTTCATAACTTCTGCCCATTTTATGATTTATTTGTTTCCCACGTATTGAGTTTGAGAAGTCCTTTGTAGATCTTGGATACCAGTCTTTTATCTGTAGTATCATTTGCAAATATCTTCTCCCATTCCGTGGGCTGCCTCTTAGTTTTTTTCACTCTTTCCTTGGCTGTGCAGAAGCTTTCTATCTTGATGAAGTCCCACATGTTCATTTTATCTTTTGTTTCTCTTGCCTTTGGAGATGTGTCATGCAAAAGGTTGCTTTGGCCGATGTCCTAGAGGTTGCTGCCTATGTACTCCTCTAGAATTTTGACGGATTCCTGTCTCACATCGAGGTCTTTCATCCATTTGGAGTTTATTTTTTCTGTATGGTGTGAGAGAGTGGTCAAGTTTCATTCATTTGCATGTAGCTGTCCAATTTTCCCAGCACCATTTATTGAAGAGACTGTCTTTTCTCCACAGGATGTTTTCCCCTGCTTTATCAAAGATTAGTTGCCCAGAGAGCCGAGGGTCCATTTCTGGGTTCTCTATTCTGTTCCATTGGTCTATGTGTCTGTTTTTGTGCCAGTACCATGCTGTCTTTGTGATCACAGCTTTGTAGTACAGCTCGAAATCCGGCATTGTGATGCCCCCAGCTTTGTTTTTCCTTTTCAACAGTTCCTTGGCGATTCGGGGTCTTTTCTGGTTCCATACAAATTTAAGGACTATTTGTTCCACTTCTTTGAAAAATGTCCTTGGTATTTTGATCGGGATAGCATTGAACATGTAGATTGCTCTGGGTAG
The DNA here is from genome assembly GCF_024610735.1 of Ursus americanus. NCBI lineage: Eukaryota > Metazoa > Chordata > Mammalia > Carnivora > Ursidae > Ursus > Ursus americanus. Next base: position 53,977,029 of record NC_142148.1, read on the forward strand.
CATGGACATTTTAACTATGTTAATTCTTCGGACCCATGAGCATGGAATATTTTTCGATCTTTTTGTTTCTTCCTCAATGTCTTTCAAGAATGATTTATAGTTTCTAGAATATAGGTCCTTTACGTCTCTAGTTAAGTTAATTCCAAGGTAACATATGGTTTTTGGTGCTATTGTAAATGGGATGGATTCCGAATTTCTCTTTCTTCAGTCTCATTATTCGTGTATAGAAATGCAAATGATTTCTGAGCATTGATTTTGTATCCCACCACGTTACTGAATTGCTCTATAACTTCTAATAGTTTGGGAGTGGCTTCTTTTGGGTTTTCCATATAGAGTATCATGTCATCTGCGAAGAGAGACAGTTTGACTTCTTCTTTGCCGATCTGGATACCTTTTATCCCTTTTTGTTGTCTGATTGCTGTTGCAAGGACTTCTAGTACTGTGTTGAATAATAGTGGCGAGAGTGGGCATCCTTGTCGTGTTCCTGATCTTAAGGGAAAGGCTTCCAGCTTTTCCCATTGAGAATAATATTTGCTGTAAGCTTTTCATAGTTGGCTTTTATGAGATTGAGAAATGTACCCTCTATCCCTACACTCTGAAGCGTTTTAATCAGGAAAGGATGCTGTATTTTGTCAAATGCTTCTTCTGCATCAGTTGAGAGGATCATATGGTTCCTGAGTATTTCTTGTTGATATGATGTATCACGCTGATCGATTTGCAAATGTTGAACCACGCTTGCATCCAAAGGATGAATCCCACTTGGTCATGACGGATAATCCTTTTAATGTACTGTTGGATTCTATTAGCCAGGATCTTGTTGAGAATTTTGGCGCCCATATTCATTAGGGAAATCGGTCTGTAATTCCCCTTTTTGATAGGGTCTTTGTCTGCTTTGGGGACATAATATTGGCCTCATAGAATGAGTTTGGTAGCTTTCCTTCTGTTTCTATTTTTTGAAATAGATTTAGGAGAATAGGTATTATTTCTTCTTTGAATGTTTGGTAGAATTCCCCAGAAAAACCTTCCAGGCCTGGAGTTTTGTTTTTTGGAAGGTTGTTTATCACTGACTCAATCTCTTCATAATTAATTGGGCTGTTTAAGAAATCAATTTCTTCCTGTTTCATTCTTGGTGGTTTATAGGTTTCCAGGAAGGCCTCCATCTCTTCCAGATTGCTTAATTTATTGGCATATAGCTTTTGTTAAAAGTTTCTAATAATCCTTCCAATTTCATTGGTGTTTGTTGTGACCTCTCCTTTTTCATTCATAATTTTAATAATCTGGGTCCTTTCTCTTTTCTTTTGGATAAGTCTTGCCAGTGGTCTGTCAATTTTACTGATTCTCTCAAAGAACCAGCTTCTAGTCCTGTTGATCTGCTTTACTGTACTTCTGGTTTCTAATTCATTGATTTCTGCTCTAATCTTGGTCAACTGCTTCCTCGTGAGTGGATTAGGCCTGTCCCTCTGTTGCTGTTCCAGCTTCTTGAGGTGAGAATATAAGAACTGCATTTTAGATTTTTCTATTCTTTTGAGTGAGGCTTGGATGGCTATGTATTTCCCCCTTAGGACTGTCTTTGCAGTATCCCATAGGGTTTGGACCATTGTGTTTTCATTCTCGTTGGTCTCCATAAATTGTTTAAATTGATTTTTGATTTCCTGGTTTATCAAGTCATTCCTGAGCAGGATGGTTCTTAGTCTCCAAGTGTTTGAGTTTCTTCCAAATGTTTCCTTGTGGTTGAGTTCCAATTTCAGAGTGTTGTGGTCTGAGAATATGCAGGGGATAATTTCAGTCTTTTGGTATCAGTTGAGACCTGTTTTGTGTCCCAGAACATGGTCTATTCTTGATAATGTTCCATGGGCATTAGAATAGAATGAGTATTCTTTTGTTCTGGGGTTGTAGTGTTCTATATATATCTATGAGGTCCAACTCGTCGAGTATGGCATTCAAAGCCTTTGATTCGTTGCTTAGTTTTTGCAAGGGTGTTCTGTCTATTTCTGATAGTGTGGTGTTGAGGTCCCCTACTATTAATGTATTTTTATCTATATGTCTGTTGTTTTCTGGTTAAGAGTTGGCTTGTATATCTTGCTGCTCCCCTGTTGGGGGCATATATATTTATAATTGTCATATCCACTTGTTGGATACATCCTTTAATAGTAATATAGTGCCCTTCTGTGTCTCTAACTATAGTCTTTAGTTTAAAATCCAATCTATCTGATATGAGAATTGCTACCCCAGCTTTCTTTTGAGGTCCATTTGCGTGAAAGATGGTACTCCATCCCTTTACTGTCATTCTGAATGTATCTTTAGGTTCAAAATGAGTCTCTTGTAGACAGCAAATGGATGGGTCATTTCTTTTTATCCAATGTGCAACCCTGTGGGGTTTTATGGGAGCATTTAAGCCATTCACATTGAGACTGAATACTGAGAGATAGAATTTTAATGATACCATGTTGCCAGTAAAGTCTTTGTTTGTATTGGTTGTGACTTTCTGTTCTGTATCCCTCTTGGGGCCTTTTTACCTTTATAGAACCCACCTTAATATCTCCTGTAGGGCTGGTTTCATGGTTACGAAATTGGCTAATGAGTGGCAATTCTGGAAGGTCTTTATTTCTCCATCAATTCTGAATGACAGCCTTGTTGGGTAAAGGATCCTTGGCTGCATGTTTTTCTCTGAAAGAGCTTTAAAAATGCCCCCCCCCAACCCTTCCTCTCCGTCTGTGTAGACAGGTCTGATGTAATTCTGATACCTTTGCCTTGGTACATGAGAAATTTGTTTGCCTTGGCCGCTTTCAATAGTGTATCCTTGGATCTAATATTTGCGAAATGCACTATGACGTGATGTGGCATAAGTTTGTCATGGTTGAGCTTGGGAAGGGTCCTCTCTGCCTCTTGGACATGAATGTTTGTTTCCCTTGCTAGATTAGGGATCTTTTCAGCTACAATTTGTTCAAATATCTCTTCTAGACCTCTGTTTTTCTCCACCCCCTTGGGGATGCCGATGATTCTGACATTGGAACGTTTCATTGAGTCAGTAATCTCCCATAACCTACATTCCTGAGTGTGGATTTTTTTTTGAGTCCAGATTCTATTCTAGCTTTCTCTTCTACTAACCCATCCTCCAATTTGCTGATATGTCCTTCTGCCTCATTCACCCTGGCCATCAGAGCCGCTAGTTTTGACTGCATTTGGCTCATAGAATTTTTAATTTCTGCCAGATTCGCTCTCATTTCCACCCTAAGAGATTCTATATTCTCATCAACATTTTCGTTAATACTTTTTTCAAGTCTACACCTCATCTTGACCATTGTTGCTCTGAACTCCATTTCTGACAATTTGGTTGTATCCATATCCATTAGTTCTGTGGCAGAGGCCACAGACTCATTGTCTTTTCTTTGCTGGGGGGGATTTCTCCTTCTTGTCATTCTGATGAGGAGAGGTTGCGGGGTTGTCCAGAGCCCAAATTATTGACTGGGACCCAGGCAGTGCACCCTTGTTTTATAGGGATCTTAGGGATGTGGGCTTCTTGATTTTTCAGCCTGCCTTCTGAAGGATGGGCCTGCCGCGCCGATACTCAGGCAACCCTGTTTGGGTAGAGTGTCCCCTGCAAGGGGGGATGGGGTTGGGCACACTGTAAGCCGGTATTTCCAGGTTTTTGTTCTCTGGCGGCTTTCCCTGGCGGTTTGCTATGCGTCTTCTGAGAGTCAGAGCAGCAGTGGCCGAATCTCAGCCTCTGTCTCAGAACAGAGGGATTGCGGACCGTTCTCCACTGATGTTCTGGCCACTTTAACCCTGTTTCTGTTGGTGCTGCTCAACCCTGCAGTGTCCCAGGATGTGTGCCCCACACCCAGTGTCGCAGTCCTCACTTCCAGGGCCCGCACATCTCTGTCCTTTGTGTTTCTAACACTGCCAGCCACCAGCTGCCCCCGCATGCTCCCGGCGCTCCCGGTCTCAGTCTGGTTCTAGTGAGCGCACCGGAGTTCCGGTTGTCAGTCTGGTCGCGCCATTTTGCTGGCTTTAAAATGGGCAGCAGTCATGGGACTCCATCAGTGAAAGCAACCAAGGGCACATGTGGGTGCATTTCTTCAGCCAACATCAACTGAGACCCCACTGTGGGCCACGCTCCATATTAGATGCTGGGAACAAGTTGGCTCTGTCCTCGAGGTTTCCAGTGCAGATGACACATGACAAGCCGCCCATAGAATGGCTCTGTCTTATTCATCCCTGTATCCCTCATGCCTCACACAGTGTCCAGCACATAGTAGGAGCTCAATAAATAGCAATTTCCTTGGAGAGTGGGACAGTGTGGTGGTCAAGTCTCTGGCATTTGGAATCTGGGCACTTGGGTTTGAATTACAGCCCGTCCAATTATGTACTGTACAGCTCTGGGCAGGTCACTTCATCTCTCTGAGACCCAGTTTCCTTGTGGGTAGGATGGGAACTTAGATCACAGGGCCTGTGGGGGGTTAAGGAGCTGATTTGTGAAAAGAGCCTGGCCTGTGCTCAGCGCTCAGATTACACCTACTGGAGTTAATGTGGTCACCGTAATGTCAGCGAGCTGTGGCAAACAATCCAGTCTCCATTCAATTCTGGAAAGTGAGAAGGGCTGACAGTGTCTGTGTCATCCACACTAGGAACCACAAAATCAAAACTGGTGGTTGACCTTCCTTCCCTTCATCTCTCCTTCTTCCCTCCCTCTCCCCTGCCGTGTTCTCCCATTTCAACTCCTCTCTCTGCTTGCTGCCCCCTCCTCCTGAAGAGAGCTACATTCAGGTTGGAATCCAGGGAGGAGGTTTCTGGGAGCAGTCTGGTTCACCGGCTGCTTTGCAGACTGAGGTGGGAGACTGGGGTTGTGAAATCAGAGAGAAGTAAATATGTGTGATGTTTGTCTTGTTTTCTTCATATATCACTGACAAAATAGTAGGAGATATTATGTGGATGGGTTTCAGGTGTGCTCTGCTATTTAAGATGATCTTTCCCCGAGACCTGCTCTTTTCTGCTCTGCGTCTGCCAAGCAGCAAACCTGGCTCATGTTTGAATCTTGTGTGTTGGGAACTGAGCAGGGGAGTTACTGGGTCGGGTGTGGTATGACCCCTGCCAGAGGCGGTCTGGTGGGATACCGTCTGTCCTGCACACTTGAGCTGGAGACAGAGTGCTTCCCTGCGAGCCAGGTGTGGGAGGCGCCAGGGATCCTCTCCCTCTGCACCTTTGGGTCTCGGACCAGCCCCTGCAGGGGCCACCCTCAGGTCTGCCCTGGGGGAAAAGGTGCTGCCAAAGAGGGTGGGACAGAGAATGTTCCCTGTGGGGCTCCCACACTGCTTCCGGGTCCTGCTGCAGAAGTGAGGTGGGTGGCACGCCCTGGAGCACATCTCTCTCCTCCTCTCCTTGCCCACATCCCTGGTCCTGGGATCAGAATAAAACCTGCACTTGGCTCCGTGGGAGAGAGGCCCGGGTGCAGCGGCCCGGAGACCCTCCCCAGTTGGCAGGAATTCTAGAGGCCTGTGTGAAGGCTGCTGGGTTGGCTGCACACAATGGCTCTCACGGTCCCACTGAGCTCCTGGGACCAGCCAGGCCCAGGACAGTGACTCTGAGCACCAGAGCCAGAGTCCCTGCTCCTGTCAAGCCTGCTGCTCCAGCCACACAGCGATGGGCCCACTTCCCACCTCGTGGTCACGACCACCCTGGGTCCTCCCCTCAGGCTTGCCCGGGTCCTCCCCAGTCCTTCCAGGGCTCGGCTCTCGGGGCATGCGCTGGCAGGCACAGGTGTTGTTGGGGCCGCACCTGCTGTAGAGCCCCTGTCACCCCCCTGACAGAGGAGAGGAATTTGGACAAGTTAGTTTCCTTTCTCACCTCTGTGGAGACGTGTGGAGGGCCTGGGTCACCTGGCGGCAGCATTTCTCAGGCTCTGGAGATGACTCGTGTACATGAGAACCAAACGAAGCACTCAGATGGGAAGGAAATTCCATGCAGTGCAAATTCAGAATATGTTAAGCAGTTAGGATTAAAATTGCATACATTTCCACTTTTGTAAAAAAATAAAACAAATACAACTTGTATTATAGTTGAAAAAGCAGTGTCTTCTGTCCCCTCTTCTTGCGGGAATCTATAAAGGCATAAGAGTAATGATGCTAACATGAGGTGTACTGATTGGCTTTTACCTGAAAGTCACAGGCAGGGTTTGATGACGAGTGAGGAAGAAGAAGGAATGTGAGCAAGGAAAAGAGGGCAGTTTCAGGTCTCTGTCCATTGTGCAGGTGCCGGTGTCAGGATGGGTTGTGCTTCAGGTGGGGTGGGGGCAGGGTCCCCACTCTCAGCCTCTGTCAGTCAGACTCCCTCTCCTCACAGGCCCAGAGGGCGGGACTTGTCCTTTCTCACCTGGAGTTATGTACATTAACTTCCCCAGTGGGAGCTCTACATAGAGAGGAGCTTCCCTGCCTTCCCCTAGGACTGTGGTGAAGCTTCCTTGCCCACAGGATAGTTCCTGGATTGGAAGGTTGGGTTGGACTCTGTGTTTCAGCAGCTCACTTAGCAGGGCCCAATTCCTTCCTCTTGTCCCTGGACGTGCGTCCCAGAACCCAGGACTCCAGATCCCTGATCTTGAACACCAGCTCTCCCAACTGACCCTGTGTCTTGATCTCATTCTTCTGAGTGACCACAGAGCAGAAGGGACATGACAAACCTTTCCCATGGGGCTCCTTCAGGCATGAATTGATGCACTAGTGGCCGCGGATATAAGCACAGTTTAGGTACATAGCTTTTTCTAGATAACCTAGGCAGATGAGACATTTGCTTCATTCTTTAAAATGTTCAGCCAGACCCACTCTCAGGAATAAGAAGTATACTGGAGTGTCCTAATGACCCAAATGACCATGAGGGCTTGAGGTTTTATCCTCTTTGCTTGCATAGACCTGTCATGTACCTAGTATTTTTCATCCCTCTACAAGGATCTGGCCTACCGCATAATACAAATATGAATACGAATATAAATATAAATAAATGACTCTTGGCCCGGAACTTCTGATATCTGAGATGCTATTTAGGATAAATGGTGCAATTGGTCATTCAGCTTTGACCTGAGCTGGTGAAATGAACCAGATCTGGGGTGTCTGATATCGTAGCCACCAACTACCCGTGGCCTTCAAGCACCTGGAATTCAGCTCACCTGAATTGAGATGTGCTCTGAGTGTAAAATGCACCCTGGATGCTGAAACCAGAATAAGAAAGAGAACTTAAATTATTTTATTGAGATTTTTAAAACACTGTCTCATTGACATAAAGGCATGTTGGAGTGATACCATTTTTCCAATTACAATTCTTTTGACTTTTCTCCTTTTACTGTGTGTAATGTGGCTACTAGAAAAGTTATGATTGACGCAGGTGGGTCACATTAGACGTCTGCCAGACGCTGCCAGACTCGGCTCAGAGAGCCTCCAGCTCGGGGAGCTGGTCCCACCTGGCTGCCACTCAGACCTGGAGCAGCAGCTGAGGGGTGGAAACAGTCAATGGGGAGCTCAGTTCAGCATCTCTTGGGACAGTCCAAGCTATGATCTGATTAAGGAAAAGGAAGACTTGGTCATCTCTCCAGCGTGGGTATTGAAAATCTAGTCCTGCCCACAGCTCCGGGAGCAGAGAGCCCAAGTGCCCCCACTGTCTCTAGGTGCACACGCTATGCTTGGAATTGAGTTGGGCTCAGAAACACTTGCTGTATTAGTAAAATACTTCATTCCCCAGACTTTGCTCTCTTGTATTTGCCTTTTGTAGAACCCTGAGAGGTTAAAAACAAAATTGCACAAGATTGGGTGTGTCCTCTGTGAGATTCTTCTTGGGTTTCCCACTCCCTCCAAAGATGACTCGGTTCTGGAACAAGAATGATCCACAAGGGGCACTTTCTGTGAAAGTGTTCTCTTCCCACCTACCATACCAGCATTCACCTCTTGAATCTGATTCATTTTAATTGAATTCTAGGAGAAAAGCGATTTGCTGATGACAGAAAGCTTGTGCCACAAATGGTTTTATTTGGCATTGACCAAAATTTCAAAGGGAGCTACACGTTCAGAAAATTTGAATTGGAGTATTTACAAATCTCAAGAATTGCCTGTGGCCAATAAGTATAATTTTTTTTCTTGTCTTCTGGACAAAATCAGTCATGTATTTAACTTCATCAACATTACTCCATATATATACTTGTAAAAATTCATGCTTCATCATTAATCCACACCATGGAAGGTAAAATTCCAATTTCAACTCGACTCATATTTTCTTAAGATTAAAGCCTTCAGCTTTACTAATTAATAGTCACCCGTCACTAATATCGGTACAAATTCTCTTTCACTTTAGCTCAGCTATTTAGAACGTGCAGGTCCAGACTGATGGACACACAACCTATTTGCTAAGGAATCATGGGGAACCAAGCAAGGGGGATGGCATTTGGCTCTGCTTCGTTCCCATCCTCTGAGATGGATTCTTCACGTTGATTTTATTGCCACTCGGTGACTAAAAAAAGAAATCTCTTATTGCTACCATGTTTTATTGCACAGTGAAATATAAAAATACAGGTGTATCAAAACCATGAAGCCAAATATATGTGAGATTCATAATATGGGAAGGTCATAACAACAGTTCATAAATTATACATATTTTAAATATCCTTTTTGGTGAACCCTCAGAGAAATTTGAGGGGTTTTTGTTGTTGTGCCTCACTTATTTTGTGTTTTTCTCTTCAAATAGAGAAAGCCCTGGAGGATTTTCGGGCTTGAGTGACACCTGAACTTTTGGTGAGTCCAGTGGTCGCACACACAGCCGGCCACTAGGTGGTGCTGCGTCTGAAACTATGGCAGCTCTTCCCTCTTCCCTGTCCCCACCCAGGCTTACCCCCTCCTCCATTCTACTATCTGAAATGCCCAGCAGAGGGCAAGGACCCATCTGATTCCACAACTGCTCAGTTTAGTAAATATTTCTGTCTCTTGATAATGAGGGGTATCTTCACCACCCGCTCCTCACAAGACTACTAAAAATTAGAGCGGTTTAAACTCATAGGTAAATGCTCAGCCTGCCTTCTTTCTTGAAACCTTTATCCTTTTTATAGGGAGGAGAGCGGCAGAGGAAGAGGGAGAGAGAGAATATTTTTTTATTTTGTTTTATTTTAAAAATTTTATTTATTTATTTGACCCAGAAAGAGACAGCCAGAGAGAGAGGGAACACAAGCAGGGGGAGTGGGAGAGGAAGAAGCAGGCTCCCAGCGGAGGAGCCCGATGGGGGGCTCGATCCCAGACCTCTGGGATCACACCCTGAGCCAAAGGCAAACACTTAATGACTGCATCACCCTGAGATCATGACCCGAGTCAAAATCAAGAGTCAGACATTGAAGTGACTAAGCTACCCAGGCGCCCCATTAAACCTTAATGACATGGCAAAACTCGGCTAAATCCAGTCTCCCCTCAATTATTCCTACCTGTAGGAACCTTTCCTTTTGTCCCAAGACAAATCATTTCTTTATGTTGCTCTCCCAGAACAACTTATAAATGCTGCTGCTTCTTCCTTCTCCCTTCTCTCTTTTTAAAAAGATTTTATTTATTTATTTTAGAGTGAGAGCACTCACAAGCAGGGAGAGGAGCAGAGAGAGACAGAGAGAGAGAGAGGAACATACTCCTTCCTGAGTGTGGAACTGACACAGGGCTGGATCCCAAGACCCTGAGATCATGACCTGAGCTGAAACCAAGAATCCAACGCCCATCCGACTGAAGCACCCAGGTACCCAACTTATAAACATTTCTAATAGAATCGGTTACTATTCTTTTCTTTTTGGATGGGTGTGGTCTTAATTCTTTTTGAATGAGACAAATTTAGTAGCTGGGTCTGTGGTCTTGATTTTGGATATCAACTACAAGGAGTATCCAGCAAAAAGTAGACAACAAATAGTTATTACTGGATTGATGTAGAATTTAATTTTATAACTTGAAATCAATCTGATTTCCCTTATATTATCTCTTGATTTTCATGCTCCCTACACTTTTCTGCTTATCTAAAATACTGTAAAACAATATAACATAGTTGAAGGGAGAAAACTTGATTGGACATTATGCAAAGAATAAACCAAAGGCCATTTACCTAAGTTGTGGTACGATGTCAAGAAGGGAAATATGGGGGCGCCTGGGTGACACAGCGGTTAAGCGTATGCCTTCGGCTCAGGGCATGACCCCGGCATTATGGGATCGAGCCCCACATCAGGCTCCTCCACTATGAGCCTGCTTCTTCCTCTCCCACCCCCCCTGCTTGTGTTCCCTCTCTCCCTGGCTGTCTCTATCTCTGTCAAATAAATAAATAAAATCTTAAAAAAAAGAAGGGAAATATGAAGCTGTTATGAAAATTATTTGTAATTTCCCATCTCAGAAATAAAGTCTACAATTCTCATTTTTCTTGGACATTTTCAAATGTATCCAAATTTGTGGTGAACAACGCCCATCCGACTGAAGCACCCAGGTACCCAACTTATAAACATTTCTAATAGAATCGGTTACTATTCTATTAGAATAGTAGCAAATCATGAATCATTCATATTAGCAAATATGAAACTCATGAGTTGCAATATTTAGAAATGGTGGTTGGATTTGACTGTGAGGCACACAGCCTTCTAACAGGCTATACATGCTGTGGGGTCACACTTTGGTCAGCCACCCGCAGATTCAAAACTCATACACTTTATTAGCATTAACAAGGGGTGAAAAATTGTGTGAAATGGCTGATCATTAATAATTGTTCTGTGAATATGAATTTTAGTTTGGATAAAAGACACGATATGATTTACTGCAACTTTAGATGTCTCGTTTCTATTATGCTCTCTTGCAAAATTTTCAAAAAGGAAAGGCTGTTGTCCAATTTCGGGTGGTCTGGGGCCCGTTCCAGTTTGTCTAACAATGCTTGAAAATACATATTTGCAATCATGGAGAAAAACAGTTGGGGAGAAATGACTGGGTCCAGAGAGTGAGCTTTGAGAGAACACTTCCCAAAACACTTTCGCTACTTTGAAAAACTTGAAATATAAGAATAGGTGTATTCCTTTTTACATCAGTGGGGTCTGTGACTAATTCCATAGAGAAAGATATTGACCATTTAATATTGGGTTAAAAGAGATCAGGAGGAATCCCCATTTTTCATTCTTTTTTTTAAAAAATGATTTACTTGTATATTTTAGAGAGAGAGACAGCGTGAGTTGGAGGAGCAGAGGGAGAGGGAGAATCTCAAGCAGACTCCATGTTGAATGCAGAGCCCAATGTGGGGCTCCCCTAGGAACCCCCATTTTTCTTAAAGGGTGTTAGCAGACATGGCTTAAGACAGGGCTTCTCAACCTTGGCTCTGTTGACATTTGGGGCAAGGGAACTCTTGTGGGAGCTGCAGGGAGCCTGGTAGCATGTGGAGCAGCATCCCCGGCCTCTACCCACCAAATGCCAGTAGCACCCGCCCCACAGTTGGGAACCTTCAATGTACCCAGACATTGCCAAGTGTTCCCTGGGGGCCAAAGCACTCCCTGCTTGGGGACCACTGGAAGCCAATATAATGTGTCCAGAGAACTGGGAAGATACACCCTCTGGGTATAATATTCTATTATGTACCCCTTAATGGAGTAAAAATAATCTCAGACCAAAGAGACATTGATGGGATGTAAATACAGGGAGAGCGAGAACGCCAATGGCAGCCTCCTCACCGTGTAAACGCCTGGAGGCCAGGATTCAAGGCGAGTAGAGAGGAGCCCTACATTAATTTATTTTCATTCATTAAAATGATTGATAATCATTCATTCCATTCATGGGTTTCTCACATTCTACAGAGGGTGGCTAAGGCGAGAGCAAGATGGAGAGTTTAGACGAGGTTGATTAAACTGTTACTGAGCCACTCCACCCATGCCTGGCAACATGTACGTAATTTTGTCCCACATTGACTCTGGGTTTGAGAATCCCAGGCACAGATGTGAGTCTCAGCACTCAGTCTGAAGAAGTGGATTATTTCAGGATGTTCATAAATCAAAGTGCAGTATAGCCTGAGACAGCCTGAACAGCACTGGCCGATAGGATTCTGTGATGTAAACGATCTCTGTCTGCCCTGTCCAATATGGTAGCACCAGCTCGGAGTGGTTCTTGAGCCCTTGAAATGTGGCCACCTTTCTTGTGTCACGTGTGTAAATGTGAACATTTGGGGGATAGTGAATTAAAATTACATTGTTTAGTGTGCCTGGGTGGCTCAGTTGGTTAAAAGACCATCTCTTGATCTCAGCTCAGGTCTTGATGGTTGTGTGTTCAATCTCTGCCTTGCACTCCACACTGGGCAGGAGCCTCCTTAAAAAACAAAACCAAACCCGAAACATCATTTCCATTTACTTCACCATTTTCATTGCTCTTGTTTCCAGTGTGTTTATTAGAAAACATGAAACCATGTCTGTGTCTTGCATTAGGTTTTTATCAGAGAGCCCTGATCTAGAAGGTGGAGAATTCTGCACTGTCAGGACACCTTAAACTCAACCCTGCTCTGGGTTAGTGTCTGGGCCAGGCAGGACCTGCAGGCAGAGCTGGGGATCCGCCTAAGTTCGGATCCTTCTTCCGTCTCAGCTCAAAGCCCAGTGAGGATTCTAGACTTGGTTTCCAATCAGCATTTCAGATCTCTCTTGGTTTGGACCATGTGCCCTTGATTTTGTGTGTTCATTCCTTAGCACTAGAAAGGACATTTAGTTAGGACCCATTAGGTATTTCCACTTTAAGGATGAAAGGATTTCAGGAAACAATAGCATTTAAATCACAGATGATCCTGCCATTCAGCTGTCCAGGTGATCTCCCTCTGGGAAGCCACCATAAAGTAGTTTGAAGAGGCAAGCCAATGTCCTGTCTGCCTAGCCTTTCTGGAGAAGTGCTTTGTGGAAAATAAATAAATAAATAAATAAATAAATAAATAAATAAATAAATAAATAAAATCATTTAAAGAAGTCAAGGGTTGTGAGAATTTGGAGGTAGAAATTATTATATTTAATTGTAAATGGCCTGCTATTTTAGTACTGTACAAATATATGTGAAGTTACTAAGTGGAGAAAACAGGCTATTTTCAGTATTTTTTTTTTTTTTAGATCTTACCCATTCATTTGACAGAGATAGAGACAGCCAGTGAGAGAGGGAACACAAGCAGGGGGAGTGGGAAAGGAAGAAGTAGGCTCCCAGCGGAAGAGCCCAACATGGGGCTGGATCCCAGAACTCCAGGATCACGCCCTGAGCTGAAGGCAGACGCCCAATGACTGAGCCACCCAGGCACCCCCTATTTTCAGTATTTTTATTGTTTTTCTTCCTCCCCTGGCCCTTTTGCGTACTCCACATTATTGCTCCACCTCCACCTGACAGACATTTGAGAAAACTTTCCTGTTCCCGGGACTGTTCCAGGCACCAGGGGCAGAGTGGTGAACCAGATAGACATTGTCCTGCCTTCATGGAATTCACAGTTTGGAGGGAAGACAGGCAATGGCAGGGAAACATCAAAGAACAGAATCACTTGATATAGTAATTACAACTATAGGAGAAGGTGGGCTGAGTGTGGAGGCTATGTCAGGGGCTCCGGAAAGGGCACTCTGAGGAATAGACACTTGAGTGGAGGCCTCAGTGGTGTATAGCTGCCTTCCATGCACATGCCCCAGGGAAAAGCATTGCAGGCAAAGGGAACAGTAAAAATCCTGAAGCAGAAAAACAAAAATGAGGCCGAAGTGCCTGGGGTGTTATTACACATGGTACATTAAATAATAGCTTATTCTCCTTTTTTTTCCCTAATCCTTTTATTGAAGGGTGTATGTGTTTAAACTGAAATGGTTGAATGATAGGCAGCTAAAGAAAGAAAGTAAAGCTAGGCATTGCAGTAATCCACGAACTATTAGGTAGACTATAATGATTTTTAGGGTCCATTTTAAGCCCACTTTTCTAGGATGTATTTTCCAGAATAATTCCAGAATAATCTCAGTCACTCATAATGCATCATGTCATTTACATGTATTATCTCATTCAACCATCTACCAATGTAGAAGCAAATGCTCTTACTATCATCCCCATTTTATAGATGCAAACACTGAGACCCAGAAAGGTGATCTAATGGGCAGGAAGACTGAGATTGGAGGCCTTGTCACTATGCTGTACTACTTTTTTCTTTTTTTTAAGATTTCATTTATTTATTTGAGAGAGAGAGAGCACAAGCCGGGGAAAGGAGATGCAGGCTACCCTCCAAGCGGGGAGGCCAACACAGGGCTCAATCCCACGACCCTGGGATCATGACCTGACCCCGGGATCATGACCTGAGCTGAAGGCAGACACTCAACCAACTGAGCCACCCAGGAGCCCCAGCTTCTTTCTACTTTTAAAGACAGCAGGTACCCATGGATATTAGGATGCACTAACCAATTGACCCACCATGAAAAATGAGTCAGGTCCCTGATCTTGGCTAAAGAGAAGCTTGCTCCTTCATTCTTGCAGGCAGAGGTTTGTTGCGCACCCTACATTCCAGCATTTCCCAGGGCAGAGATCTACAAAAGAACTCTGCCAGCCTAATGACAATATTCTTTGTGGATGCCTAAACTCAGTATTATTGTTGTTGATTATTATTATTGTTGCTGTTATTTCTTATGTCATCTATAACAATTTTGAATTCTGTAACTCTGTGATTGTTGAATATGTGTCTTTCTAACTAGCATGAAAGTTATATGAGAGCAGGGGAGTGAGAGGCATCTACTATTTTTTCTTTAAATAAATGAAGACAGGGGCGCCTGGGTGGCACAGCGGTTAAGCGTCTGCCTTCGGCTCAGGGCGTGATCCCGGCGTTATGGGATCGAGCCCCACTTTGGGCTCTTCCGCTATGAGCCTGCTTCTTCTTCTCCCACTCCCCCTGCTTGTGTTCCCTCTCTCGCTGGCTGTCTCTATCTCTGTCAAATAAATAAATAAAATCTTTAAAAAATAAATAAAAATAAATAAAGGAAGACAGTTCCCTTTGGGACATCCTGAGTTTGGATTGTTCTACCTAAAAATAAAACAATCACTCAGAGAGTGCCCATCCCCATCCCCCCTTGCAGGGGACAGGGAGACTCTACCCAAACAGGGTTGCCTGAGTATCGGTGCGGCAGGCCCCTCCCCCAGAACACAGAAGGCAGGCTGAAAAATCAAGAAGCCCACAACCCGGGGCGCCTGGGTGGCACAGGAATTGAGCTCCTGTCTCCAGCTTAGGGCGTGATCCCAGCGTTCCAGAAAGGAGTCCCTCATCGGGCTCCTCCGCTGGGAGCCTGCTTCTTCCTCTCCCACTCCCCTGCTTCTGTTCCCGTTCTTGCTGACTGTCTGTCTCCCTCTCTCAGATAAATAAATAAATAAAATCTTTGGGGCGCCTGGGTGGCACAGCGGTTAAGCTTCTGCCTTCGGCTCAGGGCCTGATCCTGGCGTTACAGGATCGAGCCCCATATCAGGCTCCTCCGCTGTGAGCCTGCTTCTTCCTCTCCCACTCCCCCTGCTTGTGTTCCCTCTCTCGCTGGCTGTCTCTATCTCTGTCAAATAAATAAATAAAAATCTTTAAAAAAAAATAAAGAAGAAGCCCACATCTCTAAGATCCCTATAAAACAAGGGGCACGGCCTGGGACCCAGTCAATAATTTGGGCTCTGGACAACCCCGCAACCTCTCCTCATCAGAATGACAAGAAGGAGAAGCCCCCCCCCCAGCAAAGAAAAGACAGTGAGTCTGTGGCCTCTGCCACAGAAATAATGGATATGGATGTAACCAAATTATCAGAAATGGAATTCAGAGTAAAGATGGTCAAAATGATGAGCAGAATTGAAAAAAGTATTAATGAAAAGGTTTCTGAGAATATAGAATCCCTAAGGTCAGAAATGAGAGCGAATTTGACAGAAATTAAAAATTCTATGAGCCAAATGCAGGCAAAACTAGAGGCTCTGACGGCCAGGGACACAGAAGCAGAGGAAAGGGTTAGTGAACTGGAGGATGGGTTAATAGAGGAAAAAATGAAAATAGAAGATGCTTTTAAAAAAATCCACGCCCACGAATGTTGGCTACGGGAGATTACTGACTCATGAAACGATCCAATGTTAGAATTATTGGCATCCCCAAGGGGGTGGAGAAAAACAGAGGTCTAGAAGAGATATTTGAACAAATTGTAGCTGAAAACTTCCCTAATCTAGCAAGGGAAACAAACATTCGTGTCCAAGAGTCAGAGAGAACCCCTCCCAAGCTCAACCATGACAAACCTATGCCACGTCATGTCATAGTGCATTTCGCAAATATTAGATCCAAGGATACAGTATTGAAAGTGGCCAGGGCAAAGAAATTTCTCACGTACCAAGGCAAAGGCATCAGAATTACGTCAGACCTGTCTACACAGATCTGGAATGAGAGAAAGGGTTGGGGGAGCATTTTTAAAGCTCTTTCAGAGAAAAACATGCAGCCAAGGATCCTTTATCCAGCAAGGCTGTCATTCAGAATTGATGGAGAAATAAAGACATTTCAGAATCGCCAGTCACTAACCAATTTCATAATCACGAAACCAGCCCTACAAGGAGATATTACGGGGGGTTCTATAAAAGTAAAAAGGCCCCAAGAGGGATACAGAACAGAAAGTCACAGCCAATACAAAGATTTTACTGACAACATGGCATCATTAAAAGCATATCTCTCAGTACTCATGTCTTAATATTAATGGCTTATATGCTTCCTTAAAACGCCAAGGGTTGCAGATTGGATAAAAAGAAATGACCCATCCATTTGCTGTCTACAAGAGACTCATTTCGAACCCAAAGATGCATTCAGACTGAGAGTAAGGGGATGGAGTACCATCTTTCATGCAAATGGACCTCAAAAGAAAGCTGGGGTAGCAATTCTCATATCAGATAAATTGGATTTTAAACTACAGACTATAGTTAGAGACGCAGAAGGGCACTATATTATTCTTAAAGGAAGTATTCAACAAGTGGATATGACAATTATAAATATATATGCCCCCAACAGGGGAGCAGCAAGATACACAAGCCAACTCTTAACCAGAATAAAGAGACATATAAATAAAAATACATTAATAGTAGGGGACCTCAACACTCCACTCTCAGAAATAGACAGAACACCCTGGCAAAAACTAAGCAAAGAATCAAAGGCTTTGAATGCCATACTCGACGAGTTGGACCTCTTAGATATATATAGAACACTACAACCCCAGAACCAAAGAATACTCATTCTATTCTAATGCCCATGGAACATTCTCAAGAATAGACCATGTTCTGGGACACAAAACAGGTCTCAGCCGATACCAAAAGATTGAAATTATCCCCTGCATATTCTCAGACCACAACACTCTGAAATTGGAACTCAACCACAAGGAAAAATTTGGAAGAAACTCAAACACTTGGAGACTAAGAACCATCCTGCTCAGGAATGACTCGATAAACCAGGATATCAAAAATCAAATTAAACAATTTATGGAGACCAATGAGAATGAAAATACAACAGTCCAAAACCTATGGGATACTGCAAAGGCAGTCCTAAGGGGGAAATATATAGCCATCCAAGCCTCACTCAAAAGAATAGAAAAACCTAAAATGCAGTTTTTATATTCTCACCTCAAGAAGCTGGAACAGCAACAGAGGGACAGGCCTCATCCACGCACGAGGAAGCAGTTGACCAAAATTAGAGCTGAAATCAATCAAGCAGAAACCAGAAGTACAGTAGAGCAGATCAACAGGACTAGAAGCTGGTTCTTGGAGAGAATCAATAAAATTGACAGACCACTGGCAACACTTATCCAAAAGAAAAGAGAAAGACCCAGATTATTAAAATTATGAATGAAAAAGGAGAGGTCACGACGAACACCATTGAAATTGGAAGGATTATTAGAAATTTTTATCAACAGCTATATGCCAATAAACTAAGCAATCTGGAAGAGATGGAATCCTTCCTGGAAACCTATAAACTACCAAGATTGAAACAGGAAGAAATTGATTTCTTAAACAGCCCAATTAATTATGAGGAAATTGAGTCAGTGATAAACAACCTTCCAAATAACAAAACTCCAGGCCCGGACGGTTTTCCTGGGGAATTCTACCAAACATTCAAAGAAGAAATAATACCTATTCTCCTAAAGCTATTTCAAAAAATAGAAACAGAAGGAAAGCTACCAAACTCATTCTATGAGGCCAATATTACCTTGATCCCCAAACCAGGCAAAGACCCCCTCAAAAAGGAGAATGACAGACCGATTTCCCTAATGAATATGGACGCCAAAATCCTCAACAAGATACTTGCTAATAGAATCCAACAGTTCATTAAAAGGATTATCCATCACGATCAAGTGGGATTCATACCTGGGATGCAAGCGTGGTTCAATATTCGCAAATCAATCAGTGTGATACATCATATCAACAAGAAAAGACTCAGGAACCATATGATCCTCTCAATCGATGCCGAAAAAGCATTTGACAAAATACAGCATCCTTTCCTGATTAAAACCCTTCAGAATGTAGGAATAGAAGGTACATTTCTCAATCTCATAAAAGCCATCTATGAAAAGCCTACTGCAAATATTATTCTCAATGGGGAAAAGCTGGAAGCCTTTCCCTTAAGATCAGGAACACGACAAGGATGCCCACTCTCGCCACTATTATTCAACATAGTACTAGAAGTCCTTGCAACAGCAATCAGACAACAAAAAGGGATCAAAGGTATTCGAATCGGCAAAGAAGAAGTCAAAATGTCTCTCTTTGCAGATGACATGATACTCTATATGGAAAACCCAAAAGAAGCCACTCCCAAACTATTAGAAGTTATAGAGCAATTCAGTAACGTGGCGGGATACAAAATCAATGCTCAGAAATCAGTTGCATTTCTGTACACAAATAACGAGAACGAAGAAAGAGAAATTAGGGAATCCATCCCATTTACAATAGCACCAAAAACCATACGTTACCTTGGAATTAACTTAACCAGAGACGTAAAGGACCTATATTCTAGAAACTATAAATCACTCTTGAAAGACATTGAGGAAGACATAAAAAGATGGAAAGATATTCCATGCTCATGGATCGGAAGAATTAACATAGTTAAAATGTCCATGCTACCCAGAGCAATCTACACTTTCAATGCTATTTTGATCAAAATACCAAGGACATTTTTCAAAGAACTGGAACAAATAGTCCTTAAATTTGTATGGAACCAGAAAGGGCCCCGAATCTCCAAGGAACTGTTGAAAAGGAAAAACAAAGCTGGGGGCATCACAATGCCGGATTTCGAGCTGTACTACAAAGCTGTGATCACAAAGACAGCATGGCACTGGCACAAAAACAGACACATAGGCCAATGGAACAGAATAGAGAGCCCAGAAATGGACCCTCAGCTCTTTGGGCAACTAATCTTTGATAAAGCAGGAAAAAACATCCGGTGGGAAAAAGACAGTCTCTTCAATAAATGGTGCTGGGAAAATTGGACAGCTACATGCAAAAGAATGAAACTTGACCACTATCTCACACCATACACGAAAATAAACTCCAAATGGATGAAAGACCTCGATGTGAGACAGGAATCCATCAAAATTCTAGAGGAGAACATAGGCAGCAATCTCTACAACATCGGCCAAAGCAACCTTTTTCATGATACATCCCCAAAGGCAAGAGAAACAAAAGATAAAATGAATTTATGGGACTTCATCAAGATTAAAAGTTTCTGCACAGCCAAGGAAACAGTCAGAAAAACTAAGAGGCAGCCCACGGAATGGGAGAAGATATTTGCAAATGACACTACAGATAAAGGACTGATATCCAAGATCTACAAAGAACTTCTCAAACTCAATACATGAGAAACAAATAAACAAATCAAAAAATGGGCAGAAGATATGAACAGACACTTTGCCAATGAAGACATACAAATGGCTAACAGACACATGAAAAAATGTTCAAAATCATTAGCCATCAAGGAAATTCAAATCAAAACCACACTGAGATACCACCTTACACCAGTTAGAATGGCAAAAATAGACAAGGCAAGAAACAACAATTGTTGGAGAGGATGTGGAGAAAGGTGATCCCTCCTACATTGTTGTTGGGAATGCAAGTTGGTACAGCCACTCTGGAAAACAGTGTGGAGGTCCCTTAAAAAGTTAAAAATTGAGCTACCCAATGATCCAGCCATTGCACTACTGGGTGTTTACCCCAAAGATACAGACGTAGTGAAGAGAAGGGCCATATGCACACCAATGTTCATAGCAGCAATGTCCACAATAGCTAAACCGTGGAAGGAGCCGAGATGCCCTTCAACAGATGACTGGATTAAGAAGTTGTGGTCCATATATACAATGGAATATTACTCAGCAATCAGAAAGAACGAGTTCTCAACATTTGCTACAACATGGACGGCACTGGAGGAGATAATGCTAAGTGAAATAAGTCAAGCAGAGAAAGACAACTATCATATGATTTCTCTCATCTATGGAACATAAGAACTAGGATGATCAGTAGGGGAAGAAAGGGATAAAGAAAGGGGGGGTAATCAGAAGGGGGAATGAAACATGAGAGACTATGGACTATGAGAAACAAACTGAGGGCTTCAGAGGGGAGGGGGTAGGGGAATGGGATAGCCCGGTGATGGGTAGTAAGGAGGGCATGTATTGCATGGTGCACTGGGTGTTATACACAACTAATGAATCATCGAGCCTTACATCGGAAACCGGGGATGTACTGTATGGTGACTAACATAATATAATAAAAAATCATTATAAATAAAAAAAATAATAAAAAAATAAAAAAATAAAAATAAAACAATCAGATATTTTACCAGCAAAAATGCATTTATTTGGGATTAACAGAGATTACAATTCAGGACCTGCAAGCTATGGCAAAACCATAGCCAAGTTCAACAAACAAAGGAGAGGGACTTATTTTATGGCAAAGAAGGAGGAACTTGAGAGAGGTTGTTTTGAAGGAAAGTCCATTGCAGAAAAGCAAGAATTGGGGGTGATGACAGTTTCTCATTGTCTGGGTTGCAGGGGTAGTCAATTTCTTATAGGACATACAATGTACATCTTTTCCTGCTGGGGTCTGTAATTGATGATTCTTTCCTGTTGAGGATTCTTCTGTTGGGTCTGTAATTGGCAATCCTTCCTGTAACTGACACTGAGTGCTGTGATTGTCCCTTCCAGCTTCCCCCGAGTTCGCTTTGACAAGGCTTCTCTTTATTTTCACAGGCTATGACAATAGAGAGTTGAAAGAATGCTTTTCCATCTCTTTGCATCACATATCCATTGTGAGGTAAACAGTGCTAACCCCATAAATTAAGCCTTAAAAATGATGTGTAGCATTAAGCCAAACACTTAACTACGTTCTGTTTGCTCATTTCTTAAGCAACCCTTCACGGCACGTGTTATGTTATTATTCTAAGCTCTGGGACAGAGCAACGAGCAAGAACGAAATCGCTGCCTTGGGGCACCTTACATTCTAGGGAGGATAGCAGGTACTCAGGAAATACCAAGTGTACATTAAATGTATAAGGTAAACAGGGATGAGTTAAGAGGGAGGGGGGATGAGAGAGGGAACAAGAGTAAGGAGAGTGCATGTATGTTGAGTGAGTGGGAGGGCACTTATTGCATGGAGCACTGGGTATTATACGCAAACAATGAATCATGGAACATTATATCCAAAACTAAGGATGTACTGTATGGTGACTAACATAACACAATGAAAAATTTAAAAAAAGATTCAAAATGAAGTAAGTTTTGCTAAGAGAGCCACTCCAACTAGAGTGGAAACGAGGACACAGAAGTAATGCATCTGCACATCTCCTGTTTCAGTTTCCGAACACCATGAACTGTGGACTCCTGGCACTTGTAACTGCTCAGCTACAACCGGACCACCTCCTACAACACAGCCTTCTACTTGGACTGAACTAGAGACAATGTAACAACTGTTAGCGGCCAGCCCTCACCACAGTTCTTTCAAAACAAGTGCCTGTGTTTTTCCTTCATAGACCTGCTCTCCCTGCTGAAAATAAGGGGCACACCGGATTTCTCGCCAATCCTTGTCTCCCAGATGACCGTCCCTACTTCCCCAAATTGAGGTTTCAGGTGTTTTCCAGCATCTACTCTTGATGGACATGAATGATGTGCAAATGCAGAGCCCACTCGAGGCTATTGACACATCATCATGTTATGGCAAATACCAGAGGAAACATAAAAATGACAAAGTACACTTCAAGTTAAATTGAGGTTCCTGAAATTGAGTTGTTTCCATTTAAATCTTTTTGGAGGGGCACCTGGGTGGCTCAGTTGTTAAGCGTCTGCCTTCAGGTCAGGGCGTGATCCCGGAGTCCTGGGATCGAGCCCCACATGGGGCTCCTCCACTGGGAGCCTGCTCCTTCCTCTCCCACTCTCCTCCTGGTGTTCCCTGTCTCACTGGCTGTCTCTCTCTCTGTCAAATAAATAAATAAAATCTAAAAGAAATAAAAATAAAAAAAATAAATCTTTGTGGAAACTTTGGTTCACAAGAGTCAGCTCTGGGTGTTATAAATATAATTTATACTTTGACATCACTTCAGAAATCCATTCATTGTGATCCATCACAGCCTATAAGGTACTCTAAATACCTATACTTACATTCACACCACCACCAACAACAAAAATCCTCTCAAAGTCATAAACTAAGAATAGTTGTTATCCGACATTTGACAAAGTGACAGCGATTACTTGATGATATTATCCAAAAATTAACTTCTTAAAAGTATCCATTTAATGACATATTTCATAAAGTTTTACAAAACTGTGCCAGAAAAATGATCTGTTTAGGTATCAATTGGATAAAATGGCATGATTGCATTACCCCTAGAAGCAAAAGGATGGCTTCGTCATCTGTAAATTTATGCTCTTACTCATGGATTCTTTAATCCTATTATGTTATCTAAGCCATAAAATACTTTAAAGAAAATCATTTCTATCTTTCTTGCCTAGAACTGCTTATTACCTCTAGCTTTCTGCCCACGGGGTTCTGAATTTTCATTTTGCAAGGGACCACACAGAGCATGTTGCTGGTCCGGCAGATGGTTACAATTAATGTGCCCCCCTGCATGACAGCTCTAGGGAGTGGATGGACAAGGGGTGAAACCAGCAGAGAGGTTTGGGGTCCAAACACTCAGAGTGCACAGACTGACCTCAGTGGCCAGAGGGTCCTGCCCAGCTGGGACCTGCCTCATCTTATGAGTCCATGCAGGACACCCACTGCAAGAGTAGCCTGGCCCATGACCTGCACACACACCATGGGAGGCCCCATCCAGTGGTGGGGAGGACCTGCTGTCCACACAGAGCTATCCACATTACACAACGGAAATTCAGGATGGAGGGCAGGAGAGAGGGAGGTCAATGCACTAAGGACCTTTATAATCTGAAACACAGGAGAAATCCAGTGTTTCCAAGAACGTTTTTCTATCCCCTGCAGAAAGGAAACTTGGAATCCAAATTAATGAAATTTATTGGAAAATGAGGGAGATATGTTTGCATGCTTAGCTTGTGGCTCAGGCAGTCCTCCCCTGAGACATTAGTAAGTGTCACTCTTGGCTTCAACGGGCTCCTTGGAAGGAAAACAGGGACATCCTGGGGATCTTATTTATTTGAGAGAGCAAAAGAGAGCAAGACAGAGTGCACGAGTGAGGTGAGGGGCAGAGGGAGATGCAGACTCCCCACTGAGTGGGGAGCTTGATGCTGGGTTTGATCCCTGGAGTCCAGGAGCCTGACTTGAGCTGAAGGCAGATGCTTAACCCAAGAAGCCACCCAGGAAACCCAGGAAAGACTTTTTAAAATAGTGTTTTACTAATAAAAGTTTTATAGAATAGCAGACGTAAAAAGAAAATTTAAGTCTCCTATGTGTTTCCTTTTTTTTTAGTTAGTTAACATACAGTACAGTATTGGTTTCTGGAGTAGAATTCAGTCATTCATCACTTATATACAACACTTAGTGCTGATCTGTGTCCTCTTTCATACCCATCATCCATCTACCCAACCCCGACCCACTTTCCTCTATCAATGCACAGTGTGCAGAGCTGCCTTGGGCTCTGAAGGTTCTAGCATGAGCCATCACCATGGCAACCTGATGATGATGCACACCTTCCCTTCCATTTCAACTGTCACTTTGTGAGCCCAGCCCTTGCAGTTTGGTTAACAGGTGTGAAGCTCCCCACGATGGGAAATCTGAACTGTTTTTCTATAGGTATGTTCGTGTCGATTTTCTGAATTCCTTCTCTCAAGTTGGCTGCCTCACTTTTAGAGAAATTTGTTTCTTTTTTAAATTTTTCTTTTCATTTCCACACTCTAATTTGTCCACAATTTCAGATGAAAATTCTAGGTTTTCCGTATTAGTTAATTTTGATTTTTCAATGAAACTGGCTTCCTTAAATAGTTTCTAAATTCAGAAAAGTGGACTGTTTCTGAATGACAGTTTTGTCCATACTCATACAGAGAACACACGAAGGGAATACACCACACTGCTTTCAGTGAATCAGGAGGATCTTGATGCCATCCCAGCAACCCATGATAGGGAAAGGAATTCCAGGGCAACTCTTCTCAATGTAGATGATAAAATCTGAAAGCAAGTGTGAGCAGTCCAAACCAGAGCTTTACTGAAGGAGAAAAAAAACAGCGACATTTGACCGCCCCCTGTGCCCCAACACTGGGGGCCACGCTCCCCCTCCCCCACATACTCAACTCAGCCCACCGCTCTGCTCCCCACACAGCCGGCGGATCGGGTCTGTCAGGCTCCTGGGGCCTAAACCTAACCCTAGGTCAGTCGACTAGGGGTCCTTCCCCAGGGGCCTGGAGCCACAGCACTGGGTATAAGGGACCACTGACCCCAGCGCTGGACTCAGCCTGCCCACCTGCAGCCAACTGGTCACCTCGGGGCACCGTCGAGCATTCAGGACTCAGTGTTCAGATGAACATTCAGGAGAACCAGCAGGGCCCCCGAGCCCCCAGCGACTTCGACGGCCCCCAGCGTCACAAACTTAGGACCACGCTACCACTACCCCGTGTCATCACCTCCGCCCACCTCTCCGATCGCCTCACAGCCAGCGGATCGGGCCTGCCGGGCTCCTGGGGCCTAACCCTAACCCTAGATTGGCCACCAAGGGGAGCCTCCCCAGGGGCCAGGGATTGGGGACCCCTGAGCCCAAGCACTGGACTCAGCCTGCCACTGTGCAGCCCCCCTGGGGCCCTCGGGGTGCTACCCAGCATTCAGGGCAGGAGAATGGGCAGGGACACCCGAGCCCCCGGCAAAATTCGACGGACCCCCGCACCATGTTTGGGCCCACGCTCCACCTCCCCCACACCTTCACCTTGGCAAGCTGCCCTGCTCACCACCCAGATGGAAGATCGGGCTTGTTGGGATCCTGGGGCCTAACCCTAAACTTCGGTCGGGGGCTTAGGGGCCCTTTCCTAGGGGGCTGGTGCAGCACCGCATAGGACTGGGGAACCCCGAGCCCCAGTGGCACTCGGCCTACCGCCAGAAGGCCACCCGAGTCCTTAGAGGCGAAGCCGAGCATTCAGGGCGGGAGAACCGGCAGGGGCCCCAAGACCCCTGCCACCTTCAACGGCCCCCTGCGCCACAATGCTTGGGCCCATGCTCCCCCTGCCCCATGCGCTCACCTTGGCCCACTGCCCCGCTCACCCCGCAGCTGGCATATCGGGCCTGCCGGCCTTCTGGGGCCTAACCCTAACTCTAGGTCAGCTGCCAAGGGGCCCACTCCCGAAGGGCCTTAGCGCCGTAGTGCCTAGGATTGGGGACCCCCGAGCCCCAGCGCATGACTCAGGCTGCCGCCGCGCCGCCACACGGACTCCTCGGGGCGTTGTAGAGCATTCAGGCCGGGAGAACAGGCAGGCCTCCCTGAGCCCACAGCAACCTTCAAAGGCCCCCCTGGGCCACAACCCTTGGGCCCACGCTCCCCCTACCCCATGCCATCACCTCGGCCCCCTACACTGCTTGCCACACAGCCAGCAGATCGTGCCTGCCAGCCTCCTGGGGGCTAACCCTACCCCTAGGTCAGCCCCCGAGGGGCCCCACCCAAGAGGATTGGTGCCACAACGCCTGGGATTGGGGACCCCTGAGCCCCAGTGCTGGACAAAACCTGATGCCCCACTGCCACCGGGGCCTGTAGGGCGCCGTCAGTCATTCAGGGCGGGAGAACAGGCAGGGCCCTCTGAGCCCCCTGTGACCTTCGAAGGCCCCCCGTGCCAAAATGCTTGAGCCCACGCTCACCCTACCCCGCGCCCTCACCTTGGCCCCCTACACTGCTCGCCGCACAGCTGGCGGATCGGGCCTGCCAGCCTCCTGGGGGCTAATTCTAACCCTAGGTCGGCCTACGAGGGGCCCCTCCCTAGGGTCTTGGCACTGCAACGATGGGGATTGGGGATGCCAGAGCCCCAGTGCCCGACTCACCCTGCCGCCCCACCTCCTCCCGGGCTTTTAGGGGGGCTGGCGATCATTTAGGGTGGGAGAAAGGGTAGGGCCCTCTGAGCTCCCGGCGACCTTCGAAGGCCCCTGTGCCAAAATGCTTAAGCCCACGCTCCCCCTCCCCAGTGCCCTCACCACTGCCCGCCCCTCCACTGGCCAAACAGCCTGCGGATCTGGCCTGCTAGCCTCCTGGGGACTAACCCTAACCCTAGATTGGCCACCAAGGGAAGCCTCCCCTGGGGCCTGGCGCCGCAGCTCCAGGGATTTGGGACCCCTGAGCCCAAGCGCTGGACTCAGACTGCCACTGCACAGCACACCTGGGGCCCTCGGGGTGCTGCCCAGCATTCAGGGCAGGAGAATGGGCAGGGACCCCCGAGCCCCCGGCAAAATTCGACGTACCTCCATGCCACAGCTCTTGGGCCCACGCTCCCCCTCCACCACACCTTCTCCTTGACAAGTGTGCCTTGCTCACCGCCCAGATGGAAGATCAGGCTTGTTGTGATCCTGGGGCCTAACCCTAAACTTCGGTCGGGGGCTGAGGGGCCCTTTCCTAGGGGCCTGGTGCAGCACCGCATGGGACTGGGGAACCCCGAGCCCCAGTGGCACTAGGCCTACTGCCACAAGGCCACCCGAGTCCCTAGAAGTGCCGCCGAGCATTCAGGGCGGGAGAACTGGCAGGGCCCCCCGAGACCCCTGCACCTTCGACGGCCCCCGGCGCCACAATGCTTGGGCCCACGCTGCCCTTGCCCCATGCCCTCACCTTGGCCCACCACCCTGCTCGCCCCTCAGCTGGTATATCGGGCCTGCCGGCCTTCTGGGGCCTAACCCTAACCCTAGGTCAGCTGCCAAGGGGCCCACTCCCAAGGGGCCTTAGCGCCACAGCGCGTAGGATTGGGGAACCCCGAGGCTGAACGCCTGACTCTGGCTGCAGCCCTGCCACCACGCGGTGACCTTCGAAGACTCCCCAGACCCGCTCGCCAGCGCCCTCACCTCCACCCGGCCCTCCGCTCGCCACACAGCCAGCAGATCTGGTCTGCTGGTCTGCTTGGTCTAACGCCAACCTTAGGTCGGCCCCCGAGGGGCCCCTCCCAAGGGGCCTGGGGCCGAAACGCCAGGGATTGGGGACACAGGAGCTCCAGTGCCGCACTCAACCTGCCATCCCGTTCCCACAAGGGCCAGAGGGGCGACGCCTGTCATTCAGGGCGGGAGAATGGGCAGGGCCCTCCGAGCCCCCGGCGACCTTTGAAGGCCCCCCGCGCCAAAACGCTTGGGCCCATGCTCCCTCTCGCCAGCGCCCTCACCTCGGCCCGCCCCTCCGCTTGCTTCACAGCCGGCGGATCGGGCCTGCCTGCCTCCTGGGGGCTAACCCTAACCCTAGGTCAGCCCCCAAGGGGCCCCTCCCAAGGGGCCTGACGCAGCAACGCCGGTGATTGGGGACCCCGAGCCCCAGCGCCCGACTCACCCTGCCTCCCCGCCGCCACCCGGGCCGCTAGGGCGCCGCCGGTCATTCAGTGCGGGAGAATGGGCAGGGCCCTCCAAGCCCCCGGCGACCTTCGAAGGCCCCCTGCGCCATAACGCTTGGGCTGACACTCCCGCTCGCCAGCGCCCTCACCTCGGCCCGTACATTGCTCGCCGCACAGCCGGTGATCGGACCTGCTGGCCTCCTGGGGGCTAAACCTAACCCTAGGTCCGCCCCCAAGGGGCCCCTCCCAAGGGGCCAGATGCCGAAACGCCGGCGATTGGGGACCCCCAAGCCCCAGCGACGGACTCAAGTTGCCGCCCCGCTGCCAACCAGGCAGCTAGGGGCTCTGCCGGTCATTCAGGGCGGGAGAACGGGCAGGGCCATCCGAGCACCCAGGCCCCCCGCGCCTAAACGCTTGGGCCCACGCTCCCGCTGACCCAGCGCCCCTACCTCGGCCCGCCCTTCCGCTCACCGCACAGCCGGCGGATCGGACCTGCTGGCCTCCTGGGGGCTAACCTTAAGGGTAGGTCGGGCCCAGAGGGGCCCCTCCCAAGGGGCCTGGCGCCGCAACGCCGGGGATTGGGGACCCCCAAGGCCCAGTGCTGGACTCACCCTACCGCCCCTCCCTACCAGCCCCTAGGGGCGCCGCCAGTCATTCAGTGGGGGAGAACGTGCAGGGCCCTCCCAGCCCCTGGCGACCTTCGAAGTCCCCCCGCGCCAAAACGCTTAGGCCCACTTTCCCCTTCCCCTCCGCTCACCGCATAGCCGGCGGATCGGGGCTGACGGCCTCCTGGGGGCTAACCCTAACCCTTGGTGGGCCCCCGGGGACCACTCCCAAGGGGCCTGGCGCCACAATACGGGGATTGGGGACCCTGAGCTCCAGCGCCAAACTCACGCGCTGCCCCGCCACCACCCAGGCCGCCCGGGGCGCCACAGGTCATTCAGGGTGGGAGAACGGGCAGGGCCCTCTGAGCCCCCGGCGACCTTCGAAGGCACCCCGCGCCAAAACCCTTGGGCCCATGCTCCCAATCGCCACTGCCCTCTCCTCAGCCCACCCCTCCGCTCACCACACAACTGGCAGATTGGGCCTACCAGCATCCTGGGGGCTAACCTTAACCCTAGGTCGGCCCCTGAGGGGCCCGTCCCAAGGGGCCTGGCACCACAACGCCAGGGATTGGGGACCCCCGGGCCCCAGCACAGAACTCACGCTGCTGCCCCGCCACCACCCGGGCCGCCCGGGGCGCCGCCGGTCATTCAGGGCAGGAGAACGGGCAGGGCCCTCCGAGCCCCCGGCGACCTTCGAAGGCAATCCGCGCCAAAACGCTTGGGCCCACACTCCCGCTCGCCAGCGCCCTCACTTCAGCCCGCCCCTCCGATCTCCGCACAGCTGGCGGATCGGGCCTGCCGGCCTCCTGGGGCCAACCCTAACCCAAGGGGCCTGGTGCAGCAACGCCGCGGATTGGGGATCCCCAAGCCCCAGCACCGGACTCACCCCGCCGTCCCGCCAACACCCAGGCCTCTTGGAGCACTGCAGGTCATTCAGGATGGGAGAAGGGGCAGGGCCTTCCGAGCCCCTGGCAACTTTCAAAGGCCCCCCGCGCCAAAACTCTTGGGGCCAACTCCTGTTCGCCAGCGCCCTCACCTCAGCCCACCCCTTCCCTTGGCGTACAGCAGGCGGATCCGGCCTGCAGGCCTCCTGGGGGCTCACCCTAACCGTAGGTCGGCCCCCGGAGGGGCCCTTCCACATGCGCCTGGCGCAGCAACGCCAGGGATTGGGGACCCCCGAGCCGCAGCACTGGACTCACCCTGCCTCCCTGCCGCCACCCTGGCCGCTAGGGTGCCGCCGGTCATTCAGTGCGGGAGAACGTGCAGGGTCCTCCGAGGCCCCGGCAACCTTCGAAGTCCCCCTGTGCCAAAACGCTTAGGCCCACTTTACCCTTTGCCCACGCCCTCACCTGGGCCTGCCCCTCCGCTCGCCGCACAGCTGGCGGTTCGGGCCTGCCAGCCTCCTGGGGGCTAACCCTAACCCTTGGTCGGCCCCCAGGGGGCCCCTCCCAAGGGGCCTGGCGCCACAATAAGGTGATTGGGGACCCCGAGCCCCAGAGCCAAACTCACTGCTGCCCCGCCACCACCTGGGCCGCTAGGGGCGCCGCAGGTCATTCAGGGCGGGAGAATGGGCAGGACGCTCCGAGCCCCCAGCGACCTTTGAAAGCACCCCGCGCCAAAACCCTTGGGCCCATGCTCCCGCTCGCCACTGCCCTCACCTCGGCCCGCTCCTCCGCTCACCGCAAAACCGGTAGATCGGGCCTACCGGCATCCTGGGGGCTAACCCTAACCCTAGGTTGGCCCACAAGGGGCCCCTACCAAGGAGCCTGGCGCCGCAACGCTGGGGATTGGGGACCCCGAGCCCAAGCTCCAGACTCATCCTGCCGTCCCGCCACCACCCGGGCCACTAGGGGCGCCGCTGGTCATTCAGGGTGGGAGAATGGGCAGGGACCTCCGAGCCCCAGGCGACCTTCAAGGCCCCACGCGCCAAAACGCTTGGGCCCACGCTCCCGCTCACCAGCGCCGCCACCTCGGCCTGCCCCTCTGCTCATCGCACAGCCGGCAGATCGGACCTGCTGGCCTCCTGGAGGCTAAATTTAACCGTAGGTAGGGCCCCTAGGGGCCCCTCCCAAGCGGCCTGGCATCTCTTCGCCGAGGGTTGGGGACACCCGAGGCCCAGCGCCAGACTCACCCTGCTGCCCCGCCGCCACCCAGGCCGCTAGTGTTGCCGCCGGTCATTTATGGCGGAAGATTGGGCAGGGCCCTCCAAACCCCCGGCGACATTCGAAGGCCCCCCGCGCCAAAGCGCTTGGGCCCACGCTCCCGCTCTCCAGTGCCCTCACCTCGGCCCACCGCTCCGCTCGCCACACAGTCGGCGGATCGGGGTTGCCGGCCTTCTGGGGGCTAACACTAACTCTAGGTCGGCCCCCAAGTGGCCCCTCCCCAGGGGCCTGGCGCCGCACCGCCAGGGATTTGGGACCCCCGAGCCACAGCCCCAGACTCACCCTGCCGCCCCGCCACCTCCCGGCCGCTAGGGCGCCGCCGGTCATTCAGGGGGGGAAAACGGGCAGGGCCCTCTGAGCCTCCAGTGACCTTTGAAGACCCCCCGCGCCAAAACGCTTGGGTCCACGCTCCCGCTTGCCACCGTACCCACCTCGGCGTGCCCCTCCACTCACCGCACAGCCGGCAGATCAGACTTGCTGGCCTCCTGGGGGCTAACCCTAACCCCAGGTCAGCCACCGAGGGGCCCCTCTCAAGGGGCCTGGTGCCGCAACGCCAGGGATGGGGACCCCGAGCCCCAGCGCCGGAATCATCCTGCTGTCCCTCCGCCACCCAGGCCACTAGGAGCGCTGCCGGTCATTCAGGGCGGGAGAACGGCAGGGGCCTCCGAGCACCTGGCGACATTCGAAGGCCCCCTGCGCCAAAACGCTTGGGCTCACGCTCCCGCTTGCCAGGGCCCTAACCTCGACCCGCCTCTCCTCTCTCCACACAGCCGGCGGATCGCGCCTGCTGGCCTCCTAGGGGTAACCCTAACCCTAGGTCTGCCCCAGTGGGGCCCTTCCCAAAGGGCCTGGAATCGCAATGCCGCGGATAGGGGACTTCTGAGCCCCAGTGCCAGACTCACCCTGCCGCCCTGTAGCCACCCGGGCCGCCTGGGGAGCAGCCGGTCATTCAGCGCGGGAGAACGGGCAGGGCCCTCCGAGCCCCTGGCGACCTTTGAAGACTCCCCCGCCAAAACTCTTGGGCCCACGCTCCCGCTCCCCAGCGGCCTCACCTCCGCCCGCCCCTCCGCTCACCGAACAGCTTGCGGAATGGGCCTGCCGGCCTCCTGGGGGCTAACCTTAACCATAGCCCCCAAGGGGCCCCTAGCAAGGTGCCTGGAGCTGCAACGCGGGGGATTGTGGAACCCCGAGCACCAGCGCTGTACTCACACAGCTGCCCCATCGCCACCCGGGCTGCTAGGGGCACCGCCGGTCAATCAGCGAGGGGGAACGGGCAGGGCCCTCCTAGCTATTGACGACCTTCGAAGGCCCCCTTCACCAAAACGCTTGGGCCCATGTTCCTCCTCGCCAGCGCCCTCACCTCCGCCCACCCCTCCGCTTGCCCCAGAGCCAGGGATCGGGCCTGCTGGCCTCCTGGGAGCTAACAATAACCCTAGGTGGGCCCCCGAGGGGCCCCTCCCCAAAGGGCCTCATGCCGCAACACTGAGGATTGGGGAACCCCGAGCCCCAGCGCCGGACTCACCCTGCCACCTCTTAGCTACCCAGGCTGCTAGGGGCATCGCCGGTCTTTCAGGGCGGGAGAAGGGGCAGGGACCTCTGAGCCCAGGGCGACCTTCGAAGGCCGCCCGTGCCAAAACGCTTGGGCTCACGTTAGCCAGCGCCCTCACCTCGGCCCACCGTTCTGCTCACCGCACAGCTGGCGGATCGGGCCTGCCTGCCTCCTGGGTGCGAGCCTTAACCATAGGTCGGATCCCGAGGGGTGCCTTCCAAGGGTCCTGGCACTGTAACGAAGGGGTTTGGGGACCTCCGAGCCCAAGCGCTGGACTCACCCTAAAGCCCCTCCCCTACCGGCCACTAGGGGCGCCGCCGGTCATTCAGTGCGGGTGAACGGGCAGGGCCCTCTGAGCCCAGGGCGACCTTCGAATGCCCCCTGCGCCAAAATGCTTAGGCCCACTCTCCGGCTCTCCAGCGCCCTCACCTCGGCCTGCCCCTCCGCTCACCGCACAGCTGGCGGATTGGGCCTGCCGGACTTCTGGCGGCTAACCCTAACCCTAGGTAGACCCCTGAGGGGCCCCTCCCAAGGGGCTTGGCGCCACATCGCCGGGGATTGGTAATTCCCGAGCCCCAGCGCTGGACTCACCCTGCCGCCATGCAGCCACTCAGGTCGCTAGAAGCGCCGCCGGTCATTCATGGTGGAAGATTGCGCAGGGCCCTCCGAACCCCCGGTGACCTTCGAAGTCCCCCCGCGCCAAAACGCTTGGGGCCACGCACCCGCTAGCCAGCGCCCTCACCTCGGCCCACCCTCCGCTCCCCACACAGCCGGTGGATCAGTCCTGCTGGCCTCCTGGGGGCTAACAGTAACTGTAGGTCAGGCCCTGAGGGGCCCCTCCCAAGGAGCCTGGCATCTCTATGCCGGGGATTGGGGACACCCGAGCCCCAGCGCCAGACTCACCCTGCCGCCCCGCCGCCACCCAGGCCGCTGGGGTCGCCGCCGGTCATTCAGGGCGGGAGAATGGGCAGGGCCCTCCGAGCCCATGGCTACCTTCGAAGGCCCTCCGCGCCAAAATGCTTGCACCCACGCTACAGCTCCCCAGCGCCCTCACCTCGGCCCGCCCCTCCACTCGCCGCACAGGCGGCGGATCGGGCCTGCCGGCCTCCTGGTGGCTAACCCCAAACCTAGGTCCCCCCCGAGGGGACCCTCACAAGGGGCCTGGCGCCACAACGCCGGGGATTGAGGACCCCCGAGCCCCAGCGCTGAACTCATCCTGAGGTCCCGCCGCCACCCGGGCCACCAAGGTGCCGCCGGTCATTCAGGGCGGGAGAACGGGCAGGGGCCTCCAGGCCCCAGCGACATTCGAAGGCCCCCCGCGCCAAAACGCTTGGGCTCACGCTCCCGCTTGCCAGGGCCCTCACCTCGACCCGCCTTCCTTTGCCACACAGCCGGCGGATCGCGTCTGCCGGCCTCCTGGGGGTAACCCTAATCCTAGGTCTGCCCCCGCGGGGCCCTTCCCAAGGGGCCTGGCATCGCAACGCTGGGGATTGGGGACCTCTGAGCCCCAGCGCCGGACTCACCTTGCTGCCCCACCACCACCCAGGCCGCTAGGGGCGCCGCCGGTCATTCAGGGCGGGAGAACGGGCCGGGCCCTCGGAGCCCCTGGCGACCTTTCAAAGGCCCACTTCGCAAAATGCTTGGGCCCATGCTCTCCCTCGCCAGCGCCCTCACCTTGGCCTGCCCCTCCGCTCGCCCCACATCCTGCAGATCGGGCCTGCCGGAGTCCTGGTGGCTAACCCTGACCCTAGGTTGGCCCCCGAGGGACCCCTCCCAAGAGGTCTGTGCTGCAACACCGAGTATTAGGGACCCCCGAGCCCCATCGCTGGACTCACCCTGCGCCAGGGGCGCCGCCGGTCATTCAGGGCGAGAGAAAGGGCAGGGACCTCTGAGTCCCTGGCGACCTTCGAAGGACCCCCGTGCCAAAACGCTTGGGCCCACGCTC
The DNA here is from genome assembly GCF_024610735.1 of Ursus americanus. Taxonomy (NCBI): domain Eukaryota; kingdom Metazoa; phylum Chordata; class Mammalia; order Carnivora; family Ursidae; genus Ursus; species Ursus americanus. The sequence continues at coordinate 54,011,221 of NC_142148.1, forward strand.
CAGTTGTCAGCGGCCCACCTCGGCCCACCACTCTGCGCGCCACACAACTGGCGGATCAGGCCTGCCGGCCTCCTGGGGGCTAAACCTCACCCTAGGTCAGCCACCGAGGGGGCCTTCCCAAGGGGAGTGGCGCTGCAACGCTGGGGATTGGGGATGCCCGAGCCCCAGCACTGGACTCACACTCCCGCCCCGCCGCCACCCGGGCAGCTAGGGGCACCGCTGGTCTTTCAGGACGGGAGAACGGTCAGGGCCCCACGAGCCACAGCGACCTCCCTGGGCCCCACCTGCAAAAACCTGGCACCCACATTCATGCTCGCCAGGGCCCTCACCTCGGCCTGCCCCTCCACTGGATGCACAGCCAGCGGATTGGGCCTGCGGGCCTCCTTTTGGTTACCCCAACCCTAGATTGGCCCCTGAGGGGCCCCTCTCAAGGGGCCTGGCGCCACAACGCTGGGGAATGGAGATCCCCAAGCTGCAGCATTGGACTCACCCTGTCACCCCGTCGACATCCGGGCTGCTAGGGTGCCGCCGGATATTCAGGCTGGAGAACAGCAGGGCCTTGGAGTTCCTGGCGATCTTCCAAGGCCCCCCACGCCAAAGAGCTGGGGCCCACATTCCCTCTCGCCAGCGCACTCACTTCGGCCCGCCTCTCTTCTCGCCATACACCCAGGGGATCAGGCCTGCCAGCATCCTGGGGGCTAACCCTAAACCTAGGTCGGCCCTGAGAGGCCCCTCCCAAGGGGCCTGGCGCCACAACGCCAGGGATTGGGGACCCCCCAGCCCCAGCGCCGGACTCACATGCCGCACCGTCGACACCCGGGATGCTAGGGGCGCCGCCGGTCATTCAGGTCGGGAGAAAGGACAGGGCCCTCCGAACCCCCGGTGACCTTCAAATGACCCTGCACCAAAACGCGCCCACGCTCCCGGTCACCAGCACCCTCACCTCTGCCCTCCCCTCCGCTCTCCTCACAGTCGGTGGTGGATCGGGCCTGCCGGCCTCCTGGGGTTAACCCTAACCCTAGGTCGCCCCCCGAGGGGCCCATCCCAAGGGGCCTGGCGCCGCAACGCCGGTAATTGGGGACCCCAAGCCTCAGCACCGGACTAAAACTGCCACCCCCGCTGCCTCCTGGGCCGTTAGGGCGCCGCTGGTCATTCAGGGTGGGAGAACAGGCAGGGCCCTCGAGACCCCGGCATCATTCGAAGGCCCCCCGTGCCAAAAACCTGGGGCCCACGCCTCCGCTCGCCAGCACCCTCACCTCAGCCCAAACCTCCGCTCCCGCACAGTAAGCGTATCTGGCCTGCCGGCCACCTGGGGGTTACTCTAACACTAAATTGGCTCCCGAAGGGCCCTTCCCCAGGGGCCTGGCACCGCAACTTCAGGGAATGGAGACCTCTGAGCCAAAGCCCCAGACTCACCGTGGTGCCCCGCTGCCACACGGGCTGCTACTGGTGCCCCCGGTAATTCAGGGCAGGAGAACAGGCACTGCCGTCCGAGACCCCGGCGACCTTCGAAGGCTCCCCGCGCGAAAATGATGGGGCCCCCGCTCTCGCTCGACAGTGCCTTCACCTCAGCCCACCCCTCGACTCGCCGCACAGCTTGCGGATCGGGCCTGCCGGCCTCCTTTTGGTTACCCTAACCCTAGATCGGCCCCCTAGGGGCCCCTCCCAATGGGCCTCGCGCCTCAATGCTGGGGATTGGGGACCCCCAAGCCCCATCACTGGACTCAGCCTGCCGCCCCGCTGCCACCCGGGCCGCTAGGGGCGCCGCCGGTCATTCAGTGCGGGAGAACGGTCACGGACCTCCGAGCCACAGCGACCTTGCAAGGCCACCAGCGCCAAAACGCTGGGGCCCACGCTCCCGCTCGCCAGCGCCCTCTCCTCTGCCCCCTCACAAAGGGTCGGGCGCTGCACCGCCTGTATTTGGGTACCCCGAGCCTCAGCGCCGGACTTACGCTGCCGCCCCGCTGCCTCTAGAACCGCTAGGGGCGCGGCGGGTTATTCAGGGCGGGAGAACGGGCAGGGCCCTCTGAGCCCCCGGCGACCTTCGAAGGCCTCTTGGGCCAAAATGCTTGCTCCCACGCTCCCGCTTGCCATTACCTTCTCCTCAGCCCGCCCCTCCACTTACCGCACAGCCGGCGGATTGGGCCTGCTGGCCTCTTGGGGGCTAACCCTAACACTAGGTCGGCTCCAAGGGGCCCCTCCCAAAGGGCCTGGCACCGCAATGCCGGGGAATGTAGACCTCTAAGCGGCAGCTCCATATTCACCCTGGTGCCCCGCTGCGACAAACGATGGGGCCCATGCACCCGCTCACTAGCGCCCTCACCTCGTCCCGCCCCTCCATTCGCCCCACAGCCGGCGGATCAGGCCTGCCGGCCTCCTTTTGGCTACCCTAACCCTAGATGGGCCCCCGAGGGGCCCCTAACAAGGGGCCTGGCAGCGCAACGCCGGGGAATGGGGACCCCGGAGCCCTAGCCCCAGTCTCATCCTGCCAACCCACCACCACATGGGCCACAATGGGCCCCGCCATTCATTCAGGGCGGAAGAACGGGCAGGGCCCTCCGAGCCCCCTGCGACCTTTGAGGCCCCCTTGCGCCAAAACACTTACTCCCACACTCCCACACGCCAGCACCCTCCCCTCGGCCTGCCGCACCGCTGGCCTCACAGCCGGCGGATCAGGCCTGCCGGCCTCCTGGGGCTACCCTAACCCTAGGTCGGCCCCCGAGGGGCCCCTAGCAAGGGGCCTAGAGCCGCAACACCAGGGATTGCAGAACCCTGAGCTCCAGCACCGGACTAAACTGGCCGCCCCGCCGCCACCCGGGCCGCTAGGGGAGCCGCTGGTCATTCAGGGTGGGAGAACGGGCATGGCCCTCCGAGCCACAGGGACCTTCCAAGGTCCCCCGTGCCAAAACGCCTGTGCCCACGCTCCCGCTCACCAGCGCACTCACCTCGGCCCGCTCCTCCGCTCGCTGCACAGCTGGTGGATTGGGCCTGCCGGCCTCCTTTTGGTTACCCTAACCCTAGATCGGTCCCCGAGGGGCCCCTCCCAAGGGGCCTGGAGCCGCAACGCCGGGGATTGGGGACCCCCCTAGCCCCAGCGCGAGACTCACCCTGCCACCCCCGCTGCCACCCAGGCTGCTAGGGGCGCTGCCGGTCATTCAGGGTGGGAAATGGCAGGGCCCTCCGAGCCCCCGGTGTCCTTCGAAGGCCCCCCACGTCAAAACGCTTGGGCCCACGCTCCCGCTCACCATTACCCTCACCTCGGCCCGCCCCGCCACTTGCCACACAGCCGGCGTATCAGGCCTGCTGGCCTCCTGGGGGCTAACCCTAACCCTAGGTTGGTCTTCGAGGGTCACTTCCAAGGGGCCTGGCTTCGAACGCCGGGGATTGGGGACCCCCGTGCCCCAGCGCTGGACTCACCCTGCCGCCCCGCCACCACCCGGGCTGATAGGGCCGCTGCCCGTCATTCAGGGTGGGAGAACGGGCAGGTCCCTCCGAGCCCCCGCGAACTTCGAAGGCCCCCCTTCACAAAACTCTTGGGCCTATGCTCCTGCTTGCCAGCGCCCTCACCTCGGCCAGCCCCTCCATTCGCCCCACAGCCGGTGGATCGGGCCTGCCGGCCTCCTTTTGGTTACCCTAACCCTAGATGGGCCCCCTAGGGGCCCCTAACAAGGGGCCTGGCAGCGCAACGCCGGGGAATGGGGACCCCGGAGCCCTAGCGCCGGACTCACCCTGCCGCCCCACAGCCACCCAGGATGCTAGGGGCGCTGCTGGTCATTCAGGGCAGGAGAATGTACAGGACCCTCCGAGCCCCCGGCGTCATTCAAAGGCCCCCCACGCCAAAACGCTTGAAACTACGCTCCCGCTCGCCAGCGCCCTCACCTCGGCCCGCCACTCCGCTCGCCATACAGCTGGCGGATAGGGCTTATCGGCCTCCTGGGGCTAAACCTAACCCTAGGTCAGCCCCCAGGGGCCCTTCCCAAGGGGCCTGACGCTGCAACGCCGGGGATTGGGGACCCCCGAGCCCCAGCGCTGGACCCACCCTGCCACCCCCGCCGCCCCCCAGGCCACTAGGGGCGCCGCCGGTCATTCAGGGCGGGAGAACGGGCAGGGCTTTCCGAGCCACCGGCGACTTTCGAAGGCTCCCCATGCCAAAACGCTTGGGCCCACGCTCCCGCACGCCAGCGCCCTCAACTCGGCCCGCCCCTCCACTTGTCACACACCCGGCTGATCGGGCCTACCGGGCTCCTGGGGCTAACCCTAACCCTAGGTCGGCCCCCAAGGGGCCCTTCCTAAGGGGTCTGGCGCCGCAACACCGGGGATTGAGGACCCCCGAGCCCCAGCGCGGGACTCTCCCTGCCGCCCCACCGCCACCTGGGCTGCTAGGGGCGCCGCCCGTCATTCAGGGCGGGAGAACGGGCAGGGCCCTCCAAGCCCCTGCAACATTTGAAGGCCCCCCGCGCCAAAACGCTTGGGCCCACGCTCCCGCTCGCCAGCACCCTCACCTCGGCCCGCCCCACTGCTCGCCACACAGCGGGCGAATCGGGTCTGCCGGCCTCCTGGGGGCTAACACTAACACTTGGTAGGCCCCCGAGGGCCCTTCCCAAGGGGGCTGGTGCCCCAACGCCGAGTATTGGGAACCACCGAGCCCCAGCGCCGGACTTACCATGCCGCCCCGCCGACACCCGGGCCGCTAGTGGCGCCGCGGATCTCTCAGTGTGGAACGGGCAGGGCCCTCCGAGCCCACGGCGACCTCCGAAGGCCCCCCTTGCCAAAACGCTTGGGTCCACGCTCCCACTCACCAGTGCCCTCGCCACGGCCCGCACCTCCGCTTACCGCACAGCCAGCGGATTGGGCCTGCAGGACTCCTGGGGGCTAACCCTAACCCTAGGTCAGCCCCTGAAGGACCCCTCCCAAGAGGCCTGGCGCCGCAATGCCGGGGATTGGGGACCCCTCGAGCCGCAGCACTGGACTCACCCTGCTGCCCCGCCGCCACCCGGGCCTCTAGCGGCCCCGCCGGTCATTCAGGCTGGGAGAACGGGGAGGGCCCTACGTGCCCCCGGAAACCTTCGAAGGCCCCCCGCACCAAAACGCTTGGGCCCACGCTCCCGCTCTCCAGCGCCCTCACCTCGGCCCGCCCCTCCGCTCACCAGACAGCTGGCGGGTCGGGCCTGCTGGCCTCCAGGGGCTAACACTAACCCTAGGTCGCCCCAAGGGGCCCATCCCAAGGGCCCTGGCGCCACAACGCTGGAGTTTGGGGACCCCCGAGCCCCAGCGCTGGACTCACGGTGCCGCCCCAACCCCACCCGGGCCATTAGGGGCGCCGCCAGTCATTCAGGGCGTAAGAACAGGCAGGGCCCTTCGAGCCCCCGGCGACCTCCAAAGGCCCCCTGAGCCAAAACGCTTGGGCCCATGCTCCTGCTCACGAGCGCCCTCACCTCGGCCCGCCCCTCCGCTCACCGCACGGCCGGCGGATCGGGCCTGCAGGCCTCCTGGGGGCTAACCCTAACCCTATGTCGGTCCCCGAAGGGCCCGTCCCAAGGAGCCTGGCGCTGCAGTCCGGGGATTGGGGACCCCCGAGCCCCAGCGCCGGAGTCACCCTGCCACCCCGCCGCCACCCGGGCCGCTAGGGGCGCCCGCGGTCATTCAGGGTGGGATAACGGGCAGGGCCCTCTGAGCCCCCGGTGACCTTCGAAGACCCCCAACGCCAAAATGCTTGGGCCCACGCTCCCGCTCACAAGCGCCCTCACCTTGGCCTGCCCCTCCACTCGCCGCACAGTGGGCCAATCGGGCCTGCCAGTCGCCTAGGGGCTAAAACTAACCATAGGTCGGCCACCGAGGGAACCATACAAAGGGGCATGGCGCAGCAACGCCGGGGATTGGGGACCCCGGAGCCCCAGTGCAGGACTCACCCTACCGCCCCGCCGCCACCCGGACCACTAGCGGCGCCGCCGGTCATTCAGGCCAGGAGAACGGGCAGGGCCCTCCGAGCCCCCGGCGACCTTCAAAGGCCACCTGCGCCAAAACACTTGGGCCCACGCTCCCGATCTCCAGCGCCCTCACCTCGGCCGGCCCCTCCGCTCGCCAGACAGCTGGCGGGTTGGGCCTGCTGGCCTCCAGGGGCTCACACTAACCCTAGGTCGGCCCCGAGGGGCCCCTCCCAAAGGGACTGGCGCCAAAACTCCGGGGATTGGGTACCCCCAAGCCTCAGCGCCGGAGTCAACCTGATGCCCCACCGCCACCCGGGCCGCTAGGGGCGCCGCCGGTCATTCATGGCGGGAAAACGTGTAGGGCCCTCCGAGCCCCCGGCGACCTCCGAAGGCCCCCCCGCGCAAAAACGCTTAGGCCCACGCTCCCGCTCGCCAGTGCCCTCACCTCGGCCTGCCCCTCCGCTCGCTGCACAGCTGGCGGATTGGGCCTGCCAGCCTCCTGGGTGCTAACCCTAACCCTAGCAGGCCAGCTCCACCAGTTGTGCGGTGAGCGGAGGTGCGGGCCCAGGTGAGGGCGCTGGCGAGCGGGAGCGGGGGGCCCAAGCGTTTTGGCACGGAGGGCCTTTGAAGGTCGCCGGGGGCTCGGAGGGCCCTGCCCCTTCTCCAGCTCTGAATGACCGGCGGCGTCCCTAGAGGCCCCATCCGCCCATCATGCGTCGAGCGGAGGGGCGGGCCGAGGTGAGGGCACTGGCGAGCAGGAGCATGAGCCCAAGTGTATTGGCACGGGGGGCCTTCAAAGGTCGCCGGGGCCTCGGAGGGCCCTGCCCGTTCTCCCGCCCTGAATGACCGGGGGCACTCCAGCGGCCCGGGTGGTGGCAGGGTAGCAGAGTGAGTCTGGCGCTGGGGCTTGGGGGTCCCCAAACCCTGGCTTTGCAGCGCCAGGCCCCTTGGGAAGGGCCCCTAGTGGGCCAACCTAGTGTTAGGGTTAACCCCAAGGAGGCTGGCAGGCCGGAACAGCCTGCTGTGTGGCGAGCGGACGGGCGGGACGAGGTGAGGGCGCTGGCTAGCGGGAGCGTGGGCCCAAGCGTTTTGGCGGGGGGGGGGGCCGTCAAAGGTCGCCGGGGGCTCAGAGGGCCCTGCCTGTTCTCCTGCCCTGAATGACCGGTGGAGCTCCTAGCGGCCTGGTTGGCGGTGGGGCAGCAAGGTGAGTCCGGCGCTGGGGCTCGTGGGTCCCCAATCCCCGGCGTTGTGGCACCAGGCCCCTTGGGAGGGGCCCCTCAGGGGCCTACCAAGGGTTAAGGTTAGCCCCCAGGAGGTCGGCAGGCCTGATCTGCCAGCTGTGCGATGAGCGGAGGGGCGGGCCGAGGTGAGGGCGCTGGCGAGTGGGAGCGTGGGCCCAAGCGTTTTCACGGGGAGCCTTCGAAGGTCGCCGGGGGCTCGGAGGGCCCTGCCCGTGTCTGCCCTGAATGACCGCAGGCGCCCCTAGTGCCTGGGTTGGGGCGCGGTGGCAGCGTGAGTCCGACACTGGGGCTTGAGGGTTCCTAATACCTGGCATTGCAGCGCCAGGCCCTTTGGGAGGGGCCCTTCAGGTGCCGAGCTATGTTGAGGGTTAGCCCCCAGGAGGCCAGCAGGCCTGAGCTGATGGCTGTGCGTCGAGCGGAGGGGCGGGCCGAGGTGAGATCGCTGGCGAGCGGGAGCGTGGGCCCAAACGTTTAGGCGCAGGGGGCTTTGAAGTTCTCCAGGGGCTCGGAGGGCCCTGACCGTTCTCCCGCCCTAATGACCGGTGTGCCCCAATCAGCCCGGGTGGCAGTGGGGTGGCAGGGTGAGTCCGGCCCTGGGGCTCGGGGGCCCCCAATCCCCGGCGTTGTGGCACCAAGCCCCTTGGGAGGGGCCCCTCTGGGGCCGACCTAGGGTTAGGATTAGCCCCCAGGAGGCTGGCAGGCCCGATCCGCCAGCTGTGTGGCGAGCGGAGGGGCAGTCCGAGGTGAGGGCGCTGGCGAGCGGGAGCGTGGGCCCAAGCGTTTGGCACGGGGGTCCTTCGAATGTCACCAGGGGCTTTGAGGGCCCTGCCCATTCTCCCGCCCTGACTGACCGGCGGCACCCCGCGGCCCGGGTGGCGGTGGGGTGGCAGGTTGAGTCCGGCGCTGGGGCTCAGGCTCCCCAATCCTTGGCGTTTAACCGCCAGGCCCCTTGGGAGGGGCCCCTCGGTGGTCGACCTAATGTTAGGGTTAGCCCCCAGCAGGCTGGCAGGCCTGATCTGCCAGCTGTGCGGCGAGCGGAGGGGCGGGCCGAGGTGAGGGCGCTGGCGAGGAGGAGGGTCGGCCCAGGCGTTTTGGCACGGGGGACCTTCGAAGGTCGCCAGGGGCTCGGAGGGCCTTTCCTGTTCTCCCGCACTGAATGTCCGGCAGCTCCCATAGCGTCCCGAGTGGGGGCAGGGTGTCTGGGTGCATCCGGCACTGGGGCTCGGGGGTCCCCAATCCCCGGCTTTGCAGCGCCAGGCCCCTTGGGAGGGACCCCTTGGTGGCCGAGCTAGGGTTAGGGTTAGCCTCCAGGAGGCTGGCAGGCCCGATCCGCTGGCTGTGCATCCAGGGGAGGGGCGGGCGGAGGTGCGGGCGCTGGCGAGCAGGAGCGTGGGCCCAAGTGTTTTGGTGCAGGGGGCTTTCGAAGGTCGCCGGGGGCTCGGAGGTCCCTGCCCATTCTCCTGCCCTGAATGACAGGAGGCGCCCCTAGCGGCCCGGGTGGCGAAAGGGCGGCAGGGTGAGTCCAGCGCTGGGGCTCGGGGGTCCCCAATCCCCGGCGTTGTGGCACCAGGCCCCTTGGTAAGGGCACCTCAAGGGCCGAATTAGGGTTAGGGTTAGCCCCCAGGAGGCCGGCAGGCCCGATCCGCCGGCTGTGTGGTTAGCGGATGGTCGGGCCAAGGTGAGGGCTCTGGCGAGCGGGAGCATGGGCCCAAGCTTTTTGGCGGGGGGGTCCTTCAAAGGTCGCCTGGGGCTTGGAAGGCCCTGTCCATTCTGCCGCCCTGAATGACCGTTGGCGCCCCTAGCGGCCCGGGTGGTGGCGAGGTGGCGAGGTGAGTCCTGCGCTGGGGCTCGTGGGCCCCCAATCCCTGGCGTTGTGGCGCCAGGCCCCTTGGGAAGGGCCCCTCGGGGGCCGACCTAGGGTTAGGTTTAGCCCCCAGGAGGCCGGCAGGCCCGATCCACCAGCTGTGCAGCGAGAGGTGGGGCAGGCCAAGGTGAGGGTGCTGGCGAGCAGGAGCATGGGCCCAAGTGTTTTGGCACGGGGGGCCTTCGAAAGTCGCCGGGGGCTCGGAGGGCCCAGCACGTTCTCCCAACCTGAATGACCGGCGGCGCCCCTAGCAGCCCGTGTGGCAGCGGGGGTGGCAGGGTGAGTCTGGCGCTGGGGCTCGGGGGTTCCCAGTCCCTGGCGTTGCGGCGCCAGACCCCTTGGGAGCGGCCCCTAGGGGGCTGACCTCAGGTTAGGGTTAGCCCCCAGGAGGCCAGCAGGCCCGATCTGCCGGCTGTGCGGCAAGCAGGGGGGTGGGCCAAGGTGAGGGCACTGGCGAGCGGGAGCGTGGGTCCAAGAGTTTCGGCACGGGGGACCTTCGAAGGTCGCTGGGGGCTCAGAGGTCCCTGCCCGTTCTCCCGCTCTGAATGAGCAGTTTCACCCCTAGTGGCCTGGGTGGTGGTGGGGAGGCAGGGTGAGTCCGGCGCTCGGGCTCCGGGGTCCCCAATCCCCGGCATTGCGGCGCCGGGCCCCTTGGGAGGGACAACTCGGGGTCCGACCTAAGGTTAGGGTTAACCCCCATGAGGCAGGCAGACCTGATCCAAGGACTCTGCGGCAAGCGAAGGGGCCGGCCAAGGTGATGGTGCTGGCGAGCGGGAGCGTGGGCCCAAGCGTATTGGCATGGGGGGCTTTCGAAGGTCGCCAGGGGCTCAGAGGGCCCTGCCTGTTCTCCTGCCCTGAATGACCGATGGCGCCCCTAGTGGCCCGGGTCGCGGCGGGGCGGCAGGGTGAGTCCAGCATTGGGGATCGGGGTCCCCATTCCCTGGCGTTGTGGCGCCAGGCCCCTTAGGAGTGGTCCCTTGGGGGCCGAGGTAGTTTTATGGTTAGCCCCCAGGAGGCTGGCAGGCCCGATCCGCTGGCTGTGCGGCGAGCAGAGGGGTGGGCCGAGTTGAGGGCAGTGGCGAGTGGGAGCGTGGGCCCAAGCATTTTGGCGCGGGGGACCTTCGAATTTCGCCAGGGGCTCGGAGGGCCCTGCCCATTCTCCCGTCCTGAATGACCGGCGGCGCCCCTAGCGGCCCGGGTGGCAGCGGGGCGGTAGAGTGAGTCTGGCGCTGGGGCTCGGGCGTTCCCAATCCCCAGCGTTGTGGCGCCGGGCCCCTTGGGAGGGGCCCCTCGGGGTCCGACCTAAGGTTAGGGTTTAGCCCCCAGGAGGCCGGCAGGCCCGATCCGCCGACTCTGTGGCAAGCGGAGGGGTGGACCCAGGTGAGGGCGCTGGTGAGCAGGAGCGTTTGCCCAAGGATTATGGCGCGGGGAACCTTTGAAAGTCGCTGGGGGCTCTGAGGGCCTTGCCCTTTCTACCGCCCTGAATGACCTGTGGTGCCCATTGCGGCCCGGGTGGTGGCGGGGCGGCAGGGTGAGTCTGGCGCTGGGACTCGGGGGTCCCCAATACCTGGCGTTGCAGCGCCAGGCCTCTTGGGAGGGGCCCTTCGGGTGCCGACCTATGTTTAGGGTTAGCCCCCAGGAGGCCGGCAGGCCCGATCCGTTTTCTGTGCGTCGAGCAGAGGGCTGGGCTGAGGTGAGATCGCTGGCGAGCGGGACCGTGGGCCCAAGCGTTTAGGCGCAGGGTGCTTCGAAGGTCTCCGGGGGCTCGGAGGTCCCTGCCCGTTCTCCCGCCCTTAATGACCGGCAGCGCCCCAATCGGCCCAGGTGGCGGCGAAGCGGCAGGGTGAGTCCGGTGCTGGGGCATGGGGGCCCCCAATCCCCGGCATTTCACCGCCAGGCCCCTTGAGAGGGGCCCCTCGGGGCCAACCTAGCGTTAGCGTTACCCCCCAGGAGGCCGGCAGCCCCGATCCACCTGCTGAGTGGTGAGAGGAGGGGCAGGCCGAGGTGAGGGCGCTGGCGAGCGCAAGCGTGGGCCCAAGCATTTTGGCACGGGGGGCCTTCGAAAGTCGCCGGGGGCTGGGAGGGTCCAGCACGTTCTCCCAACCTGAATGACCGGCGGCGCCCCTAGAGGCCCGGGTGGCGGCGGGGGTGACAGAGTGAGTCCGTCGCTGGGGCTCGGGGGTTCCCAATCCCTGGCGTTGCGGTGCCAGACCCCTTGGGAGCGGCCCCTCAGGGGCTGACCTAGGGTTAGGGTTAGCCCCCAGGAGGCCAGCAGGCCCAATCCGCCGGCTGTGCGGCAAACGGAGGGGCAGGCCGAGGCGAGGGCGCTGGCAAGCGGGAACGTGGGTCCAAGCGTTTTGGCGTGGGGGGCTTTCGAAGCTCGCCGGGGCCTTGAGAGCCCTGCCCATTCTTTGGCCCTGAATGACCAGAGGCAACCCTAGCGGCCCAGGTGGCAACGGGGCAGAAGCTGGAGTCCATTACTGGGGCTAGGGGGTCCCCAGTCCCCAGCGTTGTGGCTCCAAGCCTCTTGGAGGGGCCCCTCCGTGGCCGACCTAGGGTTAGGGTTAGCCCCAAGGAGGCCGGCAGGCCCGATCCGCCAGCTGTGCGGCGAATGGAGTGGCGGGCCAAGGTGAGGGCGCTGGCAAGCAGGAGCGTGGGCCCAAGCTTTTTGGCGGTGGGAGATTCAAAGATTCCCGTGTGCTAGGAGGGATCTGCCTGTTCTCCCGCGCTGAATGACCGGCGGCACCCCTAGTGGCCCGGGTGGCATGGGGTGGCAGGGTGAGTCCGGCGCTGGGGCTCGGGGGTCCCCAATCCCAGGCGTTGCGGCGCCAGGCCCCTTGGGAGGGGCCACTTGGGGGTCAACCTAATGTTAGGGTTAGCCCCAAGGAGGCCGGCAGGCCCGATACGCGGGTTGTGCGGCAAGAGGAGGGGCAGGCCGAGATGAGGGCGGTGGTGAGCGGGAGCATGGGCCCAAGCGTTTTGGCACGTGGGGCCTTCAATGGTCGCTGGGGGCTCGGAGGGCCCTGTCCATTCTCCTGCCCTGAATGACAGGCTGTGCCCCTAGCGGCTCGGGAGTGATGGGGCAGCAGGGTGAGTCCGGCGCTGGGGCTCGGGGGTCCCCAATCCCCGGCATTGCAGCGCCAGGCTCCTTGGGAGGTGCCCCCCGGGGGTGACCTAAGGTTAGGGTTAGCCACCAGGAGCCCGGCAGGCCCGATCTGCCAGCTGTGCAGCGAGCGGAGGTGTGGGCTGAGGTGAGGGCGATGGCGAGTGGTAGCGTGGGCCCAAGCGTTTTGGCGCGGGGCACCTTCGAAGGTCGCCAGGGGCACGGAAGTCCTTGCCTGTTTCCCCGCCCTGAATGACCGGAGGCGCCCCTAGCGGCCCGGGTGGCTGCGGGGAGGCAGGGTGAGTCCGGTGCTGGGGCTAGGAGGTCCCCAATCCCCGGCTTTGCGGCGCCAAGCCCCTTGGAGGGGCCCCTCGGGGGCCAACCTAGGGTTAGGGTTAGCCCCCAGGAGGCCGGCAGGCCCGCTCCGTTGGCTGTGTGGCGAGCAGAGGGGTGGGCCGAGGTGAAGGCGCTGGCGAGCGGGAGCATGGTCCCAAGTGTTTTGGCGCGGGGGGCCTTCGAAGGTCGCCGTTTCTCGGAAGGCCCTGCCCATTGTCCCACCCTGAATGACCGGCGGCGCCCCTAGCGGCCACGAGTGGCTGCGGGGCAGCAGGGTGAGTCCAGTGCTGGGGTTAGGATGTCCCCAATCCCAGGTATTGTGGCGCTAGGCCCCTTGGGAGGGGCCCCTCGGGGGCCAACCTAGGGTTAGGGTAAGCACCCAGGAGCTGGCAGGCCCAATCCGTCAACTCTGTGGTGAGCGGAGGGGCGGGCCGGGGTGAGGGAGCTGGCGATCGGGAGCGTGGGCCCAAGCGTTTTGGCACGGGGGGCCTTCGAAGGTCGGAGGGGGCTCGGAGGGCCCTGCCTGTTCTCCAGACCTGAATGACCGTCGGCACCCCTAGCAGCCCGGGTGGCGGCGGGGCGGCAGGGTGAGTCCGGCGCTGGGGCTAGGGGGTCCCCAATCCCCGGAGTTGTGGCTCCAAGCCCCTTGGAGGGACCCCTTGGGGGCCGACCTAGGGTTAGGGTTAGCCTCAAGGAGGCCGGCCGGCCCGATCCGCCGGCTGTGCGTCGAGCGGAGAGGCAGGCCGAGGTGAGTGCGCTGGGAGCGGAAGCATGGGCCCAAGCGTTTTGGCGCGGGTGGCCTTCGAAGGTCGCTGGGGGCTCGGAGGTCCCTGCCCCTTCACCTGCCTTGAATGACCGGCGGCGACCCTAAGGGCCCGGGTGTTGGCGGGGTGGCAGGTTGAGTCTGGCGCTGGGGCTCCGGGGTCCCCAATCCCCGGCACAGCAGCTCCAGGCCTCTTGGGAGGGGCCCCTCGGGGGCCGACCTAGTGTTAGGTTTAGCCCCCGGAGGCCGGCAGGCTTGATCCGCCGGCTCTGCGGCTAGAGGAGGGGCGGGCCGAGGTGAGGGTGCTGGGGAGCGGGAGAGTGAGCCCACGCGTTTCACTGCAGGGGGCCTTCGAAGGTCCCAGGTGCTCAGAGGGCCCTGCCCATTCTCCCATCCTGAGTGACCGTCGGCGCCCCTAGGGGCCTGGGTTGCAGGGGGCGGCAGGGTGCGTCTGGCGCTGGGGCTTGGGGGTACCCAATCCCCGGAGTTGCGGTGCCAGGCCCCTTGGGAGGGCCCCCCCGAGGCGGACCTAGGGTTAGGGTTAGCCCCCAGGAGGCCGGCAGGCCCGATCTGCCGGCTGTGCGGCGAGCGGAGGGCCTGGGCGAGGTGAGGGCGCTGGCGAGTGGGAGCCTGGGCCCAGCGTTTCGTCGCCGGGGGCCTTCGAAGGTCGCCTGGGGCTCGGGGGGCCCTGCCCGTTCTCCCGCCCTGAATGACCGGCGGTGCCTGGAGCAGCCTGACGGTGTTGGCGCGGCAGGGTGAGTCTGCTGCTCGGGCTCGGGGGTCCCCAATCCCCGGCGTTGCCATGCCAGGCCCCTTGGGAGGGGCACCTCGGGGGCCAACCTAGGGCTAGAGTAGCCCCCAGGAGGCCGGCAGGCCCGATCCGCTGGCTGTGTGGCGAGAGCAGGGGTGGGAGGAGGTGAGGGAGCTGGTGAGCGGGAGCGTAGGCCCAAGCGTTTTGTTGCGGGAGGCCTTAGAAGGTCGCTGGGGGTTCGGAGGCCCTGCCCGTTCTCCCACCCTGAATGGCTGGCCGCACCCCTAGAGGCCCAGGTGGTGAGGGGGCGGCAGGGTGAGTCCGGTGCTGGGACTCGTGGGTCCCCAATCCCCGGCATGGCGGCGCCAAGCCCCTTTGTAGGGGCCAATCTGGGGCCAACTTAGGGTTAGTGTTATCCCCAGGATGCTGGCAGGCCGGAACCCCGGCTGTGGGGCGAGCATTGGGGCGGGCCGAGGTGAGGGCGCTGGCGAGCGGGAGCGTGGGTCCAAGCGTTTTGGCGCAGGTGGTCTTCGAAGGTCGCCGGGGGCTAGAGGGCCCTGCCCGTTCTCCTGCTCTGAATGACGGGCGGCGCCCCTAGCGGCCCGGGTGGCGGCGGGGCGGCAGGGTGAGTCCAGCGCTGGGGCTCGGGGGTCCCCAATCGCCGGCATGGAGGCGCCAGGCCCCTTGGGAGGTGCCCCTCGGGGGCCGACCTAGGTTTAGGGTTTGCCCCCAGGAGGCCGGCAGGCCTGATCCTCGACTGTGTGGCGATCGGAGGGGCGGGCCGAGGTGAGGGCATTGGAGAGCGGGAGAGTAGTAGGCCCAAGCGTTTTGGCGCGGGGGGCCTTCGAATGTCGCCGGGTGCTGGGAGAGCCCTTCCCGTTCTCCCACCCTGAATGACCGGCGGCGCTCCTAGCGGCCCGGTTGGTGGCTGGCTGGCAAGGTGAGTCCATTGCTGGGGCTCGAGCTTCCCCAATCCCTGGCATGGCGGCGCCAGGCCGCTTGGGAGGGGCCCCTCGGGTGTCGACCTAGGGTTAGGGTTAGCCCCCAGGAGGCCGGCAGGCCCGATCTGCCGGCTGTGCGGCGAGCAGAGGGGCAGGCCGAGGTGAGGGCGCTGGCGAGCGGGAGCGTGGGCCCAAGCGTTTTGGCGCGGGGGGCCTGGGAAGTTCGCCGGGGGATCGGAGGGCTCTGCCCATTATCCCGCTCTGAATGACGGGCGGCGCCCCTAGCGGCCCGGGTGGCGGCGGGGCGGCAGTGTGAGTCCGGCCCTGGGGCTTGGCGGTCCCCAATCCCCGGCGTTGCGGTGCCAGGGCCCTTGGGATGGGCCCCTCGGGGCCGACCTAGGGTTAGGGTTAGCCCCCGGGAGGCCGGCAGGCCCGATCCGCTGGCTGTGTGGCGAGCGGGGGTGGGCCGAGGTGAGGGCGCTGGTCAGCAGGAGTTGGGCCCAAGCGTTTTGGCGCGGGGGGCTTTCGAATGTCGCCGGGGGCTCGGAGGCCCTGCCCTTTCTCCCGCCCTCAATGACCGGCAGCGCCCTTATCGTCTCAGGTGGCGGCGGGGGTGGCAGGGTCAGTCCAGCGGTGGGGCTTGGGGGTCGCCAATCCCCGGCATTGTGGTGCCAGGGCCCTTGGGAGGGGCGCCTCGCGGGCTGAGCTATGGTTAGGGTTAGCCCCCAGGAGGCCGGCAGGTCCTATCATCCGACTGTGTGGCGAGCGGTGGGGTGGGCCGAGGTGAGGGTGCTGGCGAGCGAGAGTGAGGGCCCAATCGTTTTGGCGCTGGGGGTGTTCGAATGTCGCCGGGGACTCGGAGGGCCCTGCCCGTTCTCCTGCCCTGAATGACCGGCGGCGCCCATAGTGGTCCGGTTGGCGGCGCGGCGGCACTGTGAGTCCGGCGCTGGGCCTCGGGGGTCCCCAAACCCCGGCGTTGCTGCGCCAGGCCCCTTGGGAAGGGCCCCTCATGGCCGACCTAGGGTTACGGTTAGCCCCCAGGAGGCCGGCATGCCAGATCCACCAGGTGTTCCGGGAGCGGAGGGGCGGGCCGAGGTGAGGGTGTGAGCGAGCGGTAGTGTGGGCCCAAGCATTTTGGCATGGGGGGCCTTCGAAGGTCGCTGGGGGCTCTGAGGGCCATGCCCGTTCTCCTGCCCTGAATGACCGGTGGCGCCCCTAGCTCCCCGGTTGGCGGCGGGGCGGCCGGGTGAGTCCAGTGCTGGAGCTCGGGGGTCCCCAATCCCCGGTGTTGCTGTGCCAGGCCTCTTGGGAGGGGCCCCTCGGGGGCCGACCTAGGGTTAGGGTTAGCCCCAGGAGGCCGACAGGCCCAATCCGCCAGCTCTGTGGGAGCGGAGTGGCGGGCCGAAGTGAGGGCACTGGTGAGCGGGAGTGTGGGCCCAAGCATTTTGCGTGGATGGTCTTCGAAGGTCGCCGGGGGCTTGGAGGGCCCTGCCTGTTCTCCCGACCTGAATGATCGGCGGTGCCCCAAGGGCCCGGGTGGCAGCCGGGCGGCAGGGTGAGTCCGGCGCTGGGGCTCGGGGTTACCCAATTCCTGGCATTTCGGCGCCAGGCCCCTTGGGAGGGTCCCCTCAGGGGCTGACCTAGGGTTAGGGTTAGCCCCCAGGAGGCCGGCAGGCCTGATCTGCCCGCTGTGTGTCGATCGGAGCGGCGGGCCGAAGGGAGGGCTCTGGCGACCGGGAGTGTGGGCCCAAGCTTTTTGGTGCACGGGGCCTTCAAAGGCCGCCGGGGGCTAGGAGGGCCCTGCCCATTCTCCTGACCTGAAAACCGGCGGCGCCCCTACCTTCTGCAGGGTTTGCCTTGGAAATTAGAAAGCCTAAGACCTGAGAAAGCTATTTCCCATCCACCCCTAGGTGGGACTGTCATCTTCTGGGCCTGCACAATAGGAGTATCGGGGCACACACATGTGCACAGACACACACACAACACAATAGGGACTGTGGGTGGGATCGGAGGAGCTACAGACTCAGAGAAGGTGAGAAAGGAAGAAAATGTGGTGGCAGGTATTCCCTACGTGCGACACCACTCCCCCAATTTCTTAGATGGTATCCCACCTATGCCTGTGGACTTCTTCAAGAAGTACATGCTGGAATAATCCCTATCGCACAGGCAAGACACAGACCATCCCTGACAGGCACAACGGCTTCTCCGGGATCCAAAACAGGGAAGATGGAGACTTGCGTCAGAGCCCGGGGTGTTTCTAAGCTGGGGCCCTGGCTGCACCCAGACCTTCCCTGGGGCCTGTGGAGAGGGTTGTGTTGGTGTCACTGGGTACGCATGTGGCATGGCATGCAGAAAGGGGATGAGCAGTCGGCAGCCCAGAGCACTGTTTGTGTAGGTGCTAGTCCAGGTGTGGACTCAGGGAGGGGATCCCAGGAAGTGAAGTCACTTCCCTGATAACTGACCCCAACAGAACTTGGAACCCCGGTCACCAGGCAACCACACTGTAGTGCAGTCCCGTATCAGGCTCACTTGGCCGGAGACATTCGATAGTGAAAGATGTTCTCTTGCTGTGTGCCCATTTTCCGGGGCTCTGTCTTCCAGAAACCCCAGGGTGAGGGACTTTTCACATGCTGCAGACACTGGCTCAACCCGCGCCCCCGACGCCACAGGGCCTTTGCCAGGAGGTGCCGGAAGGCAATACCGAGCGACCTAGGCCAGGCCAGGCCACCTCTCTGAGCCATCCCTGGGCAGCCCCACTCCCCCAGTTTCAGGGAAAGAGGGGTATGTGGGGGAGGTCCCGCCCTGGGCTGGAGGAGGTTGCAGGGCAGTGGATACCCTGGGGATGCCTTCATGTTCACACCGATGCCACGGTGGGTTAGGGTAGAAAGAGGATTCCTGAGGTGCCTCTCACCAGGGCCAGAGTGAATCCAAGGCCCTCGAGCGGTGTCACTTTTCTCTCTGTGGTGGAGCTGCATGCATCCTGGCATGTGGTGTGTCTGCAAGGGAGTCCCCTGGGTCTGAGGACCAGCAAAGGCAGCCAGACAGACCTCTGAGGCCTCCCGCCTGGCTGCCGGGCATGTCTTTACAGAGCTCCACACAGGAGACAGGGCAGGAGCTGAACGATGGGATCCCCTGCCCCACCTCCTTGAAGGACAGGAAGGAGTCCCCTACTGCCAACAAAGTCCAGCGCTGGCTCAGGGTGAGTGCAGGTGCCGGAGGGACCCAGCACCTAGGGCACCGATGCGGCACAAGGGGACCCAGATCCCTGAAACCAGCCTCTGGGCTCCTCGGGTCTCCCTCCTAGACTCCTGCTCCCATGTGAACCTGGATCTCCATCTCCTCCCCAAACCTGCCCTCAGGGCCCTGCCAATGCCTTGGCCCGATGCACAGTCCCTATCCACATATCCGTATGAATATCAGAAAAGCGACCTTAAACCACCTCTCATCCCTTGCTCGAAATCCTGGTGAGCTGGGAGACTTTTCCCCAAAGGGGCATGGGGCTCATGGTACTATGCCTATTGCTCTGCCCTTTGGTTGTGAAGGAACACATCCCTGGGGCCCCTCCAGGGTCTGGAGCAGGCGCCTCCTTGTGCTGCACAACATTCCAGAAGGCCCATCAGTTACCGCAGCCATTGAGCCCTTCACAGATGCAGGACGTTCATGTGATTCCCTTCTGTTGCCAACTCACAGCGCTGCACGGAACATTATTACAAAGTAATAATAGTAATATGAATAATAAAACCACATATTTTAATTTGAAACAGTACTTTTTCATGAACTAATTTCTATTGAAATTATATGATTTCATAGATACTCAACATTATTATACTAAGATTCAAATACTGGCCTAGCTCTATATTTTTGTTTGTTTTAGACATTTCTACCCTGGGAAAATAAGGAAACAGGTTTATAATTGGTTCCAAATTCACAGAAGATTATAAGAAATATAAATTTATCTGTTAAGTTATTTTTTTAGTAAAATATTTTTAGGTGAAAGAATGTTGTCATCTAAAAATGGTAAGATTTATCACTTTTATTACTTACATATTAACCAAATTAAATCACATCTGCTTTTTAAATAGAAGTAAGTGATCTAAATATTAATATATCCTTGTTTAATCAAAGTTTGACTTCAGATTAAAAATTATGAATGTGAAAGATGACGATGTTTAATGATGCCTTCTCAAAATTTTTTAAGAACATGAAATATAAAGAGAATTGAATGCTGGAAATATTCTTGAACAGAATAGAGAAATACTGAATGAAAAAAAAAAGCCCCCTTCATGATAAAAATCCTCAAACAAACTAAGTTTAGTGGAAATATATTTCAACATAATAAAGGCTATACATGAAAACCCCACTGCTAATATCATACTCAATGGTGAAAAATGGTGAGAGCTTTCCCCCTAGCTCAGGAACAAGATGAGAATGTCCACTCTCACCATTTTTATTCATTCTAGTATTGGAAGTCTTAGCCACAACAATCAGACAAGAAATAAAAAAACTTCCAGATTGGTAAGGAAGAAGTAAAACTTTCACTATTTGTAGATGGCATGATATTATGTATAGAAAACCTAAGATGCTACCAAAATACTACTAATACTGATAAACAGACTCAGAAAGGTTGCAGGATACAAAAAAAAAGTACAGAAATCTGTGGCATTTTTCTATACTGATAATGAAGTAGCAGAAAGAGAAATTAAGACAAAAATCCCATTTACACGTGCACCAAAAATAATAAAATACCTAGGAATAAATGTAAACAAAGTGAAAGACCTGACTGAAAATCATACAATTTTGATGAAAAAAGTCACAGACAACACAAATGGAAAGATACTCCATTCTCATGGACTGGAAGAATAAATATTGTTAAAATGTCCATACTACCCAAAGCAGTCTACATAATTAATGCAATCCCCATCAAAATACCAACAGTATTTCTCACTAGAACAAATAATCCTAAAATTTGTATGGTACCACAAAAGATCCAGAATAACTAAAGAGATCTTGAAAAAGAATGACAACCTAGAGGCATCACAATCCCAGATTTCAAGATCTACTACAAAGTTGTAGTAATCAAAACAGTATGGTACTGATACAAAAAAAGACATATAGAGTAATAGAACAGAATAGAGGGCCCAGAAATAAACCCTTGAGGAGCTGAGTTTTCAAAAGGGATGTTCTCCACTTCTCCCAGGACATTCAAATACCCCCTACACCTCGCTTGTCTAATTAGAGATTTTTCTTTAGGCTCTCAGGACATTGTAATTCTTAGAGAAATTCTTCTCAGGGTCTGGAAGGTAATGTTTTTGCTCATTGTACTTCTTTAATTTGGCCAGATGCCCTTGTATTTGGAAGATATTCTTTTAACATCTCCAAGATTATTTTTTAATAGATTTTCTTGTCTGTTTCTTTAAATTACTTTTGCTTACATAAGGGATATCAGAGAAGATATAAATATTTTATTCTTCCAGGAGACTCTGCGTGTGTGTGTGTGTGTGTGTGTGTATTTAGGCCATATATTTAGTCCATTAAGATTTGTACAGATTTCTAGAAGAAAAATAATCACATGATCACATGATTTAGGATTACTTATAATCAGAAATAGATTTTTAAATTGGAGAGGAAAACGGATAGCTAGTAAAGCATGAAACCCTGATAGGAAACATACATACTGTGTGCTGGTTAATTGGTTATAGTCACTTCATGTATTATTATGACAGCTTCTGCCTGTGAACTTAGAAGATGCTGAGCTTCTCAATAATCAAAGAAGAGAACAAGTGTTCATTCAAAATGCTGACCCAAGCAGTGCCTGCTTTTCTGTTTTTCTATCTGAAGCCATCATTTAGAATTTGTACTCTTTCAACAGTAGGAAAGTCCATAGACCTCTAAAGCATGAGTAAAATTCAAATAGGGTCAAATTCCTGAGGGCAAAGCATTATTTTTCCTCCCAGCCCTGTTACATTTGGCCATACATACTTATTTCAACCCATGCAGCAGAGAATAAGGGCTGTGATTTTCATTATGATCACTAATTCCTTAAAAGTGCATCTAGGGCCGTTAAGCCTTCCAGAGTCATGAATTCAGCAGAATAACAGAAGGTAGCATGTCAAAAGACCATATGCAGGCCCCAGGCTATATTTGTAGTACTAGTTCTGCATAATGTTTCCAGTTGGTATGCAATCGTGCATGAACTCAAGCTTAAAAAAAACAAAAAGCTATAATTTTTCATGCAGTGCTGTTACCTTTCAATGCACACCCAATTCAGCAAACTTAAATATTATCAAATATCCTTCCATAGTGATTGCAGTCTCCAGGGCTATCTACCGGTAATGCATAGCTTGGTTTTTAGATAATAAATAATAAAACTCCTCTAACAGGTGAATTTGATAATCAGTGTGCATCCAGAAGCATTGAATGTTTCCCATTAAATGACTGTAATCTTTCAGTTTGGTTTGCACCACCATATGCTATTGGCCTTGCATTTTGTATGTTAACTTTGCAGAGCTCATGCTCACTACAAACACACTTGGGACCTCTAAATACTTGTTTCTTGTGCATACCATGAATTTGTATTCACATTTTTGGAGACAGGAGACAATGCTGATGTTTACTTGTATTTCAGAAAAATCAATCAGGTCAGCCTTGAGAGGTCACAATGACCAATACAGCTGATACACTGAGAGTTCACTAAATATTTTCTGAGACTTTGGTATCATTGTTGCAAGTATTCAGGCAATTTTCTGGATCACATGCCTGTGACAGAGGGTTCCCTTACATTCACAATTCTGGAAGAAGCCTCCTCATATTGCCATCCCAGAAATCCAGAAATCCTGCCAGGGAGTGAACATTTACTGTAAAATAATCTGTGCCACATTACTCCTCTTTTTATGCAGCACCATGACCCACTGAGGAATAAGAAAAATCCCTGAGCTATCTCTATGTTTTTAGCATTATGATTTCATACACATTTAAAGGAATTAATTTTAAAAAGACAACCCTAGTTCTAAGATTAAAAAATCTTCATAAAATAGTCAAATGGAGCCAATGTGCTAAATATTTTTTTTCTGAGGGACCTTAAATTTCCAAGTCTTATACTTTAAATATGGGCTTAATTTGAGAATAGTCATTTTAAAGTTGGCCTAACTCATTTGTCCAAACTCAATTTAAAAATTCACAATTCCTTATCAGTCACCTTTAGGACAATTTCTCATACTCTCTTCTCTCCAAATATATCCATATTTTGACTTAATGCAAAGAAATTTCAACTTACAATTGCTATAACATCTTTAATTTCCAATGTTTTCCTTTTGGATATAATCTATATAAAGGAATGAATTTTTTATCTCTGGCTTAAATCGCTATTTTGCTTCATCTGTGGGCAGTGTGTTTAAGCAAGTCAATATACGATACCTTGCGGGATTTTTTTTTTTCCAGGAGAACTGTATATCAAATAGCTTTGTGGGTTTTGATGGAACTTTTTGGCATTCAAGACCATTTCTAGTGCTGTGCAAAGCAGTCCTTAGTGCTTTCTGGGGAGCAACTACTTAAAATTCATATGGACATATTAGATGTAATATGTATATTTGGAATAACCATTGAAATATTTCTCTAATTAGAGTAGTCTATGCTAACTCACAGGGTGGACACTGTCAGCTATTTTCAATCTACCAATTATTTCTTTGGGGGACATGGTAAAGTCTCTGCTTCAGTAAATGTTTTCACTTTCTTCATGCACTAGTTTTCCCTTCTTCTTCTTCTAGCTCTGTCTCAGTGGGCAGAGAGAGCAAGAAATGCTAGCTATCATAATGCAAGCACAGCAGAAGGGGACACAAAACTTCCCCTTGCAACAAAGCAAGATTTGATACTCAATTCCAATATTTGCTGAATGGTTATAAATGCACCCATTATCTTTTTTTCTGGTGTCCTATAGAGTATGTGCCCTCAAACAGTCAGGAAATGAAGGCATTACTGACTTTCTGTTCATGGTGCTAGGAATACAGGATTGCACTCTGTGGACAACCACTTACGTCTGCTCCCCTCAGCTCCTAGGAACCTGCAGATTTACCCTTTCTTGATGCACCCAGTACTTCTGCAAAGTCCTGGACCGGATCTTAGAGGAAACTCAGACCAGCACACTATCTCTCTGCCCCTCTCCTCTGCCACATCTTGAGTCAAGATGAAGTGGTGACCACTGGTGAGGACTTCAAAAGCAAATCAAAGAACAAGGGCTATAATCAGAAAGAACGATTACCCAACATTTGCAGCAACATGGATGGAACTGGAGGAGATAATGCTAAGTGCAATAAGTCAATCAGAGAAAGACAATTATCATATGGTTTCACTCATTTGTAGAACATAAGGAATAGCAGGGAGATTGGTAGGAGAAGGAAGGGAAGAATGAAGGGGGGTTAAACAAAGGGGGAATGAACCACGAGAGACTATGGACTCTGGGAAACAAACTGAGGGCTTTAGAGGGGAGGGGGGTGGGGCATTGGGCTAGGCCAGTGATGGTATTAAGGAGGGCACATATCGCGTGGATCACTGGGTGTTATACACAAACAATGAATCATGGAACAGTACATCAAAAGCTAAGGATGTACTGTACGGTGATTAACATAATAAAAAATTTAAAAAATAAATTAAAAAATTTAAAAAATTAAAAATAACCCCCCCAAAACAAAAGCAAAAATAAACAAACAAAAAGAACAATGGCTATGGGCTCTAGGGACAGATGTCAGCAAGTTACAGCCAAGGATTAAATGTGACCAGTGGACATCCTCCAGAGTAGGTACTGACTATGCACAAATATTCATGACCTCCCAAAATTCATATGTTGAAGTCTTAATCCACAATACGATGGTTTTTGGAGATGGGGACTTTGGGCGATAACTAGGTTTGGATGAGGGTCTAAGAGTGGTATCTCCATGATAGGATTGGTATAAGAGATTTTCATCTCTTAAGAGATGAAAAGACCTTAGTTCCTTTCCCTCTCACTCTACCATGTGAAGATTCAGCAAGAAGGCACTGTCTGTAAACCAGGAAGGATGTCCTCCCCAGACATCAAATCTGCTCACACCTTGATTTCAGATTTCCCAGCTTCTAGTTTGTTGTATAAGCCACCCAGTCTCCAGTACCTTGTTAAAGCAGCTCAAAGAGAACATCCAGGACTCTGGACTAATCCAAGGAGCCACCTACCTCCTGACATAGACGTAGAGTGGATCCATCCTATGCATCTTTGGCCCTCAAAAAATTCCTCAAAGCACAGTAGTGAGACAAGAGCATTCCAACATCTCTTCTTTAAAAAAATCCTTTCTAATATTCTCTCCAACATTTTTAAAACAATAGAGGCAGGTAGTCTTCTAAAGTTCATGAAAATTATGACAAGGTCTGCTTCAGTGAACTCATATCCTGTTTTGCAATGTGGGCATGACTGACCGTTACTAGCTTGAGGCCTCAGCCAAAACTGAGAAAAGGGATACTCATGTTAACATACACTACAACTAAGGTATCCGCAGAAAACACAGTTGTTACTCTCTAGCATGGCCATGCTCTGCTTATGAGACCACCTTTCAGCAGGTGGCTAGATTTAGAATTGCCAGTTAATAGAGTTTCTTTCAGTCTGAATTGTCTCCCTTCACTTTACTTTATTTTATTTTTTTTAAAATAATTTTTTATTATATTATGTTAGTCACCATACAGTACATCCCCGGTTTTCGATGTAAGGCTCGATGATTCATTAGTTGTGTATAACACCCAGTGCACCATGCAATACGTGCCCTCCTTACTACCCATCACCGGTCTATCCCATTCCCCCCCCTCCCCTCTGTAGCCCTCAGTTTGTTTCTCATAGTCCATAGTCTCTCATGTTTCATTCCCCCTTCTGATTACCCCCCCTTTCTTTATCCCTTTCTTCCCCTACTGATCATTCTAGTTCTTATGTTCCATAGATGAGAGAAATCATATGATAGTTGTCTTTCTCTGCTTGACTTATTTCACTTAGCATTATCTCCTCCAGTGCCGTCCATGTTGTAGCAAATGTTGAGAACTCGTTCTTTCTGATAGCTGAGTAATATTCCATTGTATATATGGACCACAACTTCTTAATCCAGTCATCTGTTGCAGGGCTTCTTGGCTCCTTCCACGATTTAGCTATTGTGGACATTGCTGCTATGAACATTGGGGTGCATATGGCCCTTCTCTTCACTACGTCTGTATCTTTGGGGTAAACACCCAGTAGTGCAATGGCTGGATCATAGGGTTGCTCAATTTTTAACTTTTTAAGGGACCTCCACACTGTTTTCCAGAGTGGCTGTACCAACTTGCATTCCCACCAACAATGTAGGAGGGATCCCCTTTCTCCACATCCTCTCCAACAATTGTTGTTTCTTGCCTTGTCTATTTTTGCCATTCTAACTGGCGTAAGGTGGTATCTCAGTGTGGTTTTGATTTGAATTTCCTTGATGGCTAATGATTTTGAACATTTTTTCATGTGTCTGTTAGCCATTTGTATGTCTTCATTGGAAAAGTGTCTGTTCATATCTTCTGCCCATTTTATGATTTGTTTATTTGTTTCTCGTGTATTGAGTTTGAGAAGTTCTTTGTAGATCTTGGATACCAGTCCTTTATCTGTAGTGTCATTTGCAAATATCTTCTCCCATTCCGTGGGCTGCCTCTTAGTTTTTCTGACTGTTTCCTTGGCTGTGCAGAAACTTTTAATCTTGATGAAGTCCCATAAATTCATTTTATCTTTTGTTTCTCTTGCCTTTGGGGATGTATCATGCAAAAGGTTGCTTTGGCCGATGTCGTAGAGGTTGCTGCCTATGTTCTCCTCTAGAATTTTGATGGATTCCTGTCTCACATCGAGGTCTTTCATCCATTTGGAGTTTTTTTTTGTGTATGGTGTGAGATAGTGGTCAAGTTTCATTCTTTTGCATGTAGCTGTCCAACTTTCCCAGCACCATTTATTGAAGAGACTGTCTTTTTCCCACCGGATGTTTTTTCCTGCTTTATCAAAGATTAGTTGCCCAAAGAGCCCAGGGTCCATTTCTGGGCTCTCTATTCTGTTCCATTGGTCTATGTGTCTGTTTTTGTGCCAGTACCATGCTGTCTTTGTGATCACAGCTTTGTAGTACAGCTCGAAATCCGGCATTGTGATGCCCCCAGCTTTGTTTTTCCTTTTCAACAGTTCCTTGGAGATTCAGGGTCTTTTCTGGTTCCATACAAATTTAAGGACTATTTGTTCCAGTTCTTTGAAAAATGTCCTCGGTATTTTGATCGGGATAGCATTGAAAGTGTAGATTGCTCTGGGTAGCATGGACATTTTAACTATGTTAATTCTTCCGATCCATGAGCATGGAATATCTTTCCATCTTTTTATGTCTTCCTCAATGTCTTTTAAGAGTGATTTATAGTTTCTAGAATAAAGGTCCTTTACGTCTCTAGTTAAGTTAATTCCAAGGTAACGTATGGTTTTTGGTGCTATTGTAAATGGGATGGATTCCCTAATTTCTCTTTCTTCGGTCTCGTTATTCGTGTACAGAAATGCAACTGATTTCTGAGCATTGATTTTGTATCCCGCCACGTTACTGAATTGCTCTATAACTTCTAATAGTTTGGGAGTGGCTTCTTTTGGGTTTTCCATGTAGAGTATCATGTCGTCTGCGAAGAGAGACATTTTGACTTCTTCTTTGCCGATTTGAATACCTTTGATCCCTTTTTGTTGTCTGATTGCTGTTGCAAGGACTTCTAGTACTATGTTGAATAATAGTGGCGAGAGTGGGCATCCTTGTCGTGTTCCTGATCTTAAGGGAAAGGCTTCCAGCTTTTCCCCATTGAGAATAATATTTGCAGTAGGCTTTTCATAGATGGCTTTTATGAGATTGAGAAATGTACCTTCTATTCCTACATTCTGAAGGGTTTTAATCAGGAAAGGATGCTGTATTTTGTCAAATGCTTTTTTGGCATCGATTGAGAGGATCATATGGTTCCTGAGTCTTTTCTTGTTGATATGATGTATCACACTGATTGATTTGCGAATATTGAACCACGCTTGCATCCCAGGTATGAATCCCACTTGATCGTGGTGGATAATCCTTTTAATGAACTGTTGGATTCTATTAGCAAGTATCTTGTTGAGGATTTTGGCATCCATATTCATTAGGGAAATTGGTCTGTCATTCTCCTTTTTGAGGGGGTCTTTGCCTGGTTTGGGGATCAAGGTAATATTGGCCTCATAGAATGAGTTTGGTAGCTTTCCTTCTGTTTCTATTTTTTGAAATAGCTTTAGGAGAATAGGTATTATTTCTTCTTTGAATGTTTGGTAGAATTCCCCAGAAAAACCATCCGGGCCTGGAGTTTTGTTATTTGGAAGGTTGTTTATCACTGACTCAATTTCTTCATAATTAATTGGCCTGTTTAAGAAATCAATTTCTTCCTGTTTCAATCTTGGTAGTTTATAGGTTTCCAGGAAGGATTCCATCTCTTGCTTAGTTTATTGGCATATAGCTGTTGATAAAAATTTCTAATAATCCTTCCAATTTCAATGGTGTTCGTCGTGACCTCTCCTTTTTCATTCATAATTTTAATAATCTGGGTCCTTTCTCTTTTCTTTTGGATAAGTGTTGCCAGTGGTCTGTCAATTTTATTGATTCTCTCCAAGAACCAGCTTCTAGTCCTGTTGATCTGCTCTACTGTACTTCTGGTTTCTGCTTGATTGATTTCAGCTCTAATTTTGGTCAACTGCTTCCTCGTGCGTGGATGAGGCCTGTCCCTCTGTTGCTGTTCCAGCTTCTTGAGGTGAGAATATAAAAACTGCATTTTAGGTTTTTCTATTCTTTTGAGTGAGGCTTGGATGGCTATGTATTTCCCCCTTAGGACTGCCTTTGCAGTATCCCATAGGTTTTGGACTGTTGTATTTTCATTCTCATTGGTCTCCATAAATTGTTTAATTTGATTTTTGATATCCTGGTTTATCGAGTCATTCCTGAGCAGGATGGTTCTTAGTCTCCAAGTGTTTGAGTTTCTTCCAAATTTTTCCTTGTGGTTGAGTTCCAGTTTCAGAGCGTTGTGGTCTGAGAATATGCAGGGGATAATTTCAATCTTTTGGTATCGGCTGAGACCTGTTTTGTGTCCCAGAACATGGTCTATTCTTGAGAATGTTCCATGGGCATTAGAATAGAATGAGTATTCTTTGGTTCTGGGGTGTAGTGTTCTATAAATATCTATGAGGTCCAACTCGTCGAGTATGGCATTCAAAGCCTTTGATTCTTTGCTTAGTTTTTGCCAGGGTGTTCTGTCTATTTCTGAGAGTGGAGTGTTGAGGTCCCCTACTATTAATGTATTTTTATTTATATGTCTCTTTATTCTGGTTAAGAGTTGGCTTGTGTATCTTGCTGCTCCCCTGTTGGGGGCATATATATTTATAATTGTCATATCCACTTGTTGAATACTTCCTTTAAGAATAATATAGTGCCCTTCTGAGTCTCTAACTATAGTCTGTAGTTTAAAATCCAGTTTATCTGATATGAGAATTGCTACCCCAGCTTTCTTTTGAGGTCCATTTGTGTGAAAGATGGTACTCCATCCCCTTACTCTCAGTCTGAATGCATCTTTGGGTTCGAAATGAGTCTCTTGTAGACAGCAAATGGATGGGTTATTTCTTTTTATCCAATCTGCAACCCTATGGGGTTTTATGGGACAATTTAAGCCATTCACATTAAGACTGAGTACTGAGAGATATGATTTTAATGATGCCATGTTGTCAGTAAAGTCTTTGTTTGTATTGGCTGTGACTTTCTGTTCTGTATCACTCTTGGGGCCTTTTTACCTTTATAGAACCCCCCGTAATATCTCCTGTAGGGCTGGTTTCATGGTTACGAAATTGGGTAGTGACTGGCGATTCTGAAATGTCTTTATTTCTCCATCAATTCTGAATGACAGCCTTGCTGGATAAAGGATCCTTGGCTGCATGTTTTTCTCTGAAAGAGCTTTAAAAATGCTCCCCCAACCCTTTCTCTCATTCCAGGTCTGTGTAGACAGGTCTGACGTAATTCTGATGACTTTGCCTTGGTACGTGAGAAATTTCTTTGCGCTGGCCACTTTCAATACTGTATCCTTGGATCTAATATTTGCGAAATGCATTATGACGTGACGTGGCGTAGGTTTGTCGTGGTTGAGCTTGGGAGGGGTCCTCTCTGCCTCTTGGACAAGAATGTTTGTTTCCCTCACTAGATTAGGGAAGTTTTCAGCTACAATTTGTTCAAATATCTCTTCTAGACCTCTGTTTTTCTCCACCCCCTCGGGGATGCCGATGATTCTAACATTGGATCATTTCATTGAGTCAGTAATCTCCCGTAACCTAAATTCGTGGGCTTGGATTTTTTTAAAAGCAGCTTCTATTTTGGTTTTTCCTCTATTAATCCATCCTCCAATTCTCTAACCCGTTTCTCTGCTTCTGTGTCCCTGGCCGTCAGAGCCTTTAGTTTTGCCTGCATTTGGCTCATAGAATTTTTAATTTCTGTCAGATTCGGTCTCATTTCTGTCCTTAGGGATTCTATATTCTCAGTAACCTTTCATTAATACTTTTTTCAATTCTACTCATCATTTGAGCATCGTTACTCTGAATTCCATTTCTGATAATTTGGTTACACCCATATCCATTATTTCTGTGGCAGAGGCCACAGACTCACTGTCTTTTCTTTGCTGGGGGGGGGGGCTTCTCCTTCTTGTCATTCTGATGAGGAGAGGTTGCGGGCATGGGCCAGGGGCAGGCAGTGTCTCCTTCTCATTCCTTCCCCCCTTCCTCCCAGAGGTAGCTCAGTGCAGCCTTCAACACCTGCATCCAGATCCCTTGACCTGTGCCTCCTGTGTTCAGCTGGTGACCTTGGAGTTTCGCATGGATTCTACCTCCCGTACCCTCTCCCGTAGCAGTTCCTGGATCAGGGGAGGGGTCGGACCCTTGCCTGCCTTTGGTCTTCTTCCTGTCCCGCACCAAGCCCACCCACCTTTGCATCTTCCATGTATGTGCTTGGAAGCAAGCCCATCCACAGGGAACCTCTTAGCCAATTGGATCCAGGTAATGAACATTGAAGTAGAGATCCAGGATCCATAATAAACCTGCTTTGAAACCTGTCCCAAAGTCTGTGACTCTCTCACACTGAAACAGAAACAATAATAGCTTTCTGGACTGTGAAGTGACATGTGTCTCTACTTCCAATCTTGAATGCATAGGTGCTGAGCCTGGACAGAAAAGGACCATGGCTCCCGTGGGTTGGGATCCACGGTAAGAACTCAGTGAAATCTGAATTCGAGGCATAGAGTGAATAATTATTGTAGAGTGAATCCTCCAAAGTAGGGCTTATGCACATTGCACAGGAAAAGCTTTTTCAAAGAAGTTCCTGAAAGAAAAATCTTTTTTTTTTTAATTTATTTTAATTCCAGTAGAGCTAACATACAGTGTTACATTCATTTCAGGTATACAATAGAGTGATTCAGTAATTCTATATATTACTCGGTGGTCATCAAGAAAAGTGTCCTCTTAATCCGCTTCATCTATTTCACTCATCCCTCTATCCACCTCCTCTCTGGTAACCATCCCTTTGTTCTCTATTGTTAAGAGTTTGTTGGGGCGCCTGGGTAGCGCAGTTGTTAAGCGTCTGCCTTCGGCTCAGGGCGTGATCCCGGTGTTCTGGGATCGAGTCCCACATCAGGCTCCTCTGCTGGGAGCCTGCTTCTTCCTCTCCCACTCCCCTGCTGTGTTCCCTCTCTCGCTGGCTGTCTCTATCTCTGTCAAATAAATAAATAAAATCTTTAAAAAAAAAAAAAGAGTTTGTATTTTGCCATGCCCATACTCAGGCAACCCTGTTTGGGTAGAGTTTCTGTGTCCCCTGCGAGGGGGGATGGGGGTGGGCATGCTGTGAGATGGTATTTCCAGGCTTTTGTTCCCTGGCGCCTTTCTCTGGCGGTCGGCTGTGCCTCTTCTGAGAGTCAGAGCAGCAGAGGCTGAATTGTCACAGAACAGAGGGATTGTGGCCTGTTCTCCACCGATGTTCTGGCCACTTTAACTCCGTTACTCTTGGTGCTGCTCAACCCGGTAGCGTCCCGGGATGTGCGCCCCACACCAGGCGTCCCTGCCCTCACTTCCAGGGCTGGCGCATCTCTGTCCTTTGTGTTCTAACGCTGCCAGCTGCCAGCAGCCAGCCACCCCCCTGCACTCCCAGATCTCCCGGTCTCAGTCTGGATCCCGTGAGCACACTGGGATTCCGGAGTTCCCTAAGAAGCCTGGTGCCGCACGCACCCGGTTCAGGGTCTCAGTCTGTTGTTTCGGGGGTGCCGACCTCGAGTCCACCCGCTCCCCCGTGCAGGTGGCCAGCCAGCCACCAGCCGCCCCGCACGCGCTCTGGGAGCTCCCGGTCTGTCTGGATCCTGTGAGCACATCAGGATTCTGGTGTTCCATGAGATGCCTCGTGGCGCGTGCTCCCTGCTCACTGGTCTCAGTCCGCTTTCTCGCGGGTGCCGTCGGTGAGTCCGCCTGGTCTCCCGTGCAGGTGGCTGCCGCTTCGCAGTGCCCGAACGCGGTGCCTCCCTCCCCCTTCCATTTATCTTCCGATATCTGTGCAGGGTTTCAGGGCTCCCCGCTTCATACCTCAATATTCAGCGCTGGAGATGTTCATTTGTAGAGATCCAGATGTATCTTCCTGCGTCTCAGGCTGATTCCGTGGTTGTTTAGGCTGGACTGGTACCTATCCAGCTCGACTCAGGGGACCTGCTGAAAAAGGAGTCCCCTACTCCTCCGCCATCTTAACTCCTCTCTTGTACCTGAACTAGTATTTAAAAACACTCAGCTCAGCCTCTTCTACAAAGTGAGCCAATGCTCATAAACATGGCTAAAATATTCCCTTACCTACAATGACTTCCCAGCCATCGTAGTGTTTAAATGGTATGACTGTGAATTACATTAGTCAACATTTGCAGAGAAAGAACTTAGTGCATCCAGGGGACACTTCATGTTGAAATTAGTTTGTGACAACGAGCGACTGTGTTTTATTCTGCAGTCCAAGGGAATGGTGCCACACATCTCTAAGGTGTCTAGCAGTTCTACAATTCTGATTTTAAGTGGTCTGTGTGCTTCAGAGATTTGGGCAGGAGAAGGGCAGGAGTCCAGAGACTGTGAACACTTCTGTTACCTGTGCTGACCATGGAGCAGGTAGCCTTCCGAGGGCATCCTTTTGATTTCTTGGTACTCTTGTGAAAGGTGCTTTTGTCTCAAATTCCTCCATTTAGGAGTAATTATAATGATAAAAGTAATTTTTATCTTATATCATCTGTGGGCCCTGATCCTGGGCTCCCAGGGAAGCTACCCTTTAACATTTTACCCGGCTCAAAATGATTGGGCAAAACCTCAAAGCATGGGCCCTATTTCTGCCCCAAGCACATGTTGTACATCTGTTTCGAGAAGAAAACAATAACCAAAAATGCCAACTTAAAGATAAGAAAAAATAAAGAACCTCTTTGGCTCCCATAAGATTAAAGTCATACTGACATGTACATACTGAAAACATAAGAAAAAGTCTGTCACTTTCTGGAATGTAAGAAGATCCTCATTGTCGTGTGTAACTCTGTACGTAAAACAAAACAGAAAAAATATATAACCGTACCCCAAGTGTTCCTTCCCCAGAGCACTCCCTTCTTGGTGAAGATTGTGTCTCCTAGGCAGCTGTCCTGACTTGGGTTTGAATAAAGGTCTCTTCCTTTCTCTCTAAAATGTTTTTAAAAGTTCATTCACGGAGTGTCGACAATAACAGTGTTTTCTATTTAAGTGAGAAATAAATGTTCCTGGTTCACAAGTCCAGCAGCAAAGAAGGGTGGCTGTTCTCCATGCTGGATGCTTCCCTGCAGAACCAAGCATGTGTATATAGATTCCAGCACAAATGGGCTCATCCTAGAAGGATGCTGTGAAGGTCTGAGAAGCACTGTTCACTTCATGGGTGAGACCAAAAGGCGAAGCTCTTCCCAATTAGAGAATTACTTTTGGGGTCTTAAAGTTGCTTTGGAAATGCATGAAATCATTGCATTTCCTAAAGCCCAAGCCCTGGAGGGTCTGAGAGCCACTGACCTTGCCCAGAACCAGGCACACCCCAGCAGGGAGGGCTGGTGCAGAAAGGGAAGGGGCAGGACTCTGAGGGTGGTCTGCAGCTAGAGGGGTCCCTGGAAGGGGCCAGGTGTGTGTGGGGAGCCCAGCCCAGGACCCCACCCATGCCTGTGCTGGGTGTTGGGTAGAGGAGGCACCTCTTGGACCCCCTGCACTTTCACAGTTCCAGGGGCTTGAGGGCGGGTTGCCAGGCATCCAAGGGGCTCTGGCACCACCCTCCCCGACCAATCACCACTTGGGGGTGAAGCTACGTCTCTGTGGGCGGTCCCAGATTTGCAGCGGGTTGCAGACCTGGGGCAGAAGAAGGGGCACTGGGAGAGAGAGAGTTGCCCTGCGGAGGTCCTGGCTGGTGAGTGAGTAGCGTGCACAAGGGGGGGGGTCCCGGGGTAGGGAACACCCCAGGTGGGAGGCAGGGTTCTGGAAGGGCACGTGGAGAGGGTTCATTGTGGGGACTCAGGTGAGTTTTCTTTTTCCCTTTAAAGTCTCTTCTGCCCCTGTCCTCAACTGGCCTTATTCCCCATACTCATGAATTCCTTGGCGCCCACTCACCTGAGCTTTTGTGGGATGGGTTGCAGAATTTCAGGGTTTCCCCTGTTCCCTGGGAAGAGTGTGGGTAAGGACCTCACACAGTCCCCACCTTCAGTGGGGTGTCCCCCGGTTCTCGGACACAGTGCAGGTGATGCATACTGAGCAGTACCCCTAGTTCAGCAGGGTGTGCCCTGGTCCCCCAGGCACAGGTGTGGCAGTAGCAAGCCCCAGAGCCATCCCCCAACTTCAGCATTATGCCTCATGTGGCCCCGGGTTAGTGGTAATTGGCTGTTAGAATCATGCAGGAAAATCCTCCAGGTGGGGGCCTGGAGCGGGCGTAAACCAGACCCCACTCTAGTTGCATTGGGAATAGACGAATTGAGGGTTTCTTTAGAAGAGTAAGTCTGCTTTCCAGAAAAGGCAAGGTCATTGGTCTATTGAGAATGAAGATAATTACTGCTAAACAACAAGTATGTGTTGCCCCTTCACCCAGAAACCAAAGCAGGTGTGCAGGCTTTAGGTCAGAGGTGCCTTCTTCTCCCCAGGTAACAGCACTTCTCTGTTCTGACTCCAAGACACCCGAGGTTTTGAACTTTAGCATCAGAGTCAGTGAGGCAGCTTGTCACAGGATGCCAGTGTTCAGAGAAAGCACAGGTATGTTTGGCAAAATGTCCTATCTATGTTAGGGCTGGAGTTAAAACCTCTCATTATCCAAAAACCTCCTGGGCTTTTCTCTTTTCTCTAGTTCAGCCACAAAGTAAAATTGAAGTAGCTGTCAGCATTCTGGGTTTGGTGCAAGAATTACTTAGTTTCCCTGCACGTAGACCTTTGCAGGGGATCACAATTTCTCTGTCCATTTATTGCTTACAAATGTATTTTGACCATCTGTTTCCGAGGAAACCTCTTTTGTTAGAAAGGGAAGGTGAGATTCACTCTGTGCCTGTTTGTAACATCTAATTTGTTCCTTCATCTAACAGTGTTTATTCAATTGGGCCTAAGATATGGTTGAGTGGCCAGCATCTAGAGTTAGGTGGCTTTTTTTCATCTAATACAGACTTGGATGATGTCATTTAACAAAGGTGATGTTTCATCATTGATTAGTTTATTCATCAGAAGAGTTAAAATTAGGGTGGAAGGAAAATTAAAAATTACCCAAGCGGCCTATTCCTGTTTAAAATTTGAGCTTGACTTTCTAGTTTTACTAAATGTATTATCTCGATATTTTGAGGTGCCATATTCTCTCTGTAGTTTCTTTGGTGGTGGAGTCAGAAGGAGAGTCTGGGAATTCTTTTGGATAGTGGCATGCTGGTGGCTTCAAGGGGCTTGGCGTCAGGAGACTTGGGGTGAATTCTTCAACTGCTTGCCTGACCGTGGGTGCATCTCACAGAGGTTTTGTTTCCTCTTATGAAATTGCCGGCAGATAATGTTCTGCTTAAAGGGGAACCGTCCCATCCTGTTGGTGGGAATGCAAAGTGGTGCAGCCAGTCTGGGAAACAGTGTGGGGGTTCCTCAAAAAGTTAAACATTGAACAACCCCATGATCCAGCAGTTGCTGTCCTAGGTATTTACCCAAAGGATACAAAAATGCAGATTCGAAGGGGGTCCATGCACCATGATGTTTATAGCAGCAATGTCCACAGTAGCCAAACTATGGAGAGAATCCCAAAGTCCATGCACTGATGAATGGATAAAGCAGATGTGGGATACATATATATAATGGAATATGACCCAGCTTCAAAAAGAATGAAATCTTACCATTTGCAAGGATGAGGATGGATCTAGCGTGTATTAAGCTAAGCAAAATCAGTGAGGAAAGACAAATATCCTATGCTCTCACGCTTGTGGAATTTCAGAAAGAAAACAGATGAACAGAGTGGAGGGGTGATGAGAGAGGCAAACAAGGAAGTAGACTCAAACTTGGAGAACAAACTGAGTGCTGCTGCAGGACAGGGGCGTGGGGGGAAGAGTTAAATGGGTGAGGGGTATTATGGAGGGCACTTGTGATGAGCACCGGGTACTGTATGCAGGTGAGGAATCACTAAATCCTACCCCTGAAGCAAACATTCCATGGCATGTGAACTAACTGGAATTTAAGTAAAAGAAGAAAGGAAAAAGTGTTCTGCTTCATGAAGAGTGAGGTAAAATTGTAGTGATTTGGGCTGTACTATTCTATAGAGGATAGATGTAAAACACCCTGTTGTAGGATACACTAGTTTCTTATCACATAAGGAGTCCTCAGAAAGCTGCAATGAAAGATTCATGTCTCAGAGCATGTTCATGTTCCACTGATATGTTACAGTTTGCACAGGTAGGAAAGAAGGTGGAGAGAAAGGCAACAGAAGGGGAAAGTAGGTGTGAACCTTTCATTAGTTAGCGTTATAGCTTTCTCATGAAAGCCTTGCGCCAGTGTGATTTTGGAAGCAGAGGGGGAATCCGGGAGCTTTGCAGGAGACGGGGGAGTTCCAGGTCTGGGTAAAGCTGACAGGGGTCCCAGAGGAGAGCTGAATGCATTCTGCAGCAGAGTGTGGGCAGGGTGGGCTCCAGGGGTGGCTGTGGGTCTCCTGGGTGAGAGTTGTGACAGGTGAGGGCTGTGTGCAAGTTCCTGGCTGAGGACAAGTGAGGCACAGGTGGAGAGCTGGCAGAGAACCTTCTTCTGGGCCACCAGCCTCACCCAACACACACAGCCTCATCTTCTGTCCCTGTCACTCCAATTCAGACTTCTCCGAAGGTGAGTGAGAACACATCCAGAGCATTCTTAACAGAAGGGAAAGCATGTGCAAAGGCTCTGGGGCAGGAGAATTCCAGGTATGTCCAGGAGCAGCAAGAAGGCCCTGTGGCCACAGGAGACAGCTTAGGACATGAGCTCATTGAGGTGACAGAGGGTGACAGAAATCCATTCCAGGGCTATAACCCCATGAGACCCTGTTTCACTGGGCCATCCTGGCTACAGTGTTGAGAACAGATGACAGAGGGTTGAAGATATCAAGGCAGGTCAAGGACGAAGCTTTTCCAGGAACTCAGGCACTGTGGACCAGACAGGTGGCCTTGGATGGAGTGGTTGGGCCTATTCTGGGTACATTTTGAATTTGGAACTCACAGGATTTGCTGATGGGTTAGCTATTAGGAGCAGGAGAATGGAGGAATTGGGGTAACTCCCAGCTGTTGTGGGTTGTCCTGATCAAGGGGAAGGAGAGGGTTTCTGGGGGGTAGGAGGTAGTCCTTGTTCCGCATGCTGAGGAAGGTGCCTTTCCCGGTGGATCTGCTGAGGTTTGTGTCTGGGAGAATCTTTCACATCTCCTCCCTCAGCAATGCTCAAGTACAAGTATCCCCCACTTTTTAAACGTTCACAGTAAGACACTGGGCATTCTTGAAAGAACTACGTTATTACCCAGCTTCAGTAAGACGAAGAGACCTGAAGAGGATTTCCCTCTTATGAAAAAAGGTGAACAGTGAGAATCGCATTCAGCATCTGCTTTGGGGAGAAGCACGACAGAGGCGGTGTGCACCCCAACCAGCTCCTTCTGCTGGGAACCGCTCTCCGCAATCAGCCACCAGCACTTTGAATGGTGTCTGTGAGTCTCTGCTGTGCTTTATCTTCATTTATGCTGGGCCTCCGTTAGAAACTTGTGTGCTGAGGCCTAAGAAAAGCCAACGAGAAGGAATTTTGGAGTCTGAGCACACTGTCTAATTGTTCCGTGTAAATTAAAGGCCATTCCTTCTTGACACCATTTCTGCTGTGCAAGGTTTCTCAGAAGCCCTGTACTTTCAAAGAGCAGGGAAACCTATACCCCATGCTGCGGGGTTAGTTTTAGTCTCCATGCTGGACAGAACATTTCATGACTG
Organism: Ursus americanus; assembly: GCF_024610735.1. NCBI lineage: Eukaryota > Metazoa > Chordata > Mammalia > Carnivora > Ursidae > Ursus > Ursus americanus. The sequence continues at coordinate 54,048,668 of NC_142148.1, forward strand.
TCGGATTTTCTCACTCAAACATTGAGACTTTGACCACCTTCACCCGTTTCTACCACCCCATCCCCGAATCTGGCACCTACCAATCTGCTCTCAGTATCTATGCGTTCAGTATTTGTTTATTCCACAGGGAATGTACATGAGAGCATCTGGTATTTGTCTTTCTGTGTCTGAGTTACTTGGCATAAGGACCCCAAGGTCTGTGTTTCCATGTCTGGTTCTTGTGAATAATGCTGCAGTGAACATGGGAGTGCATCTGTCTTTTTGAGGCAGTATTTTTGTGTTCTCCAAATCAATACTCAGCAGAGCCATTACTGGGTCATGTGGTAGTTGTATTTATTTTTTCAGGAACGTCCATACCGTTTGTCACAGTGGCTGCACCAATTTCCATTCCCACCAACAGTGCACAGTGTCTCCTCATCTGCACACCCTTGACCCCACCTGGTGTCTGTCTCTGGGACAATTGCTGTTCCAACAGTTGTGAGGGGATAGCCGATTGTGGGTTTGACTGATGTTTCCCTGATGATGATGAGTGATGTCGAACAACTTTTGCTGTCCGTTGGTACCTGTGTGCCATCTTTGGAAAGTATCTATTCACATATTCCCCCCATTTTTTATACAATTTTTTTTGTTTTGATTTGTATGAGTGTTGTGTGTATTTTGGATATTAGCCTCTTCTGACACATATGATTCGCAGATACTTTTTTCTTTTTGGGTCAGTGGCCTTTTAAGTTTTTGCTGGTTTCTTTTGCTGTGTGGAAGATTTCAGTTTGATGTTGTTCCACTTGTTTATTTTTGCTTTTGTTGCCTTTGCATTTGGTGTCCGATCTGAAGACTCTTTGCCAAAACCAATGTCGAGAGACTTAGTACCTGTGTCTTCTTGGAGGTTTATGGATTCAGGTCTTATGTTCAACTCATTCATCCATTAAAAATTTTGTGTGTGGTGTAAGAAAGTGACCCAGTTATATTCTTCTGCATTTAGTGTCCAGTTTGCCTGTTACCGCTCTCTGAAGACACAGTCCTTCCCTCATGACGTATCTTCTGCTGCTGTGTCGTAAGTTAGGATCATCTACGTATGGATAAGTATCTGAGCTTTCTGTTCTGTTCCACTGACCTGGTGTCTGTGTTTATGCCAGTACCATCCTGTTTTGATGACAACAGCTTTGTAATCTAGCTTGAAATCCAGGAGTGTGTTGACTGCACCTTTCTTTCTCCAGGTTGCTTTGGGTATTTGGGGTCTTTTGTGATTCCATACAAGTTTGAGGACTGTTTTCTACTTCCTCGAATAATGCCACTGGAATTCAGATAGGGATTTCATCACATCTGTCGATTGCTTTGGGTATGATGGACATGTTCACATAATTAACTCTTACAGTTAAGAACATGGTGTATGCTTCCATTTGTTTGTGTTGCCTTACAAATCTTTGACCCCTACATGCTGCCCCCCTTGACACACATGTTTTTCATTTCTTTTCTGCCATGTGTTGAGTGTACTATGTCTTTCTCATTCTTGGTTACTTTTACTCGTATATTTTTTTTGATGCAATTGTAAATGGCATTGCTTTTTTTAATTTCTCTTTGCGAAAGTGTGTCATCAGTAAACAGAAATGCAAGAAGTTGGGTCATCTGGGTGGCTCCATAGGTGAAGCAATGCCTTCAGCTCCGGTCGTGATCCCAGAGTTCTGGGATCAAGCCGCGTTTGGGCTCCCCGCTTAGCGAGCGTCTGCTTCTCCGTCTTTCCGACACTCCCCCTGCTCGTGCTTTTTCTCTTCCTGTCAAATAAATAAATAAAATCTGAAAAAAAAATAAAGACAACAGGTCTCTGTATATTGACTTTATATCCTGCAGCTTTCTTGAATTTGTTTATTCTAACAGTTTTTTTTTTTTTGTGTGTGGAATCTTTCGGGATTTCATGTCATTTGCAAATAGTGACAGTTTTCCTGTATGGATTTCATATCTTTCTCTTTTTTTTAAATTATCTTAGTACCCTAAAATACTTCATTTGTTTTTGATGTAGTGTTCCATGATTCATTGTTTGCATATAATACCTAGTGCTCATTATGACACGTGCCCTCCTTAATACCCATCACCAGGATAACCCATTCCCCTACCCCTCCCTTTCTGCAACCTTCAGTTTGTTTCCCAGTGTCAATAGTCTCTCATGGTTCATCTCCTCCTCTCACTCCCCCCCTTCACTTTTCCCTTCCTTCTCCTAATGTCCTCCATGCTATTCCTTCCATTCCACATAGGAGTGAAACCATATGATAATTGTCTTTCTCTGCTTGACTTAATTTCACTTAGCATAATCCCATCCTGGCCCATCCACGGTGGTGCAAATGGTGGGTATTCATCTTTTCTGATGACTGAGTAATATTCCTTTGTACAGATGAACCACATCTTCTTTGTCCATTCATCTGCTGAAGGACATCTTGGCTCCTTCCACAGTTTGGCTATTATGGACATTGCTGCTATGAACATTGGGATACAGGTGCCCCTTCTTTTCATTACTCTGTGTCTATGGGGTAAATACCCAGTAATGCAATTGGTGGGTTGTAGGATAGCTCTGTGTTTAACGTCTTGAGGAACCTCCATATTGTTTTCAAAAGTGGCTGTACCAGCTTGAATTCTCATGAGTAGTGTAAGAGGGCTCCCCTTTCTCCACATCCTGACTTTCTTTTATTTCCTGTCTTGTTAATTATTTTCCACAGAGATGGGGACAGCCAGCGAGAGAGGGAACACAAGCAGGGGGAGTGGGAGAGGAAGAAGAAGACTCATAGCGGAGGAGCCTGATGTGGGGCTTGATCCCATAAAAGAAAGTCAGGCTTTGTTTATTGTTTTATTTTTTACTTCTTTACCACATAAATCAGGTTGTTTATTGGAGAGCATTCTCATGGATTGATGAAGACTTGAATTTCTATGAACGTCCCCTGTAGAGCTACTTTTGTTGCATCCCATAAGTTTTTGTAGGTTGTCTTTTTCATCAGTGTCAAGGTACTTCTAAAAATTTTTTTTATTTCTTCTTTGACTGTTGGTTGTTCAGTAGCATGTTGTTAAATCTCCACATATTTTTTTTAAGATTATTTAAGTATCTGACAGAGAGTGAGACAGCGAGAGAGGGAATGCAAGCAGGGGGATGGGACAGGGAGAACCGGGCTTCCCCCTGAGCAAGGAGCCTGATTCGAGACTCGATCCCAGGATCCTGGGATCACGACCTGAGCTGAAGGCAGATCCTTAACGACTGAGCCACCCAGGCCCCCCAATCTCCACCTATTTTTGACTGTCCCATTTTTTTCTTGAGACTTATTTCTAGTTTCATATCATTGTGGTTGGACAAGATTTGAAGAAGAAGGTGAAGAGAGCATTCAGATGAAAGGTTTGTTTCCTGAGGGTTTTCTGAGGGCAGACCATGAGTTCCGTGGGGATGGAGGAAGGTTTTGTGAAACGGGGGGTGGGGTTAACCCTTGTTAGAATTACTGACTACTACCATGCAGGCTGTGTGCTACCGTTCACACCGTAGTCCTCATGGACTTGTACTTCATTAGAAATATTTTCTAGGAGGTGTAGACATTGCCTTCTCTTAAAGAAAGGTGCCATGTGGGTTCATGGCATGACCCCAGGTCAGCAACCAGGATGTATGGTATTGTGGGGGATAAGAACCAGGCTTTCTGTTGGAAAAGACAGAAATAGGGTATGGTGAGCTCCATGACCATAGGTGAGGTCCCGAGTGACCCACTGGGTGTTGGGTTCTGTGGATCTGTCTCATCAGGTGCTGTGGAATTCAGGGACACCCTCCTCTCTGTGGATTTGTGTGGAGACAGGTAGACAACAGTGTCTGGCCAGGCACGAGGGTCGCACTGGACCACCACCAGAGGTGCAGCGTGCATGGGAGCCACTGCTTGGTTTCCACGAAAGCTGACCAGGGTCTGTGACCGTGATTCCCAGCAGCTGCAAGGGGAGAGGAGGCCGGGGGTGGTGCACACTTCTTAGAGTTGTGGTCAGGACTAGTCTGGAGCCCACTGAAGTCAGCCACACCGGGCACAGAAGGCACCCAGTCAGTGTAGCTGTGGGCACGGCTCCCATGGCACTTTCGGGCCGGCTCCATGCTGCCACCTCCTGCTTTTCATCATCATCTTCAAGGTCATGTGCCTCTGCTCTTGCCCCATGGCGTCCGGGGTATTGTCCTTCCCCCATCTGGCCCTCGTCCCTGGTGCCCTGTGCAGTCCGATGCCAGGGTAGCCTTCTCGAGACAAACACCTGGCCGTGATGGAACACTTCCATGGATCTCGTGTGATGCGAGGATGATGCCCTGTCCTGGAAGAGGGCTGCAGGTCCCCAATCAGGAGAGCCATGTCTCCCTTTTCAGCATGGCCTGCCCTCCCCTCAGTCTTCTTCAGGGAAGCTCCCCACACTTCCTGAGATGACAGCTCTGAACTTAAAAATGAATGTTCTTTTACATATCTCTATGCCTTAGTTCATCCATATAATGTTTTCAACCCCATTAGTGGGTTTTTTTTTTTTAGCAGTTCTGAAGGGCTCTCTGCTCAAGGAGGGGATGACCTGGGTGGGGCAGCTTTCCCTCTCATCTCCCTCAGCATGTCTCTGAGCCCTGGGGCCAGCTGTCCCAATGAGGATTGAGGGACCCGAGCCGCCCATCCTGAGCCCAGGCTGTGTCAGCTGTGTAGACTGATGCGTGTCGGAGCAGTGGGAAGCTGGCATGGGCCAGGGGCAGGCAGTGTCTCCTCATTCCTTCCCTCCCTTCCTCCCAGAGGTAGCTCAGAGCAGCCTTCAACCCCTGCATCTCCAGATCCCTTGACCTATGCCTCCTGTGTTCAGCTGGTGACCTTGGAGTTTCGCATGGATTCTACCTCCGGTACCCTCTCCCGTAGCAGTTCCTGGATCAGTGGAGGGGTCGGACCCTTGTATGCTTTTGGTCTTCTTCCTGTCCCACACCAAGCCCACCCACCTTTGCATCTTCCATGTATGTGCTTGGAAGCAAGCCCATCCATAGGGAACCTATTAGCCAAATGGTTCCTGGTCAAGAACATTGAAGTAGAGATCCAGGATCCATAATAAACGTGCTCTGAACCCTGTCCCAAAGTCTGTGACTCTCTCACACTGAAACAGAAACAATAATAGCTTTCTGGACTGTGAAGTGACATGTGTCTCTACTTCCAACCTTGAATGCATAGGTCCTGAGCCTGGACAGAAAGGACCATGGCTCTCGTGGGCTGGGATCCACAGTAAGAACTCAGTGAAATCTGAATTCGAGGCATAGAGTGAATAATTATTGTAGAGTGAATCCTCCCAAGTAGGGCTTATGCACAGTGAACAGGAAAAGCTTTTTCAAAGAGGTTCCTGAAAGAAAAATCTTTTTTAAAAATTTATTTTAATTCCAGTAGAGCTAACATACAGTGTTACATTCGTTTCAGGTGTACAATGGAGTGATTCAGTAATTCTATATATTACTCAGTGGTCATCAAGAAAAGTGTCCTCTTAATCCGCTTCATTTATTTCACTCATCCCTCTATCCACCTCCTCTCTGGTAACCATCCATTTGTTCTCTCTTGTTAAGAGTTTGTATTTTGGTGTGTCTTCTTTTTCTCTTTTATTTATTTATTTTTGTTTGTTTCTTAAATTCCCGATAAGAGTGACATCGTATGGGATTTGTCTTTCTCTGACTGACTGATTTCAGTTAGGATAATACTCTCTAGCTCCATCCATGTGGCTGCAAATGGCAGGGTTTCATTCTTTTTCAAGCCAAGTAATACTCCATTGTGTGTGTGTGTGTGTATGTGTGTGCGTGTGTGTGTGAATACACACATCTATCATCTCCTTTGTCAATTTTTCTACAGACACTTGGGTTGCTTCCATATTGTGATATTGTAAATAATGGTGCAAGAAACATAGGGGTGCACATATCCTTTTAAGTTACTGTTTTCCTAGTCTTTGGGGAAATTCCAGTAGAGTGATTGTTGGATCATAGGGTAGTTCTATATTTAATTTTTTGAGGAACCTTCATACTGTTTTCCACGGTGGCCACCACAGTTTGCATTCCCATCCACAGTTCACGAGGATTCCCCTTTATCCACATCCTCCCAACACCTGCTCTTTGTTGTGCTTTTGATGTTAGCCATTCTGACAGGTTTGAGGTATTACCTCATTGTCCTTTGGATTTACATTTTCCTGATGATGGGTGATGGTGAACATCTTTTCACGGGACTGTTGGCCATTTGTATTTCTTCTTTGGAGAAATGTCTGTCCATGTCTTCTGCCTATTTTTTAACTGGATTATTTGCTTTTGGGGGTCGAGTAGTATCAGTTCTATATGTTTTGGACACTATCCCTTTATTGCATATGATCATTGCAAATATCTTCTCCCTTAGAGTAGGTTGTCTTATTATTTTTACGTTTTCATTTTTCTTCCGCCATGTGGAAACTTTTTATTTTGCTGTATTCCCAATAGTTTATTTTTGCTTTCATTTCCTTTGCCTCAGGAGACAGTCCAGAACATCGTTCGTATGGTCCATGTCAAGAAGTTACTGTCTTCTGTCCTGTAGGGTTTTTATGGATTCAGGTCTCATATTGAGGTCTTGAAACTGTTTTGTGTTTGTCTGTATTGTGTAAAAAGCAGTCTAATTTCATTCTTTTGTGCGTAGCTGTCTAGTTTTCCCAACACCATTTGTTGTAGAGACTGACCTTTTCGCTTTTGATATCGTTGCTTGCTTTGTGGAAGATTCATGGACCACATAATTGTGGGTTTCTGTCTGAACTTGTATCCTGTTCCTTTGTTCGCTGTGTCTATTTTTGTGCCGTACTGTCTTGTTAGGATGACTGCAGCTTTGTAGTATAACCTGAAATCTGAAATTGTGAGTCCTCCAGCTTTGTTTTTCTTTTCCACATTGCACTGGCTGTTCAGTATCTTTAGTGGTTCCATACAAATGTTTAGGATTGTTTATTCGAGGTCTTTTGTTCTTTAATTTAAATTCAATTAGCCAACTTACAGTACACCATTAGTTTCAGATGTAGTCTTCAATAAATTATCAGTCGTGTGTAACACCCAGTGCTCATTGTATCGTGTGGCCCCCTTAATGCCACTCACCCAGTTACCCCCCCCCCAACTTCTCCTCCAGCAATCATCAGTTTGTGGCGATAGTTAAGAGTCTATCATGGGTTTTCTCCCTCTCTGATGACTTCCCATTCTATTTTCCCTTCCTTCCCCTATGGTCTTCTTCCCTTTTTCTGATATTCCACATAGGAGTGAAAGCATATGATCATTGCCTTTCTTTCATTGGCTTATTCCACTCAGCATAATACCCTCCAGCTCTACCCAGGTCGGTGTGATGGTAAGTATTCATCCTTTCTGATGGCTGAGTAATATTCCATTATATATATGATCCACATCTTCTTTATCCATTCACCTCTCCATGGTCATCTGCACTCTTTCCACAGTTTGTCTATTATGGATATTGCTGCTATGAACACTGGGGTGCATGTGACCCGTCTTCACTATCTCTGTCTCTTTGGGGTAAATACCCAGTAGTGCAATTGCTGGGACATAGGGTAACTTTATTTATAACTTCTTGAGGAAACTCCGTACCATTTTCAAGAGTGGCTGTACCGGACTGCATTTGCACAGGGGTGTAAGAGGGTTTCCGTTTCTCCACATCATCTCCAAAATGTATAGTTTCATGTCTTCTTATTTTTAGATATTTGGCCTCGTGTGATATGGCATCTATAGGGATTTAGATTTGCCTTTCCCTGAAGCCAAGTGATATGAAGCATTTATGCATGTATCTTTTGGTCACCAGTACGTCGTCATCAGTGAAATGGCTTCCCATTTTAATCCATCTCAAGACCTAAAGCTGGGCAAGGCACTGAAGCTGGATGATGCCATCGGTTGCAATTGTGGAGAATTTCAAAAGATCTCCGTGGAGAGCAAGTTTAAAGGTCAGTGTGAAGCTACTAATTGGATCCGGGGAGATCTCTGAAAGTGGGGGTTCCCTGGGATGGGCTGAGGGGGGCCCTCTGATTTTCCTGCTATGAATCCTTGCTGCAGCCCCAAACGGACAGTTTCCTGCTGTGGGGCAGGCTGAGTCCTCTAGTCGTGCAGAGGTGAGCCCAATTCCTGGTACCTTGGAGGTAGGCTAACGGGATGGGGAGGGGACCCTCAGCAGAAGACCCAGGGTTAGGTTAGGCCTTAAGAGACAGCAGGTCCGAACTGCCCAGTGCTCAGAGAACTCCCAGGCTGACTGAGATGAGGGCACAAGGGCCTGTGAATGTGAGCCTTGGGGTTTCATCCGGAAGGGCCCACAAAGGTCGGAGTTCACCAGCGGGGGCTCTCAAGGGGTGCCCCAATTCTCTTGCCCTGAATGCTCTGTTGTGCCCCCAAACGGTACAGTTTCCTGTGGGCTGCAGGCTGAGTCCTACGGTGGGCCTGGATGTCCCCAATTCCCCAGAGTGGGGTGCCAGGACCCTGGGGAGGGGCCCCTCTGTGGCCAACCTAGGGTAAGGGTTAGGGTCCAGGAGCCCGGCAGGGCCAATCCGCAGGCTGTGTGGCGAGCTCCGTGGAGGGCTGAGATGAGGCCATGGGGGAGGGTGAGCATGGGCCTCAGGGTTGGGGCACGGGGGCTGCCAAAGCTGGGAACGGGCTCCGGGGGCCTCCCCAAGTTCTTGAGCCCTGTATGCCTCATAGAGCCCCAAGGGGCACAGTTTCCTGCGGGGTGGCAGGCTTTGTCCTGCAGTGGGGCTCAGGTGTCTCCAGTCACCGGGGCTGTGGCCCCAGGCCCTGGGGGAGGGGCCCTCCCCAGCAGACCTAGGGTCAGGGCTATGCCCCAGGAACCCGGCAGGCCTGATCTGCTGGCTCTGCGACGAGCACGGTGGCAGGCTGAAGGGAAGGCGTGGGGCAGGATGAGCGTGGGCATCAGGGTTGGGGAGTAGGGGGCTGCTGAAGATCGCTGAGAGCTCAGGTGGGCCCTACCAGTTCTCCTGCACGGGATGCTCTGCGGCGCCCCAAGGGGCATGGTTTCCTGAGGGGTGGCAGGCTGAGTCCCGTGGTGGGGCTCAGGTGTACCCAATCCCCAGGGTTAGGGTACGGATTAGGGTATGGGTTAGGGTTAGGGTATGGGTTAGGGTTAGGGTACGGGTGAGGGTAGGGGTTAGGGTTAGGGTAAGGTGAGGGTACGGGTTGGGGTTGGCTTTAGGGGTTACAGGTTAGGGGTTATGGGTTAGGGTACGGATTAAGGTTTAGGGTACGGGTTAGGGTTTAGGGTTTGGGTTTAGGGTTAGGGTTAGGGTTGGAGTTCGGGTTAGGGTTAGGGTACGGGTTAGGGTTAGTGTACGGGTTAGGGTACGGTTTAGGGTATGGGTTAGCGTACAGGTTAGGGTACGGTTTAGGGTTAGGGTACGGGTTAGGGTTACGGTACGGGTTTGGTTACAGTTTAGGGTTAGAGTTAGGATACAAGTTAGGAAACCAGTTAGGGATAGGGTACGGTTTAGGGTTAGGGTATGGCTTAGGGTATATGTTAGGGTTAGGTACGGTTTAGGGTATGGGTTTTTGTCCGGGTTAGGGATAGGGTACGGGTTAGCGTATGGGTTAGGGTATGGGTTACGGTATGGGTTAGGGGTAGGGTTAGGGTATGGATTTGGTGTGGGGTTAGCTGAAGGGGTGGGTTAGGGGTAGGGTTGGGGGTAGGGTAGGGGTCGGGGTAGGTTTAGGGTTTAGGCTTAGGGTTAGGGTAGGGTTAGGGTAAGGGTTAGGGTTTAGGGTTAGGGTTACGGTTAGGGGTTAGGGTTTAGGGCTTAGGGTTAGTGGTTAGGGGCGAGGGTTAGGGTAGACCCCAGTAGGCCAGCAGGCCCGATCCGCCTGCCGTGCCACGAGCTAATGGTCGGGCCGAGGTGAGGGGGATGGTGAACGGGAGTGTGGGCCCCAGAATTTTGACATGGGGGGCCTTTGAAAGTCACTGGGGGCTCGGAGGGACCTGCCCATACTCCCGCCCTGAATGACCGGCGGTGCCCCTAGTGGACCAGGTGGCGACGTGGCAGCAGGGTGAGTGAGGTGCTGGGGCTCAGTGTCCCCAATCCCTGGCATTGCTGCACTAGGCCCCTTGTGAGAGGCCCCTCGGTGGCCGACCTAGGGTTAGGGTTAGCTCCCAGGATACTGGCAGGCCCGATCTGCCGGCTGTGTAGTGAATGGAGGTGTGGGCCGAGGTGAGGGCGCTGGCGAGCGGGAGTGTATTACCCTGCGTTTTGGCGTGGGGGGCCTTCGAATGTCGCCGGTGGCTAGTTGGGCCTTGCACATTCTCCCGCCCTGAATGACCGGTGGCGCCCCTAGTGACCTGGGTGGCAGCGGGCCCAATGGTGAGTCTGGCCCTGAGGCTCGGGGATTCCCAATCCCAGGCGTTGTGGCGCCAAGCCCCTAGGATGGGCCCCAGGGTGGGCGACCTAGGGTTAGGGTTAGTCCCCGGGAGGCTGGCAGGCTCGATCTGCCCATGTGCGGTGAATGGAGATGTGGGTCGAGGTGAGGTAGCTGGCGAGTGGGCGCATGGGCCAGAGCATTTTGGCTTTGGCTTGGGGTGCCTTCAAAGGTCGCAGGTGGCTCGGAGGGTCCTGCCGGTTCTGTCGCTCTGAAGGACTGGTGATGCCCCTAGCGCCCCATGTGTCGGCGGGGCGGTAGGGTGCATCTGGCGCTCGGACTTGGGGGTCCCCAATCCCTGGCATGCGGCGCCAGGCCAGTTGGGAGGGGCCCCTTGGGGGCGACCTAGGGATATGGTTAGCTCCCAGGAAGCCAGCAGGCCTGATCTGCCATCTCTGCAGCGAACGGAGGGGTGGGCCGAAGTTAGGGCGTGGTGAGCAGAAGCGTGGGAGCCAGAGTTTTTGCGCGGGGGGCCTTCAAAGGTCGCAGGGGGATCGGAGGGCCCTGCCCGTTCTCCCTTCCTGAATGACTGGCAACGCCCCTAGCACCCTGGGTGCTTGCGGGGTGGCAGAGTGAGTCCAGCACTGGGGGTTGGGAGTCCCAAATCCCCGGCATTGCGGTGCCAGTCTCCTTGGGAGGGGCCCCTCGGGGGCCGACCTAGGGTAAGTGTTAGCCCCCAGGAGTCCAGCAGGCCCGTTCCGCCAGCTCTGCCGCAGGCGGAGGGGCAGGCCGAGGTGAGGGCGCTGGCGAGAGGGAGTGTGGGCCCAAGCGTTTTGGCGTGGGGGGCCTTCGAATGTCGCCGGGGGCTTGGAGGGCCCTGCCCGTTCTCTTGCCCTGAAAGATTGGCGGCGCCCCTAGCAGCCCGGGTTGCTGCAGGGCGGCAGGGTGACTCCGGCGCTGGGTTCGGGGGTCCCCAATACCCAGCGTTGTGGCGCCAGGCCCCTTGGGAGGGGCCCCTGGGGGGCTGACCTACGGTTAGGGTTATTCCCCAGGAGGCCGGCAAGCCCGGCACTAAGTGGTTCTGGCAATGTAACAAAAATGCCATACACTTATCTGTAAGAAATAACAGTGTACATGAACCCTCTTAGCCCTAACATCATCATTTGTGAATATGGAAGCCAGCCCCAAAGTGGTCGTGGAAGTCTGACGAAAGGGCTAAGCACTTTTCTGTGAGTCACCACACTATACAGGGAAAGACCAATGTACATCATCTTTCACGAGTAGGAAGCATTAATGAAAAGGTCCTGGAATTTCGAGGACTCTGACCCATCCTTATTGGTAATAAACCACCGTGTACAGGAAAACACCTTCAACTCTCATCAGCCTCCTCAATCCTGATTCCGATTCAACTTTGGGTGTGTAGGACTAGGGAAATGTCCACATCTTGTTGCTAAGAAAGAACGATGTCAGGGTAATGCCCTTCAAGTCACATCAGCCTTCCTGAAGACGGAAGCAGGAATCAAGGTGGTTATGTTACCATGAGGTAAGGAGGATGAGCATATAAGTGAGAAACAACAGTGGGCAGGACCTCTCTTCCAACGAACAGTATCTTTGTTTAATGTTGAATCCCTATGGTAAGTGGTTGTAGGCATTTGTGAGGTGAAAATCTTAAGTGTTTTGTAAAACCTCTTGGTCATTCACAGATGAGACTAAGGTAGTTGGGGACTCCTAGGCAGTGATTTGTCCACTGTCAAAAATATGAAAAGATAAAAGAGACAGATGAGGTCTCCTCAGGCATTGTCCTTTATCCTCATCCTCCGTGAGGATGGCCATCTCTGGACAGCTCAGTGGCAGGGTCTCATTCACAGTGGGGGCATCTGTTCCTCACAGACATCAGGCAGGGAAATGGATTTGGTTCTCTGTGCCAGCCCAGCCACAACTGCGTGTCACAGCACCCTCTTGTGGGCTCATAAGAGTTTCACTGTCACCAGGCAGGTCATTGTATTTGATAAACCACTGTGAGAGTTTGCAATTGCCTTCATCTGCAACCTCCTAGAGGCAAATGCAGATCTCTGGTACCATGTGAAGTCACGTGAAGGCATCGTGAGAAAGTGTCCTTTTGCTTAAGAAAAACATGGCTGGGGCTGCTGGCTGGCTCAGCCAGTTAAGCATGTGCCTTTGGCTCAGGTTATGATCCCAGGGTTCTGGGATCGAGCCCGGGCTCCCTGCTCAGCAGGAAAGGAGGTAGGGAAATAGCTTAGAACCCACAGAGAATGTGAATAAAGGGGAGTGAAATGGAACTTGGTCTGTGTTTTGCTTTAGGGATTGGAAGTTAGTTTTTTCTCTATTGTGATTGTTCTTGAAACAGAAAAGCTGTATTGGTTTTTTTTTTACCTTTAATTTTTTTTCTAATAATAATTTTTTATTATGATATGTTAGTCACTATACAGTATTTCCTTAGTTTTTGATGTAGTGTTCCGTGATTCATTATTTGCATATAACACCCAGTGCTCCATGCAATATGTACCTTCCTTAATACCCATCACTGGCCCATCCCAATCCCCCACCCCTCTCCCCTCTGAAGCCCTCAGTTTGTTTCCCAGAGTCCATAGTCTCTCGTGGTTCATTCCTCCTTCTGTTTAGGGTCCATTGTCTAAAGGGACAGACAGTGGAAGTTCACCAAATATAAGATCGAAATTGAATTGTTCATTATAGATGCCGCCAAGTAGTTCCCAGACATTTCATTCTACTGTAGTAATTCATTATACCTGTGCAGGTGCACGTGGAAGACAATTGATGCATGTATAGTGGTAATAAAACACGCCCCTCAGTAGTAGAACAATAGAGGATGCATATGTGTAAAATTATTCGACTACAGCTTCCATGCTTTCCCTTTGGTTCCTTATTATCTATGAAAGTGGACAATTTTTGTTCTCTAGGCTTAAAACTCATTGTCAGTATTTAGAGTTTTTCAATGCTGATCTTCTTCTGTATAAGTTACCAAAAACCTAAAATATGTATGTACTTTAAAAAACGCTTTATTGAAAATTACAGCAGGGAAGTTCCATTTTGTGAATATTGTGTCAATGGATCTCTATTTTGACATCAGTGTTCATTAGAAATGATGACATTTCATGTGAGTATAAATATCAATGTGAAAAAGAAAAGGTAGGAAGAACCTTGAATGTTTAAGTAATTGGTGAAATGACAGGGGTGTGTGTGTGTGTGTGTGTGTGTGTGTGTGTGTGTGTGTGTGTATTTGTGTAATTGATTTTCAGTGAATGGTTCAGCTTCTTGTAGGGTCTCCGAGAGAGCCCAGGTGAACCTTTCAATTAGTTGGTATCTGTTTTCAGAACATGGGAATCTCTTAGTCCAATAGTCAATCAGGCAAGCTTTGAGGTCTTGAAGAGTTTCAGTCCTCAGCGATGGTGTTGCAGACCCTTGTGAGCAAACCCTAGGGTATGCTCAGAACCCTCATTAGCAGGTACCAACGTGTGAGGATTTCAGACATCATGTCCCAAAGAAGTACCTCTTGAGTCTCTGTCCTTGTCAGTTACCTACACTTCCTTACACTAGTTATGTGATCAGTGTGTTTCAGGATAATCCCCACATGTGATTTTTGCTATTTCCTACTAGTCCTATCTGTTTCTCATCTTCTTCTTTTATGGTAGGGGTTGGGAAGCAACCTGTGTGGTGTAGGAAGGGGTGTGGTAGTTGTCTGCCTTCAGAGGACTGAATGATGCCTAGAAATGGTACTGTAGTTTGAGGTCAATTGTCCATCCTCTGAGTGGCAGGAATTCCATCACTTTACTTTGATGCTAGTCTGTTCTTCAAGCTGTCCTCAGAAATAAGGACGTCATCCATCTAGGGAATACTGGTTTGTGTGTATGTTTTCATTTTAGGAAAGGCCTTGCTGTTCCTGAAAATAATACTGTAGAGCACCCTTTCCTGTTCTTATTGGCCATCAGTCAATCTTTTGTGAAGTATTCATTTTTAAATAGACTTTTTATGGTTGATGAGCAGGAATTCTTTCTTGACAAGTCTTTGTCAGTGTGTGTATTGCAAATCTTTACTTCCCAGTCTGCGGTTCACTTTTTCATTTTCTTATGGTCATAAGATAAGGAGAAATGTCACATTTTTATGAAGTCCCACTGAATTCTTTTAAATGGTTAGTGCACCCTATGTCCTACCCCAAGATCGACAGGTTCTACGTTTTCTTTCAGAAACTGTCCAATGGGAAGCTACAATCCATCTCAAATTTATAAATTGCATTTTTAATTCTATTAGGGTGTTTATAGACTGTTTTGGATTTTCTATGTACACAATCGTATTATCTGTGAATAGTCACAATTATCCCCTCAATTCTTATACTTTTTGTTTCTCTTGCCTTCTAACACTGGTAGATTCTCTGATGCAACGTTGAATAGAGCAGCATTGTTTGAAGATTTTAATATACCTTTCTCAATATCTGACAGAAAAAGCAGTCAAAACATTGGTAACAAATGTGACCTAATTGACATATAGGGAACATTCCATAATAAGTACAGAATACATTATTTTCAAGTGGTCATAGACTCTTTACCTAAATAGATGATAGGTGGGGCCACGAATCAAGTCTACAAATGGTAAACCCTGAAATTCACTAGATTCTATTCTTAGACCACAGGGGAATTGAGCCAGAGTCATAGCGAAAAGAAAACCAGGAAGTCCTTCAATGTTTAAAAATTAAATGGAACTTTGCTACATATCCTAAAGGTCAGAGAGGGAATCTCAATGGAAATTCTGAACCTTTTCTACATGAGGGCTCACACACAATGGCACTTTCTTTGTGAAGAGCATTATAATAACCTAGACAGGAGTTGAGCCTTAAGTCATAGTTCTGCCTGCACCAGCCACACCTGGCAGCCTTGGCCTGTGGTCCCCCTCAGCTGTCCTTTCTGGTGGCCCTGAGCTAAGGGGGTCAACATGGCCATATGGAAATGGGAAGCTCCCCACTCATAGTGATGACAGTGCCCCCTCCCCAGCTGCCCTTTCTGGTGGCTCTGAGCTAAGGGGGTCAACATGGCTTTATGGAAATTAGAAGCTCCCCACTCTTAGTGATGACATTGCTATCGTATCGTCCTCACCAGTCCAACAACATGATTTCTGAGTGAACTATGACACAAGAGCGACTTCTTGGCCTTCCTTCAGGTTTGAAAATCATCTGGTGAGTCATCTATTAGAAATATGGATTCAACATGGGTTCTTTCTTCTGGTAAAGAAATAGACCCAATAGCAAGTATGGCTTCCTGAGCACCTGTTCTTGAGAGACATCATACTGCCTCTTTGTAGCATTCTGCCTCTTAAACTTCTCAACTAGGGTGTAGATATTTTTAGGCACATTTTCAGGTGGTTAGACAGGGACTCAGATGATATGAGTCACAGAGGATTTTAGTGTCAGAAACCTAAGTGGGATCCCCAAATTGACGCCAAATCCCTTGTTGTTCCATACAGGATACTATTTCCCTCTTATCTCTGGTCTTCTCGATCTGGAAACCTATCAAGTATCAGGATTTTCTTGTCATGTGGACAACTGGAACGAATTCAGCTGGGCTTTTCACCTCTGCCCATGGTGATCATTAAGATCATTATCTCAGTGGAGGACCTATGGGTAAGATACTCAAAGACCCTTAGGAATACAGACAGTATAATATTTTTCTGGTATTAAAGTTACTGAAACCAACCGTCTTTTTTAGTCGATTCAGGCTCTGGTATGTTCAGAGGGTGCTGTAAAACAGGTCTGAAATAGTATTTAAAAACACTCAGCTCAGCCTCTTCTACAAAGTGAGCCAATGCTTATAAATATGGCTAAAATATTCCCTTACCTACGATGACTTCCCAGCCATCGTAGTGTTTATATGGTATGACTGTGACTTACATTAGTCAACATTTGCAGAGAAAGAACTTAGTGCATCCAGGGGGCACTTCATGTTGAAATTAGTTGGTGACAACGAGCGACTGTGTTTTATTCTGCAGTCCAAGGGAATGGTGCCACACATCTCTAAGGTGTCTAGCAGTTCTACAATTCTGATTTTAAGTGTTCTGTGTGCTTCAGAGATTTGGGCAGGAGAAGGGCAGGAGTCCAGAGACTGTGAACACTTCTGTTACCTGTGCTGACCATGGAGCAGGTAGCCTTCCGAGGGCATCCTTTTGATTTCTTGGTACTCTTGTGAAAGGTGCTTTTGTCTCAAATTCCTCCATTTAGGAGTAATTATAATGATAAAAGTAATTTTTATCTTATATCATCTGTGGGCCCTGATCCTGGTCTCCCAGGGAAGCTACCCTTTAACATTTTACCCGACTCAAAATGACTGGTCAAAACCTCAAAGCATGGGCCCTATTTCTGCCCCAAGCCCATGTTGTACAGGTGCTTCGAGAAGAAAACAATAACCAAAAATGCCAACATAAAGATAAGAAAAAATAAAGAACCTCTTTGGCTCCCATAAGATTAAAGTCATACTGACATGTACATACTGAAAACATAAGGAAAAGTCTGTCACTTTCTGGAATGTAAGAAGATCCTCATTGTCGTGTGTAACTCTGTCCATAAAACAAAACAGAAAAAATATATAACCGTGCCCCAAATGTTCCTTCCCCGGAGCACTCCCTTCTTGGTGAAGATTGTGTCTCCCAGGCAGCTGTCCTACTTGGGTTTGAATAAAGGTCTCTTCCTTTCTCTCTAAAATGTTTTTAAAAGTTCATTCACGGAGTGTCGACAATAACAGTGTTTTCTATTTAAGTGAGAAATAAATGTTCCTGGTTCACAAGTCCAGCAGCCAAGAAGGGCGGCTGTTCTCCATACTGGATGCTTCCCTGCAGAACCAAGCATGTGTATATAGATTCCAGCACAAATGGGCTCATCCTAGAAGGATGCTGTGAAGGTCTGAGAAGCACTGTTCACTTCATGGGTGAGACCAGAAGGCAAAACTCTTCCCAATTAGAGCATTACTTTTGGGGTCTTAAAGTTGCTTTGGAAATGCATAAAATCATTGCATTCCTAAAGCCCAAGCCCTGGAGGGTCTGAGAGCCACTAACCTTGCCCAGAACCAGGCACACCCCAGCAGGGAGGGCTGGTGCAGAAAGGGAAGGGGCAGGACTCTGAGGGTGGTCTGCAGCTAGAGGGGTCCCTGGAAGGGGCCAGGTGTGTTGGGGAGGCCCGGCCCATGACCCAACCCATGCCTGTGCTGCGTGTTAGGTAGAGGAGGCGCCTCTTGGACCCCCTGCACTTTCACAGTTCCAGGGGCTTGAGGGCAGTTGCCTGGCATCCAAGGGGCTGGGGCACCACCCTCCCCGACCAATCACCACTTGGGGGTGGAGCTATGTCTCTGTGGGAGGTCCCAGAGTTGCAGTGGGTTGCAGACTGGGGTCAGAAGAAGGGGCACTGGGAGAGAGAGAGTTGCCCTGCGGAGGTCTGGGCTGGTGAGTGAGCAGCGTGCACCAGGGTGGGGGTCCGGGGTTAGGGTGCGCCCCAGGTGGGAGGCAGGGTTCTGGAAGGGCACGTGGAGAGGGTTCATTGTGGGGACTCAGGTGAGTTTTCTTTTTCCCTTTAAAGTCTCTTCTGCCCCATGTCCTCAACTGGCCTTATTCCCCATACCCGTGAACTCCAGGGCGCCCACTCACCTGAGCTTTTGTGGGATGGGTTGCAGAATTTCAGGGTTTCCCCTATTCCCCGGGAAGAGTGCGGGTAAGGACCTCACAGAGTCCCCACCTTCAGTGGGGTGTCCCCCGGTTCTCTGACACAGTGCAGGTGATGCATACTGAGCAGTACCCCTAGTTCAGCAGGGTGTGCCCTGGTTCCCCAGGCACAGGTGTGGCAGTAGCAAGCCCCAGAGCCATCCCCCAACTTCAGCATTATGCCTCGTGTGCCCCCGGGTTAGTGGTAATTGGCTGTTAGATTCATGCAGGAAAATCCTCCAGGTGGGGGCCTGGAGGAGGGCCTAAACCAGACCCCACTCTAATTGCATTGGGAATAGAGGAATTGAGGGTTTCTTTAGAAGAGTAAGTCTGCTTTCCAGAAAAGGCAAGGTCATTGGTCTATTGAGAATGAAGATAATTACTGCTAAAGAACAAGTATGTGTTGCCCCTTCGCCCAGAAACCGAAGCAGGTGTGCAGGCTCTAGGTCAGAGGTGCCTTCTTCTCCCCAGCTGACAGCACTTCTCTGCTCTGACTCCAAGACACCCGAGGTTTTGAACGTCTGCATCGGAGTCAGCGAGGCAGCTTGTCACAGGACGCCAGTGTTCAGAGAAAGCACAGGTATGTTTGGCAAAATGTTTGGCAAAATGTCCTATCTATGTCAGGGCTGGAGGTAAAACCTCTCATTATCCCAAAACCTCCTGGGCTTTTCTCTTTTCTCTAGTTGAGCCACAAAGTAAAATTGAAGTAGCTGTCAGCATTCTGGGTTTGGTGCAAGAATTACTTAGTTTCCCTGCACGTAGACCTTGCAGGGGATCACAATTTCTCTGTCCATTTATTGCTTACAAATGTATTTTGACCATCTGTTTCCGAGGAAACCTCTTTTGTTAGAAAGGGAAGGTGAGATTCACTCTGTGCCTGTTTGTAACATCTAATTTGTTCCTTCATCTAACAGTTTTTATTCAATTGGGCCTAAGATATGGTTCAGTGGCCAGCATCTAGAGTTAGGTGCCTTTTTTTTTTTTCATCTGATACACTCTGGGATGATGTCATTTGACAAAGGTGATGTTTCATCATTGATTAGTTTATTCATCAGAAGACTTAAAATTAGGGTGGAAGGAAAATTGAAAATTATCCAAAGCAGCCTGTTCCTGTTTAAAGTTGAGCTTGACTTTCTAGTTTTACTAAATGTATTATCTCGATATTTTGAGGTGCTATATTCTCTCTGTAGTTTCTTTGGTGGTGGAGTCAGATGGAGAGTCTGGGAATTCTTTTGGATAGTGGCATGCTGGTGGCTTCAAGGGGCTTGGCGTCAGGAGCCCTGGGGTGAATTCTTCAACTGCTTGCCTGACCCTGGGTGCATCTCACAGAGGTTTTGTTTCCTCTTATGAAATTGCCGGCAGATAATGTTCTGCTTAAAGGGGAACCGTCCCATCCTGTTGGTGGGAATGCAAAGTGGTGCAGCCAGTCTGGGAAACAGTGTGGGGGTTCCTCAAAAAGTTAAACATTGAACAACCCCATGATCCAGCAATTGCTCTCGTAGGTATTTACCCAATGGATACAAAAATGCAGATACAAAGGGGGAACATGCACCATGATGTTTATAGCAGCAATGTCCACAGTAGCCAAACTATGGAGAGAATCCCAAAGTCCATGCACTGATGAATGGATAAAGCAGATGTGGGATACATATATATAATGGAATATGACCCAGCTTCAAAAAGAATGAAATCTTACCATTTGCAAGGATGTGGATGGATCTCGAGTGTATTAAGCTAAGCAAAATCAGTGAGGAAAGACAAATATCCTATGCTTTCACGCTTGTGGAATTACAGAAAGAAAACAGATGAACAGAGTGGAGGGGTGATGAGAGAGGCAAACAAGGAAATAGACTCAACCTTGGAGAACAAACTGAGTGTTGCTGCAGGACAGGGGCGTGGGGGGAAGAGTTAAATGGATGAGGGGTATTAAGGAGGGCACTTGTGATGAGCACCGGGTACTGTATGCAGGTGAGGAATCACTAAATCCTACCCCTGAAGCGAATATTCCATGGCATGTGAACTAACTGGAATTTAAGTAAAAGAAGAAAGGAAAAAGTGTTCTGTTTCATGAAGAGTGAGGTAAAATTGTAGTGATTTGGGATGTACTATTCTATAGATGAGAGTTGTAAAACACCCTGTTGTATGATACACTAGTTTCTTATCACATAAGGAGTCCTCAGAAAGCTGCAATGAAAGATTCATGTCTCAGAGCATGTTCATGTTCCACTGATATGTTACAGTTTGCACAGGTAGGAAAGAAGGTGGAGAGAAAGGCAACAGAAGGGGAAAGTAGGTGTGAACCTTTCATTAGTTAGCGTTATAGCTTTCTCATGAAAGCCTTGCGCCAGTGTGATTTTGGAAGCAGAGGGGGAATCCGGGAGCTTTGCAGGAGACGGGGGAGTTCCAGGTCTGGGTAAAGCTGACAAGGGTCCCAGAGGAGAGCTGAATGCATTCTGCAGCAGGGTGTGGGCAGGGTGGGCTCCAGGGGTGGCTGTGGGTCTCCTGGGTGAGAGTTGTGACAGGTGAGGGCTGTGTGCAAGTTCCTGGCTGAGGACAAGTGAAGCACAGGCAGAGAGCTGGCAGAGAACCTTCTTCTGGGCCACCAGCCTCACCCAACACACACAGCCTCATCTTCTGTCCCTGTCACTCCAATTCAGACTTCTCCGAAGGTGAGTGAGAACACATCCAGAGCATTCTAAACAGAAGGGAAAGCATGTGCAAAGGCTCTGGGGCAGGAGAATTCCAGGTATGTCCAGGAGCAGCAAGAAGGCCCTGTGCCACAGGAGACAGCTTAGGACATGAGCTCATTGAGGTGACAGAGGGTGACAGAAAGCCATTCCAGGGCTATAATCCCATGAGACCCTGTTTCACTGGGCCATCCTGGCTACAGTGTTGAGAAGAGATGACAGAGGGTTGAAGATGGCAAGGCAGGTCAAGGACGAAGCTTTTCCAGGAACTCAGGCACTGTGGACCAGACAGGTGGCCTTGGATGGAGTGGTTAGACCTATTCTGGGTCCATTTTGAAGATGGAGCTCACAGGATTTGCTGATGGGTTAGCTATTAGGAGCAGGAGAACGGAGATATTGGGGTAACTCCCAGCTTTTGAGGGTTATCCTGATTGAGGGGAAGAAGAGGGCTTCTCGGGGGATAGGAGGTGTTCCGTGTTCCACATGCTGAGGATGGTGTCTTTCCCGGTGGATCTGCTGAGGTTTGTGTCTAGGAGAACCTTTCACATCTCCTCCCTCAGCAATACTCAAGTACAAGTATCCCCCACTTTTTAAATGTTCACAGTAAGACACTGGGCTTTCTTGAAAGAACTACGTTATTACCCAGCTTCAGTAAGAGGAAGAGACCTGAAGAGGATTTCCCTCTTATGAAAAAAGGTGAACAGGGAGAATCACGTTCAGCATCTGTTTTGGGGAGAAGCACGACAGGCGGCGTGCACCCCAATCAGCTCTGTCCGCTGGGAACCGCTCTCCTCATCCAGCCACCAGCACTTTGAATGGTCTCTGTGAGCCTCTGCTGGGCTTTATCTTCATTTATGCTGGGCCTCCGTTAGAATCTCGTGTCCTGAGGCCTAAGAAAAGCCAAAGAGAAGGAATTTTGGAGTCTGAGCACACTGTCTAATTGTTCCGTGTAAATTAATGGCCATTCCTTCTTGACACCATTTCTGCTGTGCAAGGTTTCTCAGAAGCCCTGTACTTTCAAAGAGCAGGGAAACCTATACCCCATGCTGCGGGGTTAGTTTTAGTCTCCATGCTGGACAGAACATTTCATGACTGTCGGATTTTCTCACTCAAACATTGAGACTTTGACCACCTTCACCCGTTTCTACCACCCCATCCCCGAATCTGGCACCTACCAATCTGCTCTCAGTATCTATGCGTTCAGTATTTGTTTATTCCACGTGGAATGTACATGAGAGCATCTGGTATTTGTCTTTCTGTGTCTGAGTTACTTGGCATAAGGCCCCCAAGGTCTGTGTTTCTGTGTCTGGTTCTTGTGAATAATGCTGCAGTGAACGTGGGAGTGCATCTGTCTTTTTGAGGCAGTATTTTTGTGTTTCCAAATCAATACTCAGTGGAGCCATTACTGGGTCATGTGGTAGTTGTATTTATTTTTTCAGGAACGTCCATACCGTTTGTCACAGTGGCTGCACCAATATCCATTCCCACCAACAGTGCACAGTGTCTCCTCATCTGCACACCCTTGACCCCACCTGGTGTCTGTCTCTGGGACAATTGCTGTTCCAACAGTTGTGAGGGGATAGCCGATTGTGGGTTTGACTGATGTTTCCCTGATGATGATTAGTGATGTTGAACAACCTTTTATGTCCATTGGCACCTGTGTGCCATCTTTGGAAAGTATCTTTTCACATATTCCCCCCATTTTTTTATATAGTTTTTTTTTTGTTTTGATTTGTATGAGTGTTGTGTGTATTTTGGATATTAGCCTCTTCTGACACATATGATTCGCAGATATTTTTTTTCTTATTGGGTCAGTGGCCTTTTAAGTTTTTTCTGGTTTCTTTTTCCGTGTGGAAGATTTCAGTTTGATGTTGTTCCACTTGTTTCTTTTTGTTTTTGTTGCCTTTGCATTTGGTGTCCGATCTGAAGACTCTTTGCCAAAACCAATGTCGAGAGACTTAGTACCTGTGTCTTCTTGGAGGTTTATGGATTCAGGTGTTATGTTCAAATCATTCATCCATTAAAAATTTTGTGTGTGGTGTAAGAAAGTGGCCCAGTTATATTCTTCTGCATTTAGTGTCCAGTTTGCCTGTTACCGCTCACTGAAGACACAGTCCTTCCCTCATGGCATATCTTCTGCTGCTGTGTCGTAAGTTAGGATCATCTACGTGTGGGTTAGTTTCTGAGCTTTCTGTTCTGTTCCACTGACCTGGTGTCTGTGTTTATGCCAGTACCATCCTGTTTTGATGACAACAGCTTTGTAATCTAGCTTGAAATCCAGGAATGTGTTGACTGCACCTTTGTTTCTCCAGGTTGCTTTGGGTATTTGGGGTCTTTGGTGATTCCATACAAGTTTGAGGACTGTTTTCTATTTCCTCGAATAATGCCACTGGAATTCAGATAGGGATTTCATCACATCTGTCGATTGCTTTGGGTACGATGGACATGTTCACATAACTAACTATTCCAGTTAAGGAGCATGGCGTATGCTTCCATTTGTTTGTGTTGCCTTCCAGATCTTTGACGCATACATTCTGCCCCCCTCGACACACATGTTTTTCATTTCTTTTCTGCCATATGTTGAGTGTACTAGGTCTTTCTCATTCTTGGTTACTTTTATTTCCAATTTTTTTTATGCAATTGTAAATGGCGTTGCTTTTTTAATTTTTCTTTGCGAAAGTGTGTCATCAGTATACAGAAATACAAGAAGTTGGGTCATCTGGGTGGCTCCATAAGTGAAGCATCTGCCTTCAGCTCAGGTCATGATCTCAGAGTTCTGGGATCGAGCCCCGTGTTGGGCTCCCTGCTTAGCAAGGGTCTGCTTCTCCGTCTTTCTGACACTCCTCCTGCTCGTGCTTTTTCTATTCCTGTAAAATAAATAAATAAAATCTGAAAAAATAAAGACAACAGGTCTCTGTATATTGACTTTATATCCTGCAGCTTTCTTGAATTTGTTTATTCTAACAGTTTTTTTGTGTGTGTGGAATCTTCAGGGATTTCATGTCATTTGCAAATAGTGACAGTTTTCCTGTATGGATTTCATATCTTTCTCTTTTTTAAAATTGTTATTCACCCTACAGTACTTCATTTGTTCTTGATGTAGTGTTCCATGATTCATTGTTTGCATATAACACCTTGTGCTCATTATGACACGTGCCCTCCTTTTTTCTTTTAAGAATTTATTTATTTATTCAACAGAGATAGAGACAGCCAGCGAGAGAGGGAACACAAGCAGGGGGAATGGGAGAGGAAGAAGCAGGCTCACAGCGGAGGAGCCTGATGTCGGGCTTGATACCATAACGCCGGGATCACGCCCTGAGTCAAAGGCAGACGCTTAACCGCTGTGCCTCCCAGGCGCCCCAACACATGCCCTCCTTAATACCCATCAGCAAGATAACCCATTCCCCTACCCCTCCCTTTCTGCAACCTTCAGTTTGTTTCCCAGTTTCAGTATTCTCTCATGGTTCATCTCCCCCTCTCATTCCCGCCCTTCACTTTTCCCTTCCTTCTTCTAATGTCCTCCATGCTATTCCTTCCATTCCACATAGGAGTGAAACCATATGATAATTGTCTTTCTCTGCTTGACTTAATTTCAGTTAGCATAATCCCCTCCTGGTCCATCCACATTGGTGGAAATGGTGGGTATTCATCCTTTCTGATGACTGAGTAATATTCCATTGTATAGATGAACCACATGTTCTTTGTCCATTCATCTGCTGAAGGACATCTTGGCTCCTTCCACAGTTTGGCTATTATGGACATTGCTGCTATGAACATTGGGACCAGGTGCCCCTTCTTTTCATTACTCTGTGTCTATGGAGTAAATACCCAGTAGTGCAATTGGTGGGTCGTAGGATAGCTCTGTGTTCAACGTCTTGAGGAACCTCCATATTGTTTTCAAAAGTGGCTGTACCAATTGAATTCTCACGAGTAGTGTAAGAGGCCTCCCCTTTCTCCACATCCTGTCTGACTTTTTAAAATTTCCTGTCTTGTAAATTTTTTTTCAAGATTCTATTTCTTTATTCCACAGAGATAGAGACAGCCAGCGAGAGAGGGAACACAAGCAGGGGGAGTGGGAGAGGAAGAAGCAGGCTCATAACGGAGAAGCCTGATGTGGGGCTCAATCACATAATGCCAGGATCACGCCCTGAGCCGAAGGCAGACGCTTAACCACTGTGCCACCCAGGTGCCCTCTGCCTTATTAATTGTAACCATTCTAACTGGTGTAAGGTGGTATCTCATTGTCATTTTGGCTTGTCCTTGCCTGATGGCAAGTGATGTGGAACATTTTTTCATGTGTCTGTTGGCCATTTGTATATCTTCTCTGGAGAAGTATCTCTTTGTGTCTTCTGCCCATTTTCGAGTGTCGAGTTTGAGGAGTTCTTTATAGATCTTGGATACCAGCCCTTTATCTGTAATATCATTTGCAGATATCTCCTTCAATTCCATAGGTTGCCTTTTTGTTTTGTTGATCGTTTGCTTTGCTGAGCAGAAGCTTTTTATCTTGATGAAGTGCCAATAGTTCATTTTTGCTTTTATTTCCTTTGCCTTTAGAGATGTGGCTTGCGAGAAGTTGTTGTGTCCAAGGTTGAAGAGTTCTTTTGATTTTGATATGAGACAGGAATCCATTATCTTTCTTTCCTGATTGTATTCGAGTCCTCTGTCTTTCTTGGTGAGTCTAGCTAAGTTTGTCAGTTTTGCTTATCTTTCCAAAAAAGGCAGCATTCATTTTCATTGTTTTTTTTTTTTTGTCTTTATAGTCTCTGTTGGATTTATTTATGCATTCCTTTTTGTTATTTCCTTATTTCTACTAATTTGGGGCTTTGTTTGTTGTTTTATTTTCTACTTCTTTACCACACAAATCAGGTTGTTTATTGGAGAGCATTCTCATGGATTGATGAAGACTTGAATTTCAATTAACATCCCCAGTAGAGCTACTTTTGCTGCATCCCATAAGTTTTTGTAGGTTGTCTTTTTCATCAGTGACCAGGTACTTCTAATTTTTTTTTATTTCTTCTTTGACTGTTGGTTGTTCAGTAGCATGTTGTTAAATCTCCACATATTTTTTAAGATTATTTTAGTATCTGACAGAGAGTGAGACAGCGAGAGAGGGAATGCAAGCAGGGGGTTGGGAGATGGAGAAGCGGGCTTCCCACTGAGCATGGAGCCTGATTCAGGGCTAGATCCCAGGATTGTGGGATCACGACCTGAGCTGAAGGAAGATCCTTAAGAATAAGCCACCCAGGCCCCCCAATCTCCAGCTATTTTTGACTGTCCCATTTTTTTCTTGAGACTTATTTCTAGTTTCATATCATTGTGGTTGGAGAAGATTTGAAGCAGAAGGTGAAGAGAGCATTCAGATGAATGGTTTGTTTCCTGGAGGGTTTTCTGAGGGCAGCCCATGAGTTCCGTGGGGACGGAGGAAGGTTTTGTGAGACAGGGGTTGGGGTTAACCCTTGTTAGAATTACTGACTACTACCATGCAGGCTGTGTGCTACTGTTCACACCATAGTCCTCATGGACTTGTACTTCATTAGAAATATTTTCTAGGAGGTCTAGGCATAGCCATATCTAAAAGAAGGGTGCCATGTGAGTTCATGGCATGACCCCAGGTCAGCAACCAGGATGTATGGTATTGTGGGGGATCAGAAACAGGCTTTCTGTGGGAAGTGACAGAAATAGAGTATGGTGAGCTCCATGACCATAGGTGAGGTCCCAAGTGACCCACTGGGTGTTGGGTTCTGTGGATCTGTCTCATCAGGTGCTGTGGAATTCAGGGACACCCTCCTGTCTGTGGATTTGTGTGGAGACAGGTAGACATCAGTGTCTGGCCAGGCACGAGAGTCGCACTGGACCACGACCAGAGGTGCAGCGTGCGGGGGAGCCACTGCTTGGTTTCCACGAAAGCTGACCAGGATCTGTGACCGTGATTCCTAGCAGCTGCAAGGGGAGAGGAGGCCGGGGGTGGTGCACCCTTCCTAGACTTTTCATCAGGACTAGTCTGGAGCTCACTGAAGTCAGCCACACCAGGCACAGAAGGCACCCAGTCAGTGTAGCTCGGCACTGCTCCCATGGTACTTTCGGGCCGGCTCCATGCTGCCACCTCCTGCTTTTCATCATCATCTTTAAGGTCATGTGCCTCTGCTCTTGCCCCATGGCGTCCGGGGTATTGTCCTTCCTCCATCTGGCCCTCGTCCCTGGTGCCCTGTGCAGTCCGATGCCATGGTAGCCTTCTCGAGACAAACATCTGGCCCTGATGGAACACTTCCTTGGATCTCGTGTGATGCGAGGATGATGCCCTGCCCTGGAAGGGGGCTGCAGGTCCCCAATCAGGAGAGCCATGTGTCCCTTTTCAGCATGGCCTGCCCTCCCCTCAGTCTTCTTCAGGGAAGCTCTCCCCACTTCCTGAGATGACAGCTCTGAACTTAAAAATGAATGTTCTTTTACATATCTATATGCCTTAGTTCATCCATGGCTGTCTTTCAACCCCGTTAGTGGGGTTTTTTTTTTAGCAGTTCTGAAGGGCTGTCTGCTCAAGGAGGGGATGACCTGGGTGGGGCAGCTTTCCCTCTCATCTCCCTGAGCATGTCTCTGAGCCCTGGGGCCAGCTGTCCCACTGAGGATTGAGGGACCCGAGCCAGCCCATCCTGAGCCCAGGCTGTGTCAGCTGTGTAGACGGATGCGTGTCGGAGCGGTGGGTAGGTGGCATGGGCCAGGGGCAGGCAGTGTCTCCTCATTCCTTCCCTCCCTTCCTCCCAGAGGTAGCTCAGTGCAGCCTTCAACCCCTGCATCTCCAGATCCCTTGACCTATGCCTCCTGTGTTCAGCTGGTGACCTTGGAGTTTCACATGGATTCTACCTCCCGTACCCTCTCCTGTAGCAGTTCCTGGATCAGGGGAGGGGTTGGACCCTTGTCTGCTTTTGGTCTTCTTCTTGTCCCGTACTATGCCCACCCACCTTTGCATCTTCCATGCATGTGCTTGGAAGCAAGCCCATCCACAGGGAACCTATTAGCCAAATGGATCCAGGCAATGAACATTGAAGTAGAGATCCAGGATCCATAATATACCTGCTCTGAAACCTGTCCCAAAGTCTGTGACTCTCTCACACTGAAACAGAAACAATAATAGCTTTCTGGACTGTGAAGTGACATGTGTCTCTACTTCCAATCTTGAATGCATAGGTCCTGAGCCTGGACAGAAAGGACCATGGCTCCCGTGGGCTGGGATTCACAGTAAGAACTCAGTGAAATCATGGGGCGCCTGGGTGGCGCAGTTGTTGGGCGTCTGCCTTCGGCTCAGGGCGTGGTCCCGGCGTTCCGGGATCGAGTCCCGCATTGGGCTCCCCCGCTGGGAGCCTGCTTCTTCCTCTCCTGCTCCCCTGCTCTGTTCCCTCTCTCGCTGGCTGTCTCTCTGTCACATAAATAAATAAAATCTTAAAAAAAAAAAAGAACTCAGTGAAATCTGAAATCGAGGCATAGAGTGAATAATTATTGTAGAGTGAATCCTCCCAAGTAGGGCTTATGCACATTGCACAGGAAAAGCTTTTTCAAAGAGGTTCCTGAAAGAAAAATCTTTTATAAAAATTTATTTTAATTCCAGTAGAGCTCACATACAGTGTTACATTCATTTCAGGTGTACAAGAGAGTGATTCAGTAATTCTATATATTACTCGGTGGTCATCAAGAAAAGTGTCCTCTTAATCCGCTTCATCTATTTCACTCATCCCTCTATCCACCTCCTCTCTGGTAACCATCTGTTTGTTCTCTCTTGTTAAGAGTTTGTATTTTGGTGTGTCTCCTTTTTCTCTTGTAGTTATTTATTTTTGTTTGTTTCTTAAATTCCCGATAAGAGTGACATCGTATGGGATTTGTCTTTCTCTGACTGACTGATTTCAGTTAGGATAATACTCTCTAGCTCCATCCATGTGGCTGCAAATGGCAGGGTTTCATTCTTTTTCAAGCCAAATAATACTCCATTGTGTGTGTGTGTGTGTGTGTGTGTGTGTGTGTGTGAATACACACATCTATCATCTCATTTGTCAATTTTTCTGCAGACACTTGGATTGCTTCAATATTGTGATATTGTAAATAATGGTTCAAGAAACATAGGGGTGCACATATCCTTTTAAGTTACTGTTTTCCTAGTCTTTGGGGAAATACCGGTAGAGTGATTGTTGGATCCTAGGGTAGTTCTACATTTAATTTTTTGAGGAACCTTCATACTGTTTTCCACGGTCGCCATCACAGTTTGCATTCCCACCCACAGTTCACGAGGATTCCCCTTTATCCACATCCTCCCAACACCTGCTCTTTGTTGTGCTTTTGATGTTAGCCATTCTGACAGGTTTGAGGTAATACCTCATTGTCCTTTGGATTTACATTTTCCTGATGATGGGTGATGGTGAACATCTTTTCACGGGACTGTTGGCCATTTGTATTTCTTCTTTGGAGAAATGTCTGTCCATGTCTTCTGCCTATTTTTTAACTGGATTATTTGGTTTTTTGGGGTCGAGTAGTATCAGTTCTATATGTTTTGGACACTATCCCTTTATTGCATATGATTATTGCAAATAAGTTCTCCCTTTGAGTAGGTTGTCTTATTATTTTTACGTTTTCATTGTTCTTCTGCCATGTGGAAACTTTTTATTTTGCTGTATTCCCAATAGTTTATTTTTGCTTTCATTTCCTTTGCCTCAGGAGACAGTCCAGAAAAACGTTGGTATGGTCCATGTCAAGAAGTTACTTTCTTCCCTCCTGTAGGACTTTTATGGATTCAGGTCTCACATTGAGGTCTTGAAACTGTTTTGTGTTTGTCTGTATTGTGTAAAAAGCAGTCTAATTTCATTCTTTTGTGCGTAGCTGTCTAGTTTTCCCAACACTATTTGTTGTAGAGACTGACCTTTTCCCTTTTGATATCGTTGCTTGCTTTGTGGAAGATTCATGGACCACATAATTGTGGGTTTCTGTCTGAACTTGTATCCTGTTCCTTTGGTTGCTGTGTCTATTTTTGTGCCATATTGTCTTGTTAGGATGACTGCAGCTTTGTAGTATAACCTGAAATCTGAAATTGTGAGTCCTCCAGCTTTGTTTTTCTTTTCCACATTGCACTGGCTGTTCAGTATCTTTAGTGGTTCCATACAAATGTTTAGGATTGTTTATTCGAGGTCTTTTGTTCTTTAATTTAAATTCAATTAGCCAACTTACAGTACACCATTAGTTTCAGATGTAGTCTTCAATAAATTGTCAGTCGTGTGTAACACCCAGTGCTCATTGTATCGTGTGGCCCCCTTAATGCCACTCACCCAATTACCCCCCCTCCTCAACTTCTCCTCCAGCAATCATCAGTTTGTGGCGATAGTTAAGAGTCTATCATGGGTTTTCTCCCTCTCTGATGACTTCCCATTCTATTTTCCCTCCCTTCCCCTATGGTCCTCTTCCCTTTTTCTGATATTCCACATAGGAGTGAAAGCATATGATCATTGCCTTTCTTTCATTGGCTTATTCCACTCAGCATAATACCCTCCAGCTCCACCCAAGTCGGTGTGATGGTAAGTATTCATCCTTTCTGATGGCTGAGTAATATTCCATTATATATATGATCCACATCTTCTTTATCCATTCACCTCTCCATGGTCATCTGCACTCTTTCCACAGTTTGTCTATTATGGATATTGCTGCTATGAACACTGGGGCGCATGTGTCCCGTCTTCACTACTTCTGTCTCTTTGGGGTAAATACCCAGTAGTGCAATTGCTGGTACATAGGGTAGCTTTATTTATAACTTCTTGAGGAAACTCCGTACCATTTTCAAGAGTGGCTGTACCGGACTGCATTTGCACAGGGGTGTAAGAGTGTTCCCGTTTCTCCACATCCTCTCCAACATGTATAGTTTCATGTCTTCTTATTTTTAGATATTCGGCCTCATGTGATATGGCATCTATAGGGGTTTAGATTTGCATTTCCCTGAAGCCAAGTGATATGAAGCATTTATGCATGTATCTTTTGGTCACCAGTATGTCGTCATCGTGAAATGACTTCCCATTTTAATCCATCTCAAGACCTAAAGCTGGGTAAGGCACTGAAGCTGGATGATGCCATCGGTTGGAAGTGTGGAGAATTTCAAAAGATCTCTGTGGAGAGCAAGTTTAAAGGTCAGTGTGAAGCTACTAATTGGATCCGGGGATATCTCTGAAAGTGGGGGTTCCCTGGGATGGGCTGTGGGGGGCCCTCTGATTTTCCTGCTATGAATCCTTGCTGCAGCCCCAAATGACAGTTTCCTGCTGTGGGGCAGGCTGAGTCCTCTAGTCGTGCAGAGGTGAGCCCAATGCCTGGTACCTTGGAGGCAGGCAAACGGGGAGGGGACCCTCAGCAGAAGACCCAGGTTTAGGTTAGGCCTCAAGAGACAGCAGGTCCGAACTGCCCAGTGCTCAGAGAACTCCCAGGCCGACTGAGATGAGGGCACAAGGGCGGGTGAATGTGAGCTCTGGGGTTTCATCCAGAAGGGCCCACAAAGGTCGGAGTTCACCAGCAGGGGCTCTCAGGGGGTGCCCCAATTCTCTTGCCCTGAATGCTCTGTTGTGCCCCAAAACGGTACAGTTTCCTGTGTGCTGCAGGCTGAGCCCTACGGTGGGGCTTGGGTGTCCCCAAACCCCCAGAGTTGGGTGCCAGGACCCTGGGAAGGGGCCCCTCTGTGGCCAACCTAGGGTAAGGGTTAGGGTCCAGGAGCCCGGCAGGGCCAATCTGCAGGCTGTGCGGCGAGCTCCGTGGATGGCTGAGATGAGGCCATGGGGGAGGGTGATCATGGGCCTCAGGGTAGGGGCACGAGGGCTGCCAAAGCTGAGGACAGGCTCTGGGGTCCTCCCCAAGTTCTCGAGCCCTGTATGCTCCATAGAGCCCCACGGGGCACGGTTTCCTGCGGGGTGGCAGGCTTTGTCCTGCAGTGGGGCTCAGGTGTCACCAGTCCCCGGAACTGCGGCCCCGGGCCCCGTGGGAGGGGCCTTCCCCAGCTGACCTAGGGTCAGGGCTATGCCCCAGGAACCCGGCAGACCTGATCTGCCGGCTTTGCGATGAGCTCGGTGGCAGGCTGAAGGGAAGGCGAGGGGCGGGATGAGCGTGGGCATCACGGTTGGTGTGTAGGGGGCCGCTGAGGATCGCTGGGGGCTCAGGTGGGCCCCACCAGTTTTCCTGCATGGGATGCTCTGCAGCGCCCCAAGGGGCATGGTTTCCTGAGGGGTGGCAGGGTGAGTCCCGTGGTGGGGTTCAGGTATACCCAATCCCTAGGGTTAGCGTACGGATTAGGGTACGGGTTAGGCTTAGTGTATGGGTTACAGTTAGGGTATGGGTGAGGGTAGGGGTTGGGGTTAGGGTAAGGTGAGGGTACAGGTTGGGGATGGCTTTAGGGGTTACAGGTTAGGGGTTATGGGTTAGGGTACGGATTAAGGTTTAGGGTACGGGTTAGTGATTAGGGTTTGGGTTTAGAGTTAGGGTTAGGGCTGGAGTTCGGGTTAGTGTTAGGGTATGGGTTAGGGTTATTGAAAGGGTTAGGGTACACGTTAGGTACGGTTTAGGGTACGGGTTATGGTACGGTTTAGGGTACGGGTTAGTGTACGGGTTAGGGTACGCTTTAGGGTACGGTTTAGGGTTAGGGTACGGGTTAGGGTTACGGTACGGGTTTGGCTACGGTTTAGGGTTAGAGTTAGGATACGAGTTAGGGAACAGGTTAGGGATAGGGTACGGTTTAGGGTTAGGTTATGGGTTAGGGTACATGTTAGGGTTAGGTACGGGTTAGGGTATGGGTTAGGGTCTGGGTTAGGGTACGGGTTAGGGGTTGGGTTAGCTGAAGGGGTAGGGTTAGTGGTAGGATTCGGGGTAGGGTAGGGGTCGGGGTAGGTTTAGGGTTTAGGGTTAGGGTTTGGGGTTTGGGGTTAGCGGTTAGGGTTAGGGTTTAGAGTTTAGGCTTTTGGGTTTAGGGTTAGGGGTTAAGGTTTAGGGATTAGTGTTAGGGTTAGGGTTTAGGGTTTAAGGTTTAGGGTTTAGGGTTAGGTTTAGGGTTAGGGTAGGGTTAGGGTAAGGGTTAGGGTTTAGGGTTTGGGTTAGGGTTAGGGTTAGGAGTTAGGGTTAGACCCCATTGGCCAGGAGGCGTGATCCACATGCTGTGCCACGAGCGGATGGTCGGGCTGAGGTGAGGGCGATGGTGAGCGGGAGTGTGGGCCCCTGAGTTTTGGCGTGGGGGGCCTTCGAAGGTCGCCAGGGGCTCAGAGGGACCTGCCCATACTCCCGCCCTGAATGACCGTCGTCGCCCCTAGCGGACCGGGTGGCGACGTGGCAGCAGGGTGAGTGAGGTACTGGGGCTCAGTGTCCCCAATCCCTGGCATTGCTGCGCCAGGCCCCTTGTGAGAGGCCCCTCAGTGGCCGACCTAGGGTTAGGGTTGGCCCCCAGGATGCCGGCAGGCCCAATCTGCCTGCTGTGCGGTGAATGGAGGTGTGGGCTGAGGTGACGTAGCTGGTGAGCGGGAGCGTGGGCCAGAGCATTTTGGCTTTGGCTCAGGGTTCCTTCGAAGGTTGCAGGTGGCTCGGAGGGTCCTGCCCATTCTGTTGCCCTGAAGGACTGGCAACTCCCCTAGCGCCCCATGTGGCAGCGGGGCGGCAGGGTGCGTCCAGCGCTGAGACTTGGGCATCCCCAATCCTTGGCATGAGGCACCAGGCCATGGGAGGGGCCCCTCGGGGTCGACCTAGGGATAGGGTTAGCCCCCAGGAAACCAGCAGGCCCGATCCGCCAGCTCTGCAGCGAGCGGAGGGGTGGGCCGAGGTTAGGGCGCTGGAGAGCAGGAGCGTGGGAGCCAGAGTTTTTGCACGGTGGGCCTTCGAAGGTCGCCGGGGGCTTGGAGGGCCCTGCCTGTTCTCTCGCCCTGAAAGACTGGCAGCGCCCCTAACAGCCCGGGTTGCTACAGGGTGGCAGGGTGACTCCGGCGCTGGGTTCGGGGGTCCCCAATACCCAGCGTTGTGGCACCAGGCCCCTTGGGAGGGGCCCCTGGGGGGCTGACCTACGGTTAGGGTTAGTCCCCAGGAGGCCGGCAAGCCCGGCACTAAGTGGTTCTGGCAATGTAACAAAAATGCCATACACTTATCTGTAAGAAATAACAGTGTACACGAACCCTCTTAGCCCTAACATCATCCTTTGTGAATATGGAAGCCAGCCCCAAAGTGGTAGTGGAAGTCTGATGAAAGGGCTAGGCACTTTTCTCTGAGTCACCACACTATACAGGGAAAGACCAATGTACATCATCTTTCACGAGTAGGAAGCATTAATGAAAAGGTCCTGGAATTTCGAGGACTCTGACCCATCCTTATTGGTAATAAACCACCGTGTACAGGAAAACACCTTCAACTCTCATCAGCCTCCTCAATCCTGATTCCGATTCAACTTTGGGTGTGTAGGACTAGGGAAATGCCCACATCTTGTTGCTAAGAAAGAACGATGTCAGGGTAATGCCCTTCAAGTCACATCAGCCTTCCTGAAGACGGAAGCAGGAATCAAGGTGGTTATGTTACCATGAGGTAAGGAAGATGAGCATATAAGTGAGAAACAACAGTGGGCAGGACCTCTCTTCCAAAGAACATTATCTTTGCTTAATGTTGAATCCCTATGGTAAGTGGTTGTGGGCATTTGTGAGGTGAAAATCTTAAGTGTTCTGTAAAACCTCTTGGTCATTCACAGATGAGACTAAGGTAGTTGGGGACTCCTAGGCAGTGATTTGTCCACTGTCAAAAATATGAAAAGATAAAAGAGACAGATGAGGTCTCCTCAGGCATTGTCCTTTATCCTCATCCTCCGTGAGGATGGCCATCTCTGGACAGCTCAGTGGCAGGGTCTCATTCACAGGGGGGGCATCTGTTCCTCACAGACATCAGGCAGGGAAATGGATTTGGTTCTCTGTGCCAGCCCAGCCACAGCTGAGTGTCACAGCACCCTCTCGTGGGCTCATAAGAGTTTCACTGTCACCAGGCGGGTCATTGTATTTGATAAACCACTGTGAGAGTTTGCAATTGCCTTCATCTGCAACCTCCTAGAGGCAAATGCAGGTCTCTGGTACCATGTGAAGTCATGTGAAGGCATCGTGAGAAAGTGTCCTTTTGCTTAAGAAAAACATGGCTGGGGCTGCTGGCTGGCTCAGCCAGTTAAGCATGTGCCTTTGGCTCAGGTTATGATCCCAGGGTTCTGGGATCGAGCCCGGGCTCCCTGCTCAGCAGGAAAGGAGGTAGGGAAATAGCTTAGAACCCACAGAGAATGTGAATAAAGGGGAGTGAAATGGAACTTGGTCTGTGTTTTGCTTTAGGGATTGGAAGTTAGTTTTTTCTCTATTGTGATTGTTCTTGAAACAGAAAAGCTGTATTGGTTTTTTTTATACCTTTAATTTTTTTTCTAATAATAATTTTTTTATTATGATATGTTAGTCACTATACAGTATTTCCTTAGTTTTTGATGTAGTGTTCCGTGATTCATTATTTACATATAACACCCAGTGCTCCATGCAATATGTACCTTCCTTAATACCCATCACTGGCCCATCCCAATCCCCCAACCCTCTCCCCTCTGAAGCCCTCAGTTTGTTTCCCAGAGTCCATAGTCTCTCGTGGTTCATTCCTCCTTCTGTTTAGGGCCCATTGTCTAAAGGGACAGACAGTGGAAGTTCACCAAATATAAGATCGAAATTTCATTGTTCATTATAGATGCCGCCAAGTAGTTCCCAGACATTTCATTCTACTGTAGTAATTATACCTGTGCAGGTGCACGTGGAAGACAATTGATGTATGCATAGTGGTAATAAAACACGCCCCTCAGTAGTAGAATAATAGAGGATGCATATGTGTAAAATTATTCGACTACAGCTTCCATGCTTTCCCTTTGGTTCCTTATTATCTATGAAATTGGACAATTTTTGTTCTCTAGGCTTAAAACTCATTGTCAATATTTAGAGTTTTTCAATGCTGATCTTCTCCTGTATAAGTTACCAAAAACCTAAAATATGTATGAACTTTAAAAAACGCTATATTGAAAATTACAGCAGGGAAGTTCCATTTTGTGAATATTGTGTCAATGGATCTCTATTTTGACATCAGTGTTCATTAGAAATGATGAGATTTCATGTGAGTATAAATATCAATGTGAAAAAGAAAAGGTAGGAAGAACCTTGAATGTTTAAGTAATTGGTGAAAGGACAGGTGTGTGTGTGTGTGTGTGTGTGTGTGTGTGTGTGTGTGTGTGTGTGTGATTGACTTTCAGTGAATGGTTCAGCTTCTTGTAGGGCCTCCGAAGAGCCCAGGTGAACCTTTCAATTAGTTGGTATCTGTTTTCAGAACATGGGAATCTCTTAGTCCAATAGTCAATCAGGCAAGCTTTGAGGTCTTGAAGAGTTTCAGTGATTGGGCAAAAACTCAAAGCATGGGCCCTATTTCTGCCCCAAGCACATGTTGTACATCTGCTTCGAGAAGAAAACAATAACCAAAAATGCCAACATGAAGATAAGAAAAAATAAAGAACCTCTTTGACTCCCATAAGATTAAAGTCATACTGACATGTACATACTGAAAATGCATGAAATCATTGCATTTCCTAAAGCCCAAGCCTTGGAGGGTCTGAGAGCCACTGTCCTTGCCCAGAGCCAGGCACACCCCAGCAGGGAGGGCTGGTGCAGAAAGGGAAGGGGCAGGACTCTGAGGGTGGTCTGCAGCTAGAGGGGTCCCTGGAAGGGGCCAGGTGTGTGTGGGGAGCCCGGCCGAGGACTCCACCCATGCCTGTGCTGGGTGTTGGGTAGAGGAGGCACCTCTTGGGCCTCCTGCACTTTCAGGGTTCCAGGGGCTTGAGGGCAGGTTGTCTGGCATCCCAGAGGCTGGGGCACCACCCTCCCCGACCAATCACCACTTGGGGGTGGAGCTACGTCTCTAGGGCTGTTCCAGATTTGCAGTGGGGTCAGACCTGGGGCAGAAGAAGGGGCACTGGGAGAGAGAGAGTTGCCCTGCGGAGGTTCTGGCTGGTGAGTGAGCAGCATGCACCAGGGACTGGGGGTTCCGGGGTTAGGGTGCGCCCCAGGTGGGAGGCAGGGTTCTGGAAGGGCACGTGGAGAGGGTTCATTGTGGGGACTCAGGTGAGTTTTCTTTTCCCCTTTAAAGTCTCTTCTGCCCTATGTCCTCAACTGGCCTTATTCCCCATACCCGTGAACTCCAGGGCGCCCACTCACCTGAGCTTTTGTGGGATGGGTTGCAGAATTTCAGGGTTTCCCCTATTCCCCGGGAAGAGTGCGGGTAAGGACCTCACACAGTCCCCACCTTCAGTGATGTGTCCCCAGGTTGTCTGACACAGTGCAGGTGATGCATCTTGAGCAGTACCCGGAGTTCAGCAGGGTGTGCCCTGGTCCCCCAGGCACAGGTGTGGCAGTAGCAAGCCCCAGAGCCGTCTCCCAACTGCAGCATTATGCCCCGTGTGCCCCCGGGTTAGTGGTAATTGGCTGTTAGATTCATGCAGGAAAATCCTCCAGGTGGGGGCCTGGAGGCGGGCGTAAACCAGACCCCACTCTAGTTGCATTGGGAATAGAGGAATTGAGGGTTTCTTTAGAAGAGTAAGTCTGCTTTCCAGAAAATGCAAGGTCATTGGTCTATTGAGAATGAAGGTAATTACTGCTAAACAACAAGTATGTGTTGCCCCTTCACCCAGAAACCGAAGCAGGTGTGCAGGCTTTGTTCAGAGGTGCCTTCTTCTCCCCAGCTGACAGCACTTCTCTGCTCTGACTCCAAGACACCCGAGGTTTTGACGTCAGCATCTGACTTAGTACCTGTGTCTTTTTGGAGGTTTATGGATTCAGGTCCTATGTTCAAATCATTCATCCATTATAAATTTTGTGTGTGGTGTAAGAAAGTGACCCAGTTATATTCTTCTGCATTTAGTGTCCAGTTTGCCTGTTACCGCTCACTGAAGACACAGTTCTTCCCTCATGGCATATCTTCTGCTGCTGT
The DNA here is from genome assembly GCF_024610735.1 of Ursus americanus. Classification (NCBI taxonomy): domain Eukaryota; kingdom Metazoa; phylum Chordata; class Mammalia; order Carnivora; family Ursidae; genus Ursus; species Ursus americanus. Next base: position 54,086,426 of record NC_142148.1, read on the forward strand.
GTCGTAAGTTAGGATAATCTACGTGTGGGTAAGTTTCTGAGCTTTCTGTTCTGTTCCACTGACCTGGTGTCTGTGTTTATGCCAGTACCATCCTGTTTTGATGACAACAGCTTTGTAATCTAGCTTGAAATTCAGGTGTGTGTTGACTGCACCTTTCTTTCTCCAGGTTGCTTTGGGTATTTGGGGTCTTTTGTGATTCCACACAAGTTTGAGGACTGTTTTCTACTTCCTCAAATAATGCCACTGGAATTCAGATAGGGATTTCATCACATCTGTTGATTGCTTTGGGTACGATGTACATGTTCACATAATTAACTCTTCCAGTTAAGGAGCATGCCGTAAGCTTCCATTTGTTTGTGTTGCCTTCCAAATCGTTGACCCATACATTCTGCCCCCCTGGACACTCATGTTTTTCATTTCTTTTCTGCCATGTGTTGAGTGTACTATGTCTTTCTCATTCTTCGATACTTTTATTTCTAGATTTTTTGATGCAATTGTAAATGGCATTGCTTTTTTAATTTCTCTTTGCGAAAGTGTGTCATCAGTATACAGAAATGCAAGAAGTTGGGTCATCTGGGTGGCTCCATAGGTGAAGCGTCTGCCTTCTGCTCAGGTCAGAGTTCTGGGATCGAGCCCCGTGTTGGGCTCCCCGCTTAGCGAGGGTCTGCTTCTCCGTCTTTCTGACACTCCCCCGGCTCGTGCTTTTTCTCTTCCTGTCAAATAAATAAATAAAATCTGAAAAAAAATAAAGACAACAGGTCTCTGTATATTGACTTTATATCCTGCAGCTTTCTTGAATTTGTTTATTCTAATAGTTTTTTTGTGTGTGGAATCTTTCGGGATTTCATGTCATTTGCAAATAGTAACAGTTTTCCTGTATGGATTTCATATCTTTCTCTTTTTTTGAAATGATGTTCGTCACCCTACAGTACTTCATATGTTTTTGATGTAGTATTCCATGATTCATTGTTTGCATATAACACCTAGTGCTCATTATGACACGTGCCCTCCTTAATACCCATCATCAGGATAACCCATTCCCCTACCCCTCCCTTTCTGCAACCTTCAGTTTGTTTCCCAGTGTCAATAGTCTCTCATAGTTCATCTCCCCCTCTCACTCCCCCCCTTCACTTTTCCCTTCCTTCTCCTAATGTCCTCCATGCTTTTCCTTCCATTCCACATAGGAGTGAAACCATAGGATAATTGTCGTTCTCTGCTTGACTTAATTTCACTTAGCATAATCCCCTCCTGGCCCATCCACGTTGGTGCAAATGGTGGGTATTCATCTTTTCTGATGACTGAGTAATATTCCTTTGTACAGATGAAGCACATCTTCTTTGTCCATTCATCTGCTGAAGGACATCTTGGCCCCCTCCACAGTTTGGCTATTATGGACATTGCTGCTATGAACATTGGGATACAGGTGCCCCTTCTTTTCATTACTCTGTGTCTATGGAGTAAATACCCAGTAGTGCAATTGGTGGGTCGTAGGATAGCTCTGTGTTTAACGTCTTGAGGAACCTCCATATTGTTTTCAAAAGTGGCTGTACCAGCTTGAATTCTCATGAGTAGTGTAAGAGGGCTCCCCTTTCTCCACATCCTGACTTTCTTTTATTTCCTGTCTTGTTAATTTTTTTCCAATATTTTATTCATTTATTCCACAGAGATAGAGACAGGCAGCAAGAGAGGGAACACAAGCAGGGGGAGTGGGAGAGGAAGAAGCAGGCTCATAACGGAGGAGCCTGATGAGGAGCTCTATCCCATAATGCCAGGATCACGCCCTGAGCCGAAGGCAGAAGCTTAACCGCGGTGCCACCCAGGTGCCCCCTGCCTTGTTAATTGTAACCATTCTAACTGGTGTAAGGTGGTATCTCATTGTCGTTTTGATTTGTATTTGCCTGATGGCAAGTGATGTGGAGCATTTTTTCATGTGTCTGTTGGCCATTTGTATATCTTCTCTGGAGAAGTATCTCTTTGTGATTTCTGCCCATTTTCGGGTGTCGAGTTTGAGGAGTTCCTTATAGATCTTGGATACCAGCCCTTTATCTGTAATATCATTTGCAGATATCTTCTTCGATTCCATAGGTTGCCTTTTTGTTTTGTTGATCGTTTGCTTTGCCGTGCAGAAGCTTTTTATCTTGATGAAGTGCCAATAGTTCATTTTTGCTTTTATTTCCTTTGCCTTTGGAGACGTGGCTTGCAAGAAGTTGTTGTGTCCAAGGTTGAAGAGTTCTTTTGACTTTGATATGAGACAGGAATCCATTATCTTTCTTTCCTGATTGTATTCGAGTCCTCTGTCTTTCTTGGTGAGTCTAGCTAAGTTTGTCAGTTTTGTTTATCTTTCCAAAAAAGGCAGCTCTCATTTTCATGGTTTTTATTTTTTTGTCTTTTTAGTCTCTGTTGGATTTATTTATGCATTCCTTTTTGTTATTTCCTTATTTCTACTAATTTGGGGCTTTGTTTGTTGTTTTATTTTCTACTTCTTTACCACACAAATCAGGTTGTTTATTGGAGAGCATTCTCATGGATTGATGAAGACTTGAATTTCAATTAACGTCCCCTGTGGAGCTACTTTTGCTGCATCCCATAAGTTTTTGTAGGTTGTTTTTTCATCAGTGACCAGGTACTTCTAAATTTTTTTTTTTATTTCTTCTTTGACTGTTGGTTGTTCAGTAGCATGTTGTTAAATCTGCACATATTTTTTTAAGATTATTTTAGTATCTGACAGAGAGTGAGACAGGAAGAGAAGGAATGCAAGCAGGGGGTTGGGAGAGGGAGAAGCGGGCTTCCCACTGAGCAAGGAGCCTGATTTGGGGCTGGATCCCAGGATCCTGGGATCAGGACCTGAGCTGAAGGCAGATCCTTAACGACTGAGCCACCCAGGCCCCCCAATCTCCACCTATTTTTGACTGTCCCATTTTTTTTGGACTGATTTCTAGTTTCATATCATTGTGTTTGGACATATTTGAAGCAGAAGGTGAAGAGAGCGTTCGGATGAAAGGTTTGTTTCCTAGAGGGTTTTCTGCGGGCAGACCATGAGTTCCGTGGGGACGGAGGAAGGTTAAGTGAGACGGGGGGTGGGGTTAACCCTTGTTAGAATTACTGACTACTACCATGCAGGCTGTGTGCTACCGTTCACACCGTAGTCCTCATGGACTTGTACTTCATTAGAAATGTTTTCTAGGAGGTGTAGGCATAGCCTTCTCTAAAAGAAAGGTGCCATGTGAGTTCATGGCATGACCCCAGGTCAGCAACCAGGATGTATGGTATTGTGGGGGATCAGAACCAGGCTTTCTGTGGGAAGTGACGGAAATAGGGTATGGTGAGCTCCATGACCATAGGTGAAGTCCCGAGTGACCCACTGGGTGTTGGGTTCTGTGGATCTGTCTCATCAGGTGCTGTGGAATTCAGGGACACCCTCCTGCCTGTGGATTTGTGTGGAGACAGGTAGACATCAGTGTCTGGCCAGGCACGAGGGTCGCACTGGACCACCACCAGAGGTGCAGCGTGCGGGGGAGCCACTGCTTGGTTTCCACGAAAGCTGACCAGCGTCTATGACCATGATTCCTAGCAGCTGCAAGGGGAGAGGAGGCCGGGGGTAGTGCACACTTCCTAGAGTTGTGGTCAGGACTAGTCTGGAGCACACTGAAGTCAGCCACACCATGCACAGAAGGCACCCAGTCAGTGTAGCTGTGGGCACTGCTCTCACGGCACTTTCGGGCCGGCTCCATGCTGCCACCTCCTGCTTTTCATCATCATCTTCAAGGTCATGTGCCTCTGCTCTTGCCCCATGGCCTCCGGGGTATTGTCCGCCCTCCATTTGGCCCTCGTCCCTGGTGCCCTGTGCAGTCCGATGCCAGGGTAGCCTTCTCGAGACAAACATCTGGCCCTGATGGAACACTTCCATGGATCTCGTGTGATGCGAGGATGATGCCCTGCCCTGGAAGGGGGCTGCAGGTCCCCAATCAGGAGAGCCATGTGTCCCTTTACAGCATGGCCTGCCCTCCCCTCAGTCTTCTTCAGGGAAGCTCTCCCCACTTCCTGAGATGACAGCTCTGAACTTAAAAATGAATGTTCTTTTACATATCTCTATGCCTTAGTTCATCCATGGCATGGCTTTCAACGCCGTTAGTGTTTTTTTTTTTTTTAGCAGTTCTGAAGGGCTGTCTGCTCAAGGAGGGGATGACCTGAGTGGGGCAGCTTTCCCTCTCATCTCTCTCAGCATGTCTCTGAACCCTGGGGCCAGCTGTCCCACTGAGGATTGAGGGACCGAGCCAGCCCATCCTGAGCCCAGGCTGTGTCAGTTGTGTAGACTGATGTGTGTCGGAGCGGTGGGTAGGTGGCATGGGCCAGGGGCAGGCAGTGTCTCCTCATTCTTTCACTCCCTTCCTCCCAGAGGTAGCTCAGAGCAGCCTTCAACCCCTGCATCTCCAGATCCCTTGTCCTATGCCTCCTGTGTTCAGCTGGTGACCTTGGAGTTTCACATGGATTCTACCTCCCATACCCTCTCCTGTAGAAGTTCATGGATCAGGGGAGGGTTCGGACCCTTGTCTGTTTTTGATCTTTTTCCTGTCTCACACCAATCCCACCCACCGTTGCATCTTCCATGTATGTGCTTGGAAGCAAGCCCATCCATAGGGAACCTATTAGCCAAATGGATCCAGGCAATGAACATTGAAGTAGAGATCCAGGATCCATAATAAACCTGCTCTGAAACCTGTCCCAAAGTCTGTGACTCTCTCACACTGAAACAGAAACAATAATAGCTTTCTGGACTGTGAAGTGACATGTGTCTCTACTTCCAATCTTGAATGCATAGGTGCTGAGCCTGGACAGAAAAGGACCATGGCTCCCGTGGGCTGGGATCCACAGTAAGAACTCAGTGAAATCTGAATTTGAGGCATGGAGTGAATAATTATTGTAGAGTGAATCCTCCCAAGTAGGGCTTATGCACAGTGCACAGGAAAAGCTTTTTCAAAGAGGTTCCTGAAAGAAAAATCTTTTTTAAAAATTTATTTTAATTCCAGTAGAGCTATCATACAGTGTTACATTCGTTTCAGGTGTACAAGAGCGTGATTCAGTAATTCTATATATTACTCAGTGGTCATCAAGAAAAGTGTCCTCTTAATCTGCTTCATCTATTTCACTCATCCCTCTATCCACCTCCTCTGTGGTAACCATCCGTTTGTTCTCTATTGTTAAGAGTTTGTATTTTGCCGTGCCCATACTCAGGCAACCCTGTTTGGGTAGAGTTTCCGTGTCCCCTTCAAGGGGGAATAGGGTGGGCACGCTGTGGGCCAGTATTTCCAGGCTTTTGTTCACTGTCGGCTTTCTCTGGTGGTCTGCTGTGCCTCTTCTGAGAGTCAGAGCAGCAGAGGCTGAATTGTCACAGAACAGAGGGATTGCGGCCCGTTCTCCACCCATGTTCTGGCCACTTTAACTCCATTACTGTTGGTGCTGTTCAACCCTGTAGCGTCCTGGGATTGCGCCCCACGCCTGGTGTCCCTGGCCTCACTTCCAGGCTCGCATATCTCTGTCCTTTGTGTTTCTAATGCTGCCAGCAGCCAGACGCCCTGCGTGTGCTCTGGAAGCTCCAGGTCTCAGTCTGGATCCCCTGAGCACACAGGGATTCCGGAGTTCCATGAGAAGCCTGGTGGCTCGCGCACCCGGTTCAGGGTCTCAGTCTGCTGTTTACGGGTGCCTACCGTGAGTCCACCCGCTCCCCCGTGCAGGTGGCCTGCCAGCAGCCAGCCGCCCCGTGGCTTCCCGGGTCTCCTGGTCTCAGTCTATGCCAGGTGAGCACACTGGGATTCTGGTGTTCCAGGAGAAGCCTGGTGGCGGGCTCTGGCCTCACCGGTCTCAGTCCGCTCTCTCGGGTGCCCTCCATGTGTCCGCCCACTCCCAGGTGCAGGTGGCTGCTGCTTCCCGGGGTAGGAACATGGCGGCTCACCCCCCTTCCATTTATCTTCTGATATCTGTGCTGGGTTTCAAGACTCCCCGCTTCGTACCTCAATACTCAGCGCTGGAGATGTTCATTTGTAGAGATCCAGATATATCTTCCTGCCTCTCAGGCTGATTCCGTGGTTGTTTAGGCTGGTCTGGTACCTATCCAGCTCCACTCAGGGGACCTGCTGAAAAAGGTCCCCTACTACTCCGATATCTTAACTCCTCTCTTGTACCTGAAATAGTATTTAAAAACACTCAGCTCAGCCTCTTCTACAAAGTGAGCCAATGCTTATAAACATGGCTAAAATATTCCCTTACCTACGATGACTTCCCAGCCATCCTAGTGTTTAAATGGTATGACTGTGACTTACATTAGTCAACATTTGCAGAGAAAGAACTTAGTGCATCCAGGGGACACTTCATGTTGAAATTAGTTTGTGACAACGAGCTACTGTGTTTTATTCTGCAGTCCAAGGAATGGTGCCAGACAACTCTAAGGTGTCTAGCAGTTCTACAATTCTGATTTTAAGTGTTCTGTGTGCATTAGAGATTTGGGCAGGAGAAGGGCAGGAGTCCAGAGACTGTGAACACTTCTGTTACCTGTGCTGACCATGGAGCAGGTAGCCTTCTGTGGGCATCATTTTGATTTCTTGGTACTCTTGTGAAAGGTGCTTTTGTCTCAAATTCCTCCATTTAGGAGTAATTATAATGATGAAAGTAATTTTTATCTTATATCATCTGTGGGCCCTGATCCTGGGCTCCCAGGGAAGCTATCCTTTAACATTTTACCCAGCTCAAAATGACTGGGCAAAACCTCAAAGCATGGGCCCTATTTCTGCCCCAAGCACATGTTGCACATCTGCTTCGAGAAGAAAACAATAACCAAAAATGCCAACATAAAGATAAGAAAAAATAAAGAACCTCTTTGGCTCCCATAAGATCAAAGTCATACTGACATGTACATACTGAAAATGCATGAAATCATTGCATTTCCTAAAGCCCAGTCTTGGAGGGTCTGAGAGCCACTGACCTTGCCCAGAACCAGGCACACCCCAGCAGGGAGGGCTGGTGCAGAAAGGGAAGGGGCATGACTCTGAGGGTGGTCTGCAGCTAGAGGGGTCCCTGGAAGGGGCCAGGTGTGGAGGGGGGCCCCAGCCCACGACCCCACCCATGCCTGTGCCGGGTGTTGGGTAGAGGAGGCGCCTCTTGGGCCCCCTGCACTTTCAGGGTTCCAGGGGCTTGAGGGCTGGTTGCCCAGGACGGAAGGGGCTCAGGCACCACCCTCCCTGACCATTCACCACTTGGGGGTGGAGCTACTTCTGTGGGCGGTCCCAGATTTGTAGTGGGTTGCAGACCTGGGGAAGAAGAAGGGGCACTGAGAGAGAGAGAGTTGCCCTGTGGAGATCCCTGCTGGTGAGTGAGCAGTGTGCACTGGGGTGGGGGTCCAGGGTTAGGGTGGGCCCCAGGTGGGAGGCAGGGTTCTGGAAGGGCACATGGAGAGGGTTCATTGTGGGGACTCAGGTGAGTTTTCTTTTTCCCTTTAAAGTCTCTTCTGCCCCATGTCCTCAACTGGCCTTATTCCCCATGCCCATGAACTCCAGGGCGCCCACTCACCTGAGCTTTTGTGGGATGGGTTGCAGAATTTCAGGGTTTCCCCTGTTCCCTGGTAAGAGTGCGGGTAAGGACCTCACACAGTCCCCACCTTCAGTGGTGTGTCCCCCGGTTCTCTGACACAGTGCAGGTGATATATCTTGAACAGAACCCGGAGTTCAGCAGGGTGTGCCCTGGTTCCCCAGGCACAGGTGTGGCAGTAGCAAGCCCCAGAGCGGTCCCCCAACTTCAGCATTATGCCCCGTGTGCCCCCGGGTTAGCGGTAATTGGCTATTAGAATCATGCAGGAAAATCCTCCAGGTGGGGGCCTGGAGGCGGGCCTAAACCAGACCCCACTCTAGTTGCATTGGGAATAGAGGAATTGAGGGTTTCTTTAGAAGAGTAAGTCTGCTTTCCAGAAAAGGCAAGGTCATTGGTCTGTTGAGAATGAAGATAATTACTGCTAAACAACAAGTATGTGTTGCCCCTTCACCCAGAAACCAAAGCAGGTGTGCAGGCTTTAGGTCAAAGGTGCCTTCTTCTCCCCAGCTGACAGCACTTCTCTGCTCTGACTCCAAGACACCCGAGGTTTTGAACATCAGCACCGGAGTCAGTGAGGCAGCTTGTCACAGGACGCCAGTGTTCAGAGAAAGCACAGGTATTTTGGGCAAAATGTCCTATCCATGTCAGGGCTGGAGGTAAAACCTCTCATTATCCCAAAACCTCCTGGGCTTTTCTCTTTTCTGTAGTTGAGCCACAAAGTAAAATTGAAATAGCTGTCAGCATTCTGGGTTTGGTGCAAGAATTACTTAGTTTCCCTGAAGGTAGGACTTTGCAGGGGATCACAATTTCTCTGTCCATTTATTGATTACAAATGTATTTTGACCATCTGTTTTCTAGAAACTCTCTTTTATTAGAAAGAGAAGGTGAGATTCACTCTGTGCCTGTTTGTTACATCTAATTTGTTCCTTCATCTAACAGTGTTAATCAATTGGGCCTAAGATATGGTTGAGTGGCCAGCATCTAGAGTTAGGTGGCTTTTTTTCATCTGATACAGACTTGGATGATGTCATTTGACAAAGGTGATGTTTCATCATTGATTAGTTTATTCATCAGAAGAGTTAAAATTACGGTGGAGGGAAATTCAAAATTATCCAAAGTGGCCTGTTCCTGTTTAAAAGTTGAGCTTGACTTTCTAGTTTTACTAAATGTATTATCTGGATATTTTGAGGTGCCATATTCTCTCTGTAGTTTCTTTGGTGGTGGAGTCAGAAGGAGAGTCTGGGAATTCTTTTGGATAGTGACATGCTGGTGGCTTCAAGGGGCTTGGCGTCAGGAGCCCTGGGGTGAATTCTTCAACTGCTTGCCTGACTCTGGGTGCATCTCACAGAGGTTTTGTTTCCTCTTATGAAATTGCCGGCAGATAATGTTCTGCTTAAAGGGGAACCCTCCCTTCCTGTTGGTGGGAATGCAAAGTGGTGCAGCCAGTCTGGGAAACAGTGTGGGGGTTCCTCAAAAAGTTAAACATTGAACAACCCCATGATCCAGCAGTTGCTGTCCTAGGTATTTACCCAAAGGGTACAAAAATGCAGATTCGAAGGGGGTCCATGCACCATGATGTTTATAGCAGCAATGTCCACAGTAGCCAAACTATGGAGAGAATCCCAAAGTCCATGCACTGATGAATGGATAAAGCAGATGTGGGATACATATACGTAATGGAATATGACCCAGCTTCAAAAAGAATGAAATCTTACCATTTGCAAGGATGTGGATGGATCTCGAGTGTATTAAGCTAAGCAAAATCAGTGAGGAAAGACAAATATCCTATGCTTTCACGCTTGTGGAATTACAGAAAGAAAACAGATGAACAGAGTGGAGGGGTGATGAGAGAGGCAATCAAGGAAGTAAACTCAACCTTGGAGAACAAACTGAGTGTTGCTGCAGGACAGGGGCGTGGGGGGAAGAGTTAAATGGGTGAGGGGTATTAAGGAGGGCACTTGTGATGAGCACCGGGTACTGTATGCAGGTGAGGAATCACTAAATCCTACCCCTGAAGTGAATATTCCATGGCATGTGAACTAACTGGAATTTAAGTAAAAGAAGAAAGGAAAAAGTGTTCTGCTTCATGAATAGTGAGGTAAAATTGTAGTGATTTGGGCTGTACTATTCTATAGAGGATAGATGTAAAACACCCTGTTGTAGGATACACTAGTTTCTTATCACATAAGGAGTCCTCAGAAAGCTGCAATGAAAGATTCATGTCTCAGAGCATGTTCATGTTCCACTGATATGTTACAGTTTGCACAGGTAGGAAAGAAGGTGGAGAGAAAGGCAGCAGAAGGGGAAAGTAGGTGTGAACCTTTCATTAGTTAGCGTTATAGCTTTCTCATGAAAGCCTTGCGCCAGTGTGATTTTGGAAGCAGAGGGGGAATCCGGGAGCTTTCCAGGAGATGGGGGATTTCCAGGTCTGGGTAAAGCTGACAGGGGTCTCAGAGGGGAGCTGAATGCATTCTGCAGCAGGGTGTGGGCAGGGTGGGCTCCAGGGGTGGCTATGGGTCTCCTGGGTGAGAGTTGTGACAGGTGAGGGCTGTGTGCAAGTTCCTGGCTGAGGACAAGGGAGGCACAGGCAGAGAGCTGGCAGAGAACCTTCTTCTGGGCCCCCAGCCTCACCCAACACAAACAGTCCTATCTTCTGTCCCTGTCATTCCATTTCAGACTTCTCCGATGGTGAGTGAGAACACATCAAGTGCATTCTTAACAGAAGGGAAAGCATGTGCAAAGGCTCTGGGGCAGGAGAATTCCAGGTGTGTCCAGGAGCAGCAAGAAGGCCCTGTGGCTACAGGAGACAGCTTAGGACATGAGCTCAGAGAGGTGACAGAAAGCCATTCCGGACTAAAACCCCATGAGACCCTGTTTCACTGGGCCATCCTGGCTACAGTGTTGAGAACAGATGACAGAGGGTTGAAGATATCAAGGCAGGTCAAGGACGAAGCTTTTCCAGGAACTCAGGCACTGTGGACCAGACAGGTGGCCTTGGATGGAGTGGTTAGACCTATTCTGGGTCCATTTTGAAGATGGAGATCACAGGATTTGCTGATGGGTTAGCTATTAGGAGCAGGAGAATGGAGGAATTGCGGTAACTCCCAGCTGTTGTGGGTTGTCCTGATCGAGGGGAAGGAGAGGGTTTCTGGGGGTAGGAAGTAGTCCGTGTTCCGCATGCTGAGGAAGGTGCCTTTCCCGGTGGATCTGCTGAGGTTTGTGTCTGGGAGAACCTTTCACATCTCCTCCCTCAGCAATGCTCAAGTACAAGTATCCCCCACTTTTTAAACGTTCACAGTAAGACACTGGGCATTCTTGAAAGAACTACGTTATTACCCAGCTTCAGTAAGAGGAAGAGACCTGAAGAGGATTTCCCTCATATGGAAAAAGGTGAACAGTGAGAATCGCGTTCAGCATCTGTTTTGGCGAGAAGCACGACAGGCGGCGTGCACCCCAACCAGCTCCTTCCGCTGGGAACCGCTCTCCTCATCCAGCCACCAGCACTTTGAATGGTCTCTGTGAGCCTCTGCTGGGCTTTATCTTCATTTATGCTGGGCCTCCGTTAGAAACTTGTGTCCTGAGGCCTAAGAAAAGCCAAAGAGAAGGAATTTTGGAGTCTGAGCACACTGTCTAATTGTTCCATGTAAATTAATGGCCATTCCTTCTTGACACCATTTCTGCTGTGCAAGGTTTCTCAGAAGCCCTGTACTTTCAAAGAGCAGGGAAACCTATACCCCATGCTGCGGGGTTAGTTTTAGTCTCCATGCTGGACAGAACATTTCATGACTGTCGGATTTTCTCACTCAAACATTGAGACTTTGACCACCTTCACCCGTTTCTACCACCCCATCCCCGAATCTGGCATCTACCAATCTGCTCTCAGTATCTATGCGTTCAGTATTTGTTTATTCCTCGTGGAATGTACATGAGAGCATCTGGTATTGGGCTTTCTGTGTCTGAGTTACTTGGCATAAGGCCCCCAAGGTCTGTGTTTCCATGTCTGGTTCTTGTGAATAATGCTGCAGTGAACATGGGAGTGCATCTGTCTTTTTGAGGCAATATTTTTGTGTTCTCCAAATCAATACTCAGTAGAGCCATTACTGGGTCATGTGGTAGTTGTATTTATTTTTTCAGGAACCTCCATACCGTTTGTCACAGTGGCTTCACCAATATCCATTCCCACCAACAGTGCACAGTGTCTCCTCGTCTGCACACCCTTGACCCCACCTGGTGTCTGTCTCTGGGACAATTGCTGTTCCAACAGTTGTGAGGGGATAGCCGATTTTGGGTTTGACTCATGTTTCTCTGACTATATTTAGTGATGTCAAACAACTTTTTCTGTCCGTTGGCACCTGTGTGCCATCTTTGGAAAGTATCTATTCACATATTCCCCCCATTTTTTTTATATAGTTTCTTCTTTGTTTTGATTTATGTGAGTGTTGTGTGTATTTTGGATATTAGCCTCTTCTCACACATATGATTCGCAGATATTTTTTTCTTGTTGGGTCTGTGGCCTTTTAAGTTTTTGCTGGTTTCTTTCGCTGTGTGGAAGATTTCAGTTTGATGTTGTTCCACTTGTTTATTTTTGCTTTTGTTGCCTTTGCATTTGGTGTCCGATCTGAAGACTCTTTGCCAAAACTAATGTCGAGAGACTTAGTACCTGTGTCTTCTTGGAGGTTTATGGATTCAGGTCTTATGTTCAAATCATTCATCCATTAAAAATTTTGTGTGTGGTGTAAGAAAGTGGCCCAGTTATATTCTTCTGCATTTAGTGTCCAGTTTGCCTGTTACCGCTCACTGAAGACACAGTCCTTCCCTCATGGCATATCTTCTGCTGCTGTGCCGTAAGTTAGGATCATCTACGTGTGGGTAAGTTTCTGAGCTTTCTGTTCTGTTCCACTGACCTGGTGTCTGTGTTTATGCCAGTACCATCCTGTTTTGATGACAACAGCTTTGTAATCTAGCTTGAAATCCAGGAATGTGTTGACTGCACCTTTGTTTCTCCAGGTTGCTTTGGGTATTTGGGGTCTTTGGTGATTCCATACAAGTTTGAGGACTGTTTTCTATTTCCTCGAATAATGCCACTGGAATTCAGATAGGCATTTCATCACATCTGTCGATTGCTTTGGGTACGATGTACATGTTCACATAATTAACTCTTCCAGCTAAGGAGCATGGCGTATGCTTCCATTTGTTTGTGTTGCCTTACAAATCTTTGACCCATACATTGTGCCCCCCTCGACACACATGTTTTTCATTTCTTTTCTGCCATGTGTTGAGTGTACTATGTCTTTCTCATTTTTGGTTACTTTTATTCCTAGATTTTTTTTGATGTAATTGTAAATGGCATTGCTTTTTTTAATTTCTCTTTGGAAAGTGTGTCATCAGTAAACAGAAATGCAAGAAGTTGGGTCATCTGGGTGGCCCCATAGGTGAAGCGTCTGCCTTCAGCTCAGGTCATGAACCCAGAGTTCTGGGATCAAGCCCCATATTGGGCTCCCCACTTAACGAGGGTCTGCTTCTCCCTCTTTCTGACACTCCCTCTGCTCGTGCTTTTTCTCTTCCTGTCAAATAAATAAGTAAAATCTGAAAAAAAATAAAGACAACAGGTCTCTGTATATTGACTTTATATCCTGCAGCTTTCTTGAATTTGTTTATTACAGCAGTTTGTGTTTTTCTTTTGTGGAATCTTTCGGGATTTCATGTCATTTGCAAATAGTGACAGTTTTCCTGTTTTGATTTCATAACTTTCTCTTTTTTAAAATTATGTTAGCCACCCTGCAGTACTTCATTTGTTTTTGATGTAGTGTTCCATGTTTCATTGTTTGCATGTAACACCTAGTGCTCATTATGACATGTGCCCTCCTTAATACCCATCACCAGGATAACCCATTCCCCTACCCCTCCCTTTCTGCAACCTTCAGTTTGTTTCCCAGTGTCAATAGTCTCTCATAGTTCATCTCCCCCCTCATTCCTCCCCTTCACTTTTCCCTTCCTTCTCCTAATGTCCTCCATGCTATTCCTTCCATTCCACATAGGAGTGAAACCATAGGATAATTATCTTTCTTTGCTTGACTTAATTTCACTTAGCATAATCCCCTCCTGGTCCATCCACGTTGGTTCAAATGGTGGGTATTCATTCTTTCTGATGACTGAGTAATATTCTGTTGTATAGATGAACCACATCTTCTTTGTCCATTCATCTGCTGAAGAACATCTTGGCTCCTTCCACAGCTTGGCTATTATGGACATTGCTGCTATGAACATTGGGATACAGGTGCCCCTTCTTTTCATTACTCTGTGTCTATGGGGTAAATACCCAGTAGTGCAATTGGTGGGTCATAGGATAGCTCTGTGTTTAACGTCTTGAGGAACGTCCATATTGTTTTCAAAAGTGGCTGTATCAGCTTGAATTCTCACGAGTAGTGTAAGAGGGCTCCCCTTTCTCCACATCCTGACTTTCTTTTATTTCCTGTCTTGTTAATTTTTTTCCAAGATTTTATTCATTTATTCCACAGAGATAGAGACAGCCAGCGAGAGAGGGAACACAAGCAGGGGGAGTGGGAGAGGAAGTAGCATGCTCATAGAGGAGGAGCATGATGTGGGGCTCGATCCCATAATACCGGGATCATGCCCTGAGCCGAAGGGAGACGCTTAAGTGCTGTGCCACCCAGACGCCCCCTCTTTGTGGCTTCTGTCCATTTTTTGGGTGTTGAGTTTGAGGAGTTCTTTATAGATCTTGGATACCAGCCCTATATCTGTAATATCATTTGCAGATATCTCCTTCGATTCCATAGGTTGCCTTTTTGTTTTGTTGATCGTTTGCTTTGCCGTGAAGAACTTTTTATCTTGATGAAGTGCCAATAGTTCATTTTTGCTTTTATTTATTTATTTTTTTTTATTAATAATGATTTTTTATTTTATTATGTTAGTCACCATACAGTACATCCCCGGTTTTCGATGTAAGGCTCGATGATTCATTAGTTGTGTATAACACCCAGTGCACCATGCAATATGTGCCCTCATACTACCCATCACCGGTCTATCCCATTCCCCCACCCCCCTCCCCTCTGTAGCCCCCAGTTTGTTTCTCATAGTCCATAGTCTCTCATGTTTCATTCCCCCTTCTGATTACCCCCCCCTTTCTTTATCCCTTTCTTCCCCTACTGATCATTCTAGTTCTTATGTTCCATAGATGAGAGAAATCATATGATAGTTGTCTTTCTCTGCTTGACTTATTTCACTAAGCATTATCTCCTCCAGTGCCGTCCATGTTGTAGCAAATGTTGAGAACTCATTCTTTCTGATTGCTGAGTAATATTCCATTGTATATATGGACCACAACTTCTTAATCCAGTCATCTGTTGCAGGGCATCTCGGCTCCTTCCACGATTTAGCTATTGTGGACATTGCTGCTATGAACATTGGGGTGCATATGGCCCTTCTCTTCACTACGTCTGTATCTTTGGGGTAAACACCCAGTAGTGCAATGGCTGGATCATAGGGTAGCTCAATTTTTAACTTTTTAAGGGACCTCCACACGGTTTTCCAGAGTGGCTGTACCAACTTGCATTCCCACCAACAATGTAGGAGGGATCCCCTTTCTCCACATCCTCTCCAACAATTGTTGTTTCTTGCCTTGTCTATTTTTGCCATTCTAACTGGCGTAAGGTGGTATCTCAGTGTGGTTTTGATTTGAATTTCCTTGATGGCTAATGATTTTGAACATTTTTTCATGTGTCTGTTAGCCATTTGTATGTCTTCATTGGAAAAGTGTCTGTTCATATCTTCTGCCCATTTTTTGATTTGTTTATTTGTTTCTCGTGTATTGAGTTTGAGAAGTTCTTTGTAGATCTTGGATACCAGTCCTTTATCTGTAGTGTCATTTGCAAATATATTCTCCCATTCCGTGGGCTGCCTCTTAGTTTTTCTGACTGTTTCCTTGGATGTGCAGAAACTTTTAATCTTGATGAAGTCCCATAAATTCATTTTATCTTTTGTTTCTCTTGCCTTTGGGGATGTGTCATGAAAAAGGTTGCTTTGGCCGATGTCGTAGAGGTTGCTGCCTATGTTCTCCTCTAGAATTTTGATGGATTCCAGTCTCACATCGAGGTCTTTCATCCATTTGGAGTTTATTTTTGTGTATGGTGTGAGATAGTGGTCAAGTTTCATTCTTTTGCATGTAGCTGTCCAATTTTCCCAGCACCATTTATTGAAGAGACTGTCTTTTTCCCACCGGATGTTTTTTCCTGCTTTATCAAATATTAGTTGCCCAAAGAGCTGAGGGTCCATTTCTGGGCTCTCTATTCTGTTCCATTGGTCTATGTGTCTGTTTTTGTGCCAGTACCATGCTGTCTTTGTGATCACAGCTTTGTAGTACAGCTCGAAATCCGGCATTGTGATGCCCCCAGCTTTGTTTTTCCTTTTCAACAGTTCCTTGGAGATTCGGGGTCTTTTCTGGTTCCATACAAATTTAAGGACTATTTGTTCCAGTTCTTTGAAAAACGTTCTCGGTATTTTGATCGGGATAGCATTGAAAGTGTAGATTGCTCTGGGTAGCATGGACATTTTAACTATGTTAATTCTTCCAATCCATGAGCATGGAATATCTTTCCATCTTTTTATGTCTTCCTCAATGTCTTTTAAGAGTGATTTATAGTTTCTAGAATATAGGTCCTTTACGTCTCTGGTTAAGTTAATTCCAAGGTAACGTATGGTTTTTGGTGCTATTGTAAATGGGATGGATTCCCTGATTTCTCTTTCTTTGTTCTCGTTATTCGTGTACAGAAATGCAACTGATTTCTGAGCATTGATTTTGTATCCCGCCACGTTACTGAATTGCTCTATAACTTCTAATAGTTTGGGAGTGGATTCTTTTGGGTTTTCCATATAGAGTATCATGTCGTCTGCGAAGAGAGACATTTTGACTTCTTCTTTGCCGATTTGAATACCTTTGATCCCTTTTTGTTGTCTGATTGCTGTTGCAAGGACTTCTAGTACTATGTTGAATAATAGTGGCGAGAGTGGGCATCCTTGTCGTGTTCCTGATCTTAAGGGAAAGGCTTCCAGCTTTTCCCCATTGAGAATAATATTTGCAGTAGGCTTTTCATAGATGGCTTTTATGAGATTGAGAAATGTACCTTCTATTCCTACATTCTGAAGGGTTTTAATCAGGAAAGGATGCTGTATTTTGTCAAATGCTTTTTCGGCATCGATTGAGAGGATCATATGGTTCTTGAGTCTTTTCTTGTTGATATGATGTATCACGCTGATTGATTTGCGAATATTGAACCACGCTTGCATCCCAGGTATGAATCCCACTTGATCGTGGTGGATAATCCTTTTAATGAACTGTTGGATTCTATTAGCAAGTATCTTGTTGAGGATTTTGGCGTCCATATTCATTAGGGAAATCGGTCTGTCATTCTCCTTTTTGAGGGGGTCTTTGCCTGGTTTGGGGATCAAGGTAATATTGGCCTCATAGAATGAGTTTGGTAGCTTTCCTTCTGTTTCTATTTTTTGAAATAGCTTTAGGAGAATAGGTATTATTTCTTCCTTGAATGTTTGGTAGAATTCCCCAGGAAAACCGTCCGGGCCTGGAGTTTTGTTATTTGGAAGGTTGTTTATCACTGACTCAATTTCTTCATAATTAATTGGCCTGTTTAAGAAATCAATTTCTTCCTTTTTCAATCTTGGTAGTTTATAGGTTTCCAGGAAGGATTCCATCTCTTCCAGATTGCTTAGTTTATTGGTATATAGCTGTTGATAAAAATTTCTAATAATCCTTCCAATTTCAATGGTGTTCGTCGTGACCTCTCCTTTTTCATTCATAATTTTAATAATCTGGGTCCTTTCTCTTTTCTTTTGGATAAGTCTTGCCAGTGGTCTGTCAATTTTATTGATTCTCTCCAAGAACCAGCTTCTAGTCCTGTTGATCTGCTCTACTGTACTTCTGGTTTCTGCTTGATTGATTTCAGCTTTAATTTTGGTCAACTGCTTCCTTGTGCGTGGATTAGGCCTGTCCCTCTGTTGCTGTTCCAGCTTCTTGAGGTGAGAATATAAAAACTGCATTTTAGATTTTTCTATTCTTTTGAGTGAGGCTTGGATGGCTATGTATTTCCCCCTTAGGACTGCCTTTGCAGTATCCCATAGGTTTTGGACTGTTGTATTTTCATTCTCATTGGTCTCCATAAATTGTTTAATTTGATTTTTGATTTCCTGGTTTATCGAGTCATTCCTGAGCAGGATGGTTCTTAGTCTCCAAGTGTTTGAGTTTCTTCCAAATTTTTCCTTGTGGTTGAGTTCCAATTTCAGAGCGTTGTGGTCTGAGAATATGCAGGGGATAATTTCAATCTTTTGGTATCGGCTGAGACCTGTTTTGTGTCCCAGAACATGGTCTATTCTTGAAAATGTTCCATGGGCATTAGAATAGAATGAGTATTCTTTGGTTCTGGGGTGTAGTGTTCTATATATATCTAAGAGGTCCAACTCGTCGAGTATGGCATTCAAAGCCTTTGATTCTTTGCTTAGTTTTTGCCAGGGTGTTCTGTCTATTTCTGATAGTGGAGTGTTGAGGTCCCCTACTATTAATGTATTTTTATCTATATGTCTCTTTATTCTGGTTAAGAGTTGGCTTGTGTATCTTGCTGCTCCCCTGTTGGGGGCATATATATTTATAATTGTCATATCCACTTGTTGAATACTTCCTTTAAGAATAATATAGTGCCCTTCTGCATCTCTAACTATAGTCTGTGGTTTGAAATCCAATTTATCTGATATGAGAATTGCTACCCCAGCTTTCTTTTGAGGTCCATTTGCGTGAAAGATGGTACTCCATCCCCTTACTCTCAGTCTGAATGCATCTTTGGGTTCGAAATGAGTCTCTTGTAGACAGCAAATGGATGGGTCATTTCTTTTTATCCAATCTGCAACCCTGTGGCGTTTGAAACCAGAATTTAAACCATTAATGTTAAGGCTGAGTACTGAGAGATATGCTTTTAATGATGCCATGTTGTCAGTAAAGTCTTTGTTTGTATTGGCTGTGACTTTCTGTTTTGTATCACTCTTGGGGCCTTTTTACTCTTATAGAACCCCCCGTAATACCTCCTGTAGGGCTGGTTTCGTGGTTACGAAATTGGCTAGTGACTGTCGATTCTGAAATGTCTTTATTTCTCCATCAATTCTGAATGACAGCTTTGCTGGATAAAGGATCCTTGGCTGCATGTTTTTCTCTGAAAGAGCTTTAAAAATGCTCCCCCAACCCTTTCTCTCATTCCAGGTCTGTGTAGACAGGTCTGATGTAATTCTGATGCCTTTGCCTTGGTACGTGAGAAATTTCTTTGCCCTGGCCGCTTTCAATACTGTTTCCTTGGATCTCATATTTGCGAATTGCACTATGACGTGACATGGTGTAGGTCTGTCATGGTTGAGCTTGGGAGGGGTCCTCTCTGCCTCTTGGACACGAATGTTTGTTTCCCTTGCTAGATTAGGGAAGTTTTCAGCTACAATTTGTTCAAATATCTCTTCTAGACCTCTGTTTTTCTCCACCCCCTCGGGGATGCCGATGATTCTAACATTGGATCGTTTCGTTGAGTCAGTAATCTCCCGTAGCCAACATTCGTGGGCGTGGATTTTTTTAAGACCATCTTCTATTTTTATTTTTTCCTCTATTAACCCATCCTCCAATTCACTAACCCTTTCCTCCGCTTCCATGACCCTGGCCGTCAGAGCCTCTAGTTTTGCCTGCATTTGGCTCATAGAATTTTTAATTTCTGTCAAATTCGCTCTCATTTCCGCCCTTAGGGATTCTATATTCTCAGTAATATTTTCCTGAATACTTTTCTCAAGTCTACTCATTATCTTGACCATTGTTACTCTGAATTCCATTTCTGATAATTTGGTTACATCCATATCCGTTACTTCTGTGGCAGAGGCCACTGACTCACTGTCTTTTCTTTGCTGGGGGGGGCTTCTCCTTCTTGTCATTCTGATGAAGAGAGGTTGCGGGGTTTCCAGAGCCCAAAATTATTGACTGGGTCCCAGGCCGTGCCCCTTGTTTTATAGGGATCTTAGAGATGTGGGCTTCTTCTTTAAAGATTTTATTTATTTACTTATCTGAGAGAGGGAGACAGACAGTCAGCAAGAACGAAACAGAAGCAGGGGAGTGGGAGAGGAAGAAGCAGGCTCCCAGCGGAGGAGCCCGATGAGGGACTCCTTTCCGGAACGCCGGGATCACGCCCTAAGCCGGGGACAGGAGCTCAATGACTGCGCCACCCAGGCACCTCCGGTTGTGGGCTTCTTGATTTTTCAGCCTGCCTTCTGTGTTCTGGGGGAGGGGCCTGCCGCGCCGATACTCAGGCAACCCTGTTTGGTTAGAGTCTCCGTGTCCCCTGCGAGGGAGGATGGGGATGGGCACTCTCTGAGCCGGTATTTCCAGGCTTTTGTTCTCTGGCGGCTTTCCCTGGCGGCCGGCTATGCCTCTTCTGAGGGTCAGAGCAGCAGAGGCTGCATTGTCGCAGAACAGAGGGATTGCGGCCCATTCTCCACTGATGTTCTGGCCACTTTAACTCTGTTACTGTTGGTGCTGCTCAACCCTGCGGCCGTCCCGGGATGTGCGCACCAACTCGGCGACCCTGCCCTCACTTCCAGGGCCAGCGCGTCTCTGTCCTTTGTGTTTCTAATGCCGCCAGCCACCGGCCGCCCCGCGCGCTCCCGGGTCTCCCGGTCTCAGTCTATGCCCGGTGAGCACACCTCGATTCCGGAGTTTCGTGAGAAGCCTGGTGGCGCGCGCACCCGGTTCAGGGTCTCAGCCTGCTGTTTCGCGGGTGCCGACCGCGAGTCCGCCCGCTCCCCCGTGCAGGTGGCCCGCCAGCTGCCAGCCGCCCCGCGCGCGCTCCAGGAGTTCCCGGTCTCAGTCTGGATCCCCTGAGCACACCGGGATTCCGGTGTTCCGGGAGATGCCTGGTGGCGCGCGCGTTCACGGCTCACCGGTCTCAGTCCGCTCTCTCCCGGGTGCCCTCTGTGTGTCCGCCCGCTCCCCTGTGCAGGTGGCTGCCCCATTTTTGCTTTTATATCCTTTGTCTTTAGAGACGTGGCTTGCAAGAAGTTGTTGTGTCCAAGGTTGAAGAGTTCTTTTGATTTTGATATGAGACAGGAATCCATTATCTTCCTTTCCTGATTGTAATCGAGGCCTCTGTCTTTCTTGGTGAGTCTAGCTAAGTTTGTCAGTTTTGTTTATCTTTCCAAAAACGGCAGCTCTCATTTTTATGGTTTTTTTTGACTTTTTAGTCTCTTTTGGATTTATTTATGCATTCCTTTTTGTTATTTCCTTATTTCTACTAATTTGGGGCTTTGTTTGTTGTTTTTTTTCCTACTTCTTTACCACACAAATCAGGTTGTTTATTGGAGAGCATTCTCATGGATTGATGAAGACTTGAATTTCTTTGAATGTCCCACCTTAGAGCTGCATCCCATAA
Organism: Ursus americanus; assembly: GCF_024610735.1. Classification (NCBI taxonomy): domain Eukaryota; kingdom Metazoa; phylum Chordata; class Mammalia; order Carnivora; family Ursidae; genus Ursus; species Ursus americanus. The sequence goes on from NC_142148.1 coordinate 54,107,479, forward strand.
GTTTTTGTAGGTTGTCTTTTTCATCAGTGTCAAGGTACTTGTAAAATTTTTTTTTATTTCTTCTTTGACTGTTGGTTGTTCAGTAGCATGTTGTTAAATCTCCACATTTTTTTAAAGATTATTTTAGTATCTGACAGAGAGTGAGACAGCGAGAGAGGGAATGCAAGCAGGGGATTGGGAGTGGGAGAAGCGGGCTTCCCACTGAGCAAGGAGCCTTATTCGGGGCTAGATCCCAGGATTGTGGGATCACGACCTGAGCTGAAGACAGATCCTTAATGACAGAGCCACCCAGGCCCCCCAATCTCCAACTATTTTTGACTGTCCCATTTTTTTCTTGAGACTGATTTCTAGTTTCATATCATTGTGGTTGGACAAGATTTAAAGCAGAAGGTGAAGAGAACATTCAGATGAAAGATTTGTTTCCTGGAGGTTTTTCTGAGGGCAGACCATGAGTTCCGTGGGGACAGAAGAAGGTTTTGTGAGACGGGGGGTGGGGTAAACCATGTTAGAATTACTGACTCCTACCATGCAGGCTGTGTGCTACTGTTCACACCATAGTCCCCATGGACTTGTACTTCATTAGAAATATTTTCTAGGAGGTCTAGGCATAGCCTTCTCTAAAAGAAAGATGTCATGTGAGTTCATGGCATGACCCCAGGTCAGCAACCAGGATGTATGGTATTGTGGGGGATCAGAACCAGGCTTTCTGTGGGAAGTGACAGAAATAGGGTATGGTGAGCTTCATGACCATAGGTGAGGTCCCGGGTGACACACTGGGTGTTGGGTTCTGGGATCTGAATCATCAGGTGCTGTGGAATTCAGGGACACCCTCCTGTCTGTGGATTTGTGTGGAGACAGGTTGACAACAGTGTCTGGCCAGGCACGAGGGTTGCACTGGACCACCACCAGAGGTGCAGCGTGTGGGGGAGCCACTGCTTGGTTTCCACGAATGCTGACCAGGGTCTGTGACCATGATTCCTAGCAGCTGCAAGGGGAGAGGAGGCCGGGGGTGGTGCACACTTCCTAGAGTTGTGGTCAGGACTAGTCTGGAGCCCACTGAAGTCAGCCACACCTGGCACAGAAGGCACCCAGTCAGAGTAGCTGTGGGTACTGCTCCCATGGCACTGTCAGGCCGGCTCCATGCTGCCACCTCCTGCTTTTCATCATCATCTTCAAGGTCATGTGCCTCTGCTCTTGCCCCATGGCTTCCGGGGTATTGACTGTCCTCCATCTGGCCCTTGTCCCTGGTGCTCTGTGCAGTCCAATGCCAGGGTAGCCTTCTCGAGACAAACATCTGGCCTTGATGGAACACTTGCATGGATCTCATGTGATGCGAGGATGATGCCCTGCCCTGAAAGGGGGCTGCAGTTCCCCAATCAGGAGAGCCATGTCTCCCTTTTCAGCATGGCCTGCCCTCCCCTCAGTCTTCATCAGGGAAGCTCTCCCTACTTCCTAAGCTGACAGCTCTGAACATAAAAATGAATGTTATTTTACATATCTCTATGCCTTAGTTCATCCATGGCTGTCTTTCAACCCCATTAGTGGGGTTTTTTAAAGCAGTTCTGAAGGGCAGTCTGCTCAAGGAGGGGATGACCTGGGTGGGGCAGCTTTCCCTCTCATCTCTCTCAGCATGTCTCTGAACCCTGGGGCCAGCAGTCCCACTGAGGATTGAGGGACCCGAGCCAGGCCCTCCTGAGCCCAGGCTGTGTCAGCTGTGTAGACTGATGCGTGTTGGAGTGGTGGGCAGCTGGCATGGGCCAGGGGCAGGCAGTGTCTCCTCATTCCTTCCCTCCCTTCCTCCCAGAGGTAGCTCAGAGCAGCCTTCAACTCCTGCATCTCTAGATCCCTTGACCTATGCCTCCTGTGATCAGCTGGTGACCTTGGAGTTTCGCATGGATTCTACCTCCGGTACCCTCTCCCGTAGCAGTTCCTGGATCAGGGGAGGGGTCGGACCCTTGTCTGCTTTTGGTCTTCTTCCTGTCCCTCACCAAGCCCACCCACCTTTGCATCTTGCATGTATGTGCTTGGAAGCCAGCCCATCCACAGGGAACCTATTAGCCAAATGGATCCAGGCAATGAACATTGAAGTAGAGATCCAGGATCCATAATAAACCTGCTCTGAAACCTGTCCCAAAGTCTGTGACTCTCTCACACTGAAACAGAAACAATAATAGCTTTCTGGACTGTGAAGTGACATGTGTCTCTACTTCCAATCTTGAATGCAAAGGTGCTGAGCCTGGACAGAAAAGGACCATGGCTCTCGTGGGGTGGGATCCACAGTAAGAACTCAGTGAAATCTGAATTTGAGGCATGGAGTGAATAATTATTGTAGAGTGAATCCTCCCAAGTAGGGCTTATGCACAGTGCACAGGAAAAGCTTTTTCAAAGAGGTTCCTGAAAGAAAAATCTTTTTTAAAAATTTATTTTAATTCCAGTAGAGCTAACATACAGTGTTACATTCGTTTCAGGTGTACAATAGAGTGATTCAGTAATTCTATATATTACTCAGTGGTCATCAAGAAAAGTGTCCTCTTAATCTGCTTTATCTATTTCACTCATCCCTCTATCCACCTCCTCTCTGGTAACCATCCGTTTGTTCTCTATTGTTAAGAGTTTGTATTTTGGTGTGTCTTCTTTTTCTCTTTTATTTATTTATTTTTGTTTGTTTCTTAAATTTCCCATAAGAGTGACATCGTATGGGATTTGTCTTTCTCTGTCTGACTGATTTCAGTTAGGATAATACACTCCAGCTCCATCCATGTGGCTGCAAATGGCAAGGTTTCATTCTTTTTCAAGCCGAGTAATACTGCAGTGTGTGTGTGTGTGTGTGTGTGTGCGCGCGCGTGTGTGTGTGTATACACATATCCATCATCTCCTTTGTCAATTTTTCTACAGACACTTGGGTTGCTTCCATATTGTGATATTGTAAATAATGGTGCAAGAAACATAGGGGTGCACGTATCCTTTTAAGTTACTGTTTTCCTAGTCTTTGGGGAAATACCGGTAGAGTGATTGTTGGATCATAGGGTAGTTCTATATTTAATTTTTTGAGGAACCTTCATACTGTTTTCCATTGTGGCCACCACAGTTTGCATTCCCACCCACAGTTCGCGAGGATTCCCCTTTATCCACATCCTCCGAACACCTGCTCTTTGTTGTGCTTTTGATGTTAGCCATTCTGACAGGTTTGAGGTAATACCTCATTGTCCTTTGGATTTACATTTTCCTGATGATGGGTGATGGTGAACATCTTTTCACGGGACTGTTGGCCATTTGTATTTCTTCTTTGGAGAAATGTCTGTCCATGTCTTCTCCCTATTTTTTAACTGGATTATTTGGTTTTTTGGGGTCGAGTAGTATCAGTTCTATATGTTTTGGACACTATCCCTTTATTGCATATGATCATTGCAAATATCTTCTCCCTTTGAGTAGGTTGTCTTATTATTTTTACGTTTTCATTGTACTTCTGCCGTGTGGAAACTTTTTATTTTGCTGTATTCCCAATAGTTTATTTTTGCTTTCATTTCCTTTGCCTCAGGAGACAGTCCAGAAAAACGTTGGTATGGTCCATGTCAAGAAGTTACTGTCTTCCCTCCTGTAGGATTTTTATGGATTCAGGTCTCATATTGAGGTCTTGAAACTGTTTTGTGTTTGTCTATATTGTGTAAGAAAGCAGTCTAATTTCATTCTTTTGTGCGTAGCTGTCTAGTTTTCCCAACACCATTTGTTGTAGAGACTGTCCTTTTCCCTTTTGATATCGTTGCTTGCTTTGTGGAAGATTCATGGACCCCATAATTGTGGGTTTCTGTCTGAACTTGTATCCTGTTACTTTGGTCGCTGTGTCTATTTTTGTGCCGTACTGTCTTGTTAGGATGACTGCAGCTTTGTAGTATAACCTGAAATCTGAAATTGTGAGTCCTCCAGCTTTGTTTTTCTTTTCCACATTGCACTGGCTGTTCAGTATCTTTAGTGGTTCCATACAAATGTTTAGGATTGTTTATTCGAGGTCTTTTGTTCTTTAATTTAAATTCAATTAGCCAACTTACAGTACATCATTCGTTTCAGATATAGTCTTCAATAAATTGTCAGTCGTGTGTAACACCCAGTGCTCATTGTATCGTGTGGCCCCCTTAATGCCACTCACCCAATTACCCCCCCTCCTCAACTTCTCCTCCAGCAATCATCAGTTTGTTGCGGTAGTTAAGAGTCCATCATGGGTTTTCTCCCTCTCTGATGACTTCCCATTCTATTTTCCCTCCCTTCCCCTATGGTCTTCTTCCCTTTTTCTGATATTCCACGTAGGAGTGAAAGCATATGATCATTGCCTTTCTTTCATTGGCTTATTCCACTCAGCATAATACCCTTCAGCTCCACCCAGGTCGGTGTGATGGTAAGTATTCATCCTTTCTGATGGCTGAGTAATATTCCATTATATATATCATCCACATCTTCTTTATCCATTCATCTATCCATGGTCATCTGCACTCCTTCCACAGTTTGTCTATTATGGATATTGCTGCTATGAACACTGTGGTGCATGTGTCCCATCTTCACTACCTCTGTCTCTTTGGGGTAAATACCCAGTAGTGTAATTGCTGGGACATAGGGTAGCTTTATTTATAACTTCTTGAGGAAACTCCGTACCATTTTCAAGAGTGGTTGTACCGGACCTCATTCGTACAGGGGTGTAAGAGGGTTCCCGTTTCTCCACATCCTCGCCAACATGTATAATTTCATGTCTTCTTATTTTTAGATATTCGGCCTCATGTGATATGGCATGTATAGGGGTTTAGATTTGCATTTCCCTGAAGCCAAGTGATATGAAGCATTTATGCATGTATCTTTTGGTCACCAGTACGTCGTTATCAGTGAAATTACTTCCCATTTTAATCCATCTCAAGACCTAAAGCTGGGCAAGGCACTGAAGCTGGATGATGCCATCGGTTGGAAGTGTGGAGAATTTCAAAAGATCTCCGTGGAGAGCAAGTTTAAAGGTCAGTGTGAAGCTACTAATTGGATCCGGGGAGATCTCTGGAAGTGGGGGTTCCCTGGAATGGGCTGAGGGGGGCCCTCTGATTTTCCTGCTATGAATCCTTGCTGCAGCCCCAAACGGACAGTTTCCTGCTGTGGGGCAGGCTGAGTCCTCTAGTCGTGCAGAGGTGAGCCCAATGCCTGGTACCTTGGAGGCAGGCAAACGGGGAGGGGACCCTCAGCAAAAGACCCATGGTTAGGTTAGGCCTCAAGAGACAGCAGGTCCGAACTGCCCAGTGCTCAGAGAACTCCCAGGCCGACTGAGATGAGGGCACAAGGGTGGGTTAGTGTGAGCCTTGGGGTTTCATCTGGAAGGGCCCACAAAGGTCGGAGTTCACCAGCAGGGGCTCTCAGGGGGTGCCCCAATTCTCTTGCCCTGAACGCTCTGTTGTGCCCCCAAACGATACAGTTTCCTGTGGGCTGCAGGCTGAGTCCTACGGTGGGGCTTGGGTGTCCCCAATTCCCCAGAGTGGGGTGCCAGGACCCTGGGGAGGGGCCCCTCTGTGGCCAACCTAGGGTAAGGGTTAGGGTCCAGGAGCCCGGCAGGGCCAATCTGCAGGCTGTGTGGCGAGCTCCGTGGAGGGCTGAGATGAGGCCATGGGGGAGAGTGAGCATGGGCCTCAGGGTTGGGGCATGGGGCGTGCCAAAGCTGGGGATGGGCTCGGGACCTCCTCAAGTTCTCGAGCCCTGTATGCTCCATAGAGCCCCATGGGGCACGGTTTCCTGCGGGGTGACAGGCTTTGTACTGCAGTGGGGCTCAGGTGTCCCCAGTCCCCGGGGCTGAGGCCCCGGGCCCCAGGGGAGGGGCCCTCCCCAGCCGACCTAGGGTCAGGGCTGCACCCCAGGAACCTGGCAGGCCTGATCTGCCGGCTCTGTGACGAGCTCGGTGGCAGGCTGAAGGGAGGGCGTGGGCGGGATGAACGTGGGCATCAGGGTTGGGGTGTAGGGGGCCGCTGAGGATCGCTAGGGGCTCAGGTGGGCTCTACCAGTTCTCCTGCACGGGATGCTCTGCGCCGCCCCAAGGGGCATGGTTTCCTGAGGGATGGCAGGCTGAGTCCCGTGATGGGGCTCAGGTGTACCCAATCCCCAGGGTTAGGGTACGGTTAGGGTACGGGTTATGGGTTACGGTTAGGGTGCGGGTGAGGGTAGGAGTTAGGGTTAGGGTAAGGTGAGGGTACAGGTTGGTGTTGGCTTTAGGAGTTACAGGTTAGGGGTTATGGGTTAGGGTACGGATTAAGGTTTAGGGTACGGGTTAGGGTTTAGGGTTTGGGTTTAGGGTTAGGGTTAGGGTTGGAGTACGGGTTAGGGTTAGGGTATGGGTTAGGGTTAGTGTACGGGTTAGGGTACGCGTTAGGTACGGTTTAGGGTACGGGTTAGGGTACGGTTTAGGGTATGGGTTAGCGTACGGGTTAGGGTACGGTTTAGGGTTAGGGTACGGGTTAGGTTTACGGTACGGGTTTGGTTACAGTTTAGGGTTAGAGTTAGGATACAAGTTAGGGAACAGGTTAGGGATAGGGTACGGTTTAGGGTTAGGGTATGGGTTAGGGTACAGGTTAGGGTACATGGTAGGTTTAGGTACGGGTTAGGGTATGGGTTAGGGTTTGGGTTAGGGATAGGGTACGGGTTAGCATATGGTTTAGGGTATGGGTTAGGGGTAGGGTTAGCTGAAGGGGTAGGGTTAGGGGTAGGGCTGGGGGTAAGGTAGGGGTCGGGGTAGGTCTAGGGTTTAGGGTTAGGGTTTGGGGTTAGGGGTTAAGGTTTAGGGCTTAGTGCTAAGGTTAGGGTTTAGGGTTTAAGGTTTAGGGTTTAGGGTTAGGTTTAGGGTTATGGTAGGGTTAGGGGTTAGGGTTAGGGTTAGGGTTTAGGGTTAGGGGTTAGGGGTTAGGGTTAGGGTTAGACCCGAGTAGGCCAGCAGGCCCGATCCGCCTGTTGTGCCACGAGCGGATGGTCCGGCCGAGGTGAGGACGATGGTGAGCGGGAGTGTGGGCCCCAGAGTTTTGGCATGTGGGGCCTTTGAAGGTTGCCAGGGGCTCTGAGGGACCTGCCCCTACTCCCACCCTGAATGACCGGCGGCGCACCTAGCAGACAGGGTGGTGACGTGGTAGCAGGTTGAGTGAGGTGCTGGGGCTCGGTGTCCCCAATCCCTGGCATTGCTGCCCCAGGCCCCTTGTGAGAGGCCCCTCAGTGGCCCACCTAGGGTTAGGGTTAGCTCCAGGATGCCGGCAGGCCCGATCCGCCGGCTGTGCCGTGAATGGAGGTGTAGGCCGAGGTGAGGGCACTGGCGAGTGGGAGCGTAGTACCCAGCGTTTTTGCGTGGGGGGCCTTCGAATGTCGCCAGGGGCTATTTGGGCCTTGCCAGTTCTCCCTCCCTGAATGACCGGTGGCGCCCCTAGCGGCCCGAGTGGCGGCGGGCCAAATGGTGAGTTTAGCGCTGGGGCTCGGGGATTCCCAATCCCAGGCATTGAGGCGCCAGGCCCATAGAATGGGCCCCTCAGTGGGTGACCTAGGGTTAGGGTTAGCCCCCAGGTGGCTGGCAGGCTCGATCCGCCCATGTGCAGTGAATGGAGGTGTGGGTCGAGGTGAGGTAGCTGGCGAGCGGAAGCGTGGGCCAGAGCATTTTGACTTTGGCTCGGGGTGCCTTCGAAGGTTGCAGGTGGCTCGGAGGTTGCTGCCCGTTCTATTGCCCTGAAGGACTGGTGACGCCCCTAGCGCCCCATGTGGCGGCGGGGCGGCAGTTTGCATCCAGCGCTGGGACTTGGGGGTCCCCAATCCCTGGCATGCGGCGCCAGGCTCTTGGGAGGGGCCCCTCAGGGGCGACCTAGGAATAGGGTTAGCCCCCAGGAAGCCAGCAGGCACGATCCGCCAGCTCTGCAGCAAGTGGAGGGGTGGGCCGAGGTTAGGGCGCTGGCGAGCAGGAGCGTGGGAGCCAGAGTTTTTGCGTGGGGGGCCTTCGAACGTCGCAGGGGATTGGAGGGCCCTGACCGTTCTCCATTCCTGAATGACTGGCAAAGCCCCTAGTGCCCTGGGTGCTTGCGGGGTAGCAGAGTGAGTCCAGCACTGGGGCTCAGGGGTCCCAATTCCCGGCATTGCGGTGCCAGGCTCCTTGGGAGGGGCCCCTTGGGGGCTGACGTAGGGTAAGTGTTAGCCCCCAGGAGTCCAGCAGGCCCATTCCGCCAGCTCTGCAGCAGGCGCAGGGGCAGGCCAAGGTGAGGGCACTGGCGAGAGGGAGTGTGGGCAAAAGCGTTTTGGCGTGGGGGGCCTTCGAAGGTCTCCAGGGGCTTGGAGGGCCCTGCCCATTCTCTCGCCCTGAAAGACTGGCGGCGACCCTAGCAGCCCGGGTTGCTGCGGGGCGGCAGGGTGACTCCGGCGCCTGGCTCAAGGGTCACCAATCCCCGGCGTTGTGGCGCCAGGCCCCGTGGGAGGGGCCCTTCGGGGGCCGACCTAGGGTTAGGGTTCGTCCCCAGGAATCGGGCAAGCCCGGCGCTAAGTGGATCTGGCAATGTAACAAAAATGCCATACACTTATCTGTAAGAAATAACAGTGTACACGAACCCTCTTAGCCCTAACATCATCCTTTGTGAATATGGAAGCCAGCCCCAAAGTGATCGTGGAAGTCTGACGAAAGGGCTAAGCACTTTTCTCTGAGTCACCACACTATACAGGGAAAGACCAATGTACATCATTTTTCACGAGTAGGAAGCATTAATGAAAAGGTCCTGGAATTTCGAGGACTCTGACCCATCCTTATTGGTAATAAACCACCGTGTACAGGAAAACACCTTCAACTCTCATCAGCCTCCTCAATCCTGATTCCAATTCAACTTTGGGTGTGTAGGACTAGGGAAATGCCCACATCTTGTTGCTAAGAAAGAACGATGTCAGGGTAATGCCCTTCAAGTCACATCAGCCTTCCTGAAGAAGGAAGCAGGAATCAAGGTGGTTATGTTACCATGAGGTAAGGAAGATGAGCACATAAGTGAGAAACAACAGTGGGCAGGACCTCTCTTCCAAAGAATATTATCTTTGCTTAATGTTGAATCCCTATGGTAAGTGGTTGTGGGCATTTGTGAGGTGAAAATCTTAAGTGTTTTGTAAAACCTCTTGGTCATTCACAGATGAGACTAAGGTAGTTGGGGACTCCTAGGCAGTGATTTGTCCACTGTCAAAAATAGGAAAAGATAAAAGAGACAGATGAGGTCTCCTCAGGCATTGTCCTTTATCCTCATCCTCCGTGAGGATGGCCGTCTCTGAACAGCTCAGTGGCAGGGTCTCATTCACAGTGGGGGCATCTGTTCCTCACAGACATCAGGCAGGGAAATGGATTTGGTTCTCTGTGCCAGCCCAGCCACAGCTGCGTGTCACAGCACCCTCTCGTGGGCTCATAAGAGTTTCACTGTCACCAGGCAGGTCATTGTATTTGATAAACCACTGTGAGAGTTTGCAATTGCCTTCATCTGCAACCTCCTAGAGGCAAATGCAGGTCTCTGGTACCATGTGAAGTCAAGTGAAGGCATCGTGAGAAAGTGTCCTTTTGCTTAAGAAAAACATGGCTGGGGCTGCTGGCTGGCTCAGCCAGTTAAGCATGTGCCTTTGGCTCAGGTTATGATCCCAGGGTTCTGGGATCGAGCCCGGGCTCCCTGCTCAGCAGGAAAGGAGGTAGGGAAATAGCTTAGAACCCACAGAGAATGTGAATAAATGGGAGTGAAATGAAACTTGGTCTGTGTTTTGCTTTAGGGATTGGAAGTTAGTTTTTCTCTATTGTGATTATTCTTGAAACAGAAAATCTGTATTGGTTTTTTTTTACCTTTAATTTTTTTTCTAATAACAATTTTTTATTATGATATGTTAGTCACTATACAGTATTTCCTTAGTTTTTGATGTAGTGTTCCGTGATTCATTATTTGCATATAACACCCAGTGCTCCATGCAATATGTACCTTCCTTAATACCCATCACTGGCCCATCCCAATCCCCCACCCCTCTCCCCTCTGAATCCCTCAGTTTGTTTCCCAGAGTCCATAGTCTCTCGTGGTTCATTCCTCCTTCTGTTTAGGGTCCATTGTCTCAAGGGACAGACAGTGGAAGTTCACCAAATATAAGACTGAAATTTCATTGTTCATTATAGATGCCACCAAGTAGTTCCCAGACATTTCATTCTACTGTAGTAATTCATTATACCTGTGCAGGTGCACGTGGAAGGCAATTGATGCATGATATTGGCAATAAAACACGCCCCTCAGTAGTAGAATAATAGAGGATGCATATGTGTAAAATTTTTTGACTACAGCTTCCATGCTTTCCCTTTGGTTACTTATTATCTATGAAATTGGACAATTTTTGTTCTCTAGGCTTAAAACTCATTGTCAGTATTTAGAGTTTTTCAATGCTGATCTTCTCCTGTATAAGTTACCAAAAACCTAAAATATGTATGAACTTTAAAAAATGCTATATTGAAAATTACAGCAGGGAAGTTCCATTTTGTGAATATTGTGTCAATGGATCTCTATTTTGACATCAGTGTTCATTAGAAATGAGGACATTTCATGGGAGTATAAATATCAATGTGAAAAAGAAAAGGTAGGAAGAACCTTGAATGTTTAAGTAATTGCTGAAATGACAGGTGTGTGTGTGTGTGTGTGTGTGTGTGTGTGTGTGTGTGTGTGTAATTGATTTTCAGTGAATGGTTCAGCTTCTTGTAGGGCCTCCGAGAGAGCCCAGGTGAACCTTTCAATTAGTTGGTATCTGTTTTCAGAACATGGGACTGTCTTAGTCCAATAGTCAATCAGGCAAGCTTTGAGGTCTTGAAGAGTTTCAGTCCTCAGCGATGGTGTTGCAGACCCTTGTGTGCAAACCCTAGGGTATGCTCAGAGCCCTCATTAGCAGGTACCAATGTGTGACGATTTCAGACAGCATTTCCCAAAGAAGTACCTCTTGAGTCTCTGTCCTTGTCAGTTCCCTACACTTCCTTACACTAGTTATGTGATCAGTGTGTTTCAGGATAATCCCCACATGTGATTTTTGCTATTTCCTACTAGTCCTATCTGTTTCTCATCTTCTTCTTTTATGGTAGGGGTTGGGAAGCAACCTGTGTGGTGTAGGAAGGGGTGTGGTAGTTGTCTGCCTTCAGAGGACCGAATGATGCCTGGAAATTGTAGTTTGAGGTCAATTGTCCATCCTCTGAGTGTCAGGAATTCCATCACTTTACTTTGATGCTAGTCTGTTCTTCAAGCTGTCCTCAGAAATAAGGACATCATCCGTCTAGGGAATACTGGTTTGTGTGTATGTTTTCATTTTAGGAAAGGCCTTGCTGTGCCTGCAAATAATACTGTAGAGCACCCTTTCCTGTTCTTATTGGCCATCAGTCAATCTTTTGTGAAGTATTCATTTTTAAATAGACTTTTTATGGTTGATGAGCAGGAATTCTTTCTTGACAAGTCTTTGTCAGTGTGTGTATTGCAAATCTTTACTTCCCAGCCTGCTGTTCACTTTTTCATTTTCTTATGGTCAGAAGATAAGGAGAAATGTCACATTTTTATGAAGTCCCGCTGAATACTTTTAAATGGTTATTGCACCCTATGTCCTACCCCAAAATTGACAGGTTCTACATTTTCTTTCAGAAACTGTCCAATGGGAAGCTACAATCCATCTCAAATTTATAAATTGCATTTTTAATGCTAATAGGATATTTATAGATTGTTTTGGATTTTCTATGTACACAATCGTATTATCTGTGAATAGTCACAATTATCCCCTCAATTCTTATACTTTTTGTTTCTCTTGCCTTCTAACACTGGTAGATTCTCTGATGCAACTTTGAATAGAGCAGCATTGTTTGAAGATTTTAGTATTCCTTTCTCAATGTCTGACAGAAAAAGCAGACAAAACATTGGTAACAAATGTGACCTAATTGACATATAGGGAATATTCCATAATAAGTGCAGAATACATTATTTTCAAGTGGTCATAGACTCTTTACCCAAATAGATGATAGGTGGGGCCACGAATCAAGTCTACAAATGGTAAACCCTGAAATTCACTAGATTCTATTCTTAGACCACAGGGGAATTGAGCCACAGTCATAGCGAAAAGAAAACCAGGAAGTCCTTCAATGTTTAAAAATTAAATGGAACTTTGCTACATATCCTAAAGGTCAGAGAGGGAATCTCAATGGAAATTCTGAACCTTTTCTACATGAGGGCCCACACACAATGGCACTTTCTTTGTGAAGATCATTATAATAACGTAGACAAGAGTTGAGCCTTAAGTCAGAGGTCTGCCTGCCCCAGCCACACCTGGCAGCCTTGGCCTGTGGTCCCCCTCAGCTGTCCTTTCTGGTGGCCCTGAGCTAAGGGGGTCATCATGGCCGTATGGAAATGGGAAGCTCCCCACTCTTAGTGATGACGTTGCTATCGTATCATCCTCAGCAGTCCAACAACATGTTTTCTGAGTGAAATATGACACAAGAGCGACTTCTTGGCCTTCCTTCAAGTTTGAAAATCATCTGGTGAGTCATCTATTAGAAATATGGATTCAACATGTGTTCTTTCTTCTGGAAAAGAAAAAGACCCAATAGCAATTATGGCTTCCTGAGCACCTGTTCTTGAGAGACATCATACTGGCTCTTTGTAGCATTCTGCCTCTTAAACTTCAAACTAGGGTGTAGATTTTTTTAGGCACATTTTCAGACAGTTAGAAAGGGACTCAGATGATATGAGTCACAGAGGATTTTAGTGTCAGAAACCTAAGTGGGATCCCCAAATTGACTCCAAATCCCTTGTTGTTCCATACAGGGTACTATTTCCCTCTTATGTCTGGTCTTCTCGATCTGGAAACCTATCATGTATCAGGATTTTCTTGTCATGTGGACCACTGGACGAATTCAGCGGGCCTTTTCACATCTGCCCTATGGTGATCATTAAGATCATTATCTCAGTGGAGGACCTCTGGGTAAGATACTCAAAGACCCTTAGGAATACAGACAGTATAATATTTTTGTGGTATTAAAGTTACTGAAACCAACTATCTTTTTTAGTCGATTCAGGCTTTGGTATGTTCAGAGGGTGGTGTAAAACAGGTCTGAAATAGTATTTAACAACACTCAGCTCAGCCTCTTCTACAATGTGAGCCAATGCTTATAAACATGGCTAAAATATTCCCTTACCTACGATGACTTCCCAGCCATTGTAGTGTTTATATGGTATGACTGTGACTTACATTAGTCAACATTTGCAGAGAAAGAACTTAGTGCATCCAGGGGGCACTTCATGTTGAAATTAGTTTGTGACAACGAGCTACTGTGTTTTATTCTGCAGTCCAAGGGAATGGTGCCAGACATCTCTAAGTTGTCTAGCAGTTCTACCATTCTGATTTTAAGTGGTCTGTGTGCTTCAGAGATTTGGGCGGAAGAAGGGCAGGAGTCCAGAGACTGTGAACACTTCTGTTACCTGTGCTGACCATGGAGCAGGCAGCCTTCCGTGGGCATCCTTTTGATTTCTTGGTACTCTTGTGAAAGGTGCTTTTGTCTCAATTCCTCCATTTAGGAGTAATTATAATGATAAAAGTAATTTTTATCTTATATCATCTGTGGGCCCTGATCCTGGGCTCTCAGGGAAGCTATCCTTTAACATTTTACCCGACTCAAAATGACTGGGCAAAACCTCAAAGAATGGGCCCTATTTCTAGCCCAAGCACATGTTATACATCTGCTTCAAGAAGAAAACAATAATCAAAAAATGCCAACATAAAGATAAGAAAAAATAAAGAACCTCTTTGGCTCCCATAAGATTAAAGTCATACTGACATGTACATACTGAAAATGCATGAAATCATTGCATGTCCTAAAGCCCAAGCCTTGGAGGGTCTGAGAGCCACTGACCTTGCCCAGAACCAGGCACACCCCAGCAGGGAGGGCTGGTGCAGAAAGGGAAGGGGCAGGACGCTGAGGGTGGTCTGCAGCTAGAGGGGTCCCTGTAAGGGGCCAGGTGTGTGGGGGGAGCCCGGCCCACGACCCCACCCATGCCTGTGCTGGGTGTTGAGTAGAGGAGGCGCCTCTTGGACCCCCTGCACTTTCAGGGTTCCAGGGGCTTGAGGGCGGGTTGCCCGGCATCCAAGGGGCTAGGGCACCACCCTCCCCGACCAATCACCGCTTGGGGGTGGAGCTACGTCTCTGTGGGCGGTCCCAGAGTTGCAGCGGGTTGCAGACCTGGGGCAGAAGAAGGGGCACTGGGAGAGAGAGAGTTGCCCTGCGGAGGTCCGGGCTGGTGAGTGAGCAGCATGCCCCGGGGTGGGCGTCGGGGGGTAGGGTGCGCCCCAGGTGGGAGGCAGGGTTCTGGAAGGGCACGTGGAGAGGGTTCATTGTGGGGACTCAGGTGAGTTTTCTTTTTCCCTTTAAAGTCTCTTCCGCCCCATGTCCTCAACTGGCCTTATTCCCCATACCCGTGAACTCCAGGGCGCCCACTCACCTGAGCTTTTGTGGGATGGGTTGCAGAATTTCAGGGTTTCCCCTGTTCCCCGGGAAGAGTGCGGGTAAGGACCTCACAGAATCCCCACCTTCAGTGGGGTGTCCCCCGGTTCTCTGACACAGTGCAGGTGATGCATCTTGAGCAGTACCCCGAGTTCAGCAGGGTGTGCCCTGGTCCCCCAGGCACAGGTGTGGCAGTAGCAAGCCCCAGAGCCGTCCCCCAACTTCAGCATTATGCCCCGTGTGCCCCCGAGTTAGTGGTAATTGGCTGTTAGAATCATGCAGGAAAATCCTCCAGGTGGGGGCCTGGAGGCGGGCGTAAACCAGACCCCACTCTAGTTGCATTGGGAATAGACGAATTGAGGGTTTCTTTAGAATAGTAAGTCTGCTATCCAGAAAAGGCAAGGTCATTGGTCTATTGAGAATGAAGATAATTACTGATAAACAACAAGTATGTGTTGCCCCTTCGCCCAGAAACCAAAGCAGGTGTGCAGGCTTTAGGTCAGAGGTGCCTTCTTCTCCCCAGCTGACAGCCCTTCTCTGCTCTGGCTCCAAGACACCTGAGGTTTTGTACGTAAGCTTCGAAGTCAGCGAGGCAGCTTGTCACAGGACGTCAGTGTTCAGAGAAAGCACAGGTATGTTTGGCAAAATGTCCTATCTATGTCAGGGCTAGAGGTAAAACCTCTCATTCTCCCAAAACCTCCTGGGCTTTTCTCTTTTCTATAGTTGAGCCACAGAATAAAATTGAAGTAGCTGTCAGCATTCTGGGTTTGGTGGAAGAATTACTTAGTTTCCCTGCTGGTAGAACTTTGCAGGGGATCACAATTTCTCTGTCCATTTATTGCTTACAAATGTATTTTGACCATCTGTTTCCTAGGAACCCTCTTTTATTAGAAAGGGAAGGTGAGATTCACTCTGTGCCTGTTTGTAACATCTAATTTGTTCCTTCATCTAACAGTGTTAATCAATTGGGCCTAAGATATGGTTGAGTGGCCAGCATCTAGAGTTAGGTGGCTTTTTTTCATCTGATATAGACTTGGATGATGTCATTTGACAAAGGTGATGTTTCATCATTGATTAGTTTATTCATCAGAAGAGTTAAAATTAGGGTGGAGGGAAAATTGAAAATTATCCAAAGCGGCCTGTTCCTGTTTAAAAGTTGAGCTTGACTTTCTAGTATTACTAAATGTATTATCTGGATATTTTGAGGTGCCATATTCTCTCTGTAGTTTCTTTGGTGGTGGAGTCAGAAGGAGAGTCTGGGAATTCTTTTGGATAGTGGCATGCTGGTGGCTTCAAGGGGCTTGGCGTCAGGAGCGTTGGGGTGAATTCTGCAACTGCTTGCCTGACCCTGGGTGCATCTCCCAGAGGTTTTGTTTCCTCTTATGAAATTGCCGGCAGATAATGTTCGGCTTAAAGGGGAAGCCTCCCTTCCTGTTGGTGGGAATGCAAAGTGGTGCAGCCAGTCTGGGAAACAGTGTGGGGGTTCCTCAAAAAGTTAAACATTGAACAACCCCATGATCCAGCAATTGCTCTCCTAGGTATTTACCCAAAGGATACGAAAATGCAGATTCGAAGGGGGTGCATGCACCATGATGTTTATAGCAGCAATGTCCACAGTAGCCAAACTATGGAGAGAATCCCAAAGTCCATGCACTGATGAATGGATAAAGCAGATGTGGGATACATATATATAATGGAATATGACCCAGCTTCAAAAAGAATGAAATCTTACCAATTGCAAGGATGTGGATGGACCTAGAGTGTATTAAGCTAAGCAAAATCAGTGAGGAAAGACAAATATCCTATGCTCTCACACTTGTGGAATTTCAGAAAGAAAATAGATGAACAGAGTTGAGGGGTGATGAGAGAGGCAAAAAAGGAAATAGACTCAACCTTGGAGAACAAACTGAGTGTTGCTGCAGGACAAGGGTATGGGGGGAAGAGTTAAATGGGTGAGGGGTATTATGGAGGGCACTTGTGATGAGCACCGTGTAGTGTATGCAGGTGAGGATTCACTAAATCCTACCCCTGAAGCGAATATTCCATGGCATTTGAACTAACTGGAATTTAAGTAAGAGAAGAAAGGAAAAAGTGTTCTGCTTCATGAAGAGTGAGGTAAAATTGTAGTGATTTGCAGTGTACTATTCTATAGAGGATAGATGTAAAACACCCTGTTGTAGGATACACTAGTTGCTTATCACATAAGGAGTCCTCAGAAAGCTGCAATGGAAGATTCAGATCTCAGAGCATGTTCATGTTCCACTGATATGTTACAGTTTGCACAGGTAGGAAAGGAGGTGGAGAGAAAGGCAACAGAAGGGGAAAGTAGGTGTGAACCTTTCATTAGTTAGCGTTATAGCTTTCTCATGAAAGCCTTGCGCCAGTGTGATTTTGGAAGCAGAGGGGGAATCTGGGAGCTTTGCAGGAGACGGGGGAGTTCCAGGTCTGGGTAAAGCTGACAGGGGTCTCAGAGGAGAGCTGAATGCATTCTGCAGCAGGGTGTGGGCAGGGTGGGCTCCAGGGGTGGCTTTGGGTCTCCTGGGTGAGAGGTGTGACAGGTGAGTGCTGTGTGCAAGTTCCTGCCTGAGGACAACTGAGGCACAGGTGGAGAGCTGGCAGAGAACCTTCTTCTGGGCCACCAGCCTCACCCAACACACACAGCCTCATCTTCTGTCCCTGTCACTCCAATTCAGACTTCTCCGAGGGTGAGTGAGAACACATCCAGAGCATTCTGAACAGAAGGGAAAGCATGTGCAAAGGCTCTGGGGCAGGAGAATTCCAGGTATGTCCAGGAGCAGCAAGAAGGCCCTGTGGCCACAGGAGACAGCTTAGGACATGAGCTCAGAGAGGTGACAAGGGTGACAGAAAGCCATTCCAGGGCTTTAGCCCCATGAGACGCTGTTTCACTGGGCCATCCTGGCTACAGTGTTGAGAACAGATGACAGAGGGTTGAAGATGGCAACGCAGGTCCATGACGAAACTTTTCCAGGAACTCAGGCACTGTGGACCAGACAGGTGGCCTTGGATGGAGTGGTTATTCCTATTCTGAGAACATTTTGAAGATGGAGCTCACAGGATTTGCTGATGGGTTAGCTATTAGGAACAGGAGAAAGGAGGAATTGGGGTAACTCCCAGCTGTTGTGGGTTGTCCTGATCGAGGGGAAGGAGAGGGTTTCTGGAGGTAGGAGGTAGTCCTTGTTCCGCATGCTGAGGAAGGTGCCTTTCCCGGTGGATCTGCTGAGGTTTGTGTCTGGGAGAACCTTTCACATCTCCTCCCTCAGCAATGCTCAAGTACAAGTATCCCCCACTTTTTAAACGTTCACAGTAAGACACAGGGCTTTCTTGAAAGAACTACGTTATTACCCAGCTTCAGTAAGAGGAAGAGACCTGAAGAGGATTTCCCTCTTATGAAAAAAGGTGAACAGTGAGAATCGCATTCAGCATCTGTTTTGGGGAGAAGCACGACAGAGGCAGCGTGCACCCTAACCAGCTCCTTCCGCTGGGAACCGCTCTCCGCATCCAGCCACCAGCACTTTGAATGGTGTCTGTGAGCCTCTGCTGTGCTTTATCTTCATTTATGCTGGGCCTCCCTTAGAAACTTGTGTGCTGAGGCCTAAGAAAAGCCAAAGAGAAGGAATTTTGGAGTCTGAGCACACTGTCTAATTGTTCCATGTAAATTAATGGCCATTCCTTCTTGACACCATTTCTGCTGTGCAAGGTTTCTCAGAAGCCCTGTACTTTCAAAGAGCAGGGAAACCTATACCCCATGCTGCAGGGTTAGTTTTAGTCTCCATGCTGGACAGAACATTTCATGACTGTCGGATTTTCTCACTCAAACATTGAGACTTTGACCACCTTCACCCGTTTCTACCACCCCATCCCCGAATCTGGCACCTACCAATCTGCTCTCAGTATCTATGCGTTCAGTATTTGTTTATTCCACGGGGAATGTACATGAGAGCATCTGGTATTGGGCTTTCTGTGTCTGAGTTACTTGGCATAAGTCCCCCAAGGTCTGTGTTTCCATGTCTGGTTCTTGTGAATAATGCTGCAGTGAATGTGGGAGTGTATCTGTCTTTTTGAGGCAGTATTTTTGTGTTCTCCAAATCAATACTCAGTAGAGCCATTACTGGGTCATGTGGTACTTGTATTTATTTTTTCAGGAACCTCCATATTGTTTGTCACAGTGGCTGCACCAATTTCCATTCGCACCAACAGTGCACAGTGTCTCCTCGTCTGCACACCCTTGACCCCACCTGGTGTCTGTCTCTGGGACAATTGCTGTTCCAACAATTGTGAGAGGATAGCCGATTGTGGGTTTGACTGATGTTTCCCTGACGATGATTAGTGATGTCGAACAACTTTTTCTGTCTGTTGACACCTGTGTGCCATCTTTGGAAAGTATCTATTCACATATTCCACCCATTTTTTTTATATAGTTTCTTCTTTGTTTTGATTTGTGTGAGTGTTGTGTGTATTTTGGATATTAGCCTCTTCTCACACATATGATTCGCAATATATTTTTTTATTGGGTCAGTGTCCTTTTAAGTTTTTGCTCGTTTCTGTTGCCGTGTGGAAGATTTCAGTTTGATGTTGTTCCACTTGTTTCTTTTTGTTTTGTTGCCTTTGCATTTGGTGTCCCATCTGAAGACTCTGCCAAAACCAATGTCGAGAGACTTAGTACCTGTGTCTTCTTGGAAGTTTATGGATTTAGGTCTTATGTTCAAATCATTCATCCATTAAAAATTTTGTGTGTGGTGTAAGAAAGTGACACAGTCCTTCCCTCATGGCATATCTCCTGCTGCTGTGTCGTAAGTTAGGATCATCTACGTGTGGATAAGTTTCTGAGCTTTCTGTTCTGTTCCACTGACCTGGTGTCTGTGTTTATGCCAGTACCATTCTGTTTTGATGACAACAGCTTTGTAATCTAGCTTGAAATCCAGGAGTGTGTTGACTGCACCTTTGTTTCTCCAGGTTGCTTTGGGTATTTGGGGTCTTTTGTGATTCCATACAAGTTTGAGGACTGTTTTCTATTTCCTCGAATAATGCCACTGGAATTCAGATAGGCATTTCATCACATCTGTCTATAGCTTTGGGTACGATGGACATGTTCACATAATTAACTCTTCCAGTTAAGAAGCATGGCGTATGCTTCCATTTGTTTGTGTTGCCTTCCAAATCTTTGACCCATACATTCTGCCCCCCTCAACACACATATTTTTCATTTCTTTTCTGCCATGTGTTGAGTGTACTATGTCTTTCTCATTCTTGGTTACTTTTATTTCTAGAATTTTTTTATGCAATTGTTAATGGCGTTGCTTTTTTAATTTCTCTTTGCGAAAGTGTGTCATCAGTATACAGAAATGCAAGAAGTTGGGTCATCTGGGTGGCTCCATAAGTGAAGCGTCTACCTTCAGCTCAGGTCATGATCCCAGAGTTCTGGGATCGAGACCCGTGTTGGGCTGCCTGCTTAGCGAGGGTCTGCTTTTCACTCTATCTGACACTCCCCCTGCTCTCGCTTTTTTTCTTCCTGTCAAATAAATAAATAAAATCTGAAAAAAAATTAAAGACAACAGGTCTCTGTATATTGACTATATCCTGCAGCTTTCTTGAATTTGTTTATTCTAACAGTTTTTTCGTGGAATCTTTCGGGATTTCATGTCATTTGCAAATAGTGACAGTTTTCGTGTATGGATATCATATCTTTCTCTTTTTTTAAAATGATGTTAGTCACCCTACAGTACTTCATTTGTTTTTGATGTAGTGTTCCATGATTCATTGCTTGCATATAACACCTAGTGCTCATTATGACACGTTCCCTCCTTTTCTTTAAAAGAATTTATTTATTTATTTTACAGAGATAGAGACAGCCAGCGAGAGAGGGAACACAAGCAGGGGGAGTGGGAGAGGAAGAAGCAGGCTCACAGCGGAAGAACCTGATGTGGGGCTCGATCCCATAACGCTGGGATCATGCCCTTAGCCGAAGGCAGACGCTTAACCGCTGTGCCACCCAGGTGCCCCAACACATGCCCTCCTTAATACCCATCACCAGGATAACCCATTCCCCTTCCCTTCCCTTTCTGCAACCTTCAGTTTGTTTCCCAGTGTCAGTAGTCTCTCATGGTTCATCTCCGCCTCTCATTACCCCCTTCACTTTTCCCTTCCTTCTCCTAATGTCCTCCATGCTATTCCTTCCATTCCACATAGGAGTGAAACCATGTGATAATTGTCTTTCTCTGCTTGACTTAATTTCACTTAGCATAATCCCCTCCTGGTCCATCCACGTTGGTGCAAATGGTGGGTATTCATCCTTTCTGATGACTGAGTAATATTCCATTGTATAGATGAACCACATCTTCTTTGTCCATTCATCTGCTGAAGGACATCTTGGCTCCTTCCACAGTTTGGCTATTATGGACATTGCTGCTATGAACATTGGGATACAGGTGCCCCTTCTTTTCATTACTCTGTGTCTATGGGGTCAATTCCCAGTACTGCAATTGGTGGGTCGTAGGATAGCTCTGTGTTTAACGTCTTGAGGAACCTCCATATTGTTTTCAAAAGTGGCTGTACCAGCTTGTGTTCTCACGAGTAGTGTAAGAGGGCTCCCCTTTCTCCACATCCTCTCTGACTTTTTTTTATTTCCTGTCTTGTTAATTTTTTTTCAAGATTCTATTTCTTTATTCCACAGAGATAGAGACAGCCAGCGAGAGAGGGAACACAAGCAGGGGGAGTGGGAGAGGAAGAAGCAGGCTCATAATGGAGGAGCCTGATGTGGGGCTCGATCCCATAATGCCAGGATCATGCCCTGAGCCGAAGGCAGACGCTTAACCACTGTGCCACCCAGGTGCCCTCTGCCTTGTTAATTGTAACCATTCTAACTGGTGTAAGGTGGTATCTCATTGTTGTTTTGGTTTGTTTTTGCCTAATGGCAAGTGATGTGGAGCATTTGTTCATGTGTCTGTTGGCCATTTCTTTGTCTTCTCTGGAGAAGTATCTCTTTGTGTCTTCTGCCCTTTTTTGGGGTGTCAAGTTTGAGGAGTTCTTTATAGATCTTGGATACCAGCCCTTTATCTGTAATATCATTTGCAGATATCTTCTTCGATTCCATAGGTTGCCTTTTTGTTTTGTCGATCGTTTGCTTTGCCGAGCAGAAACTTTTTATCCTGATGAAGTGCCAATAGTTCATTTTTACTTTTATTTCCTTTGCCTTTAGAGATGTGGCTTGCAAGAAGTTGTTGTGTCCAAGGTTGAAGAGTTCTTTTGATTTTGATATGAGACAGGAATCCATTATCTTATTTTCCTGATTGTATTCGAGTCCTCTGTCTTTCTTGGTGAGTCTAGATAAGTTTGTCAGTTTTGTTTATCTTTCCAAAAAGGCAGCTCTCATTTACATTGGTTGTTTGTTTGTTTGTTTGTTTTTGTCTTTTTAGTCTCTGTTGGATTTATTTATGCATTCCTTTTTGTTATTTCCTTATTTCTACTAATTTGGGGCTTTGTTTGTTGTTGTTTTTTTTCTACTTCTTTACCACATATCAGGTTGTTTATTGGAGAGCATTCTCATGGATTGATGAAGAGTTGAATTTCTATGAATGTCCCCCATAAAGCTACTTTGGTGCATCCCATAAGTTTTTGTAGGTTGTCTTTTTTATCAGTGTCAAGGTACTTCTAAAATTTTTTTGATTTCTTCTTTGACTGTTGGTTGTTTGGTAGCATGTTGTTAAATCTCTACATATTTTTTAAAGATTATTTAAGTATCTGACAGAGAGTGAGACAGCGAGAGAGGGAACACAAGCAGGGGGGTGGGAGAGGGAGAAGCGGGCTTCCCACTGAGCAAGGAGCCTGATTCGGGGCTAGATCCCAGGATGCTGGGATCACGACCTGAGCTGAAAGCAGATCCTTAACGACTGAGCCACCCAGGCCCCCCAATCTCCACCTATTTTTGACTGTCCCATTTTTTTCTTGAGACTTATTTCTAGTTTCATATCATAGTGGTTGGACAGGATTTGAAGCAGAAGGTGAACAGAGCATTCAGATGAAAGGTTTGTTTCCTGGAGGGTTTTCTGAGGGCAGACCATGGGTTCCGTGAGGACGGAGGAAGGTTATGTGAGACGGGGGATGGGGTTAACCGTTGTTAGAATTACTGACTACTACCATGTAGGCTGTGTGTTACCGTTCACACCATAGTCCTCAAGGACTTGTACTTCATTAGAAATGTTTTCTAGGAGGTGTAGGCATAGCCTTCACTTAAAGAAAGGTGCCATGTGGGTTCATGGCATGACCCCAGGTCAGCAACCAGGATGTATGGTATTGTGGGGGATCAGAACCAGGCTTTCTGTGGGAAGTGATGGAAATAGGGTATGGTGAGCTCCATGACCATAGGTGAGGTTCAGAGTGACTCACTGGGTGTTGGGTTCTGTGGATCTGTCTCATCAGGTGCTGTGGAATTCAGGGACACCCTCCTGTCTGTGGATTTGTGTGGAGACAGGTAGACATTAGTGTCTGGCCAGGCATGAGGGTTGCACTGGACCACCACCAGAGGTGCAGCGTGCGTGGGAGCCACTGCTTGGTTTCCACGAAAGCTGACCAGGGTCTGTGACCGTGATTCCTAGCAGCTGCAAGGGGAGAGGAGGCCGGGGGTGGTGCACCTTCCTAGAGTTGTGGTCAGGACTAGTCTGGAGCCCACTCAAGTCAGCCACACCTGGCACAGAAGATACCCAGAAAGCATAGCCATGGGCACTGCTCCCATGGCACTTTCGGGCCGGCTCCATGCTGCCACCTCCTGCTTTTCATCATCATCTTCAAGGTCATGTGCCTGTGCTCTTGCCTCATGGCCTCCAGGGTATTGTCCGTCCTCCTTCTGGCCCTCGTCCCTGGTGTGCTGTGCAGTCCGATGCCAGGGTAGCCTTCTCGAGACAATCATCTGGCCCTGATGGAACACTTCCATGGATCTCGTGTGATGCAAGGATGATGCCCTGCCCTGGAAGGCGGCTGCAGGTCCCCAATCAGGAGAGCCATGTCTCCCTTTTCAGCATGGCCTGCCCTCCCCTCAGTCTTCTTCAGGGAAGCTCTCCCCACTTCCTGAGATGACAGCTCTGAACTTAAAAATGAATGTTATTTTACATATCTCTATGCCTTAGTTCATCCATGGCATGTCTTTCAACTGCGTTAGTGGGTTTTTTTTAGCAGTTCTGAAAGGCTGTCTGCTCAAGGAGGGGAGGACCTGGGTGGGGCAGCTTTCCCTCTCATCTCCCTGAGCATGTCTCTGAGCCCTGGGGCCAGCTGTCCCACTGAGGATTGAAGGACCCGAGCCAGCCCTTCCTGAGCCCAGGCTGTGTCAGCTCATAGACTGATGCATGTCGGAGCGGTGGGCAGCTGGCATGGGCCAGGGGCAGGCAGTGTCTCCTTCTCATTCCTTTCCTCCCTTCCTCCCAGAGGTAGCTCAGATCAGCCTTCAACCCTTGCATCTCCAGATCCCTTGACCTGTGCCTCCTGTGTTCAACTGGTGACCTTGGAGTTCTGCATGGATTCTACCTCCTGTACCCTCTCCCGTAGCAGTTCTTGGATCAGGGGAGGGGTCGGACCCTTGTCTGCTTTTGGTCTTCTTCCTGTCCCTCACCAAGCCCACCCACCTTTGCATCTTCTATGTATGTGCTTGGAAGCAAGCCCATCCACAGGGAACCTATTAGCCAAATGGATCCAGGCAATGAACATTGAAGTAGAGATCCAGGATCCATAATAAACCTGCTCTGAAACCTGTCCCAAAGTCTGTGACTCTCTCACACTGAAACAGAAACAATAATAGCTTTCTGGACTGTGAAGTGACATGTGTCTCTACTTCCAATCTTGAATGCATAGGTGCTCCCGTGGGCTGGGATCCACAGTAAGAACTCAGTGAAATCTGAATTTGAGGCATGGAGTGAATAATTATTGTAGAGTGAATCCTCCCAAATAGGGCTTATGCACATTGCACAGGAAAAGCTTTTTCAAAGAGGTTCCTGGAAGAAAAATCTTTTTTAAAAATTTATTTTAATTTCAGTAGAGCTAACATACAGTGTTACATTCGTTTCAGGTGTACAATAGAGTGATTCAGTAATTCTATATATTACTCAGTGGTCATCAAGAAAAGTGTCCTCTTAATCCCCTTCATCTATTTCACTTATCCCTCTATTCCCCCTCCTCTCTGGTAACCATCCGCTTGTTCTCTATTGTTAAGAGTTTGTATTTTGGTGTGTCTCCTTTTTCTCTTTTAGTTATTGATTTTTGTTTGTTTCTTAAATTCCCCATAAGAGTGACATTGTATGGGATTTGTCTTTCTCTGACTGACTGATTTTAGTTAGGATAATACTCGCTAGCTCCATCCATGTGGCTGCAAATGGCAAGGTTTCATTCTTTTTCAAGCCGAGTAATTCTACATTGTGTGTTTGTATGTGTGTGTGTGTGTGTGTGTGTGTGTGCGTGTGTGTGTGTGTGAATACACACATCTATCATCTCATTTGTCAATTTTTCTACAGATACTTGGGTTGCTTCCATATTGTGATATTGTAAATAATGGTGCAAGAAACATAGGGGTGCATGTATCCTTTGAAGTTACTGTTTTCCTATTCTTTGGATAAATACGAGTAGTGTGATTGTTGGATCGTAGGGTAGTTCTATATTTAATTTTTTGAGGAACCTTCATACTGTTTTCCACGGTGGCCACCACAGTTTGCATTCCCACCCACAGTTCGTGAGGATTCCCTTTTATCCACATCCTCCGAACACCTGCTCTTTGTTGTGCTTTTGATATTAGCCATTCTGACAGGTTTGAGGTATTACCTCATTGTCCTTTGGATTTATATTTTCCTGATGATGGGTGATGGTGAACATCTTTTCACGGGACTGTTGGCCATTTGTATTTCTTCTTGGAGAAATGTCTGTCCATGTCTTCTGCCTATTTTTTAACTGTATTATTTGTTTTTTGGGGGTCGAGTAGTATCAGTTGTATATGTTTTGGACACTATCCCTTTATTGCATATGATCATTGCAAATATCTTCTCCCTTTGAATAGGTTGTCTTATTATTTTTTCGTTTTCATTGTTCTTCTGCCGTGTGGAAACTTTTTATTTTGCTGTATTCCCAATAGTTTATTTTTGCTTTCATTTCCTTTGCCTCAGGAGACAGTCCAGAAAAACATTGCTATGGTCCATATCAAGAAGTTACTGTGTTCCCTCCTGTAGTATTTTTATGGATTCAGGTCTAATATTGAGGTCTTGAAACTGTTTTGTGTTTGTCTGTATTTTGTAAGAAAGCAGTCTAATTTCATTGTTTTGTGCGTAGCTGTCTAGTTTTCCCAACACCATTTGTTGTAGAGACTGACCTTTTCCCTTTTGATATCGTTGCTTGCTTTGTGGAAGATTCATGGACCGCATAATTGTGGGTTTCTGTCTGAACTTGTATCCTGTTACTTTGGTCGCTGTGTCTATTTTTGTGCCGTACTGTCTTCTTAGGATGACTGCAGCTTTGTAGTATAACCTGAAATCTGAAATTGTGAGTCCTCCAGCTTTGTTTTTCTTTTCCACATTGCACTGGCTGTTTGGAATCTTTAGTGGTTCCATACAAATGTTTAGGATTGTTTATTTGAGGTCTTTTGTTCTTTAATTTAAATTCAATTAGCCAACTTACAGTACATCATTCGTTTCAGATATAGTCTTCAATAAATTGTCAGTCGTGTGTAACACCCAGTGCTCATTGTATCGTGTGACCTCCTTAGTGCTACTCACCCAGTTACCCCCCCCCCAACTTCTCCTCCAGCAATCATCAGTTTCTTGCGATAGTTAAGAGTCCATCATGGGTTTTCTCCCTCTCTGATGACTTCCCATTCTATTTTCCCTTCCTTCCCCTATGGTCTTCTTCCTTGTTTCTGATATTCCACATAGGAGTGAAAGCATATGATCATTGTCTTTCTTTCATTGACTTATTCCACTCAGCATAATACCCTCCAGCTCCACCCAGGTCGGTGTGATGGTAAGTATTCATCCTTTCTGATGGCTGAGTAATATTCCATTATATATATCATCCACATCTTCTTTATCCATTCATCTATCCATGGTCATCTGCACTCCTTCCACAGTTTGTCTATTATGGATATTGCTGCTATGAACACTGTGGTGCATGTGTCCCATCTTCACTACCTCTGTCTGTTTGGGGTAAATACCCAGTAGTGCAATTGCTGGGACATAGGGTAGCTTTATTTATAACTTCTTGAGGAAACTCTGTACCATTTTCAAGAGTGGCTGTACCAGACTGCATTCGTACAGGGGTGTAAGAGGGTTCCTGTTTCTCCACATCCTCTCCAACATGTATAGTTTCATGTCTTCTTATTTTTAGATATTCGGCCTCGTGTGATATGGCATCTATAGGGGTTTAGATTTGCATTTCCCTGAAGCCAAGTGATATGAAGCATTTATGCATGTATCTTTTGGTCACCAGTACGTCGTCATCAGTGAAATGGCTTCCCATTTTAATCCATCTCAAGACCTAAAGCTGGGTAAGGCACTGAAGCTGGATGATGCCATCGGTTTGAAGTGTGGAGAATTTCAAAAGATCTCCATGGAGAGCAAGTTTAAAGGTCAGTGTGAAGCTACTAATTGGATCCGGGGAGTTCTCTGAAAGTGGGGGTTCCCTGGGATGGGCTAAGGGGGGCCCTCCGATTTTCTTATGAATCCTTGCTGCAGCCCCAAATGGACAGTTTCCTGCTGTGGGGCAGGCTGAGTCCTCTAGTCGTGCAGAGGTGAGCCCAATGCCTGGTACCTTGGAGGCAGGCAAACGGGGAGGGACCCTCAGCAGAAGACCCAGTGTTAGGTTAGACCTCAAGAGAGAGCAGGTCCGAACTGCCCAGTGCTCAGAGAACTCCCAGGCCGACTGAGATGAGGGCACAAGGGCGGGTGAGTGTGAGCCTTCGGGTTTCATCCAGAAGGGCCCACAAAGGTCGGGGTTCACCAGAAGGGGCTCTCAAGGGATGCCCCAATTCTCTTGCCCTGCATGCTCTGTTGTGCCCCAAAACGGTACAGTTTCCTGTGGGATGAAGGCTGAGTCCTACTGTGGGGCTTGGGTGTCCCCAATCCCCCGGAGTGAGGTGCCAGGACCCTGGGAGGGGCCCCTCTGTGGCCAACCTAGGGTAAGGGTTAGGGTCCAGGAGCCCGGCAGGGACAATCTGCAGGCTGTGAGGCGAGCTCTGTGGAGGGCTGAGAGGAGGCCATGGGGGAGGGTGATCATGGGCCTCAGGGTTGGGGCATGGGGGGCTGCCAAAAGTGGGGATGGGCTCCGGGGGCCTCCTCAAGTTCTCGTGCCCTGTAGGCTCCGTAGAGCCCCAAGGGGCACGGTTTCCTGTCGGGTGGCAAGCTGAGTCCTGCGGTGGAGCACAGGTATCCCAATTCCCCAGGGCTGCGGTGTAAGGCTCCAGGGGAGGCCCCCAAACCCGCGGCCGACCTAGGGTTAGGGTTAGGCCCCAGGAGACCCGCAGGCCCCATCTGCTGGCTGTATGGCAAGCTACATGGGCTGAGGTGAGGGTGTGGGGAGGGTGAGCGTGGGCCTCAGGGTTGGGGTGCGGGAGGCCGCCAAAGTTCGCTGGTGGCTCAGGAGGGCCCTCCTGTTTCTCCTGTCCTGAATACTCTATGGCCTCCCAAGGTGCACTGAGTCCTGCTGTGGGGCTCAGGTGTCCCGAATCCCCGCGGCTGCAGCTCCAGGCTCCTGGGGAGGGGCCCCTCCACAGATGAACTAGGGTTAGGGTTGGGGCCCAGGAACCCCGCAGGCCAGATCTGCCCACTATGTGGCGAGCTCCACCGCGGGCTGAGGTGAGGGTGCAGGGTGGGTTGAGCATGGGCTTCAAGGTTGGGTTTAGGGATCCCCGATGTTCGCCGGGGGCTCTGGGCGCCCTCCTGGTACTCCTGCCCTGAATGCTCTACAGCCTCCCAAGGGGCATGGTTTCCTGTGGGCTGGCAGGCTTTGTCCTGCAGTGGGGCTCAGGTGTCCCCAGTCCCTGGGGCTGCGGCACCGGGCCCCAGGGGAGGGGCCCTACCCAGCCGACCTAGGGTCAGGTCTAGGCCCCAGGAACCCGGCAGGCCTGATCTGCCGGCTCTGCAACGAGCTCGGTGACAAGCTGAAGGGAAGGCGTGGGGCGGGATGAGCGTGGGCCTCAGGGCTGGGGTGTAGAGGGCCGCCGAGGATCGCTGGGGGCTCAGGGGGCCCCTACCAGTTCTCCTGCATGGGATGCTCTGCGGCACCCCAAGGGGCATGGTTTCCTGACGGGTGGAAGGCTGAGTCCTGTGGTGGGGCTCAGGTGAACCCAATCCCCGGGGTTAGGGTACGGATTAGAGTACGGGTTAAGGTTAGGTTATGGGTGAGGGTAGGGGTTAGGGTTAGGGTAAGGAGAGGGTACGGGTTACGGTTGGGTTTAGGGGTTACAGGTTAGAGGTTATGGGTTAGGGTACAGATTAGGGTTTAGGGTACGGCTAGGGTTTAGGGTTGGGTTTAGGGTTAGGGTTAGGGTTGGAGTCTGGGTTAGGTTTAGGTTATGGGTTAGGGTTAGTGTACAGGTTAGGGTACGCATTAGGGTACGGGTTAGGGTACGGGTTAGGGTACGGTTTAGGGTAACTGTTGACGTACGGATCAGGGTATAGTTTAGGGTACGGGTTAGGGTTAGGATACGGGTTAGGGTTAGGGTACAGTTTAGGGTCATGTTACAGGTTAGGTTATGGTTTAGGGTTAGGGTGAGGGTTAGGGTACGGGTTAGGGATAGGGATAGGGTATGGTTTAGTGTTAGGGTATGGGTTAGGGTACGGGTTAGGGTATGGGTTACGGTTAAGGTAAGGGTACTGGTTAGGGTTAGGGTATGGGTAGGGTTAGGGAACGGGTTATGGTACGAGTTAGGGTATGGGTTAGGGTCAGGGTTTAGGGTTTAGGTTTAAGGTTAGGATATGGGTTAGGGCACTTGTTAGGGTTACGGTTAGGTTTAGGGTACGGTTTATGTTACGGGTTAGGGTACACTTTAGGGTTAGGGTTAGGGTACGGGTTAGGGTACAGGTTAGAGTACGTGTTAGGGTCACGGTTAGGGTTAGGGTACAGGTTAGGGTTAGGGTTAGGGTACGGGTTAGAGTTAGGGTTAGAGTATGGGTTAGGGTACGGGTTAGGGTTAAGTTTAGGGTTAGGTTACGGGTTAGGGGTAGGGTTAGCTGAAGGGGTAGGGTTAGGGGTAGTGTTAGGGGTATGGTAGGGGTCGGGGTAGGGTTAGGGTTTAGGGTTATGGTTTGGGATTTGGGGTTAGTGGTTAAGGTTAGGGTTTAGTGTTTTGGGATTTCGGGATTAGGGTTAGGGGTTAGGGTTTAGGGTTTAGTGTTAATGTTAGGGTTTTGTGTTTAAGGATTAGGGTTTAGGGTTAGGTTTAGGGTAGGGTTAGAGTTATGGTAAGGGTTACGGGTTAGGGTTAGGGTTAGGGTATAAGGTTTTGGGTTTCAGCTTAGGGGTTAGGGTTTAGGTTTAGGGTTAGACGCCAGTAGGCCAGCCGGACCGATGCGCTGGCTGTGCGGCGAGTGGAGGAGTGGGCCGAGGTGAGCGCGCTGGCAAGCAGGAGTATGGTATCCAGCTTTTTGGCGCAGGGACCTTTGAATGTCCCTAGAGGCTCGGAGGACCCTGCCTTTTCTCCCGCCCTGAATGACCGGCGGCGCCCCTAGTGGCCCGGGTGGCGGCGGGGCGGCAGGGTGAGTCTGGCGCTGTGGCTTGGGGGTCATCAATCCCCGGTGTTGGGGCGACAGGCCCCTTGGAAAGGGCCCCTCGGGGGCCAACCTAGGGTTAGGGTTAGCCCCCAGGATCCTGGCAGGCCCCATCTGCTTGCTGAGCGGCGAGCAGAGGGGCGGGCCAAGGTGAGTGCGCTGGCGAGCGGGAGCCTGGGCCCAAGCGTTTTGGAGCGGGGGGCCTTCGGATGTCACCGGGGGCTCGGAGGGCCCTGCCCGTTCTCTCGCCTGAATGACCGGCGGCGCCCCTAGTGGCCCGGGTGATGGCGGGGCGGCAGGTTGAGTCCAGTGCTGAGGCTCGGTCTTCCCTATACCCGAGGTTGCAGTGCCAGGCCCCTTGGGAAGGGCCCCTCTGGGGCCGATGTAGGGTTAGGGTTAGCCCTCAGGAGGCCGGCAGGCCCGATCCACCGTCTTGAGGCGAATGGAGTCGCGGTCTGAGGTGAGGGTGCTGGCGAGTGGAGCGTGGGCCCCAGCGTTTTGGTGCTCGGGGCCTTCAAAGTTCACCGGGGCTCAGAGGGCCCTGCCCGTTTTCCCGCCCAAAATGACAGGTGGCGCTCTAGCACCACTGGTGTAGGCAGGGCAGCAGGGTGAGTCAGGCGTTATGACTCAAGGGTCCCCAATCCCCGGCGTTGTGGTGGCAAGCCCCTTCGGAGGGGCTCCTCTGGTGCAGCCCTAGGGTTAGGCTTAGCCCCCTGGAGGCCAGCAGGCCCGATCCGCCAGCTGTGCAGAGAGCGGAGGGGCGGGCTGAGGTGAGGGCGCTGGTGAGCTCCAGCGTGGGCCCCAGCGTTTTGGCGTGGATGGCCTTCAAAAGTCACCGTAGTCTCAAGGGCCCTGCCCATTCTCCCACCCTGAATGACCAGCGATGCCCCAGCGGGCCCGATATCGACGGGGCGGCAGGGTGAGTCTGGCGCTGCGGCTCGGGTGTCCCCAATCCCCGGCCTTGGTCAACAGTCCCCTTGGGAGGGGCCCCTCGGGGACTGTTCTAGGGTTAGGTTAACCCCCAGGAGGCCAGCAGTCCCGATCCGCCGGCTGTGCAGTGAGCAGAGGGATTGACCGTGGTAGGGCGCAGTCGAGCGGTAGCGTGGGACCCAGCGTTTTGGCGTGGGGGGCCTTCTTATTTCACTGGAGGCTCGGAGAGCCCTGCTGGTTATCCCGCCCTGAATGCCCAGCGGCGCCCCCAGCGGCCCGTGTGGCGGCGGGGCGCAGGGTGAGCCCGGCGCTGGGGCTTGCGGGTCCCCAATCCCTGCCATTGAGGCACCAAGCCTCTTGGGAGGGGCCCCTCTGGGGCCCACCTAGGGTTACGGTTAGCCCCGAGGAGCCCGGGAGGCCGGATCCACCAGCTGTGTGGCTAGAGGGGGGTCGGGCAGAGGTGAGGGCGCTGTAGAGTGGGAGCGTGGGCCTCAGCGTTTTGGCACGGGGGACCTACGAATGTTGCCGGGGGCTCGGAGGGCCCTGACCGTTCCCCCACCCTGAATGACTGGCGGCGCCCCAAGTGGCCCGGGTGGCGGCGGAGGGGCAGGTTGAGTATATCGCTGGGGCTTAGGGGTCCCCAATCCCCGGCATTTTGGCGCCAGGCCCCTTGGGAGGGGCCCCTCTGGGGCCGACCTAGGGTTAGGCTTAGCCCCCTGGAGGCCAGCAGGCCCGATCCGCCAGCTGTGCGGCAAACAGGGGGGCGGGCTGAGGTGAGGGCGCTGGCGAGCGGGAGCGTGGGCCCAAGCGTTTTGATGCGGGGGGCCTTCGAAGGTCACCGGGGGCTCGGAGGGCCATGCCCGTTCTCCCACCCAGAATGACCGATGGCGCCCCTAGCAGCCCGGGTGCCAGCGGGGCGGCAGGGTGAATCCAGAGCTGGGGCTCGGGGATCCCCAATCCCCGGCGTTGCGGCGCCAGGCCCCTTGGGAGGGGCCTCTCGGGGGCAGACCTAGGGTTATTGTTAGCCTCCAGGAGGCTGGCAGGCCCGATTTGCCGGCTGTGCGGCCAATGGAGGGGCGGGCGGAGGTGAGGGCGCTGGGGAGAGGGAGCGTGGGTCCAAGCATTTTGGAGCGGGGGGCCTTCAAAGGTCGCTGGGGGCTCGGAGGGCCCTACCCGTTCTCCCACCCTGAATGACCGGCGGCGCCCCTAGCGACCGGGTGGCGGCAGGGCGGCAGGGTGAGTTCGGCGCTGGGGCTCAGGGGTCCACAATTCCCAGTGTTGCGGTGCCAGGACCCTTGGGAGGGGCCCCTCGGTTTCCAACCTAGGGTTAGGGTTAGGTCCCAGGAGGCCAGCAGGCCCGATCCACCGCCTGTGTGGAGAGCGGAGGGGCGGGCCGAGGTGAGGGCGCTGGGGAGCAGGAGCATGGGCCCAAGCGTTTTGACCCGGAGGGGCTTTGAAAGTTGCCGGGTGCTCGGAGGGCCCTGCCCATTCTCCCACCTTGAATGACCGGTGGTGCCCCTAGCGGCCCGGGTGTGGCGGGGTGGCAGGGTGATTCTGGTGCTGGGGCTCGGGGGTGCCCAATTCCCACCATTGCGGTGCCAGGCCCCTTGGGAAGTGCCCCTCAGGGGCCGACCTAGGGATAGTGTTATCCCCCAGGAGGCCGGCAGGCCTGTTCTGCCGGTTGTGCGTCGAGCGGAGGGGTGGGCCGAGGTGAGGGCGCTGACGATCGGGAGCGTGGGCCCAAGCATATTGGCGCGGGGAGCCTTCGAATGTCGCCGGGGGCTCGGAGGGCCCTGCTCGTTCTCCCACCCTGAATGCCCAGCGGCAGGGTGAGTCCGGCACTGGGACTCGGGGGTCCCCATTCCTGTCTTTGCAGCGCCAGGCCCCTTGGGAGGGGCCCCTCGGGGGCCGACCTAGGGTTAGGGATAGCCCCCAGGAGGCCGGCACGCCTGATCCGCCGACTGTGCGGCGAGCGGAGGAGTGGGCTGAGGTGAAGGCGCTGGTGAGCGCGAACATGGGCCTAAGCATTTTGGTGCGGGGGAGCCTTCGAAAATCGCCGGGGGCTCGGAGTGCCATGCCCGTTCTCCCGCCCTGAATGACCCGCGGCACCTGTTGCATCCCGGGTGGCAGCGGGGTGGCAGGTTGAGTCCAGCGCAGGGGCTCGGGGGTACCCAGCCCCGGCGTTGCGGCGCCAGGCCCCTTGGGAGGGGCCTCTCAGGGGCCGAGGTACGGTTAGGGTAGGCCCAGAGGAGGCCGGCAGGCCTGATCCGCCGGCTGTGCGGTGAGCAGAGGGGCGGGCAGAGGTGATTCTGCTGGCGAGCGGGAGTGTAGGCCCAGGAGTTTTGGCGCGGGGGTCCTTCGAAGGTCGCCAGGGGATCAGAGGGCCCTGCACATTCTCCCGCCCTGAATGACTGGTAGCTAACCTAGCGGCCCAGGTGGAGTAGGTGCGGTAGGGTGAGTCGGGCGCTGCACTCGGGGGTCCCCAATCCTCGGCGTTGGGGCGCCAGGCCCCTTCGGAAGGGCTCTAGGGGGCCTACCAAGCATTACTGTTAGCCCCCAGGAGGCCGGCAGACCCGATCTGCTGGCTATGTGACAAGCAGAGGGGCAGGCCGAGGTGAGGGCGCTGTCGAGAGGGTGCGTGGGCCCAAGCGTTTTGGCGTGGGGAGCATTCAAAGTTGCCGGAGGCTCAGAGCGCCCTTCCCGTTCTACCGCGCTGAATACCCGACGGCGCACTTAGTGGCCCGGGTTGCAGAGCGGCAGCAGGGTGAGTCCGGTACTGGGGCTTGGGGTTCCCCAATCCCTGGTGTTGCGGTGCCAGGCCCCTTGGGAGGGGCCCCTCGGGGCCGACCAAGGATTAATGTTAGCCCCCAGGAGGCCAGCAGGCCCGATCCGCTGGCTGTGAGGCAAGCGGAGGGGTGGGACCAATGAGGGCACTTGAGAGCGAGAGCGTGGCCCCAAGCGTTTTGGCGCGGGGGGCCTTCAAAGGTCATCGGGGGTTCGGAGGGCCCTACCCGTTCTCCTGCCCGGAATGACCGGCGGCACCCCTAGCGGCCCGGGGGGCGGCAGGGCGGAATGGTGAGTCCAGCGCTGGAGCTCGGGGGTCCCCAATCCCCGGCGTTGCGGCCCCAGGTGCCTTGGGAGGGGCCCCTCAGGGGCCGACCTAGGGATAGGATTAGTCCCAAGGAGGCCGGCAGGCCCGACTCCCCGGCTGTGCGGCGAGCAGAGGGGTGGGCCGAGGTGAGGTCGCTGGCGAGCGGGAGCGTGGTCCCAGGCATTTTGGCATGGGGGTCTTCGAATGTCACCGGGGTCTTGGAGGGCCCTGCCCTTTCTCTCATCCTGAATGACCGGCGGTGCCCCAAGCTGCCCGGGTGTTGGCTGGGCGGCGGGGTGAGTCTGGTGCTGGGGCTGGGGGTCCCCAATCTGCGACGTTGCTGCACCAGGCCCTTTGGGAGGGGCCCCTCGGGGGCTGACCTATGGTTAGGGTAGACCCCAGGAGGCCGGCAGGCCCGATCCTCCAGCTGTGCGGCAAGCGAAGTGGTGTGCCGAGGTGAGGGTGCTGGCGAGCGGGAGCGTGGGCCCAAGCGTTTTGGCATGGATTGCCTTCGAATGTCGCCGGGGGCTCGGAGGGCCCTGCCCCTTCTCCCTCCCTGAATGACCGGCGGCGCTCCAGGCGGCCCGGGGTGGTGGGGGAGGCGGGAGGGTGAGTCTGGCACTGGTCCTCGGGGGTCCCCAATTCCCGGCGCTGTGGTGCCAGGTGCCTTAGGAGGGGCCCCTTGGGGGCCGACCTATGCTTAGGGTTTACCCCCAGGAGGCCGGCAGGCCCGAACCGCCACGTATGTGGCCAGCGGAGGGGCGGGCGGAGGTGAGGCCGCTGGCGAGCAGGAGCATGGGCCCTGGCGTTTTGGCGCTGGGGTCCTTCGAAGGTTGCCGAGGGCTTGGAGGGCCCTGCCCGTTCTCCCGCCCTGAATGACCGGAGGCTCCCCTAGCGGCCCGGGTGGCGGTGGGTCGGCAGGGTGAGTCTGGCCTTGTGGTTGGGGGGTCCCCAATCCCTGGGGTTGCTGTGCCAGGCCCCTTGGGAGGGGCCCCTTGGGGGCCGAACTAGGGTTAGGGTTAACCTACAGGACGCCGGCAGGCCCTATCTGCCGGCTGTGTGATGAGTGGTAGGGCAGACCGAGGTGAGGGCGCTGGAGAGCGGGAGCGTGGGCCCAAGTGTTTTGGCGTGGGGGGGGGGGTCTTCGAGGTCCCTGGGGGCTTGGAGGGCCCTGCCTGTTCTGCCGCCCTGAATAACCAGGGGCGCCCCTATCAGCCAGGGTTGCAGCGTGGGGGCTGGGTGAGACTGGGGCTGGTGCTCGGGGGTCCCCAAAACCCGGCATTGTAGTGCCAGGCCCCTTGGGAGGGGCACCTCTGGGGTGCAGCTTGGGTTAGGATTAGCCCCCAGGAGGCCGGCAGCCCCGATCCGCCGGCTGTGCGGCGAGTGAAGTGGTGTGCCGAGGTGAGGGCGCTGGCGAGCGGGAGTGTTGGCCCAAGCGTTTTGTCGCGGATGGCCTTCGTAGTCGCCAGGGGCTCGGAGGGCCCTGCCCATTCTCCCGCTTGAATGACCGGTGGTGCCCCTAGCGGCCCGGGTGGCAGCAGGGCAGCCGGGTGTGTCCAGCGCTGAAGCTCGGGGTTCCCCAATCCCTGGTGTTGCGGCTCTAGGCCCCTTGCTAGGGGCCCCTAGGGGGCCAACCTATGGTTAGATTTAGCCCCCAGGAGGCCGTCAGCCTGATCCGACAGCTCTGCGGAGAGCGGAGAGGCGGACGGAGGTGAGGCCGCTGGCGAGCGGGAGCGTGGGCCCAGGCGTTTTGGCGCGGGGGTCCTTCGAAAGTCGCTGGGGGCTTGGAGGGCCCTGTACATTCTTCTGCCCTGAATGACAGGCGGCTTCCCTAGCGGCCCGGGTGGAGGAGGGGTGGTAGGGTGAGTCGGGCGCTGGGGCTTGGGGGTCCCCAATTCGGCGTTGGGGCGCCAGGCCCCTTTGGAAGGGCTCTAGGGGGCCGACCAAGCGTTACTGTTAACCCACAGGAGGCCGGCAGACCCGATCTGCTGGCTGTGTGGTGAGCAGAGGGGTGGGTCGAGGTGAGGGTGCTGGCAAGCGGGAGTGTGGGTTGAAGCGTTTTGGCGTGGGGGGCATTCGAATGTCGCTGGGGGCTCAGAGCACCCTTCCCGTTAAACCGCGCTGAATGCCCGACGGCGCACCTAGCAGTCCGGGTTGCAGAGGGGTGGCAGGGTGAGTCCAGTCTGGGGCTTGGGGGTCCCCAAACCCCGGCATTGCGGCGCCAGGCCCCTTGGGAAGGGCCCGTCGGGGGCCGACCTAGGGTTAAGTTTAGCCCTCAGGAGGCCGGCAGCCCCGATCACCCAGCTGTGCGGCGAGCGGAGGGGTGGGCCCAGGTGAGAGCGCTTGAGAGCAAGAACGTGGACCCAAGCATTTTGGCACGGGGGGCCTTTGAAGGTCATCGGGGGTTCGGAGGTCCCTACCCATTCTCCTGCCCTGAATGACCAGCGGCGCCCCTAGCGGCCCGGGGGTGGGGCGGGATGGCAGGGTGAGTCCAGTGCTGGGGCTTGGGGGTCCCAATCCCTGGCGTTGGGCAGCCAGGCCCTTTGGGAGGGGCCCCTCTGGGGCCTAGTTAGGGTTAGGGTTAGCCCCCAGGAGGCCAGCAGGCCCCATCCGTCTGCTGTGCGGCGAGCGGAGGGGCAGGCCGAGTGAGGGCGCTGCCTAGCGGGAGTGTGGGCCCAAGCTTTTTGGCGCGGGGGGCCTTTGATGTTTGCCGGGGGTTCGGAGGCCATGCCCATTCTCCCTACCTGAATGACCGGCGGCGCCCCTAGCGGTCTGGATGGCGGCGCGGCGGCAGGGTGAGACTGGCACTGGGGCTCGGGGGTCCCCATTCCAAGGCGTTGCGGCACCAGGACGCTTGGACAGGCCCCTTGGGTGCCGAACTTGGTTTAGGGTTAGCCCCCAGGAGGCTGGGAGGCCCGATTGGCCGGGTGTGCGGAGAGCGAAGTGGCATGCAGAGGTGAGGGCACTGGCGAGCGGGAGTGTGGGCCTAAGCGTTTTGGCACTGGGGGCATTCGAAAATGCTGGGGGCCCAGAGCGCCCTACCCGTTCTCCCGCCCTGAATGACGGGCGGGGCCCCTAGGGGCCGGCAGGGTCCCCAATCCCCGGCGTTGTGGGGCCAGGCCTTTGGAAGGGGCCCCTCGGGGTCCAACCTAGGGTTAGGGTTAGCCCCCAGGAAGCAGGCTGGCCCGATCCGCTAGCTGTTCGACGAGCATATGGCGACCCGAGAACAGGGCGCTGGCGAACGGGAGCATGGACCCAAACGTTTTGGGGCGGGGGGCCTTCTAAGTTCGACGGGGGCTCGGAGGCTGTGCCCATTCTACCTCCCTGAATGGCTGGCGATGCCCCTAGCGGCCCGCATCGTGGCGGGGCCGCAGGGTGAGTCCGGCGCTGGGGCTCGGGCATCCGTAATCTCCGGGGTTGCGGTGCAGGGCCGCTTGGAGGGGCCCCTCGGGTGCCGAGCTTGGTTTAGGGTTAGCCCCCAGGAGGCCCGCAAGCCCGATCGGCCAGGTGTGCGGCGAGCCAAGTGGCGTGCAGAGGTTAGGGCACTGGCAGCAGGAGCGTGGGTCTAAGTGATTTAGCACTGGGGCTTTCGAAAGTCGCTGGAGGCCCAGAGCACCCTACCCGTTCTACCGCGCTGAATGCCCGATGGCGCACCTAGCGGCCTGGTTGCAGAGGGGCATCAGGGTGAGTCCGGTGCTGGGGCCCAGGGGTCCCCAATCCCCGGCGTTGCGGCACCAGGCCCCTTGGGATTGGCCCCTCGGGGGCCAACCAAGGGTTATTGTTACCACCCAGGAGGCCAGCAGGCACGATCCACCACCTGTGCGGTGAGCGGAGGGGTGGGCCCAAGTGAGGGCACTTGAGAGTGAGAGCGTGGGCCCATGCGTTTTGGAGCGGGGGGGCCTTCGAAGGTCATCGGGGGATCGGAGAGCCCTACACGTTCTCCCGCCCTGAATGACCGGCGGCGCCCCTAATGGCCTGGAGGGTGGTGGGGCGGCAGGGTGAGTCCGGTGCTGGGGCTCGGGGGTCCCCAATCCACGGCATTGCGGCTCCAGGCCCCTTGGGAGGAGCCCCTTGGGGGCCGACCTAGGGTTAGGGTTGGCCCCAGGAGGCAGGCAGGCCCGATCCGCCAGCTGTGTGAAGAGCGGAGTGGCGGGCTGATGTGAGGGCACTGGCGAGAGGGAGAGTGGGCCTAAGCGTTTTGGCATGGGGGGGCCATCGAAGGTCGTCGAGGGCTCGGGGGCCCTGCACGTTCTCCCGCCCTGAATGACCGGGGGCGCCCCTAGGGGCCAGTAAGGGAGGGGCGGTAGGGTGAGTCCGGCGCTGGGGCTCGGGGGTCCACAATCCCTGGTGTTGCAGCACCAGGTGCCATGAGAGGGGCCCCTCCTGGGCCGACCTAGGGTTAGGGTTAGCCCCCAGGAGGCTGGCAGGCCCGATCGTCCAGCTTTGCAGTGAGCGGAGGGGCGGGCCAAGGTGAGGGCACTGACAAGCGGGAGAGTGGGTTCAAGCATTTTGATGCGGGGTGCTTTCGAAGGTCACCCGTGGCTCGCAGGGCCCTGCCCGTTCTCCCTCCCTGAATGACCGGGGCGCCCCTAGCGGCCCAGGGGGCGGTAGGGCGGGAGGGTGAGTCGGCGCTGGGGCTTGGGAGTCCCCAATCCCCGGTGTTGTGGCAATAGGAACCTGGGATGGGCCCCTTGGGGGCCCACCAACGGTTAGGGTAACACCCAGGAGGCTGGCCGTCCCGATCCACCGGCTGTGCAGGGAACAGAGGGGCGGACCGAGGTGAGGGCGTAGGCGAGCGGGAGCATGGGCCCAAGCGTTTTGGCGTGGGGGCCTTCGAAGGTCGCCAGGGGCTCGGAGGGATCTGCCCATTCTCCCTCCCTGAATGACCGACGGTGCTACTATCGGCCCGGGTGGCGGCGGGGCGACACGGTGAGTCCGGCGCTGCTACTCGGGGGTCCCCAATTCCAGGCATTGTGGTGCCAGGCCCCTTCGGAGGGGTCCCTCAGGGGCCAACCTAGGGTTATGGGTAGTCCTCAGAAGGAGGGCAGGCCTCATCTGCCGGCTCTGCGGCGAGCGGAGGGGCGGGCTGAGGGGAGAGCACTGAGGAGCGGGAGTGTGGGCTCAAGAGTTTTGGATGGGGGGCCTTCGAATGTCGCCGCAGGCTCAGAGGGCCCTGCCCGTTCTCCCGCCCTGAATGACCAGCGGCACCCTAGCGGCCTGGGTGGCGGTGGGGCACAGGGTGAGGCCGGTGCTGGGGCTCGGGGTCCCCAATCCCCAGCGTTGCAGCGCCAGGCCCCATGGGATGTGCCCTTTGGGCGCCGACCTAGGGTTAGGGTTAGCCCCCAGGAGGCCGGCAGGCCTGGTCCCCAGCTGTGGAGCAAGCGGAGGGGCGGGCCAAGGTGAGTGCGCTGGCGAGTGGGAGCATGGGCCCAAGCATTTTGTCGAAGGGGGCCTTCGAAGGTCGTCGATGGCTCCGAGGGCCCTGCCCATTCTCCCATCCTGAATGGCCAGCGGCGCCCCTAGTGGCCCCGGGGGTGGCGGGGCATCTGGGTGAGTCCGGCACTGGGGCTCGGGTTTCCCCAATCCCCGGTGTTGCAGCTCCAGGCCCCTTGCTAGGGTCCCCTGCGGGGCCGACCTATGGTTAGGGTTAGCCCCCAGGAGGCCGGCAGGCCCTATCCGCTCGCTGTGAGGCGAGCAGAGGGGTGGACCCAGATGAGGGCGCTTGAGAGTAAGAATGTGGACCCAAGCGTTTTGGCACGGGGGGCCTTCGAAGGTCATCGGGCGTTCAGAGGGCCCTACCCATTCTCCTGCCCTGAATGACTGGCGGTGCCCCTAGAGGCCCGGGGGGCTGGGGGGCAGCAGGGTGAGTCCGGTGCTGGGGCTCGGGGGTCCCAATCCCTGGCGTTGGGCAGCCAGGTCCCTTGGGGGGGCCCCTCAGGGGTCTAGCTAGGGTTAGGGTTAACCCCCAGGAGGCCAGCAGGCCCATCCGTCTGCTGTGCGGTGAGTGGAGGGGCGGGCCTAGTGAGGGCACTGCCTAGCGGGAGTGTGGGCCCAAGCTTTTTGGCATGGGGGGCCTTCAAAGTTTGCCGGGGGCTCGGAGGCCGTGCCCATTCTCCCTCCCTGAATGACCGGCGGCGCCGCTAGTGGTCTGGATGGTGGTGCGGCAGCAGGGTGAGACTGGCACTGGGTCTCAGGGGTCCCCATTCCAAGGCGTTGCAGCACCAGGCTGCTTGGAGGGGCCCCTTGGGTGCCGAGCTTGGGTTAGGGTTAGCCCCGAGGAGGCCGGCAGGCCCAATCGGCCGGGTGTGCGGCGAGCAAAGTGGCGTGCAGAGGTGAGGGCACTGGCGAGCGGGAGCGTGGGCCTAAGCATTTTGGCACTGGGGGCATTCGAAAGTCGCCAGGGGCCCAGAGCGCCCTACCTGTTCTCCCACCCTGAATGACCGGCGGCGCCTCTAGGGGCCAGTAAGGGAGGGGCAGTAGAGTGAGTCCGGCGCTGGGCCTCAGGGGTTCCCAATCCCCGGTGTTGTGGAGCCAGGCTTTTGAAAGTGGCCCCTCGGGGGCCGACCTAGGGTTAGGGTTAGCCCCCAGGAAGCAGGCTGGCCCGATCTGCTAGCTGTTCGGCGAGCGTATGGTGACCCGAGAGAGGGCGCTGGCGAACGGGAGCATGGGCCCAAACGTTTTGGCGCGGGGGGCCTTCTAAGTTCAACTGGGGCTCGGAGGCCGTGCCCATTCTCCCGCTCTGAATGACCTTCGGCGCCCGTAGCAGCCCGGGTGGTGACGGGGCAGCCCGGTGAGTCTGGCGCTGGGGCTCAGGGTTCCCCAATCCCCGGTGTTGCGGCTCCAGGCCCCTTGGGATGGGCCCCTCAGGGGCCGACCTAGGCTTAGGTTTAGCCCCCAGGAGGCCGGTAGGCCTGATCCGCCAGCTGTGCAGCGAGCGGAGGGGCAGGCCGAATGAAGGCGCTGCCGAGCGGGTGCATGCGCCCAAGCTTTTTGGCGAGGGGGGCCTTCGAAGTTCGACGGGGGCTCGGAGGCCATGCCCATTCTCCCTCCCTGAATGGCCGGCGACGCCCCTAGCGGCCCGCATCGTGGCGTAGCGGCAGGGTGAGTCCGGCGCTGGGGCTTGGGGGTCCCTAATCTCCGGGGTTGTGGCGCCAGGCCACTTGGAGTGGCCCCTCGGGTGCCGAGCTTGGTTTAGGGTTAGCCCCCAGGAGGCCGGCAAGCCCGATCGGCCAGGTGTGCGGCGAGCCAAGTGGTGTGCAGAGGTTAGGGCACTGGCAACAGGAGCGTGGGTCTAAGCAATTTGGCGCTGGGGGCATTCGAAAGTCGCCGGGGGCCCAGAGCACCCTACCTGTTCTACCGCGCTGAATGCCCGATGGCGCACCTAGCGGCCTGGTTGCAGAGGGGCGTCAGGGTGAGTCTGGTGCTGGGGCCCGGGGGTCCCCAATCCCCGGCGTGGCGGTGCCAGGCCCCTTGGGATTGGCCCCTCGGGGGCCAACCAAGGGTTATTGTTACCCCCCAGGAGGCCAGCAGGCACGATCCACCACCTGTGCGGCGAGTGGGGGGGTGGGCCCAGGTGAGGGCGCTTGAGAGCTAGAGCGTGGACCCAAGCGTTTTGGAGCGGGGGGCCTTCGAAGGTCATCGGGGGATCGGAGAGCCCTACACGTTCTCCCGCCCTGAATGACCGGCGGCGCCCCTAGTGGCCCGGAGGGTGGCGGGGCGGCAGGGTGAGTCCGGTGCTGGGGCTCGGGGGTCCCCAATCCACGGCATTGCGGCTCCAGGCCCCTTGGGAGGCGCCCTTCGGGGGCCAACCTAGGGTTAGGGTTGGCCCCAGGAGGCAGGCAGGCCCGATCCGCCAGCTGTGCGAAGAGCAGAGTGGCAGGCTGATGTGAGGGCACTGGCGAGCGGGAGAGTGGGCCTAAGCGTTTTGGCATGGGGGGGCCATCGAAGGTCGCCGAGGGCTCGGGGGGCCCTGCACGTTCTCCCGCCCTGAATGACTGGCAGGGCACCTAGGGGCCGGTAAGGGAGGGGAGGTAGGGTGAGTCCGGTGTTTGGGCTCGGGGGTCCACAATCCCTGGCGTTGCAGCACCAGGTGCCATGGGAGGGGCTCCTCCTGGGCCGACCTAGGGTTAGGGTT
Source organism: Ursus americanus (assembly GCF_024610735.1). Taxonomy (NCBI): domain Eukaryota; kingdom Metazoa; phylum Chordata; class Mammalia; order Carnivora; family Ursidae; genus Ursus; species Ursus americanus. The sequence continues at coordinate 54,149,877 of NC_142148.1, forward strand.
AGCCCCCAGGAGGCTGGCAGGCCCGATTGTCCAGCTTTGCAGCGAGCGGAGCGGCGGGCCAAGGTGAGGGCACTGACAAGCGGGAGAGTGGGTGAAAGCGTTTTGATGCGGGGTGGCTTCGAAGGTCGCCCGTGGCTCGGAGGGCCCTTCCCGTTCTCCCTCCCTGAATGACCGGGGCGCCCCTAGCGGCCCAGGGGGCGGTAGGGCAGGAGGGTGAGTCCGGCGCTGGGGCTCAGGAGTCCCCAATCCCCAGTGTTGTGGCAATAGGAACCTGGGATGGGCCCCTCGGGGGCCCACCAACAGTTAGGGTAACACCCAGGAGGCTGGCCGTCCCGATCCACTTGCTGTGCAGAGAGCGGAGGGGCGGACCGAGGTGAGGGCACAGGTGAGCAGGAGCATGGGCCCAAGCATTTTGGCGTGGGGGCCTTCAAAGGTCGCCAGGGGCTCGGAGGGATCTGCCCATTCTCCCTCCCTGAATGACCGACGGTGCTCCTAGCGGCCCGGGTGGTGGCGGGGCGACATGGTGAGTCTGGCGCTGGGGCTTGGGGGTCCCCAATTCCAGGCATTGTGGTGCCAGGCCCCTTCGGAGGGGCCCCTCAGGGGCCAACCTAGGGTTATGGGTAGCCCCCAGGAGGAGGGCAGGCCTCATCTGCCGGCTCTTCGGCGAGCGGAGGGGCGGGCCAAGGTGAGGGCGCTGAGGAGTGGGAGCATGGGCTCAAGCGTTTTGGATGGGGGGCCTTCGAATGTCGCCACGGGCTCGTAGGGTCCTGCCCGTTTTCCCGCCCTGAATGACCAGTGGCACCCCTAGCGGCCCGGGTGGCGGTGGGGTGGCAGGGTTAGTCCGGCGCTGGGGCTCGGGGTTCGCCAATACCCGGCGTTGCGGCGCCAGGCCCCTTGGGACGGGCCCCTTGGGGGCCAACATAGGGTTAGGCTTAGCCCCCAGGAGGTCGACATTCCCGATCCGCCGGGTGTGCGTTGAAGGGGTGGGCCGAGGTGAGGGCGCTGGCGAGTTGGAGCGTGTGCCCAAATGTTTTGGCGCGGGGGTCTTCAAAGGTCACCGGGGGCTCAGAGGGCCATGCCCGTTCTCCTGCCCTGAATGACCGGCGGCACCCCTAGCAGCCCCGGTAGCAGCGGGGTGACAGGGTGAGTCCGTTGTTGGGGCTCAGGGGTCCCCAATCCCCTGCGTTGCGGATCCAGGCCCCTTGGGATATGCCCCTCGGAGGCTGACCTATGGTTAGGGTTAGCCCCTAGGAGGCCGGCAGGCCCGATCCGCTGGCTGTTTGGAGAGCAGAGGGGTGGGCCGAGGTGAAGGTGCTGGCGAGTGGCAGCATTGGTCCAAGCGTTTTGGCATGGGGGGCCTTCGAAAGTCGCCAGGGGCTCAGAGGGCCCGTTCTCCCACCCTGAATGACCGGTGGCGCCACTAGCGTCCCAGGTGGCGACGGGGCGGCACGGTGAATCAGGCACTGGGGCTCAGGGGTCAGCAATCCCAGGCGTTGTGGCGCCAGGCCCCATGGGACGGGCCCCTCAAGGGCCGACCTAGGGTTAGGGTTAGCCCACAGGAGGCCGGCAGGCCTCATCAGCTGGTTGTGCGGCGAGTGGAGGGGAGGGCCAAGGTGAGGGCGCTGGAGAGCGGGAAGGTGGGCCCAAGCGTTTTAGCGCGGGAGGTCTTCGAAGGCCGCGGGGGGCTCAGAGGGCCCTGACCCTTCTCCCTCCTTGAATGATCGGCAGCGCCCCTACCAGCCCAGTTGGCGGCGGGGCAGCAGGGAGAGTCTGGCGCTGAGGCTCAGGGGTCCCCAATCCCCGGCTTTGCGGCGCCAGGGTCCTAGGGAGGTTCCCCTTGGGGACGGACCTAGGGTTAGGTTTAGCTCCCAGGAGGCCGGCAGGCCCGATCCGCCGGCTGTGCGGCGAGCGGAGGGGCGGGCTGAGATGAGGGCGCTGGCGAGCTGGATCATGGGCCCAAGTGTTTTGGCGCTAGTGGCCTTCGAAGGTCTCCGGGGGCTAAGAGGGCCCTGCGCGTTCTCCCTCCCTGAATTACCGGTGGAGCCTCTACTGGCCCGGTTGGCGGCGGGGCAGCAGGGTCAGTCCGGCGCTGGGGCTTAGGGGTCCAGAATCCCCGCCATTGCGGCGCCAGGTGCCTTGGGAGGGGCCCCTCCTGGGCCCACCTAGGGTTAGGGTTAGCCCCCAGGAGGCTGGCAGGCCCTATCCGCAAGCTTTGCGGCGAGCGGAGGGGCAGGCTGAGGTGAGGGCCCTGACATGCGGGAGCGTGGGCGCAAGCATTTTGATGCGGGGTGCCTTCGAATGTCCCCCGTGGCTTGGAGGGCCCTGCCTGTTCTCACGCCCTGAATGACCGGCAGCGCCCCTAGCAGGCCAGGTGGCGGCAGGGCGGCAGGGTGAGTCAGGCGCTGCGGCTAGGGTATCCCCAATCCCCTGCGTTCCGTCACCAGGCCCCTTGGGAGGGGCCCCTCAGGGGCCAACCTAGGGTTAAGTTTAGCCCCTAGGAGTCCAACAGGCCCTATTCACCAGCTGTGTGGAGAGTGGAGTGGCGGACCGAGGTGAGGGCGCTGGTGAGCGGGAGCGTGGGCCCGGGCCTTTTGGCGCGGGGGGCCTTTGAAGGTCGCCGTGTCTCGGAGGACCCTGCCCGTTCTCCCGCCCTGAATGAACGGCAGCACCCCAAGACCTGGGTGGCGGCTGGGCGGCAGGGTGAGTCCAGTGCTGAGGTTGAGGTCCCCAATCCCCAACGTTGTGGCACCAGACCCCTTGGGAGGGGCCCCTTGGGGGTCGATCTAGGGTTACAGTTACCTCCAGAAAGCCTGTGGACCCGATCAGCGTCTGTGCAACATGCAGAGGGTTGGGCCGAGGTGAGGGCGCTGGCGAGCCTGAGCATGAGCCCAAGCGTTTTAGCGTGGGGGGCTTTCGAAGGTCGGCGGGGGCTCGGAGGGCCCTGCCCGTTCTCCTTCCCTGATTGACCGGTGGGCACCTAGCGGCTCGGGTGGCTGAAGGGCAGCAGGGTGAGTCCAGCACTTGGGCTCGGGGTCCCCATCGCCAGCATTGCGACGCCAGGCCCCTTGGGAAGGGCCCCTCAGTGGCTGACCTGTAGTAAGGGTTAGCCCCCAGGAGGCCGGCAGGCCCGATACACCACCTGGGCGTCGAGCGGAGAATTGGGCTGAGGTGAGGGTGCTGGGGACCATGAGCCTGGGCCGAAGCGTTCTGGTTTGGGGCGCCTTCGAAGGTTGGCGGGGGTTCGGAGGGCCTTGCCAGTTCTCCCACCCTGAAGGAATGTCGGCGCCCCTAGCGGCCCGTGTGGGCGGGGCAGCAGGGTGCATGTGGTGCTAGGGCTTGGTACTCCCCAATCCCTGGCGTTGCAGTGCCAGGCCCCTTGGGAGGGGCCCCTCGGGGGCCAACCTCGGGTTAGGTTTAGCCCCTAGGAGGCCGGCAGGCCCTATTCCCCAGCTGTGTGGAGACTGGAGTGGCGGACCGAGGTTAGGGCACTGGTGAGTGGAAGCATGGGCCCGGGCGTTTTGGCACGTGGGGCCATTGAAGGTCGCTGTGTCTCTGAGGGCCCTGCCCGTTCTCCCGCCCTGAATAATGGCAGCACCCCAAGCCCCCGGGTGGCAGCTGGGGGGCAGGGTGAGTCCAGTGCTGAGGCTCGGGGGTCCACAATCCCCGGCGTTGTGGCGCCAGGCCCCTTGGAAGGGGCCCCTCGGGGGTCAATCTAGGGTTACGGTTAGCCCCCAGAAGGCCGGTGGACCCGATCAGTGGCTGTGCAACACGCGGAGGGTTGGGCCGAGGTGAGGGCGCTGGCGAGCCTGAGCATGAGCCCAAGCGATTTAGCGTGGGGGGCCTTCGAAGGTCGGCGGGGGCTCTGAGGGCACTGCCCCTTCTCCTCCCTGATTGACCGGTGGGCCCCTAGTGGCTTGGGTGGCTGAAGGGCAGCAGGGTGAGTCCGGCACTTGGGCTCGGGGTCCCCATCCCAGCGTTGCGACGCCAGGCCCCTTGGGAAGGGCCCCTCGGGGGCTGACCTATAGTTAGGGTTAGCCCCCAGGAAGCAGGCAGGCCCGATCCGCTAGCTGTTCGGTGAGCGGAGGGGCGGCCTGAGAAGAGGGCGCTGGCGAACGGGAGCGTGGGCCCAAACGTTTTGGCGCGGGGGGTCTTCTAATGTCAGCAAGGGCTCAGAGGGCCCTGCCAGTTCTCCCGCCCTGAAATACCGGTGACGTCCCTAGAGGCCTGGGTGGTGTTGGGGCGGCAGGGTGAGTCCGGCGCTGGGGCTCGGGGTTCCCCAATCCCTGGCGTTGCGATGCCAGGCCCATTAGGAGGGGCCCCATGGGGGCAGACCTAGGGTTGGGTTACACCCAGAAGGCCGGCAGGCGCGATCCACCGGCTGTGTGGCGAGAGGAGGGGTGGGTTGAAGTGAGTGCGCTGACAAACAGGAGTGCGACCCCAAGCGTTTTGGCGTGGGGGGCGTTCGAATGTCGTTGGGGGCTCGGAAGCCCCTGCCCGTTCTCCCGCCCTGAATGACCGGTGGCGCCCCTAGTGGCCCGGGTGGCGGCGGGACAGCAGGGTGAGTCGGCGCAGGGGCTTGGGTGTCCTCAATCCCTGGCGTTGTGGCTCTAGACTCCTTGAGAGGGGTCCCTCGGGGGGGACCTGGGTTTAGGTTTAGCCCCAGGAGGCCGGCAGGCCCGATCCGCAAGCTGTGCGTCATACGGTGGGGAGGGCCGAGGTGAGGCCACTGGCGAGAGGGAGCATGGCTCCAAGCATTTTGCGAAGTGGGCCTTCGAAGCTCATCGAAGTCTCCGAGGGCCCTGCCCGATCTACCGCCCTGAATAACCGGCCGCACCCCAGCACCCTAGGTGGCGGTGGGGTGGCCGGGTGAGTCCCGTGCTGGAGCTTGGGGGTCCCCATTCCCAGGCCTTGCAGCTCCAGGCCCCTTAGGATGTTCCCCTCGGGGTCCGAACCAGCATTAGTGTTAGCCCCCAGGAGGCCGGCAGACCTGATCCACCAGCTGTGTAGGGAGCAGAGGGGCAGGCCGAGGTGAGGGCGCTGTAGAGCGGGAGCGTGAGCCCAAGCGTTTTTGCTTGGGGGCATTCAAAATTCGCCGGGGGTTCAGAGTGCACTTGCCGTTCTACGGCGCTGAAAGCCCGACGGCGCACCTAGCAGCTCGGGTTGCGAGGTGCAGCAGGTTGAGCCGGTGCTGGGGCTCGGGGATCCCCAATCCCTGGCGTATTGGCACCAGACCCCTTGAAAGGGGCCCCTGGGGGGCTGAAGTAGAGTTTGGGTTATCCTCCAGGAGGCCGGCAGGCCCGATCCGCCAGCTGTTCAGCGAGTGGAGGGTCGGGCGGAGGTAAGGTCGCTGGTGAGCGGGAGCATGGGTCCAGGCGTTTTGGTGTGGGGGTATTTCGAAGGTCGCCGGGTGCTCGGAGGGCTGTGCAAGTTCTTCCGCGCTGAATGACAGGCAGCTACCCTAGCAGCCCGGGTAGAGGACGGGCGGTAGGGTGAGTCGGGCGCTGGGGCTCAGGGTCCCCAATCCCCACGTTGCGGCGCCAAGCCCCTTGGGAGGGGCCCTCGTGGGCCGACCTATGGTTAGGGTTAACCCCAGGAGGCCAGCAGGCCCGATCCACCAGCTGTGCCACGAGGGGAGGCGCGGGCCGAGGTGAGGGCACTGGCGAGAAGGAGCATGGGCCTAAGCATGTTGGGGCGGGGGGCCTTTGAATGTCTCAGGGGGCTCAGAGGGCCCTGCCCATTCTCCAGCCCTGAATGACCGGCTGTGCCCCTAGCGGCCTGGGGGCGGGAGGGCGGTAGGGTGAGTCCGGCGCTGGGGCTAGGTGTCCCCAATCCCCGGCGTTGCGGTGCCAGGCCCAATGGGAGGGGCCACTTGGGGGCAGACCTAGGGTTAGGGTTAGCCCCCAGGGGGCTGACAGGCCGGATCCGATGGCTGTGTGGAGAGCGGAGGGATGGGCCGAGGTGAGGGAGCTGGCAAGCGGGAGTGAGGGCCCAAACGTTTTGGTGCGGGGGGCCTTCAAATGTTGCTGGGGTCTCGGAGGGCCCTGCCCATTCTCCCGCACTGAATGACCAGTGGCGCCTCTAGCGTCGCGGGTGGCAGCGGGGCGGCCGGGTGAGTCCGGAGCTGGGGCTTGGGGGTCCCCATTCCCAGGCGAGGCGGCACCAGGCACCTTGGGAGGGGCCCACGGGGGCCGACCTAGGTGTAGGGTTAGCCCCAAGGGGGCTGGTAGGCCAGATCCGCCAGCTGTGCAGCGAGCGGAGGGGCAGGCCGAGGTGAGGGCGCTGACGAGCTGGAGCGTGGGCCCCAGTGTTTTGGCGAGGTGGCCTTCGAAGTTCCACGTGGGCTCAGAGGGCCCTGTCCGTTCTCCTGCTCTGAATGACCGGCGGTGCCCCTAGTGGCCCGGGTGGCGGAGGGGCGATATGGTGAGTCCAGAGAAGGGGCTCGGGGGTGCCCATGCCTGGCGTGGTGGTGTCACGCCCCTTGGGAGGGGCCTTTCGGGGCCGACCTAGGTTTAGCGTTTGCCCCCAGGAGGCCAGCAGACCAGATCCGCCAGCTGTAAGGCTTGCCAAGGGGCGGGCAGAGGTGAGCTCGTTGGCGAGTGGGAGCGTGGGCCCATGTGTTTTGGAGCATGGGGCCTTTGAAGGTAGCCAGGGTCTCGGAGGGCCCTGCCCCTTCTCCCGCCTTGAATGACCGGCGACGCCCTAGCGCCCGGCTGTCGGCGGGGCGGCAGGGTAAGTCTGGCCCTGGGGCTCGAGGGTCCCCAATCCCCAGTGTGGCGGTGCCAGGCAACTTCGGAAGGGCTCCTCGGTTGCCGACCTAGCGTTAGTGTTAGCCCCCAGGAGGCAGGCAGGCCCGATCCTCCGGCTGTGCGGTGAGCCGTGGGGCGGGCCGAGATGAGGGTGCTGGCGAACGGGAGCGTGGGCCCTAGCGTTTTGGCATGGGGGCCTTCGAAGGTCGCCGAAGGTTTGGAAGGCCCTGAACGTTCTCCCTCCCTGAATGACCGGTAGCGCCCCTAGCATCCCACGTGGTGGCGGATTGGCAGGGTGCGTCTGGGGCTGGGCCTCGGGCGTCCCCAATCCCTGGCGAGGTGATGCCAGGCCCCTTGGGAGGGGTCCTTTGGGGGCCGACCTAGGGTTAGGGTTAGCCCAAAGGAGGCCGGCAGGCCCGATCCGCCAGCTGTGTGGGGAGTGGAGGGGCGGGCCAGGGGAGGGCTCTGGCGAGCGGGAGTGTGGGCCCAAGCGTTTTGTCACGGAAGGCCTTCGAAGCTCGCTGGGTGCTCGGAGAGCCCTGCCTGTTCTCCCGCCCCATGAGGACATTGCCCCTAGCGGGCCAGGTCACGGCAGGGCGGCAGGGTGAGCCTGGAGCTAGGGCTCACGGGTCCCCAATCCCCGGCGTGGCGGCACCAAGCACTTGGGAGTGGTACCTCGGGGGCCGACCTAGGGTTGGGGTTAGCCCCCAGGAGGCCGGCAAGCCAGTTCTGCTGGGTGTGCAGCGAGCAGAGGGGTGGGCCGAGGTGAGGGCGCTGGCGAGCGGGAGTGTGGGCCCTAGCGTTTTGGTGCAGGGGGTCTTCGAAGGTCGCCTGGGGCTTGGAAGGGCCCTACCCATTCTCCCGCCCTGAACGAGAACGGCGCCCCTAGCGGGCCGGGTCGTGGCGATGCGGCAGGGTGAGTCTGGCGCTGGTGCTCCAGGATCCCCAAGAACCAGCGTGGCGGCGCCAGGCCCCTTGGGAGTGGCCCCGCGGGGGCCGATGTAGGGTTTGGGTTAGCTCCCAGGAGGCCGACAGGCCTGATCAGCCAGCTGTGTGGCATGTGGAGGGGTGGGCCGAGTTGAGGACGCTGGCGAGCGGGAGCGTGGACCCAAGCGTTTTGGCGCGGGGGGCCTTCGAATGTCACCGGGGGCTCGGAGGGCCCAGCAAGTTCTCCCGCACTGAGTGACCGGCGGCACCCTAGCGGCCAGGGTGGCGGCGGGGCGGCAGGGTGAGTCCGGAGCTCAGGCTCAGCATCCCCAATACCCAGCGTGGCATTGCCAGGCCCCTTTTGAGTGGTCCCTCGGGGGCTGAGCTAGGGTTATCTTTAGCCCAAAGGAGGCCGGCAGGCCCGATCGGCCATCTGTGCGGCGAGGGGAGGGGCTGGCCAAGGTGAGGACGCTGGCGAGCGGGAGCGTAGGCCCAAGCGTTTTGGTGCGGGGGGCCTTCGAAGGTCGCCGGGGGCTCAGAGGGCCCTGCCCGTACTCCCTCCCTGAATGACCGGTGGCATCCCTGGCATCCTGCGTGGCGGCGGGGCGGCAGGGTGAGTCTGGGGTAGGGCTCAGGGGTCCAAATGCCCCACCGTGGCGGAGCCTGGCCCCTTGGGAGGGGTCCCTCGGGGGCCGACCAAGGGTTAGGCTTAGCCCAAAGGAGGCTGGGGCCCGATCTGCCAGCTGTACAGCGAACGGAGGGGCGGACCGAGGTGAGGGCACTGGCGAGCGGGAGTGTGAGCCCAAGCGTTTTTGCGTGTTGGGCCTTCGAAGGTCGCCGGGGGCTCAGAGGGCCCTGCCCGTTTCCCAGCCCTGAATGAGGATGGTGCCCCTAGTGAGCCGGGTTGCAGTGGGGCGGCAGGGTGAGTTCAGCGCTGGTGCTTGGGGGTCCCCAATCACCCGCGTGGCGGCGCCAGGCCCCTTCAGAAGGGCCCCTCATGAGCCGACCTAAGGATAGGGTTAGACACCAGGAGGGTGGCATTCCGATCTGCAGGCTGTGCAGCGAGTGGAGGGGCGGGCTGAGATGAGTGCACTGGCGCGTGGGAACGTGGGCCCAATCGTTTTGGTGCAGGGGGCCTTCGAAGGTCGCCGGTGGCTCGGAGGGCCCTGTCCGTTTTCCGGCCCTGAATGACCGGCCGTGCCCCTAGCATCCCGGGTGGCGGCTGGGCCGCTGGGTGAGTCCGGCGCTCGTGCTCGGGGGTCCCCAAGCCCCGGCGTGGTGTCGCCAGTCCCCTTGGGAGGGGCCCCTTGGGTGATGACGTAGGGTTTGGGTTAGACCCAGGAGGTCGGCTGTCCCGATCCGCCGGCTGTGTGGCGTGCGGGGGGGCTGGCCGAGGTGAGGTCGCTGGCGAGCAAGAGTGTGGGCCCAAGCGTTTTGGCACGGGGGGCCTTCGAATGTCACACGGGGCTCGGAGGGCCCTCCCCGTTCTCCCGCCCTGAATGACTGGTGGTGCCCTAGCGGCCTGGGTGGTGGCGGGGCAGCAGGGTGAGCCTGGATCTGGGGCTCAGGGGTCCCCAATCCCGGGCGTGGTGTTGCCAGGCCCCTTGGGAGGGGCCCCTCAGGGGCAGATGTAGGGTTAGGGTTAGCCCAAAGGAGGCAGGCAGGGCCGATCTGCCGGCTGTGCGGCATGCAGAGGCACAGGCCGAGGTGACGGCGCTGGTGAGCGGGAGCGTGGGCCAAGGCATTTTGGCGTGGGGGCCTTCGAAGGTCGCTGGGGGCTCCGAGGGCCCAGCAAGTTCTCCCTCCCTCAATGACCGGCGGCCCCCATAGCGGCCCGGGTGGTGCTGGGGCGGCAGGGTGAGTCCGGCCCTGGGGCTCGGGCCTCCCCAATCCCTGGTGAGGCGACGCCAGGTCCCTTGGGAGGGGCCCCTCGGGGGCCGACCTGGGTTAGGGTTAGCCCCCAGGAGGCCGGCAGGCTCGATCCGCCGGCTGTGCAGGGTGTGGAGGGGTGGGCCGAGGTGAGGGTGCTGGGGAGCGGGTGCGTGGGCCCAAGCGTTTTGGCGCGGGGTACCTTTGAATGTTGCCAGGGTCTCTGAGGGCCCTGCCCATACTCCCGCGCTGAATGACCAGCGGCGCCACTAGCAGCCCTGATGGAGGCGGGGCGGCAGGGTGAGTTCGGACCTGGGGATCGGGGGTCCCCAATCCGTGGTGTGGCGACGCCAGGCCCCTTGGGAGGGGCCCCTCGGGGGCTGACCTAGGGTTAGGGTTAGCCCCCAGGAGGCCGGCAGGCCCGATAGACCAGCTGTGCAGCGAGCGGTGGGGTGTGCCGAGGTGAGGGCGCTGGGGAGTGGGAGTGTGGGCCCAAGCCTTTTGGTGCGGGGGGCCTTCGAATGTCGCGGGTGTTTCGGAGGGCCCTACCCGTACTCCCGACCTGAATAACCGGCGGCACCCCTAGTGGCCCGGTTGACGGCTGGGCGGCAGGGTGAGTCTGGCGAAGGGGCTCTGGGGACCCAAATCCCCGGCGAGGCGGTGCCAGGCACCTTGGGAGGGGGCCCACGGGGGCCGACCTAGGTGTAGGGTTAAACCCAATGGGGCCGGCAGGCCAGATCCGCCAGCTGTGTGGCGAGCAGAGGGGCGGGCCGAGGTGAGGGCGCTGGCGAGCGGGAGCGTGGGCCCCAGAGTTTTGGCGAGGGGGCCTTCGAAGTCCTCGGGGGGCTCGGAGGGCCCTGTCCGTTCTCCCGCCCTGAATGACCGGCGAGGCCCTAGTGCCTGGGTGGCGGCGGGGCGGCAGGGTAAGTCTGGCCCTGGGGCTCGAGGGTCCCCAATCCCCAGCATGGCAGCGCCAGGCACCTTGGGAAGGGCTCCTCGGTTGCCAACCTAGCGTTAGTGTTAGCCCCCAGGAGGCAGGCAGGCCCGATCCGCCAGCTGTGTGGGGAGTGGAGGGGTAGGCCGAGGTGAGGGCGCTGGCGAGCGGGTGCGTGGGCCCAAGCATTTTGGCGCGGGGTACCTTTGAATGTTGACGGGGTCTCTGAGGGCCCTGCCCGTTCTCCAGTGCTGAATGACCGGCAGCGCCCCTAGCAGCCTGGATGGAGGCAGGGTGGCAGGGTGAGTCCGGACCTGGGGCTCGGGGGTCCCCAATCCCTGGCGTTGCGGCGCCAGGCCCAATGGGAAGGGGCCACTTGGGGGCAGACTTAGGGTTAGGGTTATCCCCCAGGGCACCGGCAGGCCCGATCCCCCGGCTGTGGGACGACGGTGGGGCGGGCTGAGGTGAGGTCGCTGGTGAGTGGGAGCGTGGGCCCAAGCGTTTTGTTGAAGGGCCTCGAAGGTCGTCGATGGCTCTGTGGACCCTGCCTGTTCTCTGGCCCTGAATGACCTTGGGCGCCCCTAGTGTCCCGGGTGGTGGCAGGGCAGCCGGGTGAGTCCGGCGCTGGGGCTTGGCGTTCCCCAATCCCTGGTGTTGCGGCTCCAGGCCCCTTGGGATGGGCCCCTCGGGGGCCTACCTAGGCTTAGGGTTAGCCCCCAGGAGGCTGGTAGGCCCGATCCACCAGCTGTGGGGCGAGCACAGGGGCGGGCCGAATGAGGGTGCTGCCGAGCGGGAGCGTGGGCCAGAGCAATTTGGCTTTGGCTCAGGATGCCTTCGAAGGTCGCAGGTGGCTCGGAGGGTCCTGCCCGTTCTGTCGCCCTGAAGGACTGGTGACGCCCCTAGCACCCCATGTGGCGGCGGGGTGGCAGGGTGCGTCCAGCGCTGGGACTTGGGGGTCCCCAATCCCTGGCATGTGGTGCCAGGCCACTTGGGAGGGGCCCCTCGGGGGCGACCTAGGGATAGGGTTAGCCCGCAGGAAGCCAGCAGGCCCGATCCGCCAGCTCTGCAGCGAGCAGAGGGGTGGGCCGAAGTTAGGGCGCTGGCGAGCAGGAGCGTGGGAGCCAGAGTTTTTGCGCGGGGGGCCTTCGAGGTCGCAGGGGGATCAGAGGGCCCTGCCCGTTCTCTCTTCCTGAATGACTGGCAACGCCCCTAGCACCCTGGGTGCTTGCGGGGTGGCAGAGTGAGTCCAGCACTGGGGCTCGGGGTCCTAAATCCCTGGCATTGCGGTGCCAGGCTCCTTGGGAGGGGCCCCTCAGGGGCCGACCTAGGGTAAGTGTTAGCCCCCAGGAGTCCAACAGGCCCGTTCCGCCAGCTCTGCCGCAGGCGGAGGGGCAGGCCGAGGTGAGGGCGCTGGCGAGAGGGAGTGTGGACCCAAGCATTTTAGCGCGGGGGGCCTTCGAAGGTCGCCGGGGGCTTGGAGGGCCCTGCCCGTTCTCTCGCCTTGAAAGACTGGTGGCGCCCCTAGCAGCCCGGGTTGCTACAGGGCGGCAGGGTGACTCCGGCGCTGGGCTCAGGGGTCCCCAATCCCCGGCGTTGTGGTGCCAGGCCCCTTGGGAGGGGCCCCTCGGGGGCCGACCTAGGGTTAGGGTTCGTCCCCAAGAGGCCGGCAAGCCCGGCGCTAAGTGGATCTGGCAATGTAACAAAAATGCCATACACTTATCTGTAAGAAATAACAGTGTACAGGAACCCTCTTAGCCCTAACATCATCCTTTGTGAATATGGAAGCCAGCCCCAAAGTGGTCGTGAAAGTCTGATGAAAGGGCTAAGCACTTTTCTGTGAGTCACCACACTATACAGGGAAAGACCAATAATGTACATCATCTTTCACGAGTAGGAAGCATTAATGAAAAGGTTCTGGAATTTCGAGGACTCTGACCCATCCTTATTGGTAATAAACCACCGTGTACAGGAAAACACCTTCAACTCTCATCAGCCTCCTCAATCCTGATTCCGATTCAACTTTGGGTGTGTAGGACTAGGAAAATGTCCACATCTTATTGCTAAGAAAGAACGATGTCAGGGTAATGCCCTTCAAGTCACATCAGCCTTCCTGAAGATGGAAGCAGGAATCAAGGTGGTTATGTTACCATGAGGTAAGGAAGATGAGCATATAAGTGAGAAACAACAGTGGGCAGGACCTATCTTCCAACTAACAGTATCTTTGCTTAATGTTGAATCCCTATGGTAAGTGGTTGTGGGCATTTGTGAGGTGAAAATCTTAAGTGTTTTGTAAAACCTCTTGGTCATTCACAGATGAGACTAAGGTAGTTGGGGACTCCTAGGCAGTGATTTGTCCACTGTCAAAAATATGAAAAGATAAAAGAGACAGATGAGGTCTCCTCAGGCATTGTCCTTTATCCTCATCCTCCGTGAGGATGGCCGTCTCTGGACAGCTCAGTGGCAGGGTCTAATTCACAGTGGGGGCATCTGTTCCTCACAGACATCAGGCAGGGAAATGGATTTGGTTCTCTGTGCCAGCCCAGCCACAGCTGAGTGTCACAGCACCCTCTTGTGGGCTCATAAGAGTTTCACTGTCACCAGGCAGGTCATTGTATTTGATAAACCACTGTGAGAGTTTGCAATTGCCTTCATCTGCAACCTCCTAGAGGCAAATGCAGGTCTCTGGTACCATGTGAAGTCATGTGAAGGCATCGTGAGAAAGTGTCCTTTTGCTTAAGAAAAACATGGCTGGGGCTGCTGGCTGGCTCAGCCAGTTAAGCATGTGCCTTTGGCTCAGGTTATGATCCCAGGGTTCTGGGATCGAGCCCGGGCTCCCTGCTCAGCAGGAAAGGAGGTAGGGAAATAGCTTAGAACCCACAGAGAATGTGAATAAAGGGGAGTGAAATGGAACTTGGTCTGTGTTTTGCTTTAGGGATTGGAAGTTAGTTTTTTCTCAATTGTGATTGTTCTTGAAACAGAAAAGCTGTATTGGTTTTTTTTTACCTTTAATTTTTTTCTAATAATAATTTTTTATTATGATATGTTAGTCACTATACAGTATTTCCTTAGTTTTTGATGTAGTGTTCCGTGATTCATTATTTGCATATAACACCCAGTGCTCCATGCAGTATGTACCTTCCTTAATACCCATCACTGGCCCATCCCAATCCCCCACCCCTCTCCCCTCTGAAGCCCTCAGTTTGTTTCCCAGAGTCCATACTCTCTCGTGGTTCACTCCCCCTTCTGTTTAGGGTCCATTGTCTAAAGGGACAGAAAGTGGAAGTTCACCAAATATAAGATCGAAATTTCATTGTTCATTATAGATGCCGCCAAGTAATTCCCAGACATTTCGTTCTACTGTAGTAATTCATTATACCTGTGCAGGTGCACGTGGAAGGCAATTGATGCATGCATAGTGCTAATAAAACACGCCCCTCAGTAGCAGAATAATAGAGGATGCATATGTGTAACATTATTTGACTACAGCTTCTATGCTTTTCCTTTGGTTCCTTATTATCTATGAAATTGGACAATTTTTGTTCTCTAGGCTTAAAACTCATTGTCAGTATTTAGAGTTTTTCAATGATGATCTTCTCCTGTATAAGTTACCAAAAACCTAAAATATGTATGAACTTTAAAAAACGCTATATTGAAAATGACAGCAGGGAAGTTCCATTTTGTGAATATTGTGTCAATGGATCTCTATTTTGACATCAGTGTTCATTAGAAATGATGACATTTCATGTGAGTATAAATATCAATGTGAAAAAGAAAAGGTAGGAAGAACCTTGAATGTTTAAGTAATTGCTGAAGTGACAGGTGTGTGTGTGTGTGTGTGTGTGTGTGTGTGTGTGTGTAATTGATTTTCAGTGAATGGTTCAGCTTCTTGTAGGGCCTCCGAGAGAGCCCAGGTGAACCTTTCAATGAGTTGGTATCTGTTTTCAGAACATGGGAATCTCTTAGTCCAATAGTCAATCAGGCAAGCTTTGAGGTCTTGAAGAGTTTCAGTCCTCAGCGATGGTGTCGCAGACCCTTGTGAGCAAACCCTAGGGTATGCTCAGAGCCCTCATTAGCTGGTACCAACGTGTGACAATTTCAGACAGCATTTCCCAAAGAAGTACCTCTTGAGTTTCTGTCCTTGTCAGTTCCCTACACTTCCTTACACTAGTTATGTGATCAGTGTGTTTCAGGATAATCTCCACATGTGATTTTTGCTATTTCCTACTAGTCCTATCTGTTTCTCATCTTCTTCTTTTATGGTAGGGGTTGGGAAGCAACCTGTGTGGTGTAGGAAGGGGTGTGGTAGTGGTCTGCCTTCAGAGGACCGAATGATGCCTAGAAATTGTACTGTAGTTTGAGGTCAATTGTCCATCCTCCGAGTGTCAGGAATTCCATCACTTTACTTTGATGCTAGTCTGTTCTTCAAGCTGTCCTCAGAAATAAGGACGTCATCCATCTAGGGAATACTGGTTTGTGTGTATGTTTTCATTTTAGGAAAGGCCTTGCTGTTCCTGAAAATAATACTGTAGAGCACCCTTTCCTGTTCTTATTGGCCATCAGTCAATCTTTTGTGAAGTATTCGTTTATAAATAGACTTTTTATGGTTGATAAGCAGGAATTCTTTATTGACAAGTCTTTGTCAGTGTGTGTATTGCAAATCTTTACTTCCCAGTCTGCGGTTCACTTTTTCATTTTCTTATGGTCATAAGATAAGGAGAAATGTCACATTTTTATGAAGTCCCACTGAATTCTTCTAAATGGTTAGTGCACCCTATGTCCTACCCCAAGATTTACAGGTTCTACGTTTTCTTTCAGAAACTGTCCAATGGGAAGCTACAATCCATCTCAAATTTATAAATAACATTTTTATTCTAATAGGG
Source organism: Ursus americanus (assembly GCF_024610735.1). Taxonomy (NCBI): domain Eukaryota; kingdom Metazoa; phylum Chordata; class Mammalia; order Carnivora; family Ursidae; genus Ursus; species Ursus americanus. The sequence continues at coordinate 54,165,233 of NC_142148.1, forward strand.
TATTTATAGACTGTTTTGGATTTTCTATGTACACAATCGTATTATCTGTGAATAGTCACAATTATCCCCTCAATTCTTATACTTTTTGTTTCTCTTGCCTTCTAACACTGGTAGATTCTCCAATGCCACGTTGAATAGAGCAGCATTGTTTGAAGATTTTAATATACCTTTCTCAATATCTGACAGAAAAAGCAGACAAAACATTGGTAACAAATGTGACCTAATTGACATATAGGGAACATTCCATAATAAGTGCAGAATACATTATTTTCAAGTGGTCATAGACTCTTTACCCAAATAGATGATAGGTGGGGCCACGAATCAAGGCTACAAATGTTAGACCCTGAAATTAACTAGATTCTATTCTTAGACCACAGGGGAATTGAGCCACAGTCATAGCGAAAAGAAAACCAGGAAGTCCTTCAATGTTTAAAAATTAAATGGAACTTTGCTACATATCCTAAAGGTCAGAGAGGGAATCTCAATGGAAATTCTGAACCTTTTCTACATGAGGGCTCACACACAATGGCACTTTCTTTGTGAAGAGCATTATAGTAACCTAGACAGGAGTTGAGCCTTAAGTCAGAGTTCTGCCTGCCCCAGCCACACCTGGCAGCCTTGGCCTGTGGTCCCCCTCAGCTGTCCTTTCTGGTGGCCCTGAGCTAAGGGGGGTCAACATGGCCATATGGAAATGGGAAGCTCCCCACTCATAGTGATGACAGTGCCCCCTCCCCAGCTGCCCTTTCTGGTGGCTCTGAGCTAAGGGGGTCAACATGGCCGTATAGAAATTAGAAGCTCCCCACTCTTAGTGATGATGTTGCTATCGTATCGTCCTCACCAGTCCAACAACATGATTTCTGAGTGAACTATGACACAAGAGCGACTTCTTGGCCTTCCTTCAGGTTTTAAAATCATCTGGTGAGTCATCTATTAGAAATATGGATTCAACATGTGTTCTTTCTTCTGAAAAAGAAATATACCCAATAGCAATTATGGCTTCCTGAGCACCTGTTCTTGAGAGACATCATACTGGCTCTTTGTAGCATTCTGCCTCTTAAACTTCTCAACTAGGGTGTAGATATTTGTAGGCACATTTTCAGGTGGTTAAGCAGGGACTCAGATGATATGAGTCACAGAGGATTTTAGTGTCAGAAACCTAAGTGGGATCCCCAAATTGACTCCAAATCCCTTGTAGTTCCATACAGGGTACTATTTCCCTCTTATCTCTGGTTCTCGATCTGGAAACCTATCAAGGATCAGGATTTTCTTGTCATGTGGGCAACTGGAACGAATTCAGCTGGTTTCACCTCTGCCCATGGTGATCATTAAGATCATTATCTCAGTGGAGGACCTCTGGGTAAGATACTCAAAGATCCTTAGGAATACAGACAGTATAATATTTTCCTGGTATTAAAGTTACTGAAACCAACCGTCTTTTTTAGTCGATTCAGGCTCTGGTATGTTCAGAGGGTGCTGTAAAACAGGTCTGAAATAGTATTTAAAAACACTCAGCTCAGCCTCTTGTACAACGTGAGCCAATGCTTATAAACATGGCTAAAATATTGCCTTACCTACCATGACTTCCCAGCCATCCTAGTGTTTAAATGGTATGACTGTGACTTACATTAGTCAACATTTGCAGAGAAAGAACTTAGTGCATCCAGGGGGCACTTCATGTTGAAATTAGTTTGTGACAATGAGCTACTGTGTTTTATTATGCAGGCCAAGGGAATGGTGCCAGACATCTCTAAGGTGTCTAGCAGTTCTACAATTCTGATTTTAAGTGGTCTGTATGCTTCAGAGATTTGGGCAGGAGAAGGGCAGGAGTCCAGAGACTGTGAACACTTCTGTTACCTGTGCTGACCATGGAGCAGGTAGCCTTCCGTGGGCATCATTTTGATTTCTTGGTAGTCTTGTGAAAGGTGCTTTTGTCTCAAATTCCTCCATTTAGTTGTAATTATAATGATGAAAGTAATTTTTATCTTATATCATCTGTGGGCCCTGATCCTGGGATCCCAGGGAAGCTATCCTTTAACATTTTACTCGGCTCAAAATGATTGGATAAAACTCAAAGGATGGGCCCTATTTCTGCCCCAAGCACATGTTGTACATCTGCTTCAAGAAGAAAACAATAACCAAAAATGCCAACATGAAGATATGGAAAAATAAAGAACCTCTTTGGCTCCCATAAGACTAAAGTCATACTGACATGGACATACTGAAAATGCATGAAATCATTGCATTTCCTAAAGCCCAAGCCTTGGAGGGTCTGAGAGCCATTGACCTTGCCCAGAACCAGGCACACCCCAGCAGGGAGTGCTGGTGCAGAAAGGGAAGGGGCAGGACTCTGAGGGTGGTCTTCAGCTAGAGGGGTCCCTGGAAGGGGCCAGGTGTGTGGGGGGAGCCCGGCCCAGGACCCCACCCATGCCGGTGCTGGGTGTTGGGTAGAGGAGGCACCTCTTGGACCCCCTGCACTTTCAGGGTTCCAGGGGCTTGAGGGCAGGTTGCCTGGCATCCCAGAGGCTGGGGCACCACACTCCCTGACCAATCACTGCTTGGGGGTGGAGCTACATCTCTGTGGGCTGTTCCAGAGTTGCAGTGGGGTGCAGACCTGGGGCAGAAGAAGGGGCATTGGGAGAGAGAGAGTTGCCCTGTGGAGTTCCCGGGTGGTGAGTGAGTAGCATGCACCGGGGGCGGGGGCGGGGGTCTGGGGGTAGGGTGCGCCCCAGGTGGGAGGCAGGGTTCTGGAAGGGCACGTGGAGAGGGTTCATTGTGGGGACTCAGGTGAGTTTTCTTTTTCCCTTTAAAGTCTCTTCTGCCCCAAGTCCTCAACTGGCTTTATTCCCCATACCCGTGAACTCCAGGGCGCCCACTCACCTGAGCTTTTGTGGGATGGGTTGCAGAATTTCAGGCTTTCCCCTGTTCCCCGGGAAGAGTGCGGGTAAGGACCTCACAGAGTCCCCACCTTCAGTGAGGTGTCCCCCGGTTCTCTGACACAGTGCAGGTGATGCCTCTTGAGCAGTACCCCGAGTTCAGCAGGTTGTGCCCTGGTCCCCCAGACACAGGTGTGGCAGTAGCAAGCCCCAGAGCTGTCCCCCAACTTCAGCATTATGCCCCGTGTTCCCCCGGGTTAGTGGTAATTGGCTGTTAGAATCATGCAGGAAAATCCTCCAGGTGGGGTCCTTGAGGCGGGCATAAACCAGACCCCACTCTAGTTGCATTGGGAATAGACGAATTGAGGGTTTCCTTAGAAGAGTAAGTCTGCTTTCCAGAAAAGGCGAGGTCATTGGTCTATTGAGAATGAAGGTAATTACTGCTAAACAACAAGTATGTGTTGCCCCTTCGCCCAGAAACCGAAGCAGGTGTGCAGGCTTTAGGTCAGAGGTGCCTTCTTCTCCCCAGCTGACAGCACTTCTCTGCTCTGACTCCACGACACCCGAGGTTTTGAACGTCAGCATCTGAGTCACGGAGGCAGCTTGTCACAGGACGCCAGTGTTCAGAGAAAGCACAGGTACGTTTGGCAAAAAGTCCTAATTATGTTAGGGCTGGAGGTAAAACCTCTCATTATCCCAAAACCTCCTGGGCTTTTCTCTTTTCTCTAGTTGAGCCACAAAGTAAAATTGAAGTAGCTGTCAGCATTCTGGGTTTGGTGCAAGAATTACTTAGTTTCCCTGCTGGTAGAACTTTGCAGGGGATCACAATTTCTCTGTCCATTTATTGCTTACAAATGTATTTTGACCATCTGTTTCCTAGGAACCCTCTTTTATTAGAAAGGGAAGGTGAGATTCACTCTGTGCCTGTTTGTAACATCTAATTTGTTCCTTCATCTGACAGTGTTTATTCAATTGGGCCTAAGATATGGTTGAGTGGCCAGCATCTAGAGTTAGGTGGCTTTTTTGCATCTGATACAGAGTTGGATGATGTCATTTGACAAAGGTGATGTTTCATTATTGATTAGTTTATTCATCAGAAGAGTTAAAATTACGGTGGAGGGAAAATTCAAAATTATCCAAAGTGGCCTGTTCCTGTTTAAAAGTTGAGCTTGACTTTCTAGTATTACTAAATGTATTATCTCGATATTTTGAGGTGCCATATTCTCTCTGTAGTTTCTTTGGTGGTGGAGTCAGAAGGAGAGTCTGGGAATTCTTTTGGATAGTGGCATGCTGGTGGCTTCAAGGGGCTTGGCGTCAGGAGCCTTGGGGTGAATTCTGCAACTGCTTGCCTGACCCTGGGTGCATCTCACAGACGTTTTGTTTCCTCTTATGAAATTGCCGGCAGATAATGTTCTGCTTAAAGGGGAACCCTCCCATCCTGTTGGTGGGAATGCAAAGTGGTGCAGCCAGTCTGGGAAACAGTGTGGGAGTTCCTCAAAAAGTTAAACATTGAACAACCCCATGATCCAGCAATTTCTCTCGTAGGTATTTACCCAAATAATACAAAAATGCAGATTCGAAGGGGGTCCATGAACCATGATGTTTATAGCAGCAAAGTCCACAGTAGCCAAACTATGGAGAGAATCCCAAAGTCCATGCACTGATGAATGGATAAAGCAGATGTGGGATACATAAATATATATAATGGAATATGACCCAGCTTCAAAAAGAATGAAATCTTACCATTTGCAAGGATGTGGATGGATCTCGAGTGTATTAAGCTAAGCAAAATCAGTGAGGAAAGACAAATATCCTATGCTCTCACACTTGTGGAATTTCAGAAAGAAAACAGATGAACAGAGTTGAGGGGTAATGAGAGAGGCAAACAAGGAAATAGACTCAACCTTGGAGAACAAACTGAGTGTTGCTGCAGGACAGGGGCGTGGGGGAAGGGTTAAATGGGTGAGGGGTGTTAAGGAGGGCACTTGTGATGAGCACCGGGTTCTGTATGCAGGTGAGGAATCACTAAATCTTACCCCTGAAGCACATATCCCATGGCATGTGAACTAACTAGAATTTAAGTAAAAGAAGAAAGGAAAAAGTGTTCTGCTTCATGAAGAGTGAGGTAAAATTGTAGTGAATTGGGCTGTACTATTCTATAGATGAGAGTTGTAAAACACCCTGTTGTAGGATACACTAGTTGCTTATCACATAAGGAGTCCTCAGAAAGCTGCAATGAAAGATTCAGGTCTCAGAGCATGTTCATGTTCCACTGATATGTTACAGTTTGCACAGGTAGGAAAGAAGGTGGAGAGAGAGGCAAAAGAATGGGAAAGTAGGTGTGAACCTTTCATTAGTTAGCGTTATAGCTTTCTCATGAAAGCCTTGCGCCAGTGTGATTTTGGAAGCAGATGGGGAATCCGGGAGCTTTGCAGGCGACGGGGGAGTTCCAGGTCTGGGTAAAGCTGACAGGGGTCCCAGAAGAGAGCTGAATGCATTCTGCAGCAGGGTGTGGGCAGGGTGTGCTCGAGGGGTGGCTGTAGGTAACCTGGGTGAGAGTTGTGACAGGTGAGGGCTGTGTGCAAGTTCCTGGCTGAGGACAAGTGAGGCACAGGCGGACAGCTGGCAGAGAACCTTCTTCTGGGCCACCAGCCTCACCCAACACACACAGCCTCACCTTCTGTCCATGTCACTCCAATTCAGACTTCTCCGAAGGTGAGTGAGAACACATCAAGAGCATTCTGAACAGAAGGGAGAGCATGTGCAAAGGCTCTGGGGCAGGAGAATTCCAGGTATGTCCAGGAGCAGCAAGAAGGCCCTGTGGCTACAGGAGACAGCTTAGGACATGACCTCAGAGGAGTGACAGAAATCCATTCCAGGGCTATAACCCCATGAGACCCTGTTTCACTGGGCCATCCTGGCTACAGTGTTGAGAACAGATGACAGTGGGTTGAAGATGGCAAGGCAGGTCAATGACGAAGCTTTTCCAGGAACTCAGGCACTGTGGACCAGACAGGTGGCCTTGGATGGAGTGGTTAGACCTATTCTGGGTCCATTTTGAAGATGGAGCTCACAGGATTTGCTGATAGGTTAGCTATTAGGAGCAAGAGAACGGAGGAATGGGGGTAATTCCCAGCTGATGTGGGTTGTCCTGACCGAGGGGAAGGAGAGGGTTTTTGGGGGGTAGGAGGTAGTCCGTGTTCCGCATGCTGAGGAAGGTGCCTTTCCCGGTGGATCTGCTGAGGTTTGTGTCTGGGAGAACCTTTCACATCTCCTCCCTCAGCAATGCTCAGGTACAAGTATCCCCCACTTTTTAAACGTTCACATTAAGACACTGGGCTTTCTTGAACTATATATTACCCAGCTTCAGCAAGAGGAAGAGACCTGAAGAGGATTTCCCTCTTATGAAAAAAGGTGAACAGTGAGAATCGCATTCAGCATCTGTTTTGGGGAGAAGCAGGAGAGAGGCGACGTGCACCCCAACCAGCTCCTTCCGCTGGGAACCGCTCTGCCCATCCAGCCACCAGCACTTCGAATGGTGTCTGTGAGCCTCTGCTGTGCTTTATCTTCATTTATGCTGGGCCTCCGTTAGAAACTTGTGTCCTGAGGCCTAAGAAAAGCCAAAGAGAAGGAAATTTGGAGTCTGAGCACACTGTCTAATTGTTCCGTGTAAATTAATGGCCATTCCTTCTTGACACCATTTCTGCTGTGCAAGGTTTCTCAGAAGCCCTGTACTTTCAAAGAGCAGGGAAACCTATACCCCATGCTGCGGGGTTAGTTTTAGTCTCCATGCTGGACAGAACATTTCATGACTGTCAGATTTTCTCACTCAAACATTGAGACTTTGACCACCTTCACCCGTTTCTACCACCCCATCCCAGAATCTGGCACCTACCAATCTGCTCTCAGTATCTATGTGTTCAGTATTTGTTTATTCCTCGTGGAATGTACATGAGAGCATCTGGTATTTGTCTTTCTGTGTCTGAATTACTTGGCATAAGGCCCCCAAGGTCTGTTTTTCCATGTCTGGTAATTGTGAATAATGCTGCAGTGAACGTGGGAGTGCATCTGTCTTTTTGAGGCAGTATTTTTGTGTTCTCCGAATCAATACTCAGTAGAGCCATTACTGGGTCATGTGGTAGTTGTATTTATTTTTTCAGGCACCTCCATACCGTTTGTCACAGTGGCTGCACCAATTTCCATTCCCACCAACAGTGCACAGTGTCTCCTCGTCTGCACACCCTTGACCCCACCTGGTGTCTGTCTCTGGGACAATTGCTGTTCCAACAGTTGTGAGGGGATAGCCGATTGTGGGTTTGACTGATGTTTCCCTGACCATGATTAGTGATGTCGAACAACTTTTTCTGTCTGTTGGCACCTGTGTGCTATCTTTGGAAAGTATCTATTCACATATTACACCCATTTTATACTTTTTTTTTGTTTGTTTTGATTTGTATGAGTGTTGTGTGTATTTTGGATATTAGCCTCTTCTCACACATATGATTTGCAGATATTTTTTTCTTATTGGGTCAGTGGTCTTTTACGTTTTTGATGGTTTCTTTTGCCATGTGGACGATTTCAGTTTGATGTTGTTCCACTTGTTTTTTTTTTTGCTTTTGTTGCTTTGCATTTGGTGTCCGATCTGAAGACTCTTTGCCAAAACCAATGTTGAGAGACTTAGTACCTGTGTCTTCTTGGAGGTTTATGGATTCAGGTCTTATGTTCAAATCATTCATCCATTAAAAATTTTGTGTGTGGTGTAAGAAAGTGGCCCAGTTATATTCTTCTGCATTTAGTGTCCAGTTTGCCTGTTACCGCTCACTGAAGAGACAGTCCTTCCCTCATGGCATATCTTCTGCTGCTGTGTGGTAAGTTAGGATCATCTACGTGTGGGTAAGTTTCTGAGCTTTCTGTTCTGTTCCACTGACCTGGTGTCTGTGTTTATGCCAGTACCATCCTGTTTTGATGACAACAGCTTTGTAATCTAGCTTGAAATCCAGGAGTGTGTTGACTGCACCTTTCTTTCTCCAGGTTGCTTTGGGTATTTGGGGTCTTTTGTGATTCCATACAAGTTTGAGGACTGTTTTCTATTTCCTCGAATAATTCCCCTGGAATTCAGATAGGCATTTCATCACATCTGTCGATTGCTTTGGGTACGAAGGACATGTTCACATAATTAACTCTTCCAGTTAAGGAGCATGGCATAAGCTTCCATTTGTTTGTGTTGCCTTCCAAATCTTTGACCCATACATTCTGCCCCCCTCGACACTCATGTTTTTCATTTCTTTTCTGCCATGTGTTGAGTGTACTATGTCTTTCTCATTCTTGGTTACTTTTATTCCTAGATTTTTTTGATGCAATTGTAAATGGCATTGCTTTTTAAATTTCTCTTTGCGAAAGTGTGTCATCAGGATACAGAAATGCAAGAAGTTGGGTCATCTGGGTGGCTCCATAAGTGAATCGTCTACCTTCAGCTCAGGTCATGATTCCTGAGTCCGGGATCGAGCCCCGTGTTGGGCTCCCCGCTTAGTGAGGATCTGCTTTTCCCTCTTTCTTACACTCCCCCTGCTCGTGCTTTTTCTCTTCCTGTCAAATAAATAAATAAAATCTGAAAAAATATAAAGACAACAGTTCTCTGTATATTGACTTTATATCCTGCAGCTTTCTTGAATTTGTTTATTCTAACAGGGTTTTTTTTTTGTGGAATTTTTCGGGATTTCATGTCATTTGCACATAGTGACAGGTTTCCTGTATGGATTTCATATCTTTCTCTTTTTTGAAAATAATGTTAGTCACTGTACAGTACTTCATTTGTTTTTGATGTAGTGTTCCATGATTCATTGTTTGCATATAACAACTAGAGCTCATTATGACACGTGCCCATCTTTTTTTTTTATGAATTTATTTATTTATTCGAGAGAGATAGAGACAGCCAGCGAGAGAGGGAACACAAGCAGGGGGAGTGGGAGAGGAAGAAGCAGGCTCACAGCGGAGGAGCCTGATGTGGGGCTTGATCCCATAACGCCGGGATCATGCCCTGAGCTGAAGGCAGACGCTTAACCGCTGTGCCACCCAGGTGCCCCAACACGTGCCCTCCTTAATACCCATCACCAGGATAACCCATTCCCCTTCCCTTCCCTTTCTGCAACCTTCAGTTTGTTTCCCAGTGTCAGTAGTCTCTCATGGTTCATCTTCCCCTCTCATTCCCCCCCTTCACTTTTCCCTTCCTTCTTCTAATGTCCTCCATGCTATTCCTTCCATTCCACATAGGAGTGAAAGCATATGATAATTGTCTTTCTCTGCTTGACTTAATTTCACTTAGTATAATCCCCTCCTGGTCCATCCACGTTGGTGCAAATGGTGGGTATTCATCCATTCTGATGACTGAGTAATATTCCATTGTATAGATGAACCACATGTTCTTTGCCCATTCATCTGCTGAAGGACATCTTGGCTCCTTCCACAGTTTGGCTATTATGGCCATTGCTGCTATGAACATTGGGATACAGGTGCCCCTTCTTTTCATTACTCTGTATCTATGGGGTAAATACCCAGTAGTGCAATTGGTGGGTCGTAGGATAGCTCTGTGTTTAACATCTTGAGGAACCTCCATATCGTTTTCAAAAGTGGCTGTACCAGCTTGAATTCTCACGAGTAGTGTTAGAGGGCTCCCCTTTCTCCACATCCTCTCTGACTTTTTGTAATTTCCTGTCTTGTTAATTTTTTTTCAAGATTTTATTTCTTTCTTCCACAGAGATAGAGACAGCCTGCGAGAGAGGGAACACAAGCAGTGGGAGTGGGAGAGGAAGAAGCAGGCTAATAACGGAGTAGCCTGATGTGGGGCTCGATCCCATAATGCCAGGATCACGCCCTGAGCCGAAGGCAGACGCTTAACCACTGTGCCACCCAGGTGCCCCCTGCCTTGTTAATTTTAACCATTCTAACTGGTGTAAGGTGGTATCTCATTGTCGTTTTGATTTGTATTTGCCTGATGGCAAGTGATGTGAAGCATTTTTTCATGTGTCTGTTGGCCATTTGTTTGTCTTCTCTGGAGAAGTATCTCTTTGTGTCTTCTGCCCATTTTTTGGGTGTCGAGTTTGAGGAGTTCCTTATAGATCTTGGATACCAGCCCTTTATCTGTAATATCATTTGCAGATATCTTCTTCGATTCCATAGGTTGCCTTTTTGTTTTGTTGATCGTTTGCTTTGCCGAGCAGAAGCTTTTTATCCCGATGAAGTGCCAATAGTTCATTTTTGCTTTTATTTCCTTTGCCTTTAGAGACGTGGCTTGCAAGAAGTTGTTGTGTCCAAGGTTGAAGAGTTCTTTTGATTTTGATATGAGACAGGAATCCATTATCTTATTTTCCTGATTGTATTCGAGTCCTCTGTCTTTCTTGGTGAGTCTAGCTAAGTTTGTCAGTTTTGTTTATCTTTCCAAAAAAGGCAGCTCTCATTTTCATTGGTTTTTTTTTTTTTTGCTTCCGTTGGATTTATTTATGCATTCCTTTTTGTTATTTCCTTATTTCTACTAATTTGGGGCTTTGTTTGTTGTTGTTTTTTCTACTTCTTTACCACTTATCAGATTGTTTATAGGAGAGCATTCTCATGGATTGATGAAGACTTGAATTTCTATGAATGTCCCCAGTAGAGCTACTTTTGCTGCATCCCATAAGTTTTTGTAGGTTGTCTTTTTCATCAGTGTCAAGGTACTTCTAAATTTTTTTTGATTTCTTCTTTGACTGTTGGTTGTTCAGTAGCATGTTGTTAAATCTCCACATATTCTTTTAAGATTATTTAATTATCTGACAGAGAGTGAGACAGTGAGAGAGGGAACGCAAGCAGGGGGGTGGGAGAGGGAGAAGCGGGCTTCCAACTGAGCAAGAAGCCTGATTCGGGGCTAGATGCCAGGATCCTGGGATCACGACCTGAGCTGAAAGCAGATCCTTAACGACTGAGCCACCCAGGCCCGCCAATCTCCACCTATTTTTAACTGTCCCATTTTTTTCTTGAGACTGATTTCTAGTTTCATATCATTGTGGTTGGACAAGATTTGCAGCAGAAGGTGAAGAGAGCATTCAGATGAAAGGTTTGTTTCCTGGAGGGTTTTCTGAGGGCAGACCATGAGTTCAGTGGGGACGGAGGAAGGTTAAGTGAGACGGGGGTTGGGGTTAACCCTTGTTAGAATTACTGACTACTACCATGCAGGCTGTGTGCTACCATTCACACCATAGTCCTGATGGACTTGTACTTCATTAGAAATATTTTCTAGGAGGTGTAGGCATAGCCTTCACTTAAAGAAAGGTGCCATATGGTTTCATGGCATGACCCCAGGTCAGCAACCAGGATGTATGGTATTGTGGGGGATCAGAACCAGGCTTTCTGTGGGAAGTGACGGAAATAGGGTATGGTGAGCTCCATGACCATAGGTGAAGTCCCGAGTGACCCACTGTGTGTTGGGTTCTGTGGATCTGTCTCATCAGGTGCTGTGGAGTTCAGGGACACCCTCCTGTCTGTGGATTTGTGTGGAGACAGGTAGACATCAGTGTCTGGCCAGGCACGAGGGTCGCACTGGACCACCACCAGAGGTGCAGCGTGCGGGGGAGCCACTGCTTGGTTTCCACGAAAGCTGACCAGGGTCTGTGACCGTGATTCCTAGCAGCTGCAAGGGGAGAGGAAGCCGGGGGTGGTGCACACTTCTTAGAGTTGTGGTCAGGACTAGTCTGGAGCCCACTGAAGTCAGCCACACCTGGCACAGAAGGCACCCAGTCAGTGTTGCTGTGTGCACTGCTCCCATGGTAATTTTGGGCCGGCTCCATGCTGCCACCTCCTGCTTTTCATCATCATCTTCAAGGTCATGTGCCTCTGCTCTTGCCCCATGGCCTCCGGGGTATTGTCCGTCCTCCATCTGACCCTCGTCCCTGGTGCCCTGTGCAGTCCAATGCCAGGGTAGCCTTCTCGAGACAAACATCCGGCCCTGATGGAACACTTCCATGGATCTCATGTGATGCAAGGATGATGCCCTGCCCTGGAAGGGGGCTGCAGGTCCCCAATCAGGAAAGTCATGTCTCCCTTTTCAGCATGGCCTGCCCTCCCCTCAGTCTTCTTCAGGGTTGCTCTCCCCACTTCCTGAGATGACAGCTCTGAACTTCAAAATCAATGTCATTTTACATAACTCTATGCCTTAGTTCATCCTTGGCATGTCTTTCAACCGCGTTAGTGGGTTTTTTTTTTAGCAGTTCTGAAGGGCTGTCTGCTCAAGGAGGGGATGACCTGGGTGGGGCAGCTTTCCCTCTCATCTCCCTCAGCATGTCTCTGAGCCCTGCGGCCAGCTTTCCCACTGAAGATTGAGGGACCCGAGCCAGCCCTTCCTGAGCCCAGGCTGTGTCAGCTCATAGACTGATGCGTGTCAGAGCGGTGGGCAGCTGGCATGGGCCAGGGGCAGGCAGTGTCTCCTCATTCCTTTCCTCCCTTCCTCCCAGAGGTAGCTCAGAGCAGCCTTCAACCCCTGCAACTCCAGATCCCTTGACCTGTGCCTCCTGTGTTCATCTGGTGACCTTGGAATTTCACATGGATTCTACCTCCCGTACCCTCTCCCGTAGCTGTTCCTGGATCAGGGGAGGGGTCGGACCCTTGTCCGTTTTTGGTCCTCTTCCTGTCCCGCACCAAGCCCACCCACCTTTGCATCTTCCATATATGTGCTTGGAAGCAAGCCCATCCACAGGGAACCTATTAGCCAAATGGATCCAGGCAATGAACATTGAAGTAGAGATCCAGGATCCATAATAAACCTGCTCTGAAACCTGTCCCAAAGTCTGTGACTCTCTCACACTGAAACAGAAACAATAATAGCTTTCTGGACTCTGAAGTGACATGTGTCTCTACTTCCAATCTTGAATGCATAGGTGCTGAGCCTGGATAGAAAAGGACCATGGCTCCCATGGGCTGGGATCCAAAGTAAGAACTCAGTGAAATCTGAATTCAAGGCATAGAGTGAATAATTATTGTAGAGTGAATCCTCCCAAGTAATGCTTATGCACATTGCACAGGAAAAGATTTCTCAAAGAGGTTCCTGAAAGAAAAATCTTTTAAAATTTTATCTTAATTTCAGTAGAGCTAACATACAGTGTTACATTCGTTTCAGGTGTACAATAGAGTGATTCAGTAATTCTATATATTACTCGGTGGTCATCAAGAAAAGTGTCCTCTTAATCCGCTTCATCTATTTCCCTCATCCCTCTATCCACTTCCTCTCTGGTAACCATCCCTTTGTTCTCTATTGTTAAGAGTTTGTATTTTGGTGTGTCTCCTTTTTCTCTTGTAGTTATTTATTTTTGTTTGTTTCTTAAATTCCCCATTAGAGTGACATCGTATAGGATTTGTCTTTCTCTGACTGACTGATTTTAGTTAGGATAATACTCGCTAGCTCCATCCATGTGGCTGCAAATGGCAAGGTTTCATTCTTTTTCAAGCCGAGTAATACTCCACTGTGTGTGTGTTTGTGTGTGTGTGTGTGTGTGTGTGTGTGTGTGTGTGAATACACACATCTATCATCCATTTATCAATTTTTCTACATCACTTGGGTTGCTTCCATATTGTGATATTGTAAATAATGGTGCAAGAAACATAAGGGTGCATGTATCCTTTGAAGTTACTGTTTTCCTATTCTTTGGGTAAATACGAGTAGTGTGATTGTTGGATCGTAGGGTAGTTCTATATTTAATTTTTTGAAGAACCTTCATAGTGTTTTCCACGGTGGCCACCACAGTTTGCATTCCCACCCATAGTTCCCGAGGATTTCCTTTTATCCACATCCTCCCAACACCTGCTCTTTGTTGTGCTTTTGATGTTAGCCATTCTGACAGGTTTGAGGTATTACTTGATTGTCCTTTGGATTTACATTTTCCTGATGATGGGTGATGGTGAACATCTTTTCACAGGACTGTTAGCCATTCGTATTTCTTCTTTGGAGAAATGTCTGTCCATGTCTTCTGCCTATTTTTTAACTGGATTATTTGTTTTTTGGGGGTCGAGTAGTATCAGTTGTATATGTTTTGGACACTACCCCTTTATTGCATATGATCTTTGCAAATATCTTCTCCCTTTGAATAGGTTGTCTTATTATTTTTACGTTTTCATTGTTCTTCTGCCGTGTGGAAACTTTTTATTTTGTTGTATTCCCAATAGTTTATTTTTGCTTTCATTTCCTTTGCCTCAGGAGACAGTCTAGAAAAACGTTGTTATGGTCCATGTCAAGAAGTTACTGTGTTCCCTCCTGTAGGATTTTTATGGATTCAGGTCTCATATTGAGGTCTTGAAACTGTTTTGTGTTTGTCTGTATTGTGTAAGAAAGCAGTCTAATTTCATTCTTTTGTGCGTAGCTGTCTAGTTTTCCCAACACCATTTGTTGTAGAGACTGTCCTTTTCCCTTTTGATATCGTTGCTTGCTTTGTGGAAGATTCATGGACCACATAATTGTGGGTTTCTGTCTGAACTTGCATCCTGTTCCTTTGGTCGCTGTGTCTATTTTTGTGCCGTACTGTCTTGTTAGGATGACTGCAGCTTTGTAGTATAACCTGAAATCTGAAATTGTGAGTCCTCCAGCTTTGATTTTCTTTTCCACATTGCACTGTCTGTTCGGAATCTTTAGTGGTTCCATACAAATGCTTAGGATTGTTTATTCGAGGTCTTTTATTCTTTAATTTAAATTCAGTTATGTAGTCTTCAATAAATTTTCAGTCGTGTGTAACACCCAGTGCTCATTGTATCGTGTGACCTCCTTACTGCTACTCACCCAGTTACCCCCCCAACTTCTCCTCCAGCAATCATCAGTTTCTTGTGATAGTTAAGAGTCCATCATGAGTTTTCTCCCTCTCTGATGACTTCCCATTCTATTTTCCCTTCCTTCCCCTATGGTCTTCTTCCTTGTTTCTGATATTCCACATAGGAGTGAAAGCATATGATCATTGTCTTTCTTTCGTTGACTTATTCCACTCAGCATAATACCCTCCAGCTCCACCCAGGTCAGTGTGATGGTAAGTATTCATCCTTTCTGATGGCTGAGTAATATTCCATTATATATATATGATCCACGTCTTCTTTATCCATTCATCTATCCGTGGTCATCTGCACTCCTTCCACAGCTTGTCTATTATGGATATTGCTGCTATGAATACTGTGGTGCATGTGTCCCATCTTCTCTACCTCTGTCTGTTTGGGGTAAATACCCAGTAGTGCAATTGCTGGGACATAGGGTAGCTTTATTTATAACTTCTTGAGGAAACTCCGTACCATTTTCAAGAGTGGCTGTACCGGACCTCATTCGTACAGGGGTGTAAGAGGGTTCCCATTTCTCCACATCCTCTCCAGCATGAATAGTTTCATGTCTTCTTATTTTTAGATATTCGGCCTCGTGTGATATGGCATCTATAGGGGTTTAGACTTGCATTTCCCTGAATCCAAGTGATATGAAGCATTTATGCATGTATCTTTTGGTCACTGGTACGTCGTCATCATTGAAATGACTTCCCATTTTAATCCATCTCAAGACCTAAAGCTGGGTAAGGCACTGAAGCTGGATGATGCCATCGGTTGGAAGTGTGGAGAATTTCAAAAGATCTCCGTGGAGAGCAAGTTTAAAGGTCAGTGTGAAGCTAGTAATTGGATCCGGGGAGATCACTGAAAGTGGGGATTGCCTGGGATGGGCTGAGGGGGGCCCTCTGATTTTCCTGCTATGAATCCTTGCTGCAGCCCCAAATGGACAGTTTCCTGCTGTGGGGCAGGCTGAGTCCTCTAGTCATGCAGAGGTGAGCCCAATGCCTGGTGCCTTGGAGGCAGGCTAACGGGGAGGGACCCTCAACAGAAGACCCAGGGTTAGGTTAGGCCTCAAGAGACAGCAGGTCCGAACTGCCCAGTGCTCAGAGAACTCCCAGGCCGACTGAGATGAGGGCACAAGGGCGGGTGAGTGTGAGCCTTGGGGTTTCATCCGGAAGGGCAGACAAAGGTTGGGGTTTCCCAGAAGGGGCTCTCAGGGGGTGCACCAATTCTCTTGCCCTGAATGTTCTGTTGTGCCCCCAAATGGTACAGTTTACTGTGGGCTGCAGGCTGAGTCCTACGGTGGGGCTTGGGTGTCCCCAATCCCCCGGAGTGGGGTGCCAGGACCCTGGGGAGGGGCCCCTCTGTGGCCAACCTAGGGTAAGTGTTAGTGTCCAGGAGCCCGGCAGGGACAATCTGCAGGCTGTGAGGCGAGCTCTGTGGAGGGCTGAGAGGAGGCCATAGGGGAGGGTGAGCATGGGCCTCAGGGTTGGGGCACGGGGGGCTGCCAAATGTGGGGATGGGCTCCGGGCGCCTCCCCAAGTTCTCGTGCCCTGTAGGCTCTGTAGAGCCCCAAGGGGCACGGTTTCCTGTCAGGTGGCAAGCTGAGTCCTGCAGTGGGGCACAGGTATCCCAATTCCCCGGGGCTGTGGTGTAAGGCTCCTGGGGAGGCCCCCAAACCCGCGGCCGACATAGGGCTAGGGTTAGGCCTCAAGAGCCCCACAGGCCCGATCTGCTCGCTGTATGGCGAGCTACACGGGCTGAGGTGAGGGTGTGGGGAGGGTGAGCATGGGCCTCAGTGTTGGGGTGCAGGAGGCCGCCGATGTTCGCTGGTGGCTCAGGAGGGCCCTCCTGGTTCTCCTGTCCTGAATACTCTATGGCCTCCCAGGGCGCACGGTTTCCTGTGGGGTGGCAGACTGAGTCCTGGTGTGGGGCTCAGGTGTCCCGAATCCCCGCGGCTGCGGTTCCAGGCTCCTGGGAAGGGGCCCCTCCACAGATGAACTAGGGTTAGGGTTGGGGCCCAGGAACCCCGCAGGCCAGATCTGCCCACTATGTGGCGAGCTCCGCCGCGGGCTGAGGTGAGCGTGCGGGGTGGGTTGAGCATGGGCTTCAAGGTTGGGTTTAGGGATCGCCAAAGTTCGCCGGGGGCTCTGGGGGCCCTCCTGGTTCTCCCGCCCTGAATGCTCTACAGCCTCCCAAGGGGCACGGTTTCCTGTGGGCTGGCAGGGTTTTTCCTCCTGTGGGGCTCACGTGTCCCCAGTCCCTGGTGCTGCGGCACCGGGCCCCAGGGGAGGGGCCCTACCCAGCCGACCTAGGGTCAGGTCTAGGCCCTGTAACCCAGCAGGCCTGATCTGCCGGCTCTGCGATGAGCTCGGTGGCAAGCTGAAGGGAAGGCGTGGGGCGGGATGAGCGTGGGCTTCAGGGTTGGCTTGTAGGGAGCCGCCGAGGATCGCTGGGGGCTCAGGGGGGCCCTACCAGTTCTCCTGCACGGGATGCTCTGCGGCGCCCCAAGGGGCATGGTTTCCTGAGGGGTGGCAGGCTGAGTCCCGTGGTGGGGCTCAGGTGTACCAATCCCCGGGGTTAGGGCCCGGATTAGCGTACAGGTTAAGGTTAGGGTATGGATTATGGTTAGGGTATGTGTGAGGGTAGGGGTTAGGATTAGGGTAAGGAGAGGGTATGGGTTAGGCTTGGGTTTAGGGGTTACAGGTTAGAGGTTATGGGTTAGGGTACAGATTAGGGTTTAGGGTACGGGTTAGGGTTTAGGGTTTGGGTTTAGGGTTAGGGTTAGGGTTGGAGTACGGGTTAGGTTTAGGGTATGGGTTAGGGTTTGCCTACGGGTTAGGGTACGCATTAGGGTATGGTTTAGGGTACGGGTTAGGGTAAGTGTTGGCGTATGGATTAGGGTACGGTTTAGGGTACGGTTTAGGGTTAGGGTATGGGTTAGGGTATGAGTTAGGGTATGGGTAGTGTCAGGGTTTAGGGTTTAGGGTTAAGGTTAGGGTACGGGTTAGGGTTCTTGTTAGGGTTACGGTTAGGTTTAGGGTACGGTTTAAGTTACGGGTTAGGGTACAGTTAGGGTTAGGGTTAGGGTATGGGTTAGGGTACGGTTTAGAGTACGTGTTAAGGTTACGTTTAGGGTTAGGGTACAGGTTAGGTTTAGGGTATGGGTTAGAGTTAGGGTTAGAGTACGGGTTAGGGTACGGGTTAGGGTATGGGTTAGGGTTAGGGTTAGGGTTAGGTTACGGGTTAGAGGTAGGGTTAGTTGAAGGGGTAGGGTTTAGGGTAGGGTTAGGGGTATGGTAGGGGTCGGAGTAGGGTTAGGGTTTAGGGTTAGGGTTTGGGGTTTGGGGTTTCGGGTTAGTGGTTAAGGTTAGGGTTTAGTGTTTAGGGTTTCGGAATTAGGGTTAGAGGTTAGGGTTTAGGGTTTAGTGTTAATGTTAGGGTTTAGGGTTTAAAGATTAGGGTTTAGGGTTAGGTTTAGGGTAGGGTTAGGGTTAGGGTATGGGTTAACTGTTAGGGTTAGGGTTAGGGTTAGGGTTTAAGGTTTAGGGTTTTAGGTTAGGGGTTAGGGTGTAGTGTTAGGGTTAGACCCCAGTAGGTCAGCAGGACCGATGCGACGGCTGTGCGGCGAGCGGAGGAGTGGGCCGAGGTGAGGGCGCTGGCGAGTGGGAGTATGGTATCCAGCGTTTTGGCGCAGGGGCCATTGAACATTGCTAGAGCCTCGGAGGGCCCTGCCCGTTCTCCCGCCCTGAATGACCGGCGGCGTCCCTAGCGGCCCGAGTGGTGGCGGGGTGGCAGTGTGAGTCTGGTGCTGCGGTTTGGGGGTCCCCAATGCATGCGTTGCAGTGCAAGGCCCCTTGGGAGGGACCCCTCTGGGGCCGTCCTAGGGTTAGTGTTAGCACCCAGGAGTCCGGCAGGCATGATCCGCCAGCTGTCCTGAGAGCGGAGGTGTGGGCTGAGGTGAGGGCGCTGGCGAGCTCCAGCGTGGGCCCCAGTGTTTTGGCGCGTATGGCCTTCAAATGTCACCAGAGTCTCAAGGGCCCTGCCCATTCTCCCACCCTGAATGACCAGCGACGTCCCAGCGGGCCCAATGTCAACGGGGCGGCAGGGTGAGTCCGGCGCTGCAGCTTGGGTGTCCCCAATCCCCAGCTTTGGTCACCAGTCCCCTTGGGAGGGGCCCCTCTGGGGCCAACCTAGGGTTAGGCTTAGCCCCCAGGAGGCCGGCAGGCCCCATACGCCAGCTCTGCAGCGAGCGGAGAGGCGGGCCGTGGTGAGGGCACTGGCAAGCTGGAAGGTGTTACCCAAAGTTTTGGCGCCGGGGGCCCTCGAATGTCACCGGGGACTTGGAAGGCCCTGCCCATTCTCCCGCCCTGAATGAGTGGCTCCCCTAGCAGCCCGAGTGGTGGCGGGGCGGCAGGGTGGGTCTGGCGCTGAGGCTCGGGGGTCCCCAATGCCAGGCGTTGCGGCACCAGGCCCCTTGGGAGGGGCCCCTTGGGGGCCGACCTAGGGTAAAGGTTAGCTCCTGGAGGCCGGCAGGCACGAACCGTCGTCTGGGGCGAATGGAGGCGCGGTCGAAGATCAGGGCGCTGGTGAGCAGGACAGTGGCCCCAGCGTTTTTGCGCCTGGGGACTTTGAAGGTCACCAGGGCAGGGAGGGCCCTGCCCCTTCTCCTGCCCTGAATGATTGGCGGTGCCCTAGTGGCCCGGGTGTGGGCGGGGCGGAAGGGTGAGTCCAGCGTTGTGACTCGGGGGT
Source organism: Ursus americanus (assembly GCF_024610735.1). Classification (NCBI taxonomy): domain Eukaryota; kingdom Metazoa; phylum Chordata; class Mammalia; order Carnivora; family Ursidae; genus Ursus; species Ursus americanus. Next base: position 54,184,669 of record NC_142148.1, read on the forward strand.
CCCCAATCCCAGGTGCTCGGCAGCAGTCCCTTTGGGAGGGGCCCCTAGGTGGCCGACCTAGGGTTAGGGTTAGCTCCCAGGAGGCTGGCAGGCTCGATCCACGGGCTCTGCAGCGAATGGAGGGGTGGGCCAATTTGAGGTCGCTGGCGAGCGGGAGCGTGGGCCCAAGCGTTTTGACGCCTGAGGCCTTTGAATGTCGCCGGGGGCTTGGAGCGCCCTGCCCATTCTCCCGCCCTGAATGACCGGTGGCGCCCCTAGTGGCCTGGGTGGTGGCGGGGCGGAAGGGTGAGTCCGGCACTGGGGCTCAGGGGTCCCCAATCCCCGGCGTGGTGGCAACAGGCCACTTGGGAGGGACCCTCGGGAGGGGCCCCTCGTGAGCCGACCTAGGGTTAGGGTTAGCCCCGAGGAGGCCGGCAGGCCCTATCTGCCGGCTGTGCGGCGAGTGGAGGGGCGGGCCGATGTGAATGCGCTGGAAGCGGGAGCGTGGGACCAAGCGTTTTGGCGCGGGGGGCCTTCAATGGTCGCCATGAGCTCTGATGGCCCTGCCCGTTCTCCCGCCATTAATGACCGGCGGCGCCCCTAGTGGCCCGGGTGGCAGTGGGGCGGCAGGGTGAGTCTGGCGAAGGGGCTTGGGGGTCCCCAATCCCGGCGTGGCGGCGATAGGCACCTTGGGAGGGGCCTCTTGGGCCCCGACCTCGGTTTGGGGTAAGCCCCCAGGAGGCCGAAAGGCACGATCCGCCGGCTCTGCGGCGAGTGGAGGTGCGGGCCGAGGTAAGGGCGCTGGCGATTGGGAGCGTGGGCCCAGGCGTTTTGGCGCGGGTGGCCTTCGAAGGTCGCCGGGGGCTTGGAGGGCCCTGCCCGTTCTCCCGCCCTGAATGATCAGCGGCGCCCGTAGCAGCCCGGGTTGAAGCGGGGCGGCAGGTTGAGTCCGGAGCTGGCGCTCGGGGGTCCCAAATCCCTGGCATGGCGGTGCCAGGCCGCTATGGAGGGGCCCCTCAGGGACCGACCTAAGCTTAGTGTTAGCCCCCAGGAGGCCTGCAGGCCAGATGCGCCGGCTCTGCGGCGAGCAGAAGGGCAGGCCAGGGGAGGGCGCTGGTGAGCGGGAGTGTGGGCCCAAGCGTTTTGGCGAGGGGGCTTTCGAATGTCGCCAGGGGCTCGGAGGGCCCTGCCCGTTCTCCCGTCCTGAATGACCGGTGGCGCTCCTAGAGGCCTGGGTGGCGCCGGGGTGGCAGGGTAAGTCCTGCACTGGGGCTTGAGGGTCTCCAATCCCCAGTGTGGTGGTGCCAGTCCCCTTCGGAAGGGCCCCTCGGGCCCAACCTAGGGTTAGGGTTAGCCCCCAGGAGGCCGGCAGGCCCGATCCGCCAGCTGTGTGGAGAGCGGAGGTCGGGCCGAGGTGAGGGCGCTGGCGAACGGGAGCTTGGGCCCAAGCGTTTTGGCACGGGGGGCCTTCGATGGTCACCGAGGGCTCGTAGGGCCCTGCCCGATCTCCCGCCCTGAATGAGGACAGTGCCCCTAGCGGGCCGGGTCGTGGCAGGGCGGCAGGGTGAGTTCGGCGCTGGTGCTTGGGGGTCCCCAATCCACGGCATGGCAGCGCCAGGCCCCTTGGGAGGGGCCCCTCGTGAGCCAACCTAGGGTTAGGGTTAGCCCAAAGGAGGCCGGCAGGCCCGATCCGCCCACTCTGTGGCGAGCGAGGGGCAGGCTGAGGTGAGCACGCTGGTGAGCGGGAGCGTGGGCCCAAGCGTTTTGGCGTGGGGGGCCTTCGATGGTCGCCGGGGGCTCGGAGGGCCCTTCCCGTTCTGCCACCCTGAATGACAGGGGGCGCCCCTAGCGGCCTGGGTGTCGGCAGGGCAACAGAGTGAGTCCGTCGCTGGGGCTCGGGGGTCCCCAAACCCCGGAGTTGCGGCACCAGGGCTCTTGGGAGGGGCCCCCCGGAGGTGACCTAGGGTTAGGGTTAACCCCCAGGAGGCCGGCAGTCCCGCTTTGCCAGCTGTGCAGCGAGCAGAGGGGCGGGCCGAGGTGAGGTCGCTGGTGAGCGGGAGCGTGGGCCCAAGATTTTTGGCGCGGTGGGCCTTCGAAGGTCGCCGGTGGCTTGGAGGGCCCTGCCCATTCTCCCGCCCTGAATGACCGGTGGCGCTCCTAGTAGCCCGGGTGGCGGCAGGGTGGCAGGGTGAGTCCAGGACTGGGGCTCGGGGGTTCCCGATCTCTGGCGTTGCGGTGTGATGCTCCTTGTGAGGGGCCACTCGGGGGCCGCCCTAGGGTTAGGGTTACCACCAGGAGGCCGGCAGGCCCGATCCGCCGGCTGTGCGGCGAATGGAGTTCCGGGCCGAGGTGAGGGTTTGGCGAGCGGGAGCATGGGACCAAGCGATTTGGCGCGTGGGGCCTTTGACGGTCGCCGGGGGCTCGGAGGGCCCTTACCGTTCGGCTGCCCTGAATGACAGGGGGGCGCCCCTAGCGGCCCAGGTGGCGGCAGGGTGGCAGAGTGAGTCCATCGCTGGGGCTCTGGGGGCCCAAACCCCGGAGTTGCGGCACCAGGGCCCTTGGGAGGGGCCCCCCAGAGGTGACCTAGGGTTAGGGTTAACCCCCAGGAGGCCGGCAGTCCCGCTTCGTCCACTGTGCGGCGAGCGGAGGGGTGGGCCGAGGTGAGGTCGCTGGTGAGCGGGAGCGTGGGCCCAAGATTTTTGGCGCGGTGGGCCTTCGAAGGTCGCCGGGGTCTCGGAGGGCCCTGCCCGTTCTCCCGCTCTGAATGACCGGCGGCCTCCCTATCAGCCTGGCTGGCGGCGGGGCAGCAGAGTGCATCCGGCGGTGGGGCTCGGGGGTCCGCAATCCCCGACGTGGCGGCGCCAGGACCCTTGGGAGGGGCTCCTCGGGGGCTGACCTATCGTTAGGGTTAGATCCCAGGAGGCCGACCTATCGTTAGGGTTAGATCCCAGGAGGCCGGCAGGCCCGAACGGCCGGCTGTGCAGCCAGCAGAGGGGCGGGCCGAAGTGAGGGCGCTGGCGAGCGTGAGCGTGGGCCCAGGCATTTTGGCGTGGGGGCCTTCGATGGTCACCGGTGGCTTGGAGGGCCCTGCACATTCTTCCACCCTGAATGAACGGCGGCTAACCTAGCGGCCCGGGTAGAGGACAGGCGGTAGGGTGAGTCAGGCGCTGGGGCTCAGGGTCCCCAATCCTCGGCGTTGGGGTGCCAGGCCCCTTCAGAAGGGCTCTAGGGGACCGACCAAGCGTTACTGTTAGCCCCCAGGAGGCCGGCAGACCCGATCTGCCGGCTGTGTGGCGAGCAGAGGGGCGGGCCAAGGTGAGGGCGCTGTGGAGCGGAAGCGTGGGCCCAAGCATTTTGGCATGGGGGGCATTCGAAAGTCAGCGGGGGATTGGAGTGCCCTTCCCATTCTACCGCACTGAATGCTCGATGGTGCACCTAGTGGCCCAGGTTGCAGAGGGGCAGCAGTGTGAGTCCGGCACTGGGGCTCGGGGGTCCCCAATCCCCGTTGTTGCAGCGCCAGGCCCCTTGGGAGGGGCCCCTCGGGTGCGACCTAGTGTTAGCGTTAGCCCCCAGGAGGCCGGCAGGCCCGATTCGCCAGCTGTGCGGCGAGTGGAGGGTCGGGTGGAGGTGAGGCCGTGGCGAGCGGGAGCATGGGCCCAGGAGTTTTGGCGGGGGGGTCCTTCGAAGGTTGCCGGGTGCTCGGAGGACCGTGCACGTTCTTCCGCCCTGAATGACAGGCGGCTACCCTAGCGGCCCGGGTAGAGGACAGGCGGTAGGGTGAGTTGAGCGTTGGGGCTCAGGGTCCCCAATCCCCACGTTGTGGCGCCAAGCCCCTTGGGAGGGGCCCTCGTGGGCCGACCTATGGTTAGGGTTAACCCCCAGGAAGCCAGCAGGCCCGATCCGCCAGCTGTGCCGCGAGGGGAGGCACAGGCCGAGGTGAGGGCGCTGGCGAGAAGGAGCATGGGCCTAAGCGTTTTGGGGCAGGGGGCCTTTGAATGTCACAGGGGGCTCAGAGGGCCCTGCCCATTATCCTGCCCTGAATGACCGGCGGCGCCCCTAGCGGCCCGGGGGGCGGGAGGGCAGCAGGGTGAGTCCGGCGCTGGGGCTAGGGGTCCCCAATCCCCAGCGTTGCGGCGCCAGGCCCAATGGGAGGGGCCACTTGGGGGCAGACCTAGGGTTAGGGTTAGCCCCCAGGGGGCTGACAGGCCCGATCTGAGGGCTGTGTGGAGAGCAGAGGGGCGGGCCGAGGTGAGGGGGCTGGCAAGTGGGAGCGAGGGCCCAAACGTTTTGGTGTGGGGGGGCTTTGAATGTTGCCGGGGTCTCGGAGGGCCCTGCCCATTCTCCCGCACTGAATGACCGGCGGCGCCTCTAGCATCACGGGTGGCAGCGGGGCGGCCAGGTGAGTCTGGAGCTGGGGCTTGGGGGTCCCCAATCCCAGGCGTGGTGGCGCCATGCCCCTTGGGAAGAGTCCCTAGGGGGCTGACCTAGGGTTAGTGTTAGACCAAAGGAGGCCGGCAGGCCCGATCCGCAGGCTGTGCGGCGAGCGGAGTGGTGGGCTGAGGTTAGGGCGCTGGCGTTCAGAAGCGTGGGCCCAAGCGTTTTGGCGTGGGGGGCCTTCGAAGGTCGCCGGGGTTCGGAGGGCCCTGCCCCTTCTCCCGCCCTGAAGGACCGGTGGCGCCCCTAGCAGCCCAGGTGGCGGCGGTGTGGCAGTGTAGGTCCGGCGCTGGGGCTCGAGGGTCCCCAATCCCAGGCGTGGCGGCGCCAGTCCCCTTGGGAGGGGCTCCTCAGGGGCCGACCTAGGGTTAGGGTTAGCCCCAGGAGGCTGGCAGTCCCGATCCGCCAGCTGTGTGGCGAGTGGAGGGGCGGGCCGAGGTGAGGACAATGGTGAGCGGGAGCGTGGGCCCTAGTGTTTTGGCGCGGGTTGCTTTCGAAGGTCGCAGGGGTCTCTGAGGGCCCTGCCCGTTCTCCCACTCTGAATGAGGACGGCACCCCTAGCGGGCCAGGTCGCGGCAGGGTGGCACGGTGAGTCCGGCGCTGGTGTTTGGGGGTCCCCAATCTCCAGCGTGGTGGTGCCAGACCCCTTGGGATGGGCCCCTCAGGAGCCGACCTAGGGTTAGGGTTAGCCCCCAGGAGGCCGGCAGTCCCAATCCGCCAGCTGTGCTGCGAGCGGAGGGGCGGGCTGAGGACAGGGTGCTGGCGAGCAGGAGCGTAGGCCCAAGTGTTTTGGCGTGGGGGGCCTTCGAAGGTCGCCAGGGTCTCGGAGGGCCCTACCCGTTCTCCTGCCCTAAATGACCAGCGGCGCCACTAGCGGCCTGCGTGGCGGCGGGGCGGCAGGGTGAGTCAGGCGATGGGGCTCGGGGGACCCCAATCCCAGGCGTGGTGGCACCAGGCACATTGGGAGGGGCCCCTTGGGGGCCAACCTAGGCTTAGGTTTAGCCCTCAGGAGGCCGAAAGGCATGATCCGCAGGCTGTGTGGCGAGCGGAGGGACGGGCTGAGGTGAGGGCGCTGGCGAGCAGGAGCGTGGGCACAAGTGTTTTGACGCAGGGTGCCTTCAAAAGTCACCGGGGGCTCCGAGGGCCTAGCAAGTTCTCCCGCCCTGAATGACTGACGGTGCCCTAGCGGCCCGGGTTGGTGGCGGGGTGGCAGGGTGAGCCCAGAGCTGGGGCTCGGGGGTCCCCAATCCCCGGCATGGTGGCGCCAGGCCCTTTGGGAGGGGCCCCTCAGGGGCAGATGTAGGGTTAGGGTTAGCCCAAAGGAGGCAGGCGGGGCCGATCTGCCGGCTGTGCGGCGAGCGGAGGGGTGGGCCAGGGGAGGGCGCTGGCGTGCGGGAGCATGGGCCCAAGCGTTTTGGCATGCCCAGCCTTCGAAGGTCCGCGGGGGATCGGAAGGCTCTGCCCGTTCCTCTGCCCTCAATGAGCGGCAGGGCCCCTAGCGGGCCGGATCATAGCGGGGCAGCAGGGTGAGTCCAGCGCTGGTGCTCGGGGGTCCCCAATCCCAGGCGTGGTGGCACCAGGCCCCTTGGGAGGGGCCCCTCGTGAGCCCACCTAGGGCAGTGTTAGCCGCCAGGAGGCCAGCAGGCCCGATCCGCTGGCTGTGCGGTGAGCGAGGGGCGGGCTGAGGTGAGCACGCTGGTGAGCGGGAGCATGGGCCCAAGCATTTTGGCACAGGGGGCCTTCAAATGTCACCGGGGGCTCGGAGGGCTCTGCCCTTTCTCTCGCCCTGAATGACCGGCGGCGCCCCTAGCTGCCGGTGTCGTGGCGGGCCGGCAGGATGAGTCCAGAGCTGGGGCTCGGGGGTCCCCAATCCCCGGCGTGGCAGCGCCAGGCAGTTGGGAGTGGTCCCTCGGGGGCCGACCTAGGGTTAGGGTTAGCCCAAAGGAGGCCAGCAGGCCCCATCCACCACCTGTGTGGATTACGGAGTGGCAGGCCAAGGTGAGGGCTCTGGCGAGCGGGAGCGTGGACCCAAGCATTTTGTCGCGGGGGACCTTTGAAGGTCACCGGGGGCTCGGAGGGCCCTGCCCGTTCTCCAGCCCTGAATAACCGGCAGGGTCCCCAATGGCCCGGGTGTTGGCGGGGCAGCAGGGTGCGTCCGGCAGTGGGGCTCATGGGTCCGCAATCCCCGGAATGGCGGCTCCAGGCCCCTTGGGAGGGGCTCCTCGGGGGCCGACCTATCCTTAGGGTTAGATCCCAGGAGGCCGGCAGGCCCGAACCACCAGCTGTGCGGCGAGCAGAGGGGCGGCCGAGGTGAGGGCGGTGGTGAGCAGGAGCATGGGCCCAGGCGTTTTTGCGCGGGGGGGCTTCGATGGTCGCTGGGGGCTCGGAGGGTCCTGCCTGTTCTCCCGCCCTGAATGGTGGCGCCCCTAGCGGCCAGGGTGGCGGCGCGTCGGCAGGATGAGTCCGGAGCTCGGGCTCAGGGGTCCCCAATCCCTGGCATGGCGGCGCCAGGCCCCTTGGGAGGGGACCCTCTTGAGCCGACCTAGGGTTAGGGTTAGCCCCCAGGAGGCCGGCAGGTCTGATCCTCCAGCTGTGCGGCAAGCGTAGGGGCGGGCCGAGATAAGGGCACTGGTGAGCGTGAGCGTGAGCCCAAGCGTTTTGGCGTGGCGGGCCTTCAAAAGTCGCCGTGGGTTCGAAGGGTCCTGCCCATTCTCCTGCCCTGAATGAGGACAGCGCCCGTAGTGGGCCGGGTCGTGGCGGGGCAGCAGTGTGAGTCTGGCGATGGGGTTCGTGGGTCCCCAATCCCCGGCGAGGTGGTGCCAGGCCCCTTGGGAGGGGCCCCTCGTGAGCCGACCTAAGGTTAGGGTTAGCCCAAAGGAGGCCGGCAGGCCCCATCCACCAGCTGTGCGGAGAGCGGCGTGGCGGGCCAAGGTGAAGGGTCTGGTGAGCGGGAGCGTGGGCCCAAGCGTTTTTGCGCGGGGGCCCTTCCAATGTTGCCGGAGGCTCCGAGGGCCCTGCCTGTTCTCCCGCCCTGAATGAGCGACGGCGCCCCTAGCGGCCCGGGTGGCTGCGGGGCGGCAGGGTGAGTCCGGCGCTGGTGCTTGGGGTTCCCCAAGCACAGGTGTGGTGGCTCCAGGCCCCTTGGGAGGGGCCCCTTGGGGGCTAATATAGGGTTTGTGTTAGCCCCCAGGAGGCCGGCAAGCCCTATGTGCCAGCTGTGCGGCGTGCAGAGGGGCAGGCTGAGGTAAGGGTGCTGGCGAGCGGGAGCGTGGGCCCAGGCGTTTTGGCGTGGGGGTCTTCGAAGATCGAGGGTGGCTCGGAAGGCCCTGCCCCTTCTCCCGCCCTGAATGACCGGCGGCGCCACTAGCGGCCCGGGTGGCGGTGGGGTGGCAGGGTGAGTCCGTCGCCGGGGCTCGGGGGTCCCCAATCCCCGGCGCTGTGGCTCCAGGCCCCTTGGGAGGAGCCTCTCGGTGGCCGACTCAAGGTTAGGGTTAGCCCCAGGAGGCTGGCAGACCCGATCCGCCAACTGTGCAGCGAGTGGAGGGGCGGGCCGAAGTGAGGGCGCTGGCAAGCGGGAGCGTGGGCCGAAGCATTTTGGCGTGGGTGGCCTTCGAAGGTTGCCAGGGGCTCGGAGGGCCATGCCCGTTCTCCCGCCCTGAATGACCGGTGGTGCTCCTAGCAGCCCGGGTGGTGGCAGGGCGGCAGGGTGAGTCCAGGGCTGGGGCTCGGGGGTCCCCAATCCCCGGCGTGGCGGCTCCAGGCACTTGGGAGGGGTCCCTCAGGGGCTGACCTAGGGTTAGTGTTAGCTCAAAGGAGGCCGGCAGGCCTGAAAAGCCAGGTGTGTGGTGAGGGGAGTGGTGGGCCGAGGTCAGGGCGCTGGCGAGCGGGAGCATGGGCCCAAGCCTTTTGGTGTGGGGGGCCTTCGAATGGCCCTGGTGTTTCGGAGGGCCCTACCCGTTCTCCCGACCAGAATAACCGAGCTGCACCCCTAGTGGCCCGGTTGGCAGTGGGGCGGTAGGGTGAGTCTGGCGAAGGGGCTCCGGGGACCCCAATCCCTGGCGAGGCGGCGCCAGGCACCTTGGAAGGGGGCCCACGGGGGCCGACCTAGGTGAGGGTTAGCCCCAAGGGGGCCGGCAGGCCAGATCTGCCAGCTGTGTGGCGAGCGGAGGGGCGGGCTGAGGTGAGGGCACTGGCGATCGGGAGCGTGGGCCCCAGCGTTTTGGCGAGGGGGCCTTCCAAGTTCCCCGGGGGCTCGGAGGGTCCTGTCTGTTCTCCCGCTCTGAATGACCGGCAATGCCCCTAGTGGCCCGGGTGGCGGAGGGGCGACATGGTGAGTCCGGAGCAGGGGCTCAGGGGTGCCCATGCCTGGTGTGGCGGCGCCAAGCACCTTGGGAGGGGCCTTTCGGGGCCAACCTAGGTTTAGTGTTAGTCCCCAGGAGGCCGGCAGACCAGATCCGCCAGCTGTGCAGCTTGCTGAGGGGCGGGCTGAGGTGAGCTCGCTGGCGAGTGGGAGCGTGGGCCCATGTGTTTTGGCGCATGGGGCCTTTGAAGGTCGCCAGGGGCCCAGAGGGCCCTGCCCGTTCTCCCGCCCTGAATGACCGGCGACGCCCTAGCACCCGGGTGGCGGTGGGGCAGCAGGGTAAGTCTGGCCCTGGGGCTCGAGGGTCCCCAATCCCCAGAGTGGCGGCGCTAGGCAACTTGGGAAGGGCTCCTTGGTTGCTGACCTAGCGTTAGTGTTAGCCCCCAGGAGGCAGGCAGTCCTGATCCGCCGGCTGTGCGGTGAGCCATGGGGCGGGCCGAGGTGAGGGCGCTAGCGAATGGGAGCGTGGGCCCTAGCGTTTTGGTGCGGGGGCCTTCGAAGTTCTCCAAAGGCTTGGAAGGCCCTGCACGTTCTCCCTCCCTGAATGACCGGCAGCGCCCCTAGCGGCCCGGGGGGGGTGGCGGATCGGCAGGGTGCGTCTGGCGCTGGGGCTCCGGCGTCACCAATCCCTGACAAGGCGATACCAGGCCCCTTGGGAGGGGCGCTTCGGGGGCCGACCTGGGTTAGGGTTAGCCCCCAGGAGGCCGGCAGGCCCGATCCGCCAGCTGCGCGGGGAGTGGAGGGGTAGGCCGAGGTGAGGGCGCTGGCGAGCGGGTGCATGGGCCGAAGCGTTTTGGCGTGGGGGGCCTTCGAATGTTGCCGGGGCTCTGAGGGCCCTTCCCGTTCTCCCGCGCTGAATGACTGGCAGCGCCCCTAGCAGCCTGGATGGAGGCGGGGTGGCAGGGTGGGTCTGGAGCTGGGGCTCAGGGGTCCCCAATCCCCGGCTTGGCGGTGCCAGGTCCCTTGGGAGGGGTCCTTCGGGGGTCGACCTAGGGGTAGGGTTAGCCCAAAGGAGGCCGGCAGGCCCGATCCTCAGGCTGTGCGGCGAGTGGAGGGGCGGGCCAGGGGAGGGCTCTGGCGAGCGGGAGCGTGGGCCCAAGCGTTTTGTCACGGCCGGCCTTCCAAGCTCGCTGGGTGCTCGGAGGGCCCTGCCCGTTCTCCCACCCTGTGAGGACATTGCCCCTAGCGGGCCGCGTCGCGGCGGGGCGGCAAAGTGAGCCCGGAGCTAGGGCTCACGCATTCCCAATCCCCGGCGTGGAGGCGCCAGGCATTTGGGAGTGGTCCCTCGGGGGCCGACCTAGGGTTAGGGTTAACCCAAAGGAGGCCGGCAGGCCCGTTCCGCCGGCTGTGCGGCGAGGGGAGTGTTGGGCCAAGGTGAGGGCGCTGGTGAGCGGGAGAGTGGGCCCAAGCGTTTTGGCGCCGGGGGCCTTCGAAGGTCGCCAGGGGCTCTGAGTTCCATGCCCTTTATCCCGCCCTGAATGACCGGCAGCGCGCCTAGCAGCCCAGGTGGCGGCGGGGCGGCTGGGTGAGTCTGGCGCTCGTGCTCGTGGGTTCCCAATCCCCGGCGTGGCGGCGCCAGGACCCTTGGGTAGGACCCCTCTGGGGCCGACCTAGGTTTAGGGTTAGCCCCAGGAGGCTGGCAGGCCTGATCCCCCAGCTGTGCTGCGAGTGGAGGCACAGGCCGATGTGAATGCTAGGCGAGCAGGAGCGTGGGCCCAAGCATTTTTCCGCGGGGGGCCTTTGATGGTCACCTGGGTCTCGGAGGGACCTGCCTGTTCTCCCGCCCTGAATGAACGGCAGCTCCCCAAGTGGCATGGGTGGTGGGGAGCGGCAGGGTAAGTCGGCACGGGGGCTCGAGGTTCCCCAATCCCCGGCATGCAGCGCAGGCCCCTTGCTATGGGCTCCTCGGGGGCCGACCTAGGGTTAGGATTAGCCCCCAGGAGGCCGGCAAGCCCGATCCACCAGGTGTGCGGCGAGTGGAGGGGTGGGCCGAGGTGAGGGCGCTGGCGAGTGGGAGCGTGGGCCCTAGCGTTTTGGTGCGGGGGGTCTTCGAAGTTCGCCAGGGGCTCTGAGGGCCCTGCCCGTTCTTCCGCGCTGAATGACCGGCGGCACCCCTAGCAGCCCAGATGGAGGCGGGGCGGCAGGGTGAGTCCGGAGCTGGGGTTCGGGGTCCCCAATCCCCGGCTTGGCGGCACCAGGTCCCTTGGGAGGGGCCCTTTGGGGGCCAACCTAGGGTTAGGGTTAGCCCAAAGGAGGCCGGCAGGCCCGATCCGTCAGCTGTGCGGCAAGTGGAGGGGCGGGCAAGGGGAGGGCTCTGGTGAGCGGGAGCATGGCCCCAAGCGTTTTGTCACGGAAGGCCTTCGAAGCTCGCTGGGTGCTCAGAGGGCTCTGCCCGTTCTCCTGCCCCGTGAGGACATTGCTCCTAGCGGGCCGGGTCACAGCGTGGCGGCAGGGTGAGTCTGCCACTGGTGCTCGGGGGTCCCCAATCCTCGGCGTGGCAGCGCCATGCCCCTTGGGAAGGACCCCCCATGTGCCGACCTAGGGTTAGGGTTAGACCCCAGGAGGCCGGTAGGCCCGATCCACCGGCTGTGCGGCGAGTAGAGGGGTGGGCTGAGGTGAAGGTGCTGGCGAGCGGGAGCATGAACCCAGGCGTTCTGGCGCGGGGTGCCTTCGATTGTTGCCGGGGGCTCAGAGGGCCCTGCCCGTTCTCCCACCCTGAATGACTGGTGGCACCCCTAGGGCCAGGGTGGTGGCAGGGAGGCAGGATGAGTCCAGAGCTGGGGCTTGGGTGTCCCTAATCCCCGGCTTGGCAGCGCCAGGCACTTGGGAAGGGTCCCTCGGGGGCCGACCTAGTGTAAGTGTTAGCACAAAGGAGGCAGGCGGGCCAGATCCGCCGGCTGTGCGGTGAGCGGAGCGGCGTGTCGAAGTGAGGGCGCCGGCGAGCAGGAGCGTGGGCACAAGCGTTTTGGCGCAGGGTGCCTTCGAAAGTCACCGGGGGCTCTGAGGGCCTAGCAAGTTCTCCTGCCCTGAATGACCGGCGGCACCCCTAGTGAACTGGCTGGTGGTGGGGCGGCAGGGAGAGTCCGGTGCTGGGGCTCGGGGGTCCCCAATCCCTGGCGTTGCGATGGCAGGACCCTTGGGAGGGGCCCCGTGGTGGCAGACCTAGGGTTAGTATTACACCCAGTAGGCCGTCAGGCGCGATCGGCCGGCTGTGTGGCGAGAGGAGGGGCGGGTCGAGGTGGAGGCGCTGGGGAGCGCTAGCGTGGGCCAAGCGTTTTGGTGCGGGGGGCCTTCGAATTCATCAGGGGTTCGGAAGGCCCTGCCCATTCTCCTGCACTGAATGATCGGCGGCGCCCCTAGCGGCGCAGGTGGTGGCGGGGTGGCCGGGTGAGTCCGTCGCTGGGCCTCGGGGGTCCCCAATCCCCAGCGTTGTGGCTCCAGGCCCCTTGCTACGGGCCCCTTGGGGGCCGACCTATGGTTAGGGTTGGCCCCCAGGAGGCCCGCATGGCCAATCCGCCAGCTATGCGGTGAGCGGAGGGGCGTTCGGAGGTAAGGCCTCTGGTGATCTGGACAGTGGGCCCAGGCGTTTTGGCGCGGGGGCCCTTGGAAGGTCGCCGGGGGTTGGAGGGCCCTGCCCGTTCTCCTGCCCTGAATGACGGGCGGCTCCGTAGGGGCCTTGGTGGAGGAGGGACGTTAGGGTGAGTCGGGCGCTGGGGTTCAGTGGTTCCCAATCCTTGGCGTTGGGGCACCAGACCCCTTCGGAAGGGCTCTCAGGGGCTGACCGAGCGTTAGTGTTACCCCCAGGAGGCCGGCAGACCCGATCCGCCGGCTGTGTGGCGAGCAGAGGGGCGGGCTGAGGCGAGGGCGCTGGAGAGCGGGAGCGTGGTCCCAAGCGTTTTGGTGTGGGGGGCATTTGAAAGTCGGCGGGGACTCAGAGCGCCCTTCCCATTGTACCGCGCTGAATGCCCGAAGGCGCACCTAGCGGCCCAGGTCTCCAATCCCCGGCGTTGTGGCGCCATGCCCCTTGGGATTGGCCCCGAGGGGGCCGACCAAGGGATATTGTTAGCCCCCAGGGGTGGGGTGGGCTCGAATCGCCAGCTGTAGGGCGAGTGGAGGGGCGGGCCGAAGGGAGGGCGCTGGCGAGCGGGAGTGTGGGTCCAAGCGTTTTGGCACAGATGGCCTTTGAAGGTCGCCAGGGGCTCGGAGGGCCCTGCCCATTCTCCCGCCCTGAATGACCAGCGTGGCCCCAAGCGGCCCGGGTGGCGGAGGGCGGTAGGTTGAGTTGGGTGCTGGGGCTCGGAGGTCCCCAATCCCCGTGTTGTGGCACCAGGCCCCTTGGGCGGGGCCCCTTGGGTCCGACCTAGGGTTAGGGTTAGCCCCCAGGAGGCCGGCAGGCCCAATCCACCAGCTGTGCAACAAGCAGAGGGGCGGGCCGAGGGGCGGGCGCTGGAGAGTGGGAGCGTGGTCCTAAGCGTTTTGGGGCGGAGGGCCTTCAAAGTTCGCCGGGGGCTCGGAGGGCCCTACCCGTTCTCCCGCTCTGAATGACCTGCAGCGCCTCTAGCAGCCCGGGTGGCAGCGGGGCAGCAGCGTGAGTTTGGCTCTGGGGCTCGGTGTCCCCAATCCCCGTATTGTGGCACCAGGCCCCTTGGGAGGGGCCCATCGGGGGCCGACCAAGGGTTAGGGTTAGCCCCCAGGAGGCCAGCAGGCCCGATCCACTGGCTGTGTGAGGAGTGGAGGGGTGGACCGAGGTGAGGGTGCTGTCGAGCGGGAGCGTGGACCCAAGCGTTTTGGCGTGGGGGTCCTTCGAATGTCACCGGTGCCTCAGAAGGGCCTGCCTGTTCTGCCACCCTTAATGACCGGCGGCACCCCTAGCAGCCCGGTGGCGTTGCGGCGGCCGTGTGAGTCCGGCGCTGGGGCTCGGGGGTCCCAATCCCCGGCGTTGGGCAGCCAGGCCCCTTGGGAGATTTGGGGACCGACCTATGATAGGGTTATCCCCTAAGAGCCTGTTAGGCCCAATCCGCCAGCTGTGTGGTGAGCGGAGGGCTGGGCCGAGGTGAGGGCGTTGGTGAGCAGGAGCGTGGGCCCAAGCGTTTTGGCGCAGGTTGCCTTCGAAGATCACTGGGGGATCGGAGGGCCCTGCCCGTTCTCCCGCCCTGAATGACCAGCGGCGCCCGTTGCATCCCGGGTGGCGGCGGGGTGGCAGGTTGAGTCTGGTGCTGGGGCTCGGGGGTCCCCAATCCCCGGCTTTGTGGCCCCAGGTGCCTTGGAAGGGGCCCCTCAGGGGCCGACATAGGGATAGGGTTAGCCCCAAGGAGGCCAGCAGGCCCGAATCCCCGGCTGTGCGGTGAGCGGAGGGGTGGGCCGAGGTGAGGTTGCTGGCAAGCGGGAGCGTGGTTCCAGGCGTTTTGGCACGGGGGGTCTTCGAATGTCGCTGGGGGATCAGAGGGCCCTGCCCTTTCTCCCATCCTGAATGACCGGCGGTGCCCCAAGCTGCCCGGGTGTCGGCTGGGCAGCGGGGTGAGTCTGGTGCTGGGGCTGGGGGTCCCCAATCTGCGGCGTTGCTGCGCCAGGCCCCTTGGGAGGGGCCTCTTGGGGGCCAACCTATGGATAGGGTTGGCCCCCAGGAGGCAGGCAGGCCCGAACCACCAGGTATGCGGCGAGCGGAGGGGCGGGGCAGAGGTGAGGCCGCTGGCGAGCAGGAGCATGGGCCCTGGTGTTTTGGCGCTGGGGTCCTTCGAAGGTCGCCGAGGGCTCGGAGGGCCCTGCCCGTTCTCCCGCCCTGAATGACTGGAGGCTCCCCTAGCGACCCGTGTGGTGGCGAGTCGGCAGGGTGAGTACGGCCTTGTGGTTGGGGGGTCCCCAATCCCTGGGGTTGCTGTGCCAGGCCCCTTGGAAGGGGCCCCTTGGGGGCCGACCTAGGATTAGGGTTAACCCACAGGACGCCGGCAGGCCCTATCCGCCGGCTGTGCGATGAGCGGTGTGGCAGACCGAGGTGAGGGTGCTGGACAGCGGGAGTGTGGGCCCAAGTGTTTTGGCGTGGGGGGGGCCTTCAAGGTCCCTGGGGGCTTGGAGGGCCCTGCCAGTTCTGCCATTCTGAATGACCGGGGGCGCCCCTACCAGCCCGGGTTGCGGCACGGGGGCAGGGTGAGACCGGGGCTGGGGCTCGGTGTCCCCAAAACCTGGCATTGTAGCGCCAGGCCCCTAACCCTAGGTCGGCCCCCAGGAGGCCGGCAGCCCCGATCAGCTGGCTGTGCGGCAAGCGAAGTGGTGTGCCGAGGTGAGGCGCTGGCAAGCAGGAGTGTTGGCCCAAGCGTTTTGGCGCGGATGGCCTTTGTAGTCGCCAGGGACTCGGAGGGACCTGCCTGTTCTCCCACCCTAAATGACCAGGGGCGCCCCTAGCGGCCCCTGTTGCGGCGGGCGGCCAGGTGAGTCCAGCGCTGGGGCTCGGGGGTCCCCAATCCCCGGTGTTTCTGCTCCAAGCCCCTTGGGATGGGCCCCTCAGGGACCGACCTAGCGTTATGGTTAGCCCCAGGAAGCCGGCAGGCCCGATCCGCCAGCTGTGTGGCGAGCAGAGGAGTGGGCCGAGGTGGGGGCACTGGGGATCAGGAGCATGGGCCCAAGTGTTTGGCGTGGGGGGCCTTTGAAAGTCGCTGGAGGCTTGGAGGACCCTGCCCGATCTCCCTCCCTAAATGACCGGGGGCGCCCCTAGCAGCCCCTGTTGCGGCGGGCGGCCAGGTGAATCTGGCGCTGGGGCTTGGGGATCCCCAATCTCCGGTGTTGCGGCACCAGAACACTTGGGATAGGCCCCTCCTGGGCCGACCTATGGTTAGGCTTAGCCCCCAGGAGGCTGGCAGGCCCGATCAGCTGGCTGTGCGGCCAGTGGAGGGGCGGGCCGAGGTGAGGGCGCTGGAGATCAGGAGCGTGGGCCCAAGCGTTTTGGCGCAGGGGGCCTTGAAAGCTCGCCAGGGGCTCGGAGTGCCCTGCCCGTTCTCCAGCGCTGAATGACCAGCGGCGCCTCTAGCGGCCCCGGGGGCGGCGGGGTGGCAGGGTGAGTCCAGCACTGGGGCTCGGGGGTCCCCAATCCCCAGCGTTGCAGTGCCAGGCCCCATGGGATGTGCCCCTTGGGGGCCGACCTAGGGTTAGGGTTAGCCCCCAGGAGGCCGGCAGGCCTGGTCCCCAGCTGTGGAGCAAGAGGAGGGGCGGGCCGAGGTGAGTGTGCTGTCGAGCGGGAGCATGGGCCCAAGCATTTTGTTGAAGGGGGACTTCAAAGGTGATCGATGGCTCGGAGGGCCCTGCCCGTTCTCCCGCCCTGAATGACCGGCGGCGGCCCTAGTGACCCGGGTGGTGGCGGGGCATCCAGGCGAGTCCGGCGCTGGTGCTTGGGTTTCCCCAATCCCCGGTGTTGCGGCTCCAGACCCCTTGCTAGGGGCCCCTCGGGGGCCGACCTATGGTTACGGTTAGCCCCCAGTAGGCCGGCAGGCCCGATCCGCTAGCTCTGCGGTGAGTGGAGGGGTGGGCTGAGGTGAGGGCGCTGGCGAGCAGTGGCGTGGTCCCAAGCATTTTGTCCCAGCTTGCCTTCGAAGGTCGCTGGGGGCTCGGAGGGCCCTGCCCATTCTCCCGCACTGAATGACCAGTGGCGCCCCTAGCAGCCCAGGTGGCAGCGGGGCAGCCGGGTGTGTCTGGCGCTGGAGCTCGGGGTTCCCCAATCCCCGGTGTTGCGGCTCTAGGCCCCTTGCTAGGGGCCCCTAGGGGGCCGAACTATGGTTAGATTTAGCCCCCAGGAGGCCGTCAGCCCAATCCGCCAGCTCTGCGGCTAGCGGAGAGGCGGGCAGAAGTGAGGCCCCTGGCGAGCGGGAGCGTGGGCCCAGGCATTTTGGCGCGGGGGTCCTTCGAAAGTCACCAGGGGCTTGGAGGGCCCTGTACGTTCTTCTGCCCTGAATGACCGGCGGCTTCCCTAGTGGCCCGGGTGGAGGAGGGGCGGTAGGGTGAGTCGGGTGCTGGGGCTTGGGGGTCCCCAGTCCTCGGCGTTGGGGCACCAGGCCCCTTCGGAAGGGCTCTAGGGGGCTGGGGGCCGACCAAGCGTTACTGTTAGCCCACAGGAGGCCGGCAGACCCGATCTGCTGGATGTGTGGCGAGCAGAGGGGCGGGTCGAGGTGAGGGCACTGGCAAGTGGGAGCGTGGGTCTAAGCGTTTTGGCGTGGGGGGCATTCGAATGTCGCCGGGTGCTCAGAGCACTCTTCCCGTTAAACCGCGCTGAATGCCCGACGGCGCACCTAGCGGTCCGGGTTGCAGAGCGGTGGCAGGGTGAGTCCGGTGCTGGGGCTCGGGGGTCCCCAAACCCCGGCATTGCGGCGCCAGGCCCCTTTGGATGGGCCCCTTGGGGGCCGACCAAGAGTTATTGTTAGCCCCCAGGAGGCCAGCAGGCCCGATCCACCGGCTGTGAGGCGAGCTGAGGGGTGGACCCCAAGGTGAGGGCGCTTAAGAGCAAGAACGTGGACCCAAGCGTTTTGGCGCGGGGGGCCTTTGAAGGTCATCGGGGGTTCGGAGGTCCCTACCCATTCTCCTGCCCTGAATGACCAGCGGCGCCCCTAGCGGCCTGGGGGGAGGCGGGGTGGCAGGGTGAGTCTGGCACTGGGGCTCAGGGGTCCCCATTCCACGGCTTTGTGGCGCCAGGCCCCTTGGGAGGGGCCCGTCGGGGGCCGAGCTAGGGTTAGGGTTAGCCCCCAGGAGGCCGGCAGCCCCAATCACCCAGGTGTGCAGCGAGCGGAGGGGTGGACCCAGGTGAGAGCACTTGAGAGCGAGAGCGTGGGCCCAAGTGCTTTGGCGCGGGGGGCCTTCGACAGTCATTGGGGGTTCGGAGGGCCCTACTCGTTCTCCCGCCCTGAATGACTGGCGGTGCCCCTAGAGGCCCAGGGGGCAGGGGGGCAGCAGGGTGAGGCCGGCGCTGGGGCTCGGGGGTCCCAATCCCCGGTGTTGGGCAACCAGTCCCCTTGGGAGGGGCCCCTCAGGGGCCTAGGTAGGGTTAGGGTTAGCCCCCAGGAGGCCGGCAGGCCCGATCCGTCTGCTGTGCGGCGAGTGGAGGGGCAGGCCGAGTGAGGGCGCTGCCTAGCGGGAGCGTGGGCACAAGCTTTTTGGCGCGGGGGGCCTTCGAAGTTCGCCAGGGGCTTGGAGGCCCATTCTCCCTGCCAGAATGACCGGTGGCGCCCCTAGCGGCCTGGATGGCGGTGTGGCGGCAGGGTGAGACTTGCACTGGGGCTCGGGGGTCCCCATTCCCTGGCGTTGCTGTGCCAGGCTGCTTGGAGGGGCCCCTTGGGTGCCAAGCTTGGGTTAGGGTTAGCCCACAGGAGGCCGGCAGGCCCGATTGGCCGGGTGTGCGGCGAGCAAAGTGGCGTGCAGAGGTGAGGGCACTGGCGAGCAGGAGCATGGGCCTAAGCGTTTTGGCACTGGGGGCATTCGAAAGTCGCCGGGGGCCCAGAGCGTCCTACCCGTTCTCCTGCCATGAATGACTGGCAGCGCCCCTAGGGGCCGGTAGGGGAGGGGCGGTAGAGTGAGTCCGGCGCTGGGGCTCAGGGGTCCCCAATCCCCGGCTTTGTGGCGCCAGGCCTTTGGAAGGGGCCCCTCGGGGTCCGACCTAGGGTTAGGGTTAGCCCCCAGGAAGCAGGCTGGCCCGATCTGCTAGCTGTTCGGGAAGCAGAAGGGCGGCCGGAGAAGAGGAGCGTGGGCCCAAACGTTTTGGCGCGGGGGGCCTTCTAAGGTCAGCGGGGGCTCAGGGGGCCCTGCCCGTTCTCCTGCCCTGAAATACCGGCGACGCCCCTAGGGTTAGGGTTAGTCCCCAGGAGCCCAGCAAGCCCGGCGCTAAGTGGTTCTGGCAATGTAACAAAGATGCCATACACTTATCTGTAAGAAATAACAGTGTACAGGACCCCTCTTAGCCCTAACATCATCCTTTGTGAATATGGAAGCCAGGCCCAAAGTGGTCGTGGAAGTCTGACGAAAGGGCTAAGCACTTTTCTCTGAGTCACCACACTATACAGGGAAAGACCAATGTACATCATCTTTCACGAGTAGGAAGCATTAATGAAAAGGTTCTGGAATTTCGAGGACTCTGACCCATCCTTATTGGTAATAAACCACCATATACAGGAAAACACCTTCAACTCTCATGAGCTTCCTCAATACTGATTCCGATTCAACTTTGGGTGTGTAGGATTAGGGAAATGTCCACATATTATTGCTAAGAAAGAACGATGTCAGGGTAATGCCCTTCAAGTCACATCAGCCTTCCTGAAGACAGAAGCAGGAATCAAGGTGGTTATGTTACCATGAGGTAAGGAAGATGAGCATATAAGTGAGAAACAACAGTGGGCAGGACCTCTCTTCCAACGAACATTATCTTTGCTTAATGTTGAATCCCTATGGTAAGTGGTTGTGGGCATTTGTGAGGTCAAAATCTTAAGTGATTTGTAAAACCTCTTGGTCATTCACAGATGAGACTAAGGTAGTTGGGGACTCCTAGGCAGTGATTTGTCCACTGTCAAAAATATGAAAAGATAAAAGAGACAGATGAGGTCTCCTCAGGCATTGTCCTTTATCCTCATCCTCCATGACCATGGCCGTCTCTGAACAGCTCAGTGGCAGGGTCTCATTCACAGTGGGGGCATCTGTTCCTCACAGACATCAGGCAGGGAAATGGATTTGGTTCTCTGTGCCAGCCCAGCCACAACTGAGTGTCACAGCACCCTCTCGTGGGCTCATAAGAGTTTCACTGTCACCAGGCAGGTCATTGTATTTGATAAACCACTGTGAGAGTTTGCAATTGCCTTCATCTGCAACCTCCTAGAGGCAAATGCAGGTCTCTGGTACCATGTGAAGTCATGTGAAGGTATCGTGAGAAAGTGTCCTTTTGCTTAAGAAAAACATGGCTGCAGCTGCTGGCTGGCTCAGCCAGTTAAGCATGTGCCTTTGGCTCAGGTTATGATCCCAGGGTTCTGGGATCGAGCCCGGGCTCCCTGCTCAGCAGGAAAGGAGGTAGGGAAATAGCTTAGAACCCACAGAGAATGTGAATAAAGGGGAGTGAAATGGAACTTGGTCTGTGTTTTGCTTTAGGGATTGGAAGTTAGTTTTTTCTCAATTGTGATTGTTCTTGAAACAGAAAAGCTGTATTGTTTTTTTTACCTTTAATTTTTTTCTAATAATAATTTTTTATTATGATATGTTAGTCACTATACAGTATTTCCTTAGTTTTTGATGTAGTGTTCTGTGATTCATTATTTGCATATAACACCCAGTGCTCCATGCAATATGTACCTTCCTTAATACCCATCACTGGCCCATCCCAATCCCCCACCCCTCTCCCCTCTGAAGCCCTCAGTTTGTTTCCCAGAGTCCATAGTCTCTCGTGGTTCATTCCTCCTTCTGTTTAGGGTCCATTGTCTAAAGGGACAGACAGTGGAAGTTCACCAAATATAAGATCGAAATTTCATTGTTCATTATAGATGCCGCCAAGTAATTCCCAGACATTTCATTCTACTGTAGTAATTCATTATACCTGTGCAGGTGCACGTGGAAGACAATTGATGCATGCATAGTGGTAATAAAACACGCCCCTCAGTAGTAGAATAATAGAGGATGCATATGTGTAAAATTATTCGACTACAGCTTCCATGCTTTCCCTTTGGTTCCTTATTATCTATGAAATTGGACAATTTTTGTTCTCTAGGCTTAAAACTCATTGTCAGTATTCAGAGTTTTTCAATGCTGATCTTCTCCTGTATAAGTTACCAAAAACCTAAAATATGTATGAACTTTAAAAAAAGCTATATTGAAAATGACAGCAGGGAAGTTCCATTTTGTGAATATTGTGTCAAAGGATCTCTATTTTGACCTCAGTGGTCATTAGAAATGATGACATTTCATGTGAGTATAAATATCAATGTGAAAAAAAAAGGTAGAAATAACCTTGAATGTTTAAGTAATTGGTGAAATGACAGGTGTGTGTGTGTGTGTGTAATTGATTTTCAGTGAATGGTTCAGCTTCTTGTAGGGCCTCCGAGAGAGCCCAGGTGAACCTTTCAATGAGTTGGTATCTGTTTTCAGAACATGGGAATCTCTTAGTCCAATAGTCAATCAGGCAAGCTTTGAGGTCTTGAAGAGTTTCAGTCCTCAGCGATGGTGTTGCAGACCCTGTGAGCAAACCCTAGGGTATGGTCAGAGCCCTCATTAGCTGGTACCAATGTGTGACGATTTCAGACAGCATTTCCCAAAGAAGTACCTCTTGAGTCTCTGTCCTTGTCAGTTCCCTACACTTCCTTACACTAGTTATGTGATCAGTGTGTTTCAGGATAATCCCCACATGTGATTTTTGCTATTTCCTACTAGTCCTATCTGTTTCTCATCTTCTTCTTTTATGGTAGGTGTTGGGAAGTAACCTGTGTGGTGTAGGAAGGGGTGTGGTAGTTGTCTGCCTTCAGAGGACCGAATGATGCCTAGAAATTGTACTGTAGTTTGAGGTCAATTGTCCATCCTCCGAGTGTCAGGAATTCCATCACTTTCCTTTGATGCTAGTCTGTTCTTCAAGCTGTCCTCAGAAATAAGAACGTCATCCATCTAGGGAACACTGGTTTGTGTGTATGTTTTCATTTTAGGAAAGGCCTTGCTGTTCCTGAAAATAATACTGTAGAGCACCCTTTCCTGTTCTTATTGGCCATCAGTCAATCTTTTGTGAAGTATTCGTTTATAAATAGACTTTCTATGGTTGATGAGCAGGAATTCTTTCTTGACAAGTCTTTGTCAGTGTGTGTATTGCAAATCTTTACTTCCCAGCCTGCTGTTCACTTTTTCATTTTCTTATGGTCAGAAGATAAGGAGAAATGTCACATTTTTATGAAGTCCCACTGAATTCTTTTAAATGGTTAGTGCACACTATGTCCTACCCCAAGATTGACAGGTTCTACGTTTTCTTTCAGAAACTGTCCAATGGGAAGCTACAATCCATCTCAAAGTTATAAATTGCATTTTTAATTCTAATAGGGTATTTATAGACTGTTTTGGATTTCTATGTACACAATCCTATTATCTGTGAATAGTCACAATTATCCCCTCAATTCTTATACTTTTTGTTTCTCTTGCCTTCGAACACTGGTAGATTCTCCAATGCAACGTTGAATAGCAGCATTGTTTGAAGATTTTAATATACCTTTCTCAATATCTGACAGAAAAAGCAGACAAAACATTGGTAACAAATGTGACCTTATTGACATATAGGGAACATTCCGTAATAGTTGCAGAATACATTATTTTCAAGTGGTCTTTACCCAAATAGATGATAGGTGGGGCCACGAATCAAGTCTACAAATGGTAAACTCTGAAATTAACTAGATTCTATTCTTAGACCACAGGGGAATTGAGCCACAGTCATAGCGAAAAGAAAACCAGGAAGTCCTTCAATGTTTAAAAATTAAATGGAACTTTGCTACATATCCTAAAGGTCAGAGAGGGAATCTCAATGGAAATTCTGAACCTTTTCTACATGAGGGCTCACACACAATGGCACTTTCTTTATGAAGAGCATTATAATAACGTAAACAGGAGTTGAGCCTTAAGTCAGAGTTCTGCCTGCCCCGGCCACACCTGGCAGCCTTGGCCTGTGGTCCCCCTCAGCTGTCCTTTCTGGTGGCCCTGAGCTAAGGGGGGTCAACATGGCCATATGGAAATGGGAAGCTCCCCACTCATAGTGATGACGGTGCCCCCTCCCCAGCTGCCCTTTCTGGTGGCTCTGAGCTAAGGGGGTCAACATGGCCATATGGAAATTAGAAGCTCCCCACTCTTAGTGATGATGTTGCTATCGTATCGTCCTCACCAGTCCAACAACATGATTTCTGAGTGAACTATGACAGAAGAGTGATTTCTTGGCCTTCCTTCAGGTTTGAAAATCATCTGGTGAGTCATCTAATAGAAATATGGATTCAACATGTGTTCTTTCTTCTGGAAAAGAAATAGACCCAATAGCTATTAGGCTTCCTGAGCACCTGTTCTTGAGAGACATCATACTGGCTCTTTGTAGCATTCTGCCTCTTAAACTTCTCAACTAGGGTGTAGATATTTGTAGGCACATTTTCAGGTGGTTAGACAGGGACTCAGATGATATGAGTCACAGATGAAATGATTTTAGTGTCAGAAACCTAAGTGGGATCCCCAAATTGACTCCAAATCCCTAGTTGATCAATACAGGGTACTATTTCCCTCTTATGTCTGGTCTTCTCGATCTGGAAACCTATTATGTATCAGGATTTTCTTGTCATGTGGACAACTGGACGAATTCAGCGGGCCTTTTCACATCTGCCCATGGTGATCATTAAGATCATTATCTCAGTGGAGGACCTCTGGGTAACATACTCAAAGACCCTTAGGAATACAGACAGTATAATATTTTTCTGGTATTAAAGTTACTGAAACCAACTATCTTTTTTAGTCCATTCAGGCTCTGGTATGTTCAGAGGGTGCTGTAATACAGGTCTGAAATAGTATTTAAAAACACTCAGCTCAGCCTCTTCTACAACGTGAGCCAATGCTCATAAACATGGCTAAAATATTGCCTTAGCTATGATGACTTCCCAGCCATCGTAGTGTTTATATGGTATGACTGTGACTTACATTAGTCAACATTTGCAGCGAAAGAACTTAGTGCATCCTGGGGGCACTTCATGTTGAAATTAGTTTGTGACAACGAGCTACTGTGTTTTATACTGCAGTCCAAGGGAATGGTGTCAGACATCTCTAAGGTGTCTAGAAGTTCTTCAATTCTGATTTTAAGTGGTCTGTGTGCTTCAGAGATTTGGGCAGGAGAAGGGCAGGAGTCCAGAGACTGTGAACACTTCTGTTACCTGTGCTGACCATGGAGCAGGTAGCCTTCTGTGGGCATCATTTTGATTTCTTGGTACTCTTGTGAAAGGTGCTTTTGTCTCAAATTCCTCCATTTAGAAGTAATTATAATGATAGGGGCGCCTGGGTGGCGCAGTCGTTAAAGCGTCTGCCTTCGGCTCAGGGCGTGATCCCGGCGTGCCGGGATCGAGTCCCACATCAGGCTTCTCCACTGTGAGCCTGCTTCTTCCTCTCCCACTCCCCCTGCTGTGTTCCCTCTCTCGCTGGCTGTCTCTCTGTCACATAAAATAAATAAAAAAAATCTTTAAAAAAGAAGTAATTATAATGATAAAAGAAATTTTTATCTTATATCATCTGTGGGCCCTGATCCTGGGCTCCAAGGGAAGCTATCCTTTATTTTTTTTTATTTTTAAAGATTTTATTTATTTATTTGACAGAGAGAGACAGCCAGCGAGAGAGGGAACACAAGCAGGGGGAGTGAGGGAGGAAGAAGCAGGCTCCTAGCAGAGGAGCCTGATGTGGGGCTCGATCCCAGAACGCCAGGATCACGCCCTGAGCCGAAGGCAGACGCTTAACCGCTGTGCCCCCCAGGTGCCCCCCAGGGAAGCTATCTTTAACATTTTACCCGGCTCAAAATGACTGGGCAAAACCTCAAAGCATGGTCCCTGTTTCTGCCCCAAGCACATGGTGTACATCTGCTTTGAGAAGAAAACAATAACCAAAAATGCCAACACAAAGATAAGAAAAAATAAAGAACCTCTGTGTCTCCCATAAGATTAAAGTTATACTGATATGTACATACTGAAAACATAAGAAAGAGTCTGTCACTTTCTGGAATCTAAGAAGTTCCTCATTGTGGTGTGTAACTCTGTACGTAAAACAAAACAGAAAAAAAAAATATAAGCCTGACCCAAATGTTCCTTTACCAGAGCACTCCCTTCTTGGTGAATATTGTGTCTCCCAGGCACCTGTCCTTACTTGGGTTTGAATAAAGGTCTCTTCCTTTCTCTCTAAAATGTTTTTAAAAGTTCATTCACGCAATGTCGACAATAACAGTGTTTTCTATTTAAGTGAGAAATAAATGTTCCACTCTAGTTTCATTGGGAATAGACGAATTGAGGGTTTCCTTAGAAGAGTAAGTCTGCTTTCCAGAAAAGGCAAGGTCATTGGTCTGTTGAGAATGAAGATAATTACTGCTAAACAAGTATATGTTGCCCCTTCGCCCAGAAACCGAAGCAGGTGTGCAGGCTTTAGATCAGAGGTGTCTTCTCCACAGCTGACAGCACTTCTCTGCTCTGGCTCCAAGACACCTGATGTTTTGAACGTCAGCATCGGAGTCAGCGAGGCGGCTTCTCACAGGATGCCAGTGTTCAGAGAATGCACAGGATGTTTGGCAAAATGTCCTATCTATGTCAGGGCTGGAAGTAAAACCTCTCATTATCCCAAAACCTCCTGGGCTTTTCTCTTTTCTCTAGTTGAGCCACAAAGTAAAATTGAAGTAGCTGCCAGCATTCTGGGTTTGGTGCAAGAATTACTTAGTTTCCGTGCAGGTAGAACTTTGCAGATGATCACAATTTCTCTGTCCATTTATTGCTTACAAATGTATTTTGACCATCTGTTTCCTAGGAACCCTCTTTTATTAGAAAGGGAAGGTGAGATTCACTCTGTGCCTGTTTGTAACCTCTAATGTGTTCCTTCATCTAACAGTGTTTATTCAATTGGGCCTAAGATATGGTTGAGTGGCCAGCATCTAGAGTTAGATGGGTTTTTTCATCTGATACAGACTTAGATGATGTCATTTGAAAAAGGTGATGTTTCATCATTGATTAATTTATTCATCAGAAGAGTTAAAATTAGGGTGGAGGGAAAATTGAAAATTCTCCAAAGCGGCCTGTTCCTGTTTAAAAGTTGAGCTTGACTTTCTAGTTTTACTAAATGTATTATCTGGGTATTTTGAGGTGCCATATTCTCTCTGTAGTTTCTTTGGTGGTGGAGTCAGAAGGAGAGTCTGGGAATTCCTTTGGATAGTGGCATGCTGGTGGCTTCAAGGGGCTTGGCGTCAGGAGCGTTGGGGTGAATTCTGCAACTGCTTGCCTGACCCTTGGTGCATCTCACAGAGGTTTTGTTTCCTTTTATGAAATTGCCGGCAGATAATGTTCTGCTTAAAGGGGAACCCTCCCGTCCTGTTGGTGGGAATGCAAAGTGGTGCAGCCAGTCTGGGAAACAGTGTGGGGGTTCCTCAAAAAGTTAAACATTGAACAACCCCATGATCCAGCAATTGCTCTCCTAGGTATTTACCCAAAGGATAAAAAATGCAGATTCGAAGGGGGTCCATGAACCATGATGTTTATAGCAGCAATGTCCACAGTAGCCAAACTATGGAGAGAATCCCAAAGTCCATGCACTGATGAATGGATAAAGCAGATGTGGGATACATATATATAATGGCATATGACCTAGCTTCAAAAAGAATGAAATCTTACCATTTGCAAGGATGTGGATGGATCTAGCATGTATTAACCTAAGCAAAATCAGTGAGGAAAGTCAAATATCCTATGCTCTCACGCTTGTGGAATTTCAGAAAGAAAACAGATGAACAGAGTTGAGGGGTGATGAGAGAGGCAAAGAAGGAAATAGACTCAACCTTGGAGAACAAACTGAGTGTTGCTGCAGGACAAGGGTGTAGGGGGAAGAGTTAAATGGGTGAGGGGTATTAAGGAGGGCACTTGTGATGAGCACTGGGTACTGTATGCAGGTGAGGAATCACTAAATCCTACCCCTGAAGCGAATATTCCATAGTATGTGAACTAACTGGAATTTAAGTAAAAGAATAAAGGAAAAAGTGTTCTGCTTCATAAAGAGTGAGGTAAAATTCTAGTAATTTGCGCTGTACTATTCTATAGATGATAGTTGTAAAACACCCTGTTGTAGGATACACTAGTTGCTTATCACATAAGGAGTCCTCAGAAAGCTGCAATGAACGATTCAAGGCTCAGAGCATGTTCATGTTCCACTGATATGTTACAGTTTGCACAGTTAGGATACAAGTTGGAGAGAAAGGCAACAGAAGGGGAAAGTAGGTGTGAACCTTTCATTAGTTAGCGTTATAGCTTTCTCATGAAAGCCTTGCGCCAGTGTGATTTTGGAGCAGGGGGGAAACCGGGAGCTTTGCAGGAGACGGGGGAGTTCCAGGTCTGGGTAAAGCTGACAGGGGTCCCAGAGGAGAGCTGAATGCGTTCTGCAGCAGGGTGTGGGCAGGGTGGGCTCCAGGGGTGGCTGTGGGTCTCCTGAGTGGGAGTTGTGACAGGTGAGGGCTGTGTGCAAGTTCCTGGCTGAGGACAAGTGAGGCACAGGCGGAGAGCTGGCAGAGAACCTTCTTCTGGGCCCCCAGCCTCACCCAACTCACACAGCCTCATCTTCTGTCCCTGTCACTCCAATTCAGACTTCTCCAAAGGTGAGTGAGAACACATCCAGAGCATTCTGAACAGAAGGGAAAGCATGTGCAAAGGCTCTGGGGCAGGAGAATTCCAGGTATGTCCAGGAGCAGCAAGAAGGCCCTGTGCCCACAGGAGACAGCTTAGGACAAGAGCTCAGATAGGTGACAGAGGGTGACAGAAAGCCATTCCAGGGCTATAACCCCATGAGACCCTGTTTCACTGGGCCATCCTGGCTACAGTGTTGAGAACAGATGACAGAGGGTTGAAGATGGCAAGGCAGGTCCATGACGAAGCTTTTCCAGGAACTCAGGCACTGTGGACCAGACAGGTGGCCTTGGATGGAGTGGTTAGACCTATTCTGGGTCCATTTTGAAGATGGAGCTCACAGGATTTGCTGATGGGTTAGGTATTAGGAGCAGGAGAACGGAGGAATTGGGGTAACTCCCAGCTGTTGTGGGTTGTCCTGATCGAGGGGTAGGAGAGGGTTTCTGGGGGTAGTAGGTAGTCAGTATTCCACATGCTGAGGAAGGTGCCTTTCCCGGTGGATCTGCTGAGGTTTGTGTCTGGGAGAACCTTTCACATCTCCTCCCTCAGCAATGCTCAAGTACAAATATCCCCCACTTTTTAAACGTTCACAGTAAGACACTGGGCTTTCTTGAAAGTACTACGTTATTACCCAGCTTCAGTAAGAGGAAGAGACCTGAGAGGATTTTCCTCTTATGAAAAAAGGTGAACAGTGAGAATCGCGTTCAGCATTTGTTTTGGGGAGACTCACGACAGAGGCGGCGTGCACCCCAACCAGCTCCTTCCACTGGGAACCGCTCTCCGCATCCAGCCACCAGCACTTTGAATGGTGTCTGTGAGCCTCTGCTGGGCTTTATCTTCATTTATGCTGGGCCTCCGTTAGAAACTTGTGTCCTGAGGCCTAAGAAAAGCCAAAGAGAAGGAATTTTGGAGTCTGAGCACACTGTCTAATTGTTCCCTGTAAATTAATGGCCATTCCTTCTTGACACCATTTCTGCTGTGCAAGGTTTCTCAGAAGCCCTGTACTTTCAAAGAGCAGGGAAACCTATACCCCATGCTGCGGGGTTAGTTTTAGTCTCCATGCTGGACAGAATATATCATGACTGTCGGATTTTCTTACTCAAACATTGAGACTTTGACCACCTTCACCCGTTTCTACCACCCCATCCCCGAATCTGGCACCTATCTATCTGCTCTCAGTATCTATGTGTTCAGTATTTGTTTATTCCACGTGGAATGTACATGACAGCATCTGGTATTGGTCTTTCTGTGTCTGAATTACTTGGCATAAGGCCCCCAAGGTCTGTGTTTCCATGTCTGGTTCTTGTGAATAATGCTGCAATGAAAGTGGGCATGCATCTGTCTTTTTGAGGCAGTATTTTTGTGTTCTCTAAATCAATACTCAGTAGAGCCATTACTGGGTCATGTGGTAGTTGTATTTATTTTTTCAGGAACCTCCATACCTTTTGTCACAGTGGCTGCACCAATTTCTATTCCCACCAACAGTGCACAGTGTCTCCTCGTCTGCACACCCTTGACTCCACCTGGTGTCTGTCTCTGGGACAATTGCTGTTCCAACAGTTATGAGGGGATAGCCGATTGTGGGTTTGACTGATGTTTCCCTGACCATGATTAGTGATGTCGAACAACTTTTTCTCTCTGTTGGCCCCTGTGTGCCATCTTTGGAAAGTATCTATTCACATATTCCCCCCATTTTTTTATACAGTTTTTTTTTGTTTTGATTTGTATGAGTGTTGTGTGTATTTTGGATATAAGCCTCTTCTCACACATATGATTCGCAGATATTTTTTTCTTATTGGGTCTGTGGCCATTTAAGATTTTGATGGTTTCTTTTGCCCTGTGGAAGATTTCAGTTTGATGTTGTTCCACTTGTTTATTTTTGCTTTTGTTGCCTTTGCATTTGGTGTCCGATCTGAAGACTCTTTGCCAAAACCAATGTCAAGAGACTTAGTACCTGTGTCTTCTTGGAGGTTTATGGATTCAGGTCTTTTTTTTTTTTAAAGATTTTATTTATTTATTTGACAGAGATAGAGACAGCCAGCGAGAGAGGGAACACAAGCAGGCGGAGTGGGAGAGGAAGAAGCAGGCTCATAGCGGAGGAGCCTGACGTGGGGCTCGATCCCATAACTCCGGGATCACGCCCTGAGCCGAAGGCAGACGCCTAACCGCTGTGCCACCCAGGTGCCCCTATGGATTCAGGTCTTATGTTCAAATCATTCATCCATTAAAAATTTTGTGTGTGGTGTAAGAAAGTGACCCGGTTATATTCTTCTGCATTTAGTGTCCAGTTTGCCTGTTACCGTAGCTCACTGAAGAGACAGTCCTTCCCTCATGGCTTATCTTCTGCTGCTGTGTCGTAAGTGAGGATAATCTACGTGTGGGTAAGTTTCTGAGCTTTCTGTTCTGTTCCACTGACCTGGTGTCTGTGTTTATGCCTGTACCATCCTGTTTTGATGACAACAGCTTTGTAATCTAGCTTGAAATCCAGGAGTGTGTTGATGCACCTTTCTTTCTCCAGGTTGCTTTGGGTATTTGGGGTCTTTGGTGATTCCATACAAGTTTGAGGACTGTTTTCTATTTCCTTGAATAATGCCACTGGAATTCAGATAGGCATTTCATCACATCTGTCAATTGCTTTGGGTACGATGGACATGTTCACATAATTAACTCTTCCAGTTAAGGAGCATGGCGTATGCTTCCCTTTGTTTATGTTGCTTTCCAAATCTTTGACTCATGCTTTCTGCCCCCCTTGACACACATGTTTTTCATTTCTTTTCTGCCATGTGTTGAGTGTACTATGTCTTTCTCATTCTTGGTTATTTTTATTCCTAGATTTTTTTTGATGCAATTGTAAATGGCATTGCTTTTTTAATTTCTCTTTGCGAAAGTGTGTCATCAGTACACAGAAATGCAAGAAGTTGGGTCATCTGGGTGGCCCCATAGGTGAAGCGTCTGCCTTCAGCTCAGGTCATAATCCCAGAGTTTTGGGATCGAGTCCCGTGTTGGGCTCCCCGCTTAGTGAGGGTCTGCTTCTCCCTCTTTCTGACACTCCCCCTGCTCGTGCTTTTTCTCTTCCTGTCAAATAAATAAATAAAATCTGAAAAAATATAAAGACAACAGTTCTCTGTATATTGACTTTATATCCTACAGCTTTCTTGAATTTGTTTATTCTAATAGGTTTTTTTTGTTGTTGTTGTGGAATCTTTCGGGATTTCATGTCATTTGCAAATAGTGATAGTATTCCTGTATGGATTTCATATCTTTCTCTTTTTTTAAAATGATGTTAGTCACCCTACAGTACTTCATTTGTTTTTGATGTAGTGTTCCATGATTCATTGTTTGCATATAACACCTAGTGCTCATGATGACACGTGCCCTCCTTAATACCCATCACCAGGATAACGCATTCCCCTACCCCTCCCTTTCTGCAAACATCAGTTTGTTTCCCAGTGTCAATAGTCTCTCATGGTTCATCTCCCCCTCTCATTCCACCCCTTCACTTTTCTGTTCCTTCTCCTAATGTCCTCCATGCTATTCCTTCCATTCCACATAGGAGTGAAACCATATGATAATTGTCTTTCTCTGCTTGACTTAATTTCACTTAGCATAATCCCCTCCTGGTCCATCCACGTTGCTGCAAATGGTGGGTATTCATCCTTTCTGATGACTGGGTAATATTCCATTGTACAGATGAACCACATCTTCGTTGTCCATTCATCTGCTGAAGGACATCTTGACTCCTTCCACAGTTTGGCTATTATGGACATTGCTGCTATGAACATTGGGATACAGGTCCCCCTTCTTTTCATTACTCTGTGTCTATGGGGTAAATACCCAGTAGTGCAATTGGTGGGTCATAGGATAGCTCTGTGTTTAACGTCTTGAGGAACCTCCATATTGTTTTCAAAAGTGGCTGTACCAGCTTGAATTCTCACGAGTAGTGTAAGAGGGTTCCCCTTTCTCCACATCCTCTCTGACTTTTTTTTATTTCCTGTCTTGTTAATTTTTTTCAAGATTTTATTTCTTTCTTCCACAGAGATAAAGACAGCCAGCGAGAGAGGGAACACAAGCAGGGGGAGTGGGAGAGGAAGAAGCAGGCTCATAGCGGAGGAGCCTGATGTGGGGCTCGATCCCATAATGCCAGGATCACGCCCTTAGCCGCAGGCAGATGCTTAACCGCTGTGCCACCCAAGTGCCCTCTGCCTTGTTAACTGTAACCATTCTAACTGTTGTAAGGTGGTATCTCATTGTCGTTTTGATTTGTATTTGCCTGATGGCAAGTGATGTGGAGCATTTTTTCATGTGTCTGTTGGCCATTTGTTTGTCTTCTCTGGAGAAGTATCTCTTTGTGTCTTCTGCCCATTTTTTGGGTGTCGAGTTTGAGGAGTTCTTTATAGATCTTGGATACCAGCCCTTTATCAGTAATATCATTTGCAGATATCTTCTTCGATTCCATAGGTTGCCTTTTGTTTTGTTGATCATTTGCTTTGCCGTGCAGCTTTTTATCTTGATGAAGTGCCAATAGTTCATTTATGCTTTTATTTCCTTTGCCTTTAGAGACGTGGCCTGCAAGAAGTTGTTGTGTCCAAGTTTGGAGAGTTCTTTTGATTTTGATATGAGACAGGAATCCATTATCTTATTTTGCTGATTGTATTCGAGTCCTCTGTCTTTCTTGGTGAGTCTAGCTAAGTTTGTCAGTTTTGTTTATCTTTCCAAAAAAGGCAGCTCTCATTTTCATTGTTTTTTTTTTTTGTCTTTTTAGTCTCTGTTGGATTTATTTATGCATTCCTTTTTGTTATTTCCTTATTTCTACTAATTTGGGGCTTTGTTTGTTGTTTTATTTTCTACTTCTTTACCACATAAATCAGGTTGTTTATAGGAGAGCATTCTCATGGATTGATGAAGACTTGAATTTCTATGAATGTCCCCAGTAGAGCTACTTTTGCTGCATCCCATAAGTTTTTGTAGGTTGTCTTTTTCATCAGTGTCAAGGTACTTCTAAAATTTTTTTTTTATTTCTTCTTTGACTGTTGGTTGTTCAGTAGCATTTTGTTAAATCTCCACATATTCTTTTAAGATTATTTAAGTATCTGACAGAGAGTGAGGCAGCGAGACAGGGAATGCAAGCAGGGGGTTGGGAGAAGGAGAAGCGGGCTTCCCACTGAGCAAGGAGCCTGATTCGGGGCTAAATCCCAAGATCCTGGGATCAAGACCTGGGCTGAAGGCAGATCCTTAATGACTGAGCCCCCCAAGCCCCCCAATCTCCACCTATTTTTGACTGTCCCATTTTTTTCTTGAGACTGATTTCTAGTTTCATATCATTGTGGTTGGACAAGATTTGAAGCAGAAGGTGAAGAGAGCATTCAGATGAAAGGTTTGTTTCCTGGAGGGTTTTCTGAGTGCAGACCATGAGTTCCGTGGGGACGGAGGAAGGTTTTGTGAGACGGGGGGGGGGGGTTAACCCTTGTTAGAATTACTGACTACTACATGCAGGCTGTGTGCTACCATTCACACCGTAGTCCTGATGGGCTTGTACTTCATTAGAAATATTTTCTAGGAGGTGTAGGCATAGGCTTCTCTTAAAGAAAGGTGCCATGTGGGTTCATGGCATGACCCCAGGTCAGCAACCAGGATGTATGGTATTGTGGGGGATCAGAACCAGGCTTTCTGTGGGAAGTGACGGAAATAGGGTATGGTGAGCTCCATGACCTCATAGGTGAGGTCCCGAGTGACCCACTGGGTGTTGGGTTCCGTGGATCTGTTTCATCAGGTGCTGTGGAATTCAGGGACACCCTCCTGTCTGTGGATTTGTGTGGAGACAGGTAGACATCAGTGTCTGGCCAGGCACGAGGGTCGCACTGGACCACCACCAGAGGTGCAGCATGCGGGGGAGCCACTGCTTGGTTTCCACGAAAGCTGACCAGGGTCTGTGACCGTGATTCCTAGCAGCTGCAAGGGGAGAGGAGGCCGGGGGTGGTGCACACTTCCTAGACTTGTGGTCAGGACTAGTCTGGAGCCCACTGAAGTCAGCCACACCTGGCACAGAAGGCCCCCAGTCAGTGTAGCTGTGGGCACTGCTCCCATGGCACTTTCGGGCCGGCTCCATGCTGCCACCTCCTGCTTTTCATCATCATCTTCAAGGTCGTGTGCCTCTGCTCTTGCCCCATGGCCTCCGGGGTATTGTCCGTCCTCCATCTGGCCCTCGTCCCTGGTGCCCTGTGCAGTCCGATGCCAGGGTAGCCTTCTCGAGACAAACATCTGGCCCTGATGGAACACTTCCATGGATCTCGTGTGATGCGAGGATGATGTCCTGCCCTGGAAGGGGGCTGCAGGTCCCCAATCAGGAGAGCCATGTCTCCCTTTTCAGCATGGCCTGCCCTCCCCTCAGTCTTCTTCAGGGAAGCTCTCCCCACTTCCTGAGATGACAGCTCTGAACTTAAAAGTGAGTGTTATTTTACATATCTCTATGCCTTAGTTCATCCATGGCATGTCTTTCAACCCCGTTAGTGGGTTTTTTTTTTTTTTAGCAGTTCTGAAGGGCTGTCTGCTCAAGGAGGGGATGACCTGGGTGGGGCAGCTTTCCCTCTCATCTCCCTCAGCTTGTCTCTCAGCCCTGGGGCCAGCTGTCCCAGTGAGGATTGAGGGACCCGAGCCAGCCCATCGTGAGCCCAGGCTGTGTCAACTGTGTAGGCGGATTCGTGTCAGAGCGGTGGGCAGCTGGCATGGCCCAGGGGCATGCAGTGTCTCCTTCTCATTCCTTCCCTCCCTTCCTCCCAGAGGTAGCTCAGAGCAGTCTTCAACCCCTGCATCTCCAGATCCCTTGATCTATGCCTCCTGTGTTCAGCTGGTGACCTTGGAGTTTTGCATGGATTCTACCTCCTGTACCCTCTCCCGTAGCAGTTCCTGGATCAGGGGAGGGGTCGGACCGTTGTCTGCTTTTGGTCTTCTTCCTGTCCCGCACCAAACCCACTCACCTTTGCATCTTCCATGTATGTGCTTGGAAGCAAGCCCATCCACAGGGAACCTATTAGCCAAATGTATCCAGGCAATGAACATTGAAGTAGAGATCCAGGATCCACAAAAGTCAGTGTTCACCAGAACGGGCTCTCAGGCGGTGCCCCAATTCTCTTGCCCTGAATGCTCTGTTGTGCCCCAAAATGGTACAGTTTACTGTGGGCTGCAGGCTGAGTCCTACGGTGGGGCTTGGGTGTCCCCAATCCCCCAGAGTGGGGTGCCAGGACCCTGGGGAGGGGCCCCTCTCTGCCCAACCTAGGGTAAGGGTTAGGGTCCAGGAGCCCAGCAGGGACAATCTGCAGGCTGTGCGGCGAGCTCTGTGGAGGGCTGAGAGGAGGCCATGGGGGAGGGTGAGCATGGGCCTCAGGGTTGGGGCACGGGGGGCTGCCAAAGGATGGGGACGGGCTCCGGGGGCCTCCACAAGTTCTCGTGCCCTGTAGGCTCCGTAGAGCCCCAAGGGGCACGGTTTCCTGTCGGGTGGCAAGCTGAGTCCTGCGGTGGGGCACAGGTATCCCAATTCCCCGGGGCTGCGGTGTAAGGCTCTTGGGGAGGCCCCCACACCTGCGGCTGACCTAGGGCTAGGGTTAGGCCCCAGGAGCCCCGCAGGCCCGATCTGCTGGCTGTAATGCGAGCTACATGGGCTGAGGTGAAGGTGTGGGGAGGGTGAGCATGGGCCTCAGTGTTGGGGTGCGGGAGGCCGCCGAAGTTCGCTGGTGGCTTAGGAGGGCCCTCCAGGTTCTCCCGCCCTGAATGATCTGTGGCTTCCCAAGGCGCACAGTTTCTTGTGGGGTGGCAGACTGAGTCTGCTGTGGGGCTCAGGTGTCCCGAATCCCCGCGGCTGCGGCTCCAGGCTCCTGGGGAGGGGCACCTCCACAGATGAACTAGGGTTAGGGTTGGGGCCCAGGAACCCCGCAGGCCTGATCTGCCCACTATGTGGCGAACTCCGCCGCTGGCTGAGGTGAGGGTGTGGGGTGGGATGAGCATGGGCTTCAAGGTTGGGTTTAGGGATTGCCGAAGTTCGCCGGGGGCTCTGGGGGCCCTCCTGGTTCTCCCGCCCTGAATGCTCTACAGCCTCCCAAGGGGCACGGTTTCCTGCGGGCTGGCAGGCTTTGTCCTGCAGTGGGGCTCAGGTGTCCCCAGTTCCTGGGGCTGCGGCACCGGACCCCAGGGGAGGGGCCCTACCCAGCCGACCTAGGGTCAGGTCTAGACCCCAGGAACCCGGCAGGCCTGATCTGCCGGCTCTGCGACGAGCTCGGTGGCACGCTGAAGGGAAGGCATGGGGCGGGATGAGCGTGGGCCTCAGGGTTGAGGTGTAGGGGGCTGCCGAGAATCGCTGGGGGCTCAGGGGGCCCCTACCAGTTCTCCTGCGTGGGATGCTCTGTGGCGCTCCAAGGGGCATGGTTTCCTGAGGGGTGGCAGGCTGAGTCCCGTGGTGAGGCTCAGGTGTACCCAATCCCCGGGGTTAGGGTACGGATTAGGGTACAGGTTAAGGTTAAGTATGGGTTATGTTTAGGTTATGGGTGAGGGTAGGGGTTAGGGTTAGGGTAAGGAGAGGGTACGGGTTACGGTTCGGTTTAGGGGTTACAGGTTAGAGGTTATGGGTTAGGGTACAGATTAGGGTTTTGGGTACGGGTTAGGGTTTAGGGTTTGGGTTTAGGGTTAGGGTTAGAGTACGGGGTAGATTTAGGCTACGGGTTAGTGTTAGGGTATGGGTTAGGGTATGCATTAGGGTACGGTTTAGGGTACGGGTTAGGGTACGGTTTAGGATAAGTGTTGGCATATGGATTAAGGTACGGTTTAGGGTACGGGTTAGGGTTAGGGTACGGGTTAGGGTTCGGGTACAGTTTAGGGTTATGGTACAGGTTAGATTATGGTTTAGGGTTAGGGTTAGGGTACGGGTTAGGGAACGGGATAGGGATAGGGATAGGGTACAGTTTAGGGTTAGGGTATGGGTTAGGATATGGGTTAGGGTACAGGTTAGAGTTAGGTATGGCTTAGGGTATGGGTTAGGGTCCGGGTTAGGGATAGGGTACGGGTTAGTGTATGGGTTAGGGTACGGGTTAGGGTATGGGTCGAGGTTAAAGTAAGGGTACTGGTTAGGGTTAGGGTACCGGTTACGGTTTAGTGTTTAGGGTTACGGTTAGGGTACAGGTTAGGTTTAGGGTACGGGTAGGGTTAGGGTATGGGTTATGGTACGAGTTAGGGTATGGGTTAGGGTCAGGGTTTAGGGGTTAGTGTTAAGGTTAGGGTATGGGTTAGTGTACTTGTTAGGGTTACGGTTAGGTTTAGAGTACGGTTTAAGTTACGGGTTAGGGTACAGTTTAGGGTTAGGGTTAGGGTATGGGTTAGAGTTATGGTTAGGGTTAGGGTACAGGTTAGGGTTAGGGTTAGGGTATGGGTTAGAGTTAGGGTTAGAGTATGGGTTAGGGTATGGGTTAGGGTTAGGTTTAGGGTTAGGTTATGGGTTAGGGGTAGGGTTAGCTGAAGGGGTAGTTTTAGGGGTAGGGTTAGGGGTATGGTAGGTGTCGGGGTAGGGTTAGGGTTTAGGGTTAGGTTTTGGGGTTTGGGGTTAGTGGTTAAGGTTAGGGTTTAGTGTTTAGGGTTTCGGGATTAGTGTTAGAGGTTAGGGTTTAGGGTTTAGTGTTAATGTTAGGGTTTAGGGTTTAAGGATTATGGTTTAGGGTTAGGTTTAGGGTAGGGTTGTGGTTATGGTTAGGGTTAGGGGTTAAGGATTAGTGTTTAAGGTTAGGGTTTAGGGTTTAGGGTTAGGGTTAGACCCCAGTAGGCTAGCAGGACTGATGCGCCGGCTGTGCTGCGAGCGGAGGAGTAGGCCGAGTTGAGGGCGCTGCCGAGCGGGAGAATGGTATCCAGCGTTTTGGTGCAGGGGGCCTTTGAAGGTCGCTAGAGGCTTGAAGGGCCCTAACTATTCTCCTGCCCTGAATGACCGGTGGCGCCCCTAGCGGCCCGGGTGGTGGCGGTGTGGCAGTGTGAGTCTGGCGCTGCGGTTTTGGGGGTCCCCAATGCCATGCGTTGCAGCGCAAGGCCCCTTTGGAGGGGCCCCTCTGGGACTGTCCTAGGGTTAGTGTTAGGACCCAGGAGTCCGGCAGGCATGATCCGCCAGCTGTGCGGTAGCGGAGGGCCAGGCCGAGGTGAAGGCGCCAGGGAGCTGGAGCATGGGCCCAAGCATTTTGGTGCGGGGGGCCTTGGAATGTCGCCACGGGATTGGAGGGCCCTGCTGGTTCTCCGGCACTGAATGGCCATCAGCTCCCCTAGCGGCCGGGGTGGTGGTGGGGCGGCATGGTGAGTGTGGCGCTGGGGCTCGGGGGTCTCCAATCCCTGGCGTTGCTGTGCCAGGCCCCTTGGGAGGTTCCCTAACCTAGGGATAGGGTTAGCCCCCAGGAGGCTGGCAGGCCCGATCCGCTGGCTGTGCGGTGAGGAGAGGGGCGGGCCTAGGTGAGGGCGCTGGTGAGCGGGATCATGGTCCCAAGCGTTTTGGCGCGTGGGGCCTTAGAAGTTCACTGGGACTCGGAAGGCCCTGCCCTTTCTCTCGCCTGAATGACCGGCGGCGCCCCTAGCGGCCCGGGTGATGGCGGGGTGGCAGGGTGAGTCCGGTGCTGAGGCTCGGGCTTCCCTATACCCGACGTTGCAGTGCCAGGCCCCTTAGGAAGGGCCCCTCTGGGGCCGATGTAGGGTTAGGGTTAGCCCTCAGGAGGCCGGCAGGCCTGATCCACCATCTTGAGGCGAATGGAGTCACGGTCCTAGGTGAGGGCGCTGGCGAGCGGAGCGTGGGCCCCAGCGTTTTGGTGCTGGGGGCCTTCAAAGTTCACCGGGGCTCAGAGGGCCCTGCCCTTTCTCCCGCCCAAAATGACAGGTGGCGCCCTAGCACCACTGGTGTCGGCGGGGCAGCAGGGTGAGTCCAGCGTTACGACTCGAGGGTCCCCAATCCCCGGCGTTGTGGTGGCAGGCCCCTTCGGAGGGGCCCCTCTGGGGCTGACCTAGGATTAGAATTAGCCCCCAGGAGGCCGGCAGGCCCGATCCACCAGCTGTGCGGAGAGCGGAGGGGTGGGCTGAGGTGAGGCCGCTGTCGAGCTCCAATGTAGGCCCCAGCGTTTTGGCGCAGATGGCCTTCAAAAGTCACCGGAGTCTCGAGGGCCCTGCCCATTCTCCCACCCTGAATGACCAACGACACCCCAGCAGGCCCGATGTCGACGGGGTGGCAGGGTGAGTCTGGCGCTGCGGCTCAGGTGTCCTCAATCCCCGGCTTTGGTCACCAGTCCCCTTGGGAGGGGCCCCTCTGGGGCCAACCTAGGGTTAGGGTCAGCCCCCAGGATGCCAGCAGGCTCAATCTGCCAGCTGTGCGGCAAAAGGAGTGGTGGGTCGAGGTGAGGTCTCTGTGGAGCGGGAGCGTGGGCCCAAGCGTTTTGGCACGGGGGCCCTTCGAATGTCTTCGGGGACTCGGCGGGCCCTGCCCATTCTCCTCCCTGAATGACCAGCGGGGCCCCTAGCTGCCCTGGTGGTGGCAGGACAGCAGGGTGAGTCAGGCGCTTCGGCTCGGGTATCTCCAATCCCCAGTGTTGTGGCACCAGGCCCCTTGGGAGGGGCCCCTTGGGGGCTGACCTAGGGTTAGGATCAGCCCCCAGGATGCCAGCAGGCTCAATCCGCCAGCTGTGCGGCGCATGGAGGGGTGGGTCGAGGTGAGGTCTCTGTCGAGCGGGAGCTTGGGCCCAAGCGTTTTGGCTCCTGGGCCTTCGAATGTTTCCAGGGACTCGACGGGCCCTGCCCATTCTCCTCCCTGAGTGACCGGCCGCGCCCCTAGCTGCCCAGGTGGCAGCGGGGCGGCAGGGTGAGTCAGGCGCTGTGGCTCGGGTATCCGCAATCCCCGGCGTTGCGACGCCAGGCCCCTTGGGAGGGGCCGCTCGGGGGCCAACCTAGGGTTAGGTTTAGCCCCTAGGAGCCCTGCAGGCCCTATTCGCCAGCTGTGTGGAGACTGGAGTGGAGGACGGAGGTGAGGGTGCTGGTGAGCGGGAGCTTGGGCCCGGGTGTTTTGGTGCGGGGGCCTTTGAAGGTCGCCGTGTCTCGGAGGGCCCTGCCCATTCTCCCGCCCTGAATGAACGGCAGCACCCCAAGCCCCCGGGTGGCGGCTAGGCGGCAGGGTGAGTCAGCTGCTGAGGCCCGGGGTCCCCAATCCCCGGCGTTGGGGCACCAAGCCCCTTGG
This sequence comes from Ursus americanus, assembly GCF_024610735.1. Lineage (NCBI taxonomy): Eukaryota > Metazoa > Chordata > Mammalia > Carnivora > Ursidae > Ursus > Ursus americanus. The sequence goes on from NC_142148.1 coordinate 54,224,033, forward strand.
GAGGGGCCCCTCAGGGGTCGATCTAGGGTTACGGTTAGCCCCCATGAGGATGGTGGATCCAATCAGCGGCTGTGCGGCACGAGGAGGGTTGGCCCAAGGTGCGGGCACTGGCAAGACTGAGCATGAGCTCAAGCGTTTTAGCGCGGGGGGCTTTCCAAGGTCGGCGGGGCTCGGAGGGACCTGCTGGTTCTCCCGCTCTGAATGACCGGGGGAGCCCCTAGCAGCTCGGGTGGCTGAAAGGCAGCAGGGTGAGTCTGGCACTTGGGCTTGGCATCCCCATTCCCGGCTTTGCGGCGCCAGGCCACTTGGGAAGGGCCCCTCGGGGGCCGACCTACAGTTAGGGTTAGTCCCCAGGAGGCCAGCAGGCCTGATCACCACCTGTGCGTCGAGCGGAGAGTTGGGATGAGGTGAGGGTGCTGGTGAACATGAGCCTGGGCCCAAGCGTTTTGTTTTGGGGCGCCTTCGAAGGTGGGTAGGGGTTCGGAGGGCCCTGCCATTTCTCCCACTCTGAATGAATGGTGTCGCCCCTAGTGGCCCGTGTGGGGCGGGGCGGCAGGGTGCATCCGGCGCTGGGGCTTGGGGGTCCCCAATCCCAGGCATTGCGGCACCAGGCCCCTTAGGAAGGAACACTCAGGGGCCATCCTAGGGTTAGGGTTAGCACCCAGGAGGCCGGCAGGCCTGATCCGCCGGCTGTGCGAAGAGTGGAGTTGCGGGCTGAGTTGAGGGTGATGGCGAGCGGGAGCGTGGGCACCAGCGTTTTGGTGCCCTGGGACTTCGAATGTTGCCATGGCTCGGAGGGCCCTGCCCATTCTCCTGCCCTGAATAACCAGCAGCGCCCCTAGTGGCTCCGTTGGCGGTGGGGCGGCAGGGTGAGTCCCGCGCTGCGGCTCGGGGATCCCCAATCCCCAGCTTTGCGGTGCCAGGCCCCTTGGGAGGGGCTCCTCGTGGGCCGACCTAGGGTTAGAGTTAGCACCCAGGAGGCCGGCAGGCCCAATCCTCTGACTGGGCGGTGAGAGGTGGGCGGGCCGAGGTGAGGGCACTAGGGAGCAGGAGCATGGGCACCAGCGTTTTGGTGCGGGGAGCCTTTGAAGGTCACAGGGGGCTCAGAAGTCCGTACCCCTTCTCTCGCCCTGAATGACTGGTGGCACCACTAGCAGCCCGGGTGGCGACAGTGCGGCAGGGTGAGTCTGGCTCTGGGCTCTGAGTCACCAATCCCCAGCGATGCAGAGCCAGGGCCCTTGGGATGTGCCCCACGGGGCAGACTTAGGGTTTCGGTTAGCCCCCAGGAGTCCAGCAGGCCCTATGCACTGGCTCTGCAGCAAGTGGAGGGGCGGGCCGAGGGGAGGGCACTTGTGAGCAGAAGCGTGGGAGCCAACTTTTTTGCGCGGGTGCCTTCGAAGGTCGCAGGGGAAACGGAGGGCCCTGCCAGTTCTCCCACGCTGAATGACCCGTGGCGCCCCTAGTGGCCCGGGTGGTGGCGGGGCGGCTTGTGAGTCCAGCGCTGGGGCTCGGGGGTCCCCAATCCACCGCGTTGCAGCACCAGGCATCTTAGGAAGGGCCCCTCGGGGGCCGACCTATGGTTAGAGTTAGACCCAAGAGGCCGGCAGGCCCGCTACACCACCTGTGCGTCGAGCAGAGAGTTGGGCCGAGGCGAGGGTGCTTGTGAACATGAGCCTGGGCCCAATTGTTTTGGTTTGGGGCGCCTTTGAAGTTTGGCAGGGGTTCGGAGGGCCCTGTCCGTTCTCCACCCTGAATGACCGGCGGCGTTCCTAGCGGCCCGGGTGGCGACAGTGCGGTAGGGTGAGTCCAGCTCTGGGGCTCTGAGTCACCAATCCCCAGCGTTGCAGAGCCAGGCCCCTTGGGATGTGCCCCACGGGGCCGACCTAGGTTTTTGGTTACCCCCGGAGCCAGGCAGGCACTATCCACTGCAGCAAGCTGAGGGGCGGGCCCAGGTGAGGGCGCTGGTGAGCAGGAGCGTGGGAGCCAACTTTTTTGAGCGGGGGGCCTTCAAAGGTCGCAGGGGAAACGAAGGGCCCTGCCAGTTTTCCCACCTGAATGACCCGCGGCCCCTCTAGCGGCCTGGGTGGCGGCAGGGCCCCAGGTGAGTCCGGCGCTGGGGCTTGGGGGTCCCCAATCCACCGCGTTGTGGCGCCAGGCCCCTTGGGAGGGGCCCCTCGGGGACTGACCTAGGGTTAGGGTCAGCCCCCAGGATGCCAGCAGGCTCTATCCGCCAGCTGTGCGGCGAAAGGAGTGGTGGGTCGAGGTGAGGTCTCTGTGGAGCGGGAGCGTGGGCCCAAGCATTTTGGGGTGGGGGACCTTTGAATGTCTTCGGGGACTTGGCGGGCCCTGCCCATTCTCCTCCCTGAATGACCGGCGGCACCCCTAGCCACCCTGGTGGTGGCAGGGCGGCAGGGTGAGTCAGGCGCTTCGGCTCGGGTATCTCCAATCCCCAGCGTTGCGGCGCCAGGCTCCTTGGGAGCGGCCCCTCGGGTGCCAACCTCGAGTTAGGTTTAGCCCCTAGGAGGCCGGCAGGCCATATTCGCCAGCTGTGTGGATAGCAGAGTGGTGGACCAAAGTGAGGGCGCTGGTGAGCAGGAGCGTGGGCCCGGGCGTTTTGGTAAGGGGCGCCTTTGAAGGTCACCGTGTCTCGGAGAGCCCTGCCCGTTCTCCCTCCCTGAATAATGGCAGCACCCCAAGACCCCGGGTGGCAGCTTGGCGGCAGGGTGAGTCCGGCGCTGGGGCTCAGGGGTCCCCAATCCCCGGCGTTGCAGCGCCAGGCCCATTGGGAGGGGCCACTCGGGGGTCAATCTAGGGTTACGGTTAGTCCCCAGAAGGCCGGTGGACCCACTCAGTGGCTGTGCAACATGCGGACGGTTGCCCCGAGGTGAGGGCGCTGGCGAGCCTGAGCATGACCCCAAGCGTTTTAGCGCGGGGGGCCTTCAAAGGTCGGCGGGGGCTCGGAGGGCCCTGCCGGTTCTCCCACCCTAAATGAATGGCGGCGCCCCTAGCGGCCCGTGTGATGTGGGGCGGCAGGGTGCATCCAGCGCTGGGGCTTGGGGGTCCCCAATTCCCAGCGTTGCGGCACCAGGCCCCTTAGGAAGGGACCATCAGGGGCTGTCCTAGGGTTAGGGTTAGCGCCCAGGAGGCCGGCAGACCCTATCCGCCAGCTGTGCGAGGCGCGGAGGTGCGGGCCGAGTTGAGGGCGATGGCAAGCAGGAGCGTGGGCCCCAGCGTTTTGGCGCGCTGGGCCTTGGAATGTTGCCATGGCTGGGAGGGCCCTGCCCATTCTCCTGCACTGAATAAACAGCGGCGCCCCTAGCGGCTCCGTTGGTGGTGGGCAGCAGGGTGAGTCCTGCTCTGAGGCTCAGGGATCTCCAATCCCCAGCTTTGTGGAGGCAGGGCCCTTGGGAGGGGCTCCTCGTGGGCCAACCTAGGGTCAGAGTTAGCCCCCAGGAGGACGGCAGGCCCAATCCTCAGGCTGGGCGGCGAGAGGTGGGTGGGCCGAGGTAAAGGCGCTGGGGAGCAGGAGCGTGGGACCCTGCATTTTGGCATGGGAGACTTCAAATGTCGCCGGTTTCTCCAGGTCCCTGTCTGTTCTCCCGCCCTGAATGACCAGCGGCGCCCCTAACGGCCCGGGTGGTGGCGTTGTGGCAGGGTGAGTCTGGCTCTGGGGCTTGGGGTCCCCGATCCCTGGCGTAGCGGCGACAGGACCCTTGGGAGGAGCCCCTGGGTGGCCGACCTAGGGTTAGGGTTAGCCCCCAGGAGGCCGGCAGGCCCGATCTGCCCACTGTGCAGCGAGCGGAGGGGCTGGCCGAGGTGAGGGCGCTGGGGAGCAGGAGTGTGGGCACCAGCATTTCGGCGCTGGGGGCCTTTGAAGGTCACCGGGGGCTTGGAAGGCCCTGCCCCTTCTTTTGCCCTGAATCACCAGCGGCGCCCCTAGAGGCCTGGTTGGCGACAGTGCAGCAGGGTGAGTCGGGCTCTGGGGCTCTGAGTCACCAATCCCAAGTGTTGCAGAGCCAGGCCCCTTGGGATGTGCCCCACGGGGCAGACTTAGGGTTTCGGTTAGCCCCCAGGAGCCCGGCAGGCCCTATTCACTGGCTCTGCAGCAAGTGGAGGTGGAGGGCCAAGGGGAGGGCCCTTGTGAGCAGGAGCGTGGGAGCCAACTTTTTTGCGCGGGGGGCCTTCGAAGGTCGCAGGGGAGACGGAGGGCCCTGCCAGTTCTAGCACCCTGAATGACCCGCGGCGCCCCTAGCAACCCGGGTGGCAGTGGGGCGTCTTGTGAGTCCGGCGCTGGGGCTCAGGCGTCCCCAATCCACCACGTTGTGGCGCCAGGCCCCTTGGGAAGGGCCCCTCGGGGGCCGACCTATGGTTAGAGTTAGCCCCCAGGAGGCCGGCAGGTCCGATACACCACCTGTGCGTCGAGTGGAGAGGTGGGCCGATGTGAGGGTGCTGGTGAACATGAGCCTGGGCCCAAGCGTTTTGGTTCGGGGTGCCTTTGATGGTCGGTGGGGGTTCGGAGGGCCCTGCCCGTTCTCCCACCCTGAATGACCGGCGGTGTCCCTAGTGGCCCGGGTGGTGACAGTGCAGCAGGGTGAGTCTGGCTCTGGGGCTTGGGGTCCCCGATTCCTGGCGTAGCAGCTCCAGGACTCTTGGGAGGGGCCCCTGGGGGGCCGACCTAGAGTTAGGGTTAGCCCCCAGGAGCCCGGCAGGCCCGATCCGCCTGCTGTACAGAGAGCGGAGGGGCGGGCCGAGGTGAGGGCACTGGGGAGCGGGAGCGTGGGCCCCAGCGTTTTGGCGCGGGGGGGGCCTTCGAATGTCCCCGGGGACTCGGCAGGCCATGCCCAATCTCCTCCTTGAGTGACCGGCAGCGCCCCCAGCAACCCAGGTGGTGGCGGGGCAGCAGGGTGAGTCCAGTGCTGAGGCTCGGCGGTCCCCAATCCCTGGCGTTGCAGCGCCAGGCCCCTTGGGAGGGGCTGCTCGGGGTAGATCTAGGGTTACGGTTAGCCCCCAGAAGGCCAGTGGACCCGATCAGTGGCTGTGCAACATGCGGAGGGTTGGGCCAAGGTGAGGGCGCTGGCGAGCCTGAGCATGAGCCTAAGCGTTTTAGCGTGGGGGGCCTATGAACGTCAGTGGGTGCTCGGAGGGCCCTAACAGTTCTCCTGCCTTGATTGACCAGTGGGCCCCTAGCGGCTCGGGTGGCTGAAGGGCAGCAGGGTGAGTCCAGCACTTGGGCTCGGTGTCCCCATCCCCAGCGTTGCGACACCAGGCCCCTTGGGAAGGGCCCCGCGGGGGCCGACCTATGGTTAGGGTTAGCCCCCAGGAGACCCGCAGGACCTATACACCACCTGTGCGTCGAGCGGAGAGTTGGACCGAGGCAAGGGTGCTTGTGAACATGAGCCTGGGTCCAAGCGTTTTAGTTCGGGGCGGCTTCGAAGGTCGGCAGGGGTTCAGAGGGCCCGGCCCGTTCTCCCACGCTGAATGAACGGTGGCCTCCCTAGCGGTCCGGGTGGGGAGGGGCGGCAGGGTGCATCCGGCACTGGGGCTTGGGGGTCCCCAATCCCCAGCGTTGCGGTGCCAGGCCCCTTGGGAGGGGCCCCTCAGGGGCCAACCTAGGGTTAGGTTTAGCCCCTAGGAGGCCTGCAGGCCGTATTCGCCAGCTGTGTGGAGAGCGGTGTGGTGGACCGAGGTGAGGGCACTGGTGAGTGGGAACATGAGCCTGGGCATTTTACCATGGGGGGCCGTCGAAGGTCTCTCTGTCTCAGAGGGCCCTGCCAGTTCTCCTGATCTGAATGACCGGCGGGACCCCTAGCAGCTCGGGTGGCTGAAGGGCAGCAGGGTGGTCTGGCACTTGGGCTCGGGGTCCCCATCCCCGGCATTGCGGCACCAGGCCACTTGGGAAGGGGCCTCGGGGGCCGACCTACAGTTAGGGTCAACCCCCAGGAGGCCGGCAGGCCCGATACACACTGCCTCTGCGTGGAGCGGTGATTTGGGACGAGCTGAGGATGCTGGTGAACATGAGCCTGGGCCCAAGCGTTTTGGTTCAGGGCGCCTTCGAAGGTGGACGGGGGTTCGGAGGGCCCTGCCAGTTCTCCAACACTGAATGAATGGCGGCGCCCCTAGGGGCATGTGTGTTGTGGGGCGCAGGGTGCATCCAGAGCTGGGTCTCGCATGTCCCCAATCCCTGGCGTTGTGGCGCCAGGCCCCTTAGGAAGGGACCCTCAGGGGCTGTCCTAGGGTTAGGGTTAGCGCCCAGGAGGCCGACAGTCCCCATCTGCCAGCTGTGCCATGGGCGGAGGTGCGGGCCAAGTTGAGGGCAATGGTGAGCGTGAGCGTGGGCTGCAGCGTTTTGTCGCCCTGGGCCTTGGAATGTTGCCATGGCTCAGAGGGCCCTGCCCGTTCTCCTGCCCTGAATAACCAGCGGTGCCCCTAGTGGCTCCATTGGTGGTGGGGTGGCAGGGTGAGTCCCGTGCTGTGGCTCGGAGATCCCCAATCCCCGGCGTTGTGGCGCCAGGCCCCTTGGGAGGGGCTCCTCATGGGCCGACCTAGGGTTAGAGTTAGCCCCCAGGACACCAGTAGGCTCAATCCACCAGCTGTCCGGCTAAAGGAGGGGTGGGTCGATGTGAGGTCTCTGTTGAGCGGGTGCGCGGGCCCAAGCGTTTTTTCGCCGGGGTCCTTCGAATGTCTCCGGGGACTCGGCGGGCCCTGCCCATTCACCTCCCTGAATGACCGGCGGACACCCTAGCGGCCCGGGTGGCTGCATTGCGGCAGGGTGAGTCTGGCTCTGGGGCTTGGGGTCCCCGATCCCCGGCGTAGCGGTACCAGGACCTTTGGGAGGGGTCCCTGGTGGGCCGACCTAGGGTTAGGGTTAGCCCCCAGGAGGCAGGCAGACCCTATCCACTGGCTCTGCAGCAAGCAGAGGGGCTGGCCGAGGTGAGGGCGCTGGGGAGTGGGAGCGTGGGCACCAGGGTTTTGGCACAGGGAGCCTTTGAACGTCACTGGGGGCTTGGAGGGCCCTGCCCCTTCTCTCGCCCTGAATGACCGGCAGCGTCCCTAGCAGGCCAGGTGGCAGCAGGGCGGCAGCGTGAGTCAGGCGCTGCGGCTTGGGTATCCCCAATCCCCTGCATTCTGGCGCCAGGCCCCTTGGGAGGGGCCCCTCAGGGGCCAACCTAGGTTAGGTTTAGCCCCTAGGAGGCCAGCAGGCCCTATTCGCCAGCTGTGTGGAGAGCAGAGTGGCAGACCGAGGTGAGGGCGCTGGTGAGTGGGAGCATGGGCCCGGGCCTTTTGATGCGGAGGGCCTTTGAAGGTCGCCGTGTCTCGGAGGACCCTGCCCGTTCTCCCGCCCTGAATGAACAACAGCACCCCAAGACCAGAGTGGCGGCTGGGCGGTAGGGTGAGTCCAGTGCTGAGGTTGGGGTCCCCAATCCCCGGTGTTGCGGTGCCAGACCCCTTGGGAGATGCCCCTCGGGGGTCGATCTAGGGTTACGGTTACCTCCAGAAGGCCTGTGGACCCGATCAGCATCTGTGCAACACGGAGAGGGTTGGGCCGAGGTGAGGGCGCTGGCGAGCCTGAGCATGAGCCCAAGGGGGCTTTCGAAGGTCGGTGGGGGCTCGGAGGGCCCTGCCCGTTCTCCTTCCCTGATTGACCGGTGGGCCCCTAGGGGCTCGGGTGGCTGAAGGGCAGCAGGGTGAGTCCGGCACTTGGGCTCGGGGTCCCCATCGCCAGTGTTGCGATGCCAGGCCCCTTGGGAAGGGCCCCTCGGGGGCTGACCTTCGGTTAGGGTTAGTCCCCAGGACGCCAGCAGGCTCAATCTGCCAGCTGTGTGGCGAATGGATTGGTGGGTCAAGATAAAGCCTCTGTCGAGCGGGAGTGTGGGCCCAAGCGTTTTGGCACCGGGGGCCTTTGTATGTCTCCGTGGATTTGGCCAGCCGTGCCCAATCTTCCTGAGTGACTGGCAGCGCCCCCAGCAGCCCAGGTGGTGGCGGGGCGGCAGGGTGAGTCAGGCGCTGCGGCTCGGGTATCCCCAATCCCCAGCGTTGCGGTGCCAGGCCCCTTGGGAGGGGAACCTCGGGGGCCAACCTAGGGTTAGGTTTAGCCCCTAGGAGGCCGGCAGGCCCTATTCGCCAGCTGTGTGGAGACTGGAGTGGCGGACAACGTGAGGGCGCTGGTGAGCGGGAACGTGGGCCTGGGTGCGTTGGCGCGGGGAGCCTTTGAAGGTCTCCGTGTCTCAGAGGGCCCTGCCCATTCTACCGCCCTGAATGAATGGCACCACCCCAAGCCCCGCGTGGCGGCTGGGCGGCAGGGTGAGTCCAGTGCTGAGGCTCGGGGGTCCCCAATCCCCGGCGTTGCAGCACCAGGCCCCTTGGGAAGGGCCGCTCGGGGTCAATCTAGGGTTACGGTTAGCCCCCAGAAGTCCAGTGTACCCGATCAGCGGCTGTGCAACACGCAGAGGGTTGGGCCAAGGTGAGGGCGCTGGCGAGCCTGAGCATGAGCCTAAGCGTTTTAGCGCGGGGGGCCTATGAACATCAGCGGGTGCTCGGAGGGCCCTAACCGTTCTTCTGCCCTGATTGACCAGTGGACCCCTAGTGGCTCGGGTGGCTGAAGGGCAGCAGGGTGAGTCCAGCACTTGGGCTCGGTGTCCCCATCCCCAGCGTTGCGACGCCAGGCCCCTTGGGAATGGCCCCTCGGGGGCCAACCTATGGTAGGGTTAGCCCCCAGGAGACCCACAGGCCCTCTACACCACCTTTGCGTCGAGCAGAGAGTTGGGACGAGGCGAGGGTGCTTGTGAACATGAGCCTGGGTCCAAGCGTTTTGGTTTGGGGCACCTTCGAAGGTCGGCGGGGGTTTGGAGGGCCCTGCCCGTTCTCCCACCCTGATGAATGGCGGCCCCCCTCGAGGCCCGGGTGGGGAGGGGCGGCAGGGTGCATCCGGCACTGGGGCTTGGGGGTCCCCAATCCCCGGCGTTGCGGCACCAGGCCCCTTAGGAAGGGACCGTCAGGGGCCGTCCTAGGGTTAGGGTTAGCGCCCAGGAGGCCGGCAGGCCCGATCCGCCGGCTGTGCGAGGAGCGGAGGTGCGGGCCAGGATGAGGGCAATGCTGAGCGGGAGCGTGGTCCCCAGCGTTTTGGTGCGCTGGGCCTTGGAATGTTGCCATGGCTCAGAGGGCCCTGCCCCTTCTCCTGCCCTGAATAAACATTGGCGCCCCTAGCGGCTCCTTTGGCGGTGGGGCAGCAGGGTGAGTCCTGCGCTGCAGCTCAGGGATCCCCAATTCCCAGCGTTGCGGGGGCAGGCCCCTTGGTAGGGGATCCTCGTGGGCTGACCTAGGGTTAGAGTTAGCCCCCAGGAGGCCAGCAGGCCCAATCCTCAGGCTGGGCTGTGAGAGGTGGGTGGGCCGAGGTAAAGGCGCTGGCCAGAGGGAGCATAGGCCCCTACATTTTGGCGTAGGAGGCTTCAAATGTCGCTGGTTTCTCCATGGCCCTGTCCGTTCTCCCGCCCTGAATGACTGGCTGACCCCCTAGTGGCCTGGGTGGCAGCGTTGCAGCAGGGTGAGTCTGGCTCTGGGGCTTGGGGTCCCCGATCCCCGGTGTAGTGGCACCAGGACCCTTGGGAGGGGCCCCTGAGGGGCCAACCTAGGGTTAAGGTTAAGACCCAGGAGCCCGGCAGGGCAGATCCACCCGCTGTGCTGCAAGTGCGGGGGCCAGGCCGAGGTGAGGGCGCTGGGGAATGGGAGCCTGGGTACCAGCGTTTTGGCGCTGTGTGCCTTTGAAGGTCACCTGGGGCTCAGAAGGCCCTGCCCTTCTCTCTCCCTGAATGACCAGCGACGCCCCTAGCGGCCTGGGTGGCGACAGTGTGGCAGGGTGAGTCCAGCTCTGAAGCTCTGAGTCACCAATCCCCAGCGTTGCAGAGCCTGGCCCCTTGGGATGTGCCCCACGGGGCCGACCTAGGGTTTTGGTTAGCCCCCAGGAGCCTGGCAGGCCCTATCCACCGGCTCTGAATCAAGCGGAGGGGAGGGCCGAGGTGAGGGCGCTGGGAGCAGGAGCATGGGAGCCAACGTTTTTGCGTGGGAGGCCTTTGAAGGTCAGCGGGGGCTCGGAGGTCCCTGCCCATTCTCCTGTCCTGATTGACCGGTGGTACCCTAGCGGCTTGGGTGGCTGAAGGGCAGCAGGGTGAGTCCAGCACTTGGGCACAGGGTCCCCAACCCCAGCGTTGCGATGCCAGGCCCCTTGGGAAGGGCCCCTCGGAGGCCGACCTATGGTTAGGGTCAGCCCCCAGGAGCCCCGCAGGCCCGATACACCACCTGTGCATCGAGCGGAGAGTTGGACCGAGGTGAGGGTGCTGGTGAACATGAGCCTGGGCCCAAGCATTTTGGTTCCGGCGCCTTCGAAGGTCGGCGGGGGTACGGAGGGCCCTGCCAGTTCTCCCACCATGAATGAATGGCGGCGCCACTAGTGGCCCGTGTGGGGTGGGGCAGCAGTGTGCATCTGGCGCTGGGGCTTGGGGGTCCCCATTGCCTGGTGTTGCAGCGCCAGGCCCCTTAGGAAGGGACCCTCAGTGGCCGTCCTAGGTTTAGGATTAGCGCCCAGGAGGCCGGCAGGCCCGAGTCGCAGGCTGTACAATGAGCGGAGGTTCCGGCCGAGTTGAGGGTGCTGGTGAACATGAGCCTGGGCCCAAGCGTTTTGATTCGGGGCGCCTTCGAAAGTAGGTGGGGGTTCGGAGGGCCCTGCCTGGTCTCCCACCCTGAATGAACGGCGGCGCCCCTAGCAGCCCGGGTGGGGAGGGGCGACAGGGTGCATCCGGCGCTGGGGCTTGGGGGTCCCCAATCCCCGACGATGCGGAGCCAGGCCCCTTGGGAGAGGCCCCTCGGGGGCAACCTAGGTTTAGGTTTAGCCCCCAGGAAGCCGGCAGGCCCTATTCGCCAGCTGTGTGGAGAGTGGAGTGGAGGACCGAGGTGAGGGCGCTGGTGAGTGGTAGGGTGGGCCTGGGCGTTTCTGCGCGGGGGGCCTTCAAAAGTCGCCGTGTCTCGGAGGGCCCTGCCCATTCTCCCGCCCTGAATGAACGGCAACACCCCAAGCCCCTGGGTGGCAGCTGGGCGGCAGGGTGAGTCAGGTGCTGAGGTTCAGAGTCCCCAATCCCCGGCGTTGCTGCACCAAGCCCCTTGGGAGGGGACCCTCAGGGATCGATTTAGGGTTATGGTTAGCTCCCAGGAGGCCGGTGTACCCGATCAGTGGCTTTGCGGCATGTGGAGGGTTGGGACGAGGTGAGGGCACTGGCGAGACTGAGCATGAGCCCAAGTGTTTTAGTGCGGGGGGCCTTCGACAGTCACTGGGGGCTCGGAGGGCCCTGCCCATTCTCCCGCCATTAATGACCGGCAGCGCCCCTAGTGGCCCAGGTGGCAGCAGGGCAGCAGGGTGAGTCTGGCGAAGGGGCTCGGGGGTCCCCAATCCCAGCGTGGCGGCGATAGGGACCTTGGGAGGGGCCCCTCGGGGGCCAACCTTGGTTTAGGGTTAGCCCCCAGGAGGCCGAAAGGCACGATCCACCAGCTGTGCGGCGAGCGGAGGTGCGGGCCGAGGTGAGGGCGCTGGCGATTTGGAGCGTGGGCCCAAGCGTTTTGGCGCGGGTGGCCTTCGAAGGTCACTGGGGGCTCGGAGGGCCCTGCCCGTTCTCCCACCCTGAATGACCGGCAGCGCCCCTAGTAGCCCGGGTTGAAGCGGGGCGGCAGGGTGAGTCCGGAGGTGGTGCTCGGGGGTCCCGAATCCCTGGCATGGTGGCGCCAGGCCCCTTGGGAGGGGTTCCTCGGGGACCGACCTAGGTTTAGGGATAGGCTAAAGGAGGCCAGCAGGCCAGATCCGCCGGCTGTGCAGCGAGGAGAAGGGCGGGCCAGGGGAGGGCGCTGGCGAGCGGGAGTGTGGGCCCAAGCATTTTGGCAAGGCCGGCCTTCGAAAGTCACCAGGGGCTTGGAAGGCCCTGCCCGTTCTCCCACCCTGAATGACCGGCGGCGCCCCTAGTGGCCCTGGTGGCGGTGGGGCAGCAGGGTGTGTCTGTGGCTGTTTTTTGGGGTTCCCCATGCCCCGGCGTGGCGGTGCCAGGCCCCTTAGGAGGGGCCTCTCGGGGGCTCTTGTAGGATTTGGGTTACCCCCGGAGGCCGTGAATCCGATCCGCCGGCTGTGCGGCGTGCGGAGGGGCTGGCCGAGGTGAGGGCGCTGGCGAGCGGGAGCATGGGCCCAAGCCTTTTGGCGCAGGGGTCCTTTGAATGTCGCCGGGTCTCGGAGGGCCCTGCCCGTTATCCCACCCTCAATGTCCAGAGGCGCCCCTAGGGCCCGAGTGGTGGCGGGGTGGCAGGGTTCATCTGGCGGTGGGGCTCGGGTGTCCCCAATCCCCAGCGTGGCGGCGCCAGGCCCCTTGGGAGGGGCCTCGCTGGGGCCTACCTAGCTTTAGGGTTAGGCCTCAGGAGGCCAGCAGGCCCGATCTGCCAGCTGTGCGGCGAGCGGAGGGGCGGGCCGACGTGAATGCGCTGGGGAGCGGGAGCGTGGGCCCAAGCGTTTTGGTGCGGGGGGCCTTCGAAGGTCACCGGGGGCTTGGAGGGCCCTGCCCATTTTCCCGCCCTGTGAGGACATTGCCCCTAGTGGGCCGGGTTGCGGCGGGGTGGCAGGGTGAGTCCCGAGCTAGGGCTCGCGCGTTCCCAATCCCTGGCGTTGCAGCGCCAGGCACTTGTGAGTGGTCCCTTGGGGGCCGACCTAGGGTTGAGGTTAGCTCAAAGGAGGCCGGCAGGCCTGATCCGTAGGCTGTGCGGCGAGCGGAGTGGTGGGCCAAGGTGAGGGCACTGGCGAGTGGGAGCGTGGGCCCAAACGTTTTGGCGCAGGGGGCCTTCGAAGGTCGCCGGGGGCTTGGAGGTCCATGCCCCTTCTCCCGCCCTGAATGACAGGCGGCGCCCCTAGCTGCCCGGGTGGCGGCGGGGTGGCTGGGTGAGTCTGGCCTTCCTTCTCGTGGGTGTGCAATCCCCGGCGTGGTGGCACCAGGACCCTTGGGAAGGGCTCCTCTGGGGCCGACCTAGATTTAGGGTTAGCCCCAGGAGGCCGGCAGGCCTGATTCGCCGGCTGTGCTGCAAGGGGAGGGGCGGGACGACGTGAATGCTAGGTGAGCAGGAGCGTGGGCCCAAGCGTTTTGGCGCGGGGGCCTTTGAAGTTCACTGGGGGCTCGGAGGGCCCAGCAAGTTCTCCCGCACTGAGTGACCAGCGGCGCCCTAGCAGCCCGGGTGGCGGCAGGGCGGCAGGGTGAGCCCAGAGCTGGGGCTCGGGGGTCCCAAATCCCCGGCGTGGTGGCGGCAGGCCCCTTGGGGGGGGCCCTCGGGGGCCTACATAGGGTTATGGTTAGCCCAAAGGAGGCCAGCAGGCCGATCCCCTGGCTGTGCGGCTAGCGGAGGGGCGGGCCGAGGTGAGGGCACAGGCAAGCGGGAGCGTGGCCCAAGCGTTTTGGCGCGGCAGTCCTTCGAAGGTCCCCAGGGGCTCTGAGGGCCCTGCCCATTCTCCCGCCCGAATGAGGACAGCGCCCCAAGTGGGCTGGGTCGCGGCAGGGCAGCAGGGTGAGTCCGGAGTTGGGGTTCGGGGGTCCAAATGCCCCGGCATGGCGGTGCCTGGCCCCTTGGGAGGGGTCCTTCGGGGGCCGACATAGGGTTAGGGTTAGCCCAAAGGAGGTCAGCAGGCCCAAACCGCCAGCTGTGCTGTGAGTGGAGGGGCGGGCCGAGGTGAGGGCGCTGGCGAGCGGGAGCGTGATCCCAAGTGTTTTGGCATGGGGGGCCTTCAAAGGTGGCCGGTGGCTCGGAGGGCCCTGTCCGTTCTCACACCCTGAATGACCAGCGGCGCCCCTAGTGGCCCGTGTGGCAGCAGGGAGCCAGGGTGAGTCTGGCGATGGGGCCCCTGGTCCCCAGTCCCTGGCGTGACTGCACCAGGCCCCTTGGGATGGGCCCCTCGTGAGCCGACCTAGGCTTAGGGTTAGCCCAAAGGAGGTCGACAGGCCGGATCCACCGGCTGCTTGGCGAGCGGAGTGGCGGGCCAAGGTGAGGGCGCTGGCGAGCGGGAGCCGGGGCCCAAGCGTTTTGATGCGGGTGGCCTTCATAGGTCGCTGGGGGCTCGGAGATCCCTGCCCATTCTCTCGCCCTGAAAGTCCAGCGGCGCCGCTAGTGGCCCAGGTGTTGGCGGGGCGGTAGGGTTCATGTAGCGTTGGGTCTTGGATGTCCCCAATCCCCGGCGTGGCAGTGCCAGGCCCCTTGGGAGGGGCCCCTCTGGGACTTACCTAGCTTTAGGGTTAGCACTCAGGAGGCCGGCAGGCCCGATCCTCCGGCTGTGCGGCGAGTGGAGGGGCATGCCGACGTGAATGCGCTGGCAAGCGGGAGCGTGGGCCCAAGCGTTTTGGCACGGGGGGCCTTTGAAAGTCACCGGGGTCTCGGAGGGCCCTGCCCGTTCTCCCGCCCTAGCGGGCGGGATCACAGCGGGGCGGCAGGATGAGTCCGGAGCTGGGGCTCTGGTGTCCCCAATCCCCGGCGTGGCATCGCCAGGCCCCTTGGGATAGGTCCCTCTGGGCTGACCTACGGTTATGGTTAGCCCAAAGGAGGTCGGCAGGCCCGATCCACCGACTGTGAGGCGAGCAGAGCGGCGGGCCAAGATGAGGGCGCTGGCGAGCGGGAGCATAGGCCCAAGCGTTTTGGGGCAGGGGGCCTTCGAATGTCGCCGGGGGCTCGGAGGGCCCTGCCCGTTCTCCCGTGCTGAATGACCGTCGGCACCCCTAGCAGCCCGGGTGGTGGCGGGGCGGCAGGGTGAGTCAGGACCTGGGGCTCGGTGGTCCAACTGTCCCAACGTGGTGGCACGTGAATGCGCCACGTGAATGCGCTGGCGAGCGGGAGCATGGGCCCAAGCATTTTGGCACAGGGGGCCTTCAAAGGTACCGGGGGCTCAGAGGGCCCTGCCCGTTCTCCCGGACTGTGAGGACATTGCCCCTAGTGGGCCGGATCACAGCGGGGTGGCAGGATGAGTCCGGAGCTGGGGCTCGGGGTTCCCCAATCCCGAGCGTGGCATCACCAGGCCCCTTGGGAGCGGTCCCTCTGGTCTGACCTACGGTTATGGTTAGCCCAAAGGAGGTCGGCAGGCCCGATCTGCCGGCTGTGCGGTGAGCGGAGGGACGGGCCGAGGTGAGGACGCTGGCGAGTGGGAGCTTGAACCCAAGCGTTTTGGCGTGGCAGGCCTTCGATGGTCACTGGGGGCTCGGAGGGCCCTGCCCATTCTTCCGCCCTGAAATAGGACAGCACCCCCAGCGGGTAGGGTCATGGTGAGGCGGCAGGGTGAGTCCAGCACTGCTGCTTGGGGTCCCCAATCCCTGGCGTGGTGGCGCCAGACCCCTTGGAAGGGGCCACTCAACAGCCAACCTAGGGTTAGGGTTAGACCCCAGGAGGCCAGCAGGCTCAATCCACCGGTTGTGCAGATTGAGGAGGGGCTGGCCGAGGTGAGGGCACTGGTGAACGGAAGCATGGGCTGAAGCATTTTGGTGCCGGGGGCCTTCGAATGTCGTCGGGGGCTCGGAGGGCCCTGCCCGTTCTCCAACCCAGGTGAGCGGCGGCGCCCCTAGCGGCCCGGGTGGCGGCGGGGTGGCAGCATGCGTCGGGCGGTTTGGCTCGGGGGTCCCCAATCCCTGGCGTGGCGGCACCAGGCCCCTTGGGATGGGCCCCTCGGGAGCCGACCTAGGGTTAGGGTTAGCCCCCAGGAGGCCGGCAGTCCCGATCCGCCGGCTGTGCTGCGAGCGGAGGGGCGGGCTGAGGAGAGGGTGCTGGCGAGCAGGAGCGTAGGCCCAAGCGTTTTGGCGCGGGGGGGGGCTTCGAAGGTCACCGGGGTCTCGGAGGGCGCTGCCCGTTCTCCCACCCTAAATGACTGGCGGCACCCCTAGCAGCCCGAGGGGGCAACGGGGCAGCAGGGTAAGTAATGCGCTGGGGCTCGTGGTTCCCCAATCCCTGGCGTGGTGGTGCCAGACCCCTTGGGAGGGGCCCCTCGTGAGCAGACCTAGGGTTAGGGTTAGTCCCCAGGAGGCCGGCAGGCCCGATCCGCTGGCTGTGTGGCGAGAGGGGGGGTGGGCTGAGGTGAGCGTGCTGGCGCGGGACCGTGGGCCCAAGCGTTTTGGTGCAGGGGGCCTTCGAAGGTCGCCGGGGGCTCAGAGGGCCCTGCCCGCTCTCCCGCCCTGAATGACCGGCGTTGCCCCTATTGCCCCGGGCCGTGGCAGGGTGGCAGGGTGAGTCCGGCGCTGGTGCTCGGGGGTCCCCAAGCCCCAGCGTGGCGGAGCCAGGCGCCTTGTGAGGGGCCCTCGGGGGCTGACGTAGGGTTTGGGTCTGGCAGGCCCGATCTGCTGGCTGTGCGGCGTGCAGAGGGGCTGGCCTAGGTGAGGACGCTGGCAAGCGGGACCGTGGGCCCAAGTGTTTTGGCTCGGGGGTCTTCGAATATCACCCAGGGCTCTAAGGGCCCTGCCCCTTCTCCCACCCTGAATGAGGACAGCGCCCCTAGTGGGACGGGTCACGGCACGGTGGCAAGGTGAGACTGCCGCAGGGGCTTGGGGGTCTCCAAGCCCCGGCGTGGCGGAGCCAGGCCCCTTGGGAGGGGCCCCTAGGGCGCCGACATAGGGTTTGTGTTAGCTCCAGGAGGCCGGCAGGACCTATCCGTTGGCTGTAATGAGAGCGGAGGGGCGGGTCGACATGAATGCACTGGAGAGCGGGAGCGTGGGCCCAAGCGTTTTGGCAAGCGGACATTGGAAGGTTGCCGGGGGCTCGGAGAGCCCTGCCCGTTCTAACACCCTGAATGACCGGCGGCACCCCTAGCGGCCCGGGTGGCTGCAGCGCGGGAGGGTGAGTCCGGCGTTGGTGCTTGGGGTTCCCCAAGCACAGGCGTGGTGGCTCCAGGCCCCTTGGGAGGGGCCCCTCGGGGGCTGACATAGGGTTTGTGTTAGTCCCCAGGAGGCCGGCAGGCCCGATCTGCCAGGTGTGCTGCGTGCATAGGGGCAGGATGAGGTAAGGGTGCTGGCGAGCAGGAGTGTGGGCCCAGGCATTTTGGCGCGGGGGTCCTCGAAGTTCGAGGGTGGCTCGGAAGGCCCTGCCCGTTCTCCGACCTGAATGACCGGCGGCACCACTAGCAGCCCGGGCGTCGGCGGGGCAGCAGGGTAAGTCCGGAGCTGGGGCTCGGGGGTCCCCAATCCCTGGTGTGGCAGCGCCAGGCCCATTGTGACGGGCCCCTCTGGGGCCGACCTAGGGTTAGGGTTAGCCCCCAGGAGGATGGCAGGCCCGATCCGCCAGCTGAGCAGAGAGCGGAGAGCGGAGGGGCGGGCCGACGTGAGGGTGCTGGCGAGTGGAAGTGTGGGCCCAAGCGTTTTGGCATGCAGGGCCTTCGAAGGTCGCCAGAGGTTCGGAGGGCCCAGCAAGTTCTCCTGGCCTGAATGACTGGCGGATCCCTCGCAGCCTGGGTGGTGGCGGGGTGGTGGGGTGAGTCCGTCGCTGGGGCTCGGGGGTCTCCAATCCCCGGCGCTGTGGCTCCAGGCCCCTTGGGAGGAGACTTTCGGTGGCCAACTTAAGGTTAGGGTTAGCCCCAGGAGGCTGGCAGGCCGGATACGCCAGCTGTGCAGTGAGGGGAGTGGTGGGCTGAGGTTAGGGCGCTGGCGAGCGGGAGCGTGGGCCCAAGCGTTTTGGCGTGGGGGCATTCAAAGGTCACCTGGGGCTCGGAAGGGCCCTGTCCGTTCTCCCGACCTGAATGACCGGCAGTGCCCGTAGCGGCCCGGGTGGTGGCGGGGTGGCAGGGTGAGTCCGGACCTAGGGCTTGGGGGTCCCCAATCCCCGGCGTGGTGGCACCAGGCACTTGGGAGTGGTCCCTCGGGGTCCGACCTAGGCTTAGGATTAGCCCAAATGAGGCCGGCAAGTCCAAGCTGCTGGCTGTGTGGTGAGTGGAGGGTCGGGCCAACGTAAATGCACTGGCAAGCGGGAGCGTGGGCCCAAGCGTTTTGGCATGGGGGGCCTTCGAAGCTCACTGGGGATTCGGAGGGCCCAGCAAGTTCTCCCACCCTGAATGACCAGCGGCGCCCTAGCGGCCCGGGTGGCGGCAGGGCCGCAGGGTGAGCCCAGAGCTGGGGCTCTGGTGTCCCCAATCCCCGGTGTGGCGAAGCCAGGCCCCTTGGGATGGGCCCCTCGTGAGCTGACCTAGGGTTAGGGTTAATCCCCAGGAGGTCGGTAGGCCCGATCTGCCAGCTGTGCGTGGAGAGAAGGGGCTGGCCGAGATGAGGGTGCTGGCGAGCTGGAGCGTGAGACCAAGTGTTTTGGTGCGGCGGGCCTTCAAAGGTCACGGGGGGGCTCAGAGGGTCCTGCCCATTCTCCCGCCCTAAATGAGGACGGTGCCCCTAGCGGGCCGGGTCGTGACGGGGCAACAGGGTGAGTCTGGCGCTGGTGCTCAGGAGTCCCCAAGCCGCAGCGTGGAGACGCCAGGCCCCTTGGGAGGGGCCCCTCGGTGGCCGACCTACAGTTAGGGTTAGCCCCAGGAGGCCGGCAGGCCCGATCCGCTGGCTGTGTGGCGAGCAGTGGGGCGGGCCGAGGTGAGGGCGCTGGTGAGCGTGAGCGAGGGACCAAGCATTTTGGCGCGGGGGGCCTTCGAATGTCGCAGGTGTTTCGGAGGGCCCTGCCCGTTCTCCCGCCCTCAATGACCAGCGGCGCCTCTAGTGGCCTGGGTGGCGGCAGAGCGGCAGGGTGAGTCTGGCGATGGGGCTCGGGGGACCCCAATCCCGGGTGAGGCAGTGCCAGCCACCTTGGGAGGGGCCCCTCGGGGGCCGACCTACGTTTAGGTTTAGCCCCCAGGGGGCCGGAAGGCACAATCCTCCAGCTGTGTGGCGAGCGGAGGGGCATGCCGAGGTGAGGGCTTTGGCGATCAGGATGGTGGGCCCAAGCATTTTGGCGCAGGGGGCCTTTGAAGGTCACCGGGGGCTCAGAGGGCCCTGCACATTCTCTGGCCCTGAATGACCAGCGGCGCCCCTAGTGGCCCAGGTGGAGGCGCGGGGGCAGGCTGAGTCCACAGCTGGGGCTCGGGGGTCCCCAATCTCCGGCGTGACGGTGCCAGGCACTTGGGAGGGGTCCCTCGGGGGCTGACCTAGGGTTAGTGTTAGCTCAAAGGAGGCCGGCAGGCCCGATACACCGGCTGTGCGGTGAGGGGAGTGGCGGGCCGAGGTCAGGGCATTGGCGAGCGGGAGCGTGAGCCCAAGCGTTTTGGCGAGGGGGCCTTTGAAGTTCACCTGGAGCTCGGAAGGGCCCTGCCTGTTCTCCCGCCCTGAATCACCGCGACGCCCCTAGCGGCCTGGGTGGCAGTGGGGCGGCAGGGTGAGTCCAGCGCTGGGGCTCGGGCGTCTCCAATCCCCGGCGAAGTGACACCAGGCCCCTTGCGAGGGACCCCTCTGGGGCCGACCTAGGGTTAGGGTTAGCCCCCAGGAGGACAGCAGGTGCGATCTGCCGGCTGTGCAGCGTTCTGTGGGGCAGCCAAGGTGAGGGCGCTGGTGAGCGGGAGCGTGGGCCCAAGTGTTTTGGAGCGGGGGGCCTTAGAATGTCACCGGGGGCTTGGAGGGCCCTGCCCGTTCTCCCACCCTGAATGAGGACGGCGCCCCTAGCTACCTGGGTGGTGCCGGGGCGGTAGGGTGATTCCAGCGCTGGGGCTCGGGCTTCCCCAATCCCTGGCGAGGCGACGCCAGACCGCTTGGGAGGGGCCCCTCGGGGGCCGAACTGGGTTAGGGTTAGCCCCCAGGAGGCTGGCAAGCCCAATCCGCCGGCTGTGCGGAGTGTGGAGGGGTGAGCCGAGGTGAGGGCGCTGGGGAGCGGATGTGTGGGCCCAAGCATTTTGGCGCGGGGTACCTTCAAATGTTGCCGGGGTCTCTGAGGGCCCTGCCCGTTCTCCTGCGCTGAATGACCGGCAGCGCCGCTAGCAGCCCTGATGGAGGCGGGGCGGCAGGGTGAGTCCGGACCTGTGGCTCGGGGTTCCCCAATCCGTGGCGTGGCGACACCAGGCCCCTTGAGAGGGGCCCCTCGGGGGCTGACCTAGGGTTAAAGTTAGCCCCCAGTAGGCCAGCAGGCCCGATACGCCCGCTGTCCCGCGAGTGGTGGGGTGGGCCGAGGTGAAGGCGCTGGGGAGCGGGAGCGTGTGCCCAAGCCTTTTGGTGCAGGGGGCCTTCGAATGTCACAGGTGTTTCGGAGGGCGCTACCTGTTCTCCCGACCTGAATAACCGAGAGGCACCCCTAGTGGCCCGGTTGGCGGTGGGGAGGCAGGGTGAGTCTGGCGAAGATGCTCTGGGGACCCCAATCCCCGGCGAGGCGGCGCCAGGCACCTTGGGAGGGGGCCCACGGGGGCCAACCTAGGTTTAGAGTTAGCCCCAAGGGGGCCAGCAGGCCAGATCCATCAGCTGTGCAGCGAGTGGAGGGGCGGGCAGAGGTGAGGGTGCTGGCGAGCGGGAGTGTGGGCCCAAGCGTTTTGGCGAGGGGGCCTTCAAAGATCCCCGGGGGCTCGGAGGGCCCTGTCCGTTCTCCCGCTCTGAATGACCGGTGGTGCCCCTAGTGGCCCAGGTGGCGGAGGGGCGACATGGTGAGTCCGGAGAAGGGGCTCGGGGGTGCCCATGCCTGGCGTGGCGGCGCCAAGCCCCTTGGGAGGGGCCTTTCCGGGCCCACCTAGGTTTAGTGTTAGCCCCCAGGAGGCCAGCAGACCAGATCCGCTGGCTGTGCGGCTTGCTGAGGCGTGGGCTGAGGTGAGCTCGCTGGCGAGTGGGAGCGTGGGCCCAAGCGTTTTGGCGCATGGGGCCTTTGAAGGTCGCCAGGGGCTCGGAGGGCCCTGTCCGTTCTCCCGCCCTGAATGACCGTCGACGCCCTAGCGCCTGGTTGACGGCGCGGTGGCAGGGTAAGTCTGGCACTGGGGCTCGAGGGTCCCCAATCCCCAGCGTGGTGGTGCCAGGCACCTTGGGAAGGGCTCCTCCATTGCTGACCTAGAGTTAGTGTTAGCCCCCAGGAGGCAGGCAGGTCCGATCCACCAGCTGTGCGGGGTGTGGAGGGGTGGGCCGAGGTGAAGGTGCTGGGGAGCGGGTGCATGGGCCCAAGCGTTTTGGCGCAGGGTACCTTCGAAAGTTGCTGGGGTCTCTGAGGGCCCTGCCCGTACTCCCGCACTGAATGAGCAGTGGCGCCGCTAGCAGCCCTGATGGAGGCAGGGCGGCAGGGTGAGTTCGGACCTAGGGCTCGGGGGTCCCCAATCCGTGGTGTGGCGACCCCAGGCCCCTTGGGAGGGACCCCTTGGGGGCTGACCTAGGGTTAGGGTTAGCCCCCAGGAGGCTGGCAGGCCCGATACGCCAGCTGTGCAGGGAGCAGTGGGGTGGGCCGAGGTGAGGGCGCTGGGGAGCGGGAGCCTGGGCCCAAGCCTTTTAGTGCGGGGGGGCCTTCGAATGTCGCCGGTGATTCGGAGGGCCCTACCAGTTCTCCTGACCTGAATAACCGAGCGGTGCCACTAGTGGCCTGGTTGACGTCGGGGCCGCAGGGTGAGTCCGGTGAAGCTCCGGGGACCCCAATCCCCGGCGAGGTGGCGCCAGGCACCTTGGGAGGGGGCCCACGGGGGCAGACCTAGGTGTAGGGTTAGCCCCAAGGGGGCCAGCAGGCCAGATCCGCCAGCTGTGCGGCGAGCGGAGGGGCAGGCCGAGGTGAGGGCGCTGGCGAGTGGGAGTGTGGGCCCAAGCGTTTTGGCGAGGGGGCCTTCGAAGTTCCCCAGGGGCTCGGAGGGCCCTGTCCGTTCTCTTGCTCTGAATGACCTGCGGTGCTCCTAGTGGTCTGGGTGGTGGAGGGGCGACATGGTGAGTCTGGAGCAGGGGCTCGGGGGTGCCCATGCCTGGGGTGGCGGCGCCAAGACCCTTGGGAGGGGCCTTTCTGGGCCGACCTAGGTTTAGTGTTAGCCCCCAGGAGGCCGGCAGACCAGATCTGCCAGCTGTGCGGCTTGCTGAGGGGCGGGCAGAGGTGAGCTCACTGGCAAGTGGGAGCCTGGGCCCATGTGTTTTGGCGCATGGAGTCTTTGAAGGTTGCCAGGGGCTCGGAGGGCCCTGCCCGTTCTCCCGCCCTGAATGACCGGCGATGCCCTAGCGCCCGTGTGGCGGCGGGGTGGCTGGGTAAGTCTGACCCTGGGGCTCGAGGGTCCCCAATCCCCAGCGTGGCGGCGCCAGGCACCTTGGGAAGGGCTCCTCGGTTGCCTACCTAGCATTAGTGTTAGCCCCCAGGAGGCAGGCAGGCCCGATCCGCCGGCTGTGTGGCAAGCCGTGGGGCGGGCCGAGGTGAGGGCGCTGGCGAACGGGAGCGTGGGCCCTAGCGTTTTGGCGCAGGGGCCTTCGAACGTCGCCGAAGGCTTAGAAGGCCCTGCACGTTCTCCCTCCCTGAAAGACCGGCGGCGCCCCTAGCAGCCTGGGTGGTGCCAGGGCAGCAGGGTGAGTCCGGCCATGGGGTTCGGGCATCCCCAATCTCTGGCGAGGCCACGCCAGGCCCCTTGGGAGGGGCCCCTCGGGGGCTGACCTGGGTTAGGGTTAGTCCCCAGGAGGCCGGCAGGCCTGATCCGCCAGCTGTGCAGGGTGTGGAGGGGTGGGCCGAGGTGAGGGCGCTAGGGAGCGGGTGCGTGGACCCAAGCGTTTAGGCGTGTGGGGCCTTCGAATGTTGCCAGAGGCTGTAAGCTCCCTGCCCCTTCTCCTGCGCTGAATGACCAGTGGCGCCCCTAGCAGCCCGGATGGAGGCGGAGCGGCAGGGTGACTCCAGAGCTGGGGCTCGGGGGTCTCCAGTCCCTGGCTTGGTGGCGCCAGGTCCCTTGGGAGGGGTCTTTCGGGGGCTGACCTAGGGTTAGGGTTAGCCCAAAGGAGGCCGGCAGGCCCGATCCGCCGGCTGTGTGGCGAGTGGAGGGGCAGGCCAGGGGAGGGCTCTGGCGAGCGGGAGCGTGGGCCCAAGCGTTTTGTCACGGAAGGCCTTCGAAACTCGCTGGGTGCTCAGAGGACCCTGCCCATTATCCCGCCCGGTGAGGACATTGCCCCTAGTGGGCCGGGTCGCGGCGGGGCGGCAGGGTGTGCCCGGAACTAGGGCTCGCGGGTCCCCAATCCCAGGAGTGGCGGCGCCAGGCGCTTGGGAGTGGTACCTCGGGGGCAGACCTGGGGTTAGGGATAGCCCACAGGAGGCCGGCAAGCCAGTTCCGCTGGGTGTGAAGCGAGCAGAGGGGTGGGCCGAGGTGAGGGCGCTGGCGAGCGGGAGTGTGGGCCCTAGCGTTTTGGTTCGGGGGCCTTCGAAGGTCGCCTGTTGCTCGGAAGGGCTCTACCCATTCTCCCGCCCTGAATGAGGACGGCGCCCCTAGCGGGCCGTGTTGTGTCGATGCTGCAGGGTGAGTCTGGCGCTGGTGCTCTGGGATCCCCAAGCCCCAGCATGGCGGCGCCAGGCCCCTTGGGAGGGGCCCCGCGGGGGCCCACGTAGGGTTTGGGTTAGCTCCCAGGAGGCGGACAGGCCTGATCAGCGGACTGTGTGGCGTGGGGAGGGGTGGGCTGAGTTGAGAGCGCTGGCGAGCGGGAGTGTGGGCCCAAGCGTTTTGGCACGGGGGCCTTTGAAGGTCACTGGGGCTCGGAGTGCCCAGCAAGTTCTCCCGCACTGAGTGACCTGCACCGCCCTAGCGGCCAGGGTGGCGGCAGAGCAGCAGGGTGAGTCCGGAGCTCAGGCTCGGCATCCCCAATACCCGGCGTGGCATTGCCAGGCCCCTTGGGAGTGGTCCCTCGGGGGCCGAGCTAGGGTTATCTTTAGCCCAAAGGAGGCCGGCAGGCCCAATCGGCCATCGGTGCGGCGAGGGGAAGGGCGAGCTGAGGTGAGGGCGCTGCGAGTGGGAGCGTAGACCCAAGCGTTTTGGTGCGGGGGGCCTTCGAAGGTCGCTGGGGGCTCGGAGGGCTCTGCCCGTACTCCCTCCCTGAATGACCGTGGGCGTCACTAGCATTCCGGTTGGCGGTGGGGCAGCAGGGTGAGTCTGGAGTAGGGCTCAGGGTTCCAAATGCCACAGCGTGGCAGCGCCTGGCCCCTTGGGAGGGGCCCTCTGGGGCCGACCTAGGGTTAGTGTTAGCCCCCAGGAGGCCTGCAGGCCTGATCCGCTGGCTGTGCGGCGAGTGGAGGGGCGAGCTGAGGTGAGGTCGCTGGCAAGCGAGAGCGTGCGCCCAAGCGTATTGGCATGGGGGCCTTCAAGGTCGTCAGGGGCTCAGAGGGCCCTGCCCATCCTCCCGTACTGAAAGACCGACGGCGCCCATAGCGGCCTGGGTGGCAGTGGGGAGGCACAGTGAGTCCGACGCTGGGTTTCGTGGGTCCTCAATCCCCGGCGTTGCGGTGCAAGGCCACTTAGGAGGGGCCCCTCGGGGGTCGACCTAGGTTTAGGGTTAGCACCCAGGATGACAGCAGACCCAATCCGCCCACTGTGCGGTGAGTGGAAGGGCGGCCTGAGGTGAGGGCGCTTCGAGCGGGTGCGTGGGCCCAAGCGTTTTGGCGTGGGGGGCCTTTGAACGTCGCCGGAGGCTCGGAGGGCCCTGCCCGTTCTCCTGCCCTGAATGACAGGCGGCACCCCTAGTGGCCCGGGTGGCAGCTGGGCGGCAGGGTGAGTCAGGCGCTGGGGTTCGGGGGTCCACAACCCCCGGCGTTGCGGCACCAGGCCCATTCAGAGGGCCCACTCTAGGGTTAACCTTGGGTTAGGGTTAGCCCCCAGTAGGCTGGCAGGCCCGATCCGCGGGAAGTGCAGCGAGCAGAATGGTGGGCCGAGGTGAGGGCGCTTCGAGCGGGTGCGTGGGCCAAAGCGTTTTGGTGCGGGGGGGCCTTCGAAGGTCCCCGGGGTTTGGAGGGCCCTACCCGTTCTCTCGCCCTGAATGACCGGCAACGCCCCTAGCGGCCCGGGTAGTGGCGGGACGGCAGGTTGAGTCTGACGCTGGGGCTCTGGGTCCTAAATCCCCGGCGTTGCGGGGCCAGGCCCCTTGGGAGGGGCCCCTCGGGGGCCGCCCTAGGGGTAGTGTTAGCCCACAGGAGGCCGGCAGGCCCGATCCGCCAGCTGTCCGGTGAGCGGAAGGGCAGGCCGAGATGATGGCGCTGGCGAGAAGGAGCGTGGACCCAAGCGTTTTGGCGCGGGGGGGCTTCGAAAGTCGCAGAAGGCTTGGAGGGCCCTGCCCGTTCTCCCGCCCTGAATGACGCGCGGCGCCCCTAGTGGACCGGGTGGCCGGGTGGCGGCAAGTTGAGTCCGCCGGCAATCTGAGTCCGGTTAGCCCACAGGAGGCTGGCGGCAAGTTGAGTACCCAATCCCTGGCGTTGTGGTACCAGGCCTCTTTGGCACAGACCTATGGTTAGGGTTAGCCCCCAGGAGGCTGGCAAGCCCGATCCGCCAGCTGTGGGGCGAGCAGAGGAGCAGGCCAAGGTGAGGGCGCTGGTGAGTGGGAGCGTGGGCTGAAGCATTTTGGTTCCGGGGTCTTCGAAGGTCGCCGGGGGCCTGGAGGGCTCTGCCCATTCTCCCGCCCTGAATGACCGGCAGCGCCCCTAGCGGCCCGGGTGGCGGCGAGGCGGCAGGGTGAGTCCGGCGCTGGGGCTCGGGGTTCCCCAATCCCCAGTGTTGCGGCTCCAGGCCCCTTGGGATGGGCCCCTCGGGGGACTACCTAGGCTTAGGGTTAGCCCACAGGAGGCTAGTAGGACGATCCATCAGCTGTGCAGCGAGTGGAGGGGCAGGCCGAGTGAGGGTGCTGCCAAGCAGGAGCATGGGCCAGAGCATTTTGGCTTTGGCTCAGGGTGCCTTAGAAGGTCACAGGTGGCTCGGAGGGTCCTGCCCATTCTGTCGCCCTGAAGGACTAGCGAAGCCCCTAGCGCCCCATGTGGCGGTGGGGTGGCAGGGTGCGTCCGGCGCTGGGATTGGGAGTCCCCAATCCCTGGCATGTGGCGCCAGGCCACTTGGGAGGGGCCCCTCGGGGGCGACCTAGGGATAGGGTTAGCCCCCAGGAAGCCAGCAGGCCTGATCCGCCAGCTCTGCAGCGAGCGGAGCGGTGGGCCGAAGTTAGGGAGCGGGTGAGCAGGAGCGTGGGAGCCAGAGTTTTTGCGCGGGGGGCCTTCGAGGTCGCAGGGGGATCAGAGGGCCCTGCCCATTCTCTCTTCCTGAATGACTAGCAACACCCCTAGCACCCTGGGAGCTTGCGGGTGGCAGAGTGAGTCCAGCACTGGGGCTCGTGGGTCATAAATCCCCGGCATTGCGGTGCCAGGCTCCTTGGGAGGGGCCCGTCGGGAGCCGACCTAGGGTAAGTGTTAACCCCCAGGAGTCCAGCAGGCCCGTTCCGCCAGCTCTGTGGCAGGCGGAGGGGCAGGCCGAGGTGAGGGCGCTGGCGAGAGGGAGTGTGGGCCCAAGCGTTTTGGCACGGGGGGCCTTCGAAGGTCTCCAGGGACTTGGAGGGCCCTGCCTGGTCTCTCGCCCTGAAAGACTGGTGGCCCCCCTAGCAGCCCAGGTTGCTGTGGGGTGGCAGGGTGACTCCGGTGCTGGGCTTGGAGGTCCCCAATCCCCAGCATTGTGGTGCCAGGCCCCTTGGGAAGGGTCCCTCAGGGGCCGACCTAGGGTAAGAGTTCGTCCCCAGGAGGCCGGCAAGCCCGGCGCTAATTGGATCTGGCAATGTAACAAAAATGCCATACACTTATCTGTAAGAAATAACAGTGTACAGGAACCCTCTTAGCCCTAACATCATCCTTTGTGAATATGTAAGCCAGCCCCAAAGTGGTCCTGGAAGTCTGGTGAAAGGGACAGCACTTTTCTCTGAGTCACCACACTATACAGGGAAAGACCAATGTACATCATCTTTCACGAGTAGGAAGCATTAATGAAAAGGTTCTGGAATTTCGAGGACTCTGACCCATCCTTATTGGTAATAAACCACTGTGTACAGGAAAACACCTTCAACTCTCATCAGCCTCCTCAATCCTGATTCCGATTCAACTTTGGGTGTGTAGGACTAGGGAAATGTCCACATCTTATTGCTAAGAAAGAACGATGTCAGGGTAATGCCCTTCAAGTCACATCAGCCTTCCTGAAGAAGGAAGCAGGAATCAAGGTGGTTCTTTTACCATGAGGTAAGGAAGATGAGCATATAAGTGAGAAACAACAGTGGGCAGGACCTCTCTTCCAACCAACAATATCTTTGCTTAATGTTGAATCCCTATGGTAAGTGGTTGTGGGCATTTGTGAGGTGAAAATCTTAAGTGTTTTGTAAAACCTCTTGGCCATTCACAGATGAGACTAAGGTAGTTGGGGACTCCTAGGCAGTGATTTGTCCACTGTCAAAAATATGAAAAGATAAAAGAGACAGATGAGGTCTCCTCAGGCATTGTTCTTTATCCTCATCCTCCTTGAGGAGGGCTGAGTGGCAGGGTCTCATTCACAGTGGGGGCATCTGTTCCTCACAGACATCAGGCAGGGAAATGGATTTGGTTCTCTGTGCCAGCCCAGCCACAGCTGAGTGTCACAGCACCCTCTCGTGGGCTCATAAGAGTTTCACTGTCACCAGGCAGGTCATTGTATTTGATAAAACACTGTGAGAGTTTGCAATTGCCTTCATCTGCAACCTCCTAGAGGCAAATGCAGGTCTCTGGTACCATGTGAAGTCATGTGAAGGCATCGTGACAAAGTGTCCTTTTGCTTAAGAAAAACATGGCTGGGGTTCCTGGCTGGCTCAGCCAGTTAAGCATGTGCCTTTGGCTCAGGATATGATCTCAGGGTTCTGGGATCGAGCCCGGGCTCCCTGCTCAGCAGGAAAG
Source organism: Ursus americanus (assembly GCF_024610735.1). NCBI lineage: Eukaryota > Metazoa > Chordata > Mammalia > Carnivora > Ursidae > Ursus > Ursus americanus. The sequence continues at coordinate 54,251,870 of NC_142148.1, forward strand.
GAGGTAGGGAAATAGCTTAGAACCCACAGAGAATGTGAATAAAGGGGAGTGAAATGGAACTTGGTCTGTGTTTTGCTTTAGGGATTGGAAGTTAGTTTTTTCTCAATTGTGATTGTTCTTGAAACAGAAAAGCTGTATTGGTTTTTTTTTTTTTACCTTTAATTTTTTTATAACAATTTTTTATTATGATATGTTAGTCACTATACAGTATTTCCTTAGTTTTTGGTGTAGTGTTCCGTGTTTCATTATTTGCATATAACACCCAGTGCTCCATGCAATATGTACCTTCCTTAATACCCATCGCTGGCCCATCCCAATCCCCCACCCCTCTCCCCTCTGAAGCCCTCAGTTTGCTTCCCAGAGTCCATAATCTCTCGTGGTTCATTCCCCCTTCTGTTTAGGGTCCATTGTCTAAAGGGACAGACAGTGGAAGTTCACCAAATATAAGATCGAAATTTCATTGTTCATTATAGATGCCGCCAAGTAGTTCCCAGACATTTCATTCTACTGTAGTAATTCATTATACCTGTGCAGGTGCACGTGGAAGACAATTGATGCATGCATAGTGGTAATAAAACATGCCCCTCTGTAGTAGAATAATAGAGGATGCATATGTGTAAAATTATTTGACTACAGCTTTCATGCTTTCCCTTTGGTTCCTTATTATCTATGAAATTGGACAATTTTTGTTCTCTAGGCTTAAAACTCGTCGTCAGTATTCAGAGTTTTTCAATGCTGATCTTCTCCTGTATAAGTTACCAAAAAGCTAAAACATGTATGAACTTTAAAAAATGCTATATTGAAAATTACAGCAGGGAAGTTCCATTTTGTGAATATTGTGTCAATGGATCTCTATTTTGACATCAGTGTTCATTAGAAATGATGACATTTCATGTGAGTATAAATATCAATGTGAAAAAGAAAAGGTAGGAAGAACATTGAATGTTTAAGTAATTGGTGAAATGACAGGTGTGTGTGTGTGTGTGTGTGTTTGTGTGTGTGTGTGTGTGTAATTGATTTTCAGTGAATGGTTCAGCTTCTTGTAGGGCCTCCGAGAGAGCCCAGGTGAACCTTTCAATGAGTTGGTATCTGTTTTCAGAACATGGGAATCTCTTTGTCCAATAGTCAATCAGGCAAGCTTTGAGGTCTTGAAGAGTTTCAGTCCTCAGCAATGGTGTTGCAGACCCTTGTGAGCAAACCCTAGGGTATGGTCAGAGCCCTCATTAGCTGGTACCAAGGTGTGACGATTTCAGACAGCATTTCCCAAAGAAGTACCTCTTGAGTCTCTGTCCTTGTCAGTTCCCTACACTTCCTTACACTAGTTATGTGATCAGTGTGTTTCAGGATAATCCCCACATGTGATTTTTGCTATTTCCTACTAGTCCTATCTGTTTCTCATCTTCTTCTTTTATGGTAGGGGTTGGGAAGCAACCTGTGTGGTGTAGGAAGGGGTGTGGTAGTTGTCTGCCTTCAGAGGACTGAATGATTCCTAGAAATTGTACTGTAGTTTGAGGTCAATTTTCCATCCTCTGAGTGGCAGGAATTCCATCACTTTACTTTGATGCTAGTCTGTTCTTCAAGCTGTCCTCAGAAATAATGACGTCATCCATCTAGAGAATACTGGTTTGTGTGTATGTTTTCATTTTAGGAAAGGCCTTGCTGTTCCTGAAAATAATACTGTAGAGCACTCTTTCCTGTTCTTATTGGCCATCAGTCAATCTTTTGTGAAGTGTTCGTTTATAAATAGACTTTTTATGGTTGATGAGCAGGAATTCTTTCTTGACAAGTCTTTCTCAGTGTGTGTATTGCAAATCTTTACTTCCCAGCCTGCTGTTCACTTTTTCATTTTCTTATGGTCAGAAGATAAGGAGAAATGTCACATTTTTATGAAGTCCCACTGAATTCTTTTAAATGGTTAGTGCACCCTATGTCCTACCCCGAGATCGACAGGTTCTATGTTTTCTTTCAGAAACTGTCCAATGGGAAGCTACAATCCATCTCAAAGTTATAAATTGCATTTTTAATTCTAATAGGGTATTTATAGACTGTTTTGGATTTTCTATGTACACAATCCTATTATCTGTGAATAGTCACAATTATCCCCTCAATTCTTATACTTTTTGTTTCTCTTGCCTTCGAACACTGGTAGATTCTCCAATGCAACGTTGAATAGAGCAGCATTGTTTGAAGATTTTAATATACCTTTCTCAATATCTGACAGAAAAGGCAGACAAAACATTGGTAACAAATGTGACCTAATTGACATATAGGGAATATCCCATAATAAGTGCAGAATACATTATTTTCAAGGGGTCATAGACTCTTTACCCAAATAGATGATAGGTGGGGCCACGAGTCAAGTCTACAAATGTTAAACCCTGAAATTAACTAGATTCTATTCTTAGACCACAGGGGAATTGAGCCACAGTCATAGCAAAAAGAAAACCAGGAAGTCCTTCAATGTTAAAAAATTAAATGGAACTTTGCTACATATCCTAAAGGTCAGAGAGGGAATCTCAATGGAAATTCTGAACCTTTTCTACATGAGGGCTCACACACAATGGCACTTTCTTTGTGAAGAGTATTATAATAACCTAGACAGGAGTTGAGCCTTAAGTCAGAGTTCTGCCTGCCCCAGCCACACCTGGCAGCCTTGGCCTGTGGTGCCCTTCAGCTGTCCTATCTGGTGGCCCTGAGCTAAGGGGGTCAACATGGCCATATGGAAATTAGAAGCTCCCCACTCGTAGTGATGACGTTGCTATCGTATCGTCCTCACCAGTCCAACAACATGATTTCTGAGTGAACTATGACACAAGAGTGACTTCTTGGCCTTCCTTCAGGTTTGAAAATCATCTGGTGAGTCATCTATTAGAAATATGGATTCAACATGTGTTCTTTCTTCTGGAAAAGAAATAGACCCAATAGCAATTATGGCTTCCTGAGCACCTGTTCTTGAGAGACATCATACTGGCTCTTTGTAGCATTCTGCCTCTTAAACTTCTCAACTAGGGTGTAGATATTTTAGGCACATTTTCAGGTGGTTAGACAGGGATTCAGATGATATGAGTCACTGAGGATTTTAGTGTCAGAAACCTAAGTGGGATCCCCAAATTGACTCCAAATCCCTTGTTGTTCCATACAGGGTACTATTTCCCTCTTATGTCTGGTCTTCTCGATCTGGAAACCTATCAAGTATCAGGATTTTCTTGTCATGTGGGCAACTGGAACAATTCACCTGGCCTTCCTTTTCACCTCTGCCCATGGTGATCATTAAGATCATTATCTCATTGGAGGACCTCTGGGTAAGATACTCAAAGATGCTTGGGCATACAGACAGTAAAATATTTTTCTGGTATTAAAGTTACTGAAACCAACTATCTTTTTTAGTCCATTCAGGCTCTGGTATGTTCAGAGGGTGCTGTAAAACAGGTCTGAAATAGTATTTAAAAACACTCAGCTCAGCCTCTTCTACAATGTGAGCCAATGCTTATAAACATGGCTAAAATATTGCCTTAGCTATGATGACTTCCCAGCCATCGTAGTTTTTATATGGTGTGACTGTGACTTACATTAGTCAACATTTGCAGAGAAAGAACTTAGTGCATCCAGGGGGCACTTCATGTTGAAATTAGTTTGTGACAACGAGCTACTGTGTTTTATTATGCAGTCCAAGGGAATGGTGCCAGACATCTCTAAGGTGTCTAGCAGTTCTACAATTCTAATTTTAAGTGGTCTGTGTGCTTCAGAGATTTGGGCAGGAGAAGTGCAGGAGTCCAGAGACTGTGAACACTTCTGTTACCTGTGCTGACCATGGAGCAGGTAGCCTTCTGTGGGCACCATTTTGATTTCTTGGTACTCTTGTGAAAGGTGCTTTTGTCTTAAATTCCTCCATTTAGGAGTAATTATAATGATAAAAGTAATTTTTATCTTATATCATCTGTGGGCCCTGATCCTGGGCTCTCAGGGAAGCTATCCTTTAACATTTTACCCGGCTCAAAATGACTGGGCAAAACCTCAGAGCATGGGCCCTGTTTCTGCCCCAAGCACATGTTGCACATCTGCTTTGAGAAGAAAACAATAAACAAAAATGCCAACATAAAGATAAGAAAAAATAAAGAACCTCTTTGGCTCCCATAAGTTTAAAGTCATACTGACATGTACATACTGAAAACATCAGAAAGAATCTGTCACTTTCTGGAATCTAAGAAGATCCTCATTGTGGTGTGTAACTCTGTATGTAAAACAAAACAGAAAAAAATATGTAAGCCTGCCGCAAATGTTCCTTCCCTGGAGCACTCCCTTCTTGGTGAAGATTGTGTCTCCCAGGCAGCTGTCCTGACTTGGGTTTGAATAAAGGTCTCTTCCACCCTCTCTAAAATGTTTTTAAAAGTTCATTCACACAATGTCGACAGTAACAGTGTTTTCTATTTAAGTGAGAAATAAATGTTCCACTCTAGTTGCATTGGGAATAGATGAATTGAGGGTTTCTTTAGAAGAGTAAGTCTGCTTTCCAGAAAAGGCAAGGTCATTGGTCTATTGAGAATGAAGATAATTACTGCTAAACAACAAGTATATGTTGCCCCTTCGCCCAGAAACCGAAGCAGGTGTGCAGGCTTTAGATCAGAGGTGCCTTCTTCTCCCCAGCTGACAGCACTTCTCTGCTTTGGCTCCAAGACACCCGAGGTTTTGAACGTCAGCATAGGAGTCAGCGAGGCAACTTGTCACAGGACGCCAGTGTTCAGAGAAAGTGCAGGTATGTTTGGCAAAATGTCCTAACTATGTCAGGGCTGGAGGTAAAACCTCTCATTATCCCAAAACCTCCTGGCCTTTTCTCTTTTCTCTAGTTGAGCCACAAAGTAAAATTGAAGTAGCTGTCAGCATTCTGGGTTTGGTGCAAGAATTACTTAGTTTCCCTGCAGGTAGAACTTTGCAGGGGATCACAATTTCTCTGTCCATTTATTGCTTACAAATGTATTTTGACCATCTGTTTCCTAGGAACCCTCTTCTGTTAGAAAGGGAAGGTGAGATTCACTCTGTGCCTGTTTGTAACATCTAATTTGTTCCTTCATCTAACAGTGTTTATTCAGTTGGGCCTAAGATATGCTTGAGTGGCCAGCATCTAGAGTTAGGTGGCTTTATTCATCTGATACAGACTTGGATGATGTCATTTGACAAAGGTGATGCTTCATCATTGATTAGTTTATTCATCAGAAGAGTTAAAATTAGGGTGGAGGGAAAATTGAAAATTATCCAAAGCGGCCTCTTCCTGTTTAAAAGTTGAGCTTGACTTTCTAGTTTTACTAAATGTATTATCTGGATATTTTGAGGTGTCATATTCTCTCTGTAGTTTCTTTGCTGGTGGAGTCAGAAGGAGAGTCTGGAATTCTTTTGGATAGTGGCATGCTGGTGGCTTCAAGGGGCTTGGCGTCAGGAGCCTTGGGGTGAATTCTGCAACTGCTTTCCTGACCCTGGGTGCATCTCCCAGAGGTTTTGTTTCCTCTTATGAAATTGCCAGCAGATAATGTTCTGCTTAAAGGGGAACCCTCCCATCATGTTGGTGGGAATGCGAAGTGGTGCAGCCAGTCTGGGAAACAGTGTGGGGGTTCCTCAAAAAGTTAAACATTGAACAACCCCATGATACAGCAATTGCTCTCCTAGGTATTTACCCAAAGGATACAAAAATGCAGATTCGAAGGGGGCCCATGCACCATGATGTTTATAGCAGCAATGTCCACAGTAGCCAAACTATGGAGAGAATCCCAAAGTCCATGCACTGATGAATGGATAAAGCAGATGTGGGATATATATAATGGAATATGACCCAGCTTCAAAAAGAATGAAATCTTACCATTTGCAAGGATGTGGTTGGATCTAGCATGTATTAAGCTAAGCAAAATCAGTGCGGACAGGCAAATATCCTATGCTCTCATGCTTGTGGAATTTCAGAAAGAAAATAGATGAACAGAGGGGAGGGGTGATGAGAGAAGCAAACAAGGAAATAGAATCAACCTTGGAGAACACACTGAGTGTTGCTGCAGGACAGGGGCGTGGGGGGAAGAGTTAAATGGGTGAGGGGTATTAAGGAGGGCACTTGTGATGAGCACCGGGTTCTGTATACAGGTGAGGAATCACTAAATCCTACCCCTGAAGCGTATTTCCATGGCATGTGAACTAGCTGGAATTTAAGTAAGAGAAGAAAGAAAAAAGTGTTCTTCTTCATGAAGAGTGAGGTAAAATTTTAGTGATTTGGGCTGTACTATTCTATAGATGAGAGTTGTAAAACACCCTGTTGTAGGATACACTAGTTTCTTATCACATAAGGAGTCCTCAGAAAGCTGCAATGAACGATTCAGGTCTCAGAGCATGTTAATGTTCCACTGATATGTTACAGTTTGCACAGGTAGGAAAGAAGGTGGAGAGAAAGACAACAGAAGGGGAAAGTATGTGTGAACCTTTCATTAGTTAGCGTTATAGCTTTCTCATGAAAGCCTTGCACCAGTGTGATTTTGGAAGAAGAGGAGGAATCCGGGAGCCTTGCAGGAGTCGGGAGAGTTCCAGGTCTGGGTAAAGTTGACAGGGGTCCCAGAAGAGAGGTGAATGCATTCTGCAGCAGGGTGTGGGCAGGGTGGGCTCCATGGGTGGCTTTGGTCTCCTGAGTGAGAGCTGTGATAGGCTAAGGAAGTGAGGCACAGGAGGAGAGCTGGCAGAGAACCTTCTTCTGGGCCACCAGCCTCACCCAACACACACATCCTCATCTTCTGTCCCTGTCACTCCAATTCAGACTTCTCCGAAGGTGAGTGAGAACACATCAAGAGCATTCTGAACAGAAGGGAAAGCATGTGCAAAGGTTCTGGGGCAGGAGAATTCCAGGTATGTCCATGAGCAGCAAGAAGGCCCTGTGGCAACAGGAGACAGCTTAGGACATGAGCTCAGAGAGGTGACAGAGGGTGACAGAAAGCCATTCCAGGGCTATAACCCCCATGAGACGCTGTTTCACTGGGCCATCCTGGCTACAGTGTTGAGAACAGATGACAGAGGGTTGAAGATGGCAAGGCAGGTCAATGACGAAGCTTGTAGGAACTCAGGCACTGTGGACCAGACAGGTGGCCTTGGATGGAGTGGTTAGACCTATTCTGGGTCCATTTTGAAGATGGAGCTCACAGGATTTGCTGATGGGTTAGCTATTAGGAGCAGGAGAATGGAGGAATTGGGGTAACTCCCAGCTGTTGTGGGTTGTCCTGGTCGAGGGGAAGGAGAGGGTTTCCAGGGGGTAGGAGGTAGTCCGTGTTCTGCATGCTGAGGAAGGTGCCTTTCCCGGTGGATCTGCTGAGGTTTGTGTCTGGGAGAACCTTTCACATCTCCTCCCTCAGCAATGCTCAAGTACAAGTATCCCCCACTTTTTAAACGTTCACAGTAAGACACTGGGCTTTCTTGAAAGAACTACGTTATTACCCAGCTTCAGTAAGAGGAAGAGACCTGAAGAGGATTTCCCTCTTATGAAAACAAGGTGAACAGTGAGAATCGCGTTCAGCATCTGTTTTGGGGAGAAGCACGACAGAGGCGGCGTGCACCCGAACCAGCTCCTTCCGCTGGGAACCGCTCTCCGCATCCAGCCACCAGCACTTTGAATGGTGTCTGTGAGCCTCTGCTGTGCTTTATCTTCATTTATGCTGGGCCTCCGTTAGAAACTTGTGTGCTGAGGCCTAAGAAAAGCCAAAGAGAAGGAATTTTGGAGTCTGAGCACACTGTCTAATTGTTCCATGTAAATTAATGGCCATTCCTTCTTGACACCATTTCTGCTGTGCAAGGTTTCTCTGAAGCCCTGTACTTTCAAAGAGCAGGGAAACCTATACCCCATGCTGCGGGGTTAGTTTTATTCTCCATGCTGGACAGAATATTTCATGACTGTCGGATATTCTCACTCAAACATTGAGACTTTGACCACCTTCACCTGTTTCTACCACCCCATCCCCGAATCTGGCACCTACCAATCTGCTCTCAGTATCTATGCGTTCAGTATTTGTTTATTCCACTTGGAATGTACATGAGAGCATCTGGTATTGGTCTTTCTGTGTCTGAGTTACTTGGCATAAGGCCCCTAAGGTCTGTGTTTCCATGTCTGGTTCTTGTGAATAATGCTGCAGTGAACGTGGGAGTGCATCTGTCTTTTTGAGGCAGTATTTTTGTGTTCTCCAAATCAATACTCAGTAGAGCCATTACTGGGTCATGTGGTAGTTGTATCTATTTTTTCAGGAACCTCCATACCGTTTGTCACAGTGGCTGCACCCATTTCCATTCGCACCAACAGTGCACAGTGTCTCCTCGTCTGCACACCCTTGACCCCACCCGGTGTCTGTCTCTGGGACAATTGCTGTTCCAACAGTTGTGAGGGGATAGCCGATTGTGGGTTTGATTGATGTTTCCCTGACGATGATGAGTGATGTTGAACAACTTTTTCTGTCTGTTGGCACCTGTGTGCCATCTTTGGAAAGTATTCACATATTCCCCCCATTTTTTATACTTTTTTTTTTTTTGATTTTATGAGCGTTGTGTGTATTTTGGATATTAGCCTCTTCTCACACATATGATTCACAGATATTCTTTTCATGTTGGGTCAGTGGCCTTCTAAGTTTTTGATGGTTTCTTTTGCCGTGTGGAAGATTTCAGTTTGGTGTTGTTCCACTTGTTTATTTTTGCTTTTGTTGCTTTGCATTTGGTGTCCGATCTGAAGACTCTTTGCCAAAACCAATGTCGAGAGACTTAGTACCTGTGTCTTCTTGGAGGTTTATGGATTCAGGTCTTATGTTCAAATCATTCATCCATTAATAATTTTGCGTGTGGTGTAAGAACGTGGCCCAGTTATATTCTTCTGCATTTAGTGTCCAGTTTGCCTGTTACCGCTCACTGAAGAGACAGTCCTTCCCTCATGGCATATCTTCTGCTGCTGTGCCGTAAGTTAGGATCATCTACGTGAGGGTAAGTTTCTGAGCTTTCTGTTCTGTTCCACTGACCTGGTGTCTGTGTTTATGCCTGTACCATCCTGTTTTGATGACAACAGCTTTGTAATCTAGTTTGAAATTCAGGTGTGTGTTGACTGCACCTTTCTTTTTCCAGGTTGCTTTAGGTATTTGGGGTCTTTTGTGATTCCATACAAGTTTGAGGACTGTTTTCTATTTCCTCGAATAATGCCTCTGGAATTCAGATAGGGATTTCATCACATCTGTTGATTGGGTACGAAGGACATGTTCACATAATTAACTCTTCCAGTTTAAGGAGCATGGCATAAGCTTCCATTTGTTTTTGTTGCCTTCCAAATCTATGACCCATACATTCTTCCCCCCTCGACACTCATGTTTTTCATTTCTTTTCTTCCATGTGTTGAGTGTACTATGTCTTTCTCATTCTTGGTTATTTTTATTTCTAGATTTTTTTTGATGCAATTGTAAATGGCATTGCTTTTTAAATTTCTCTTTGCGAAAGTGTGTCATCAGTATACAGAAATGCAAGATGTAGGGTCATCTGGGTGGCCCCATAGGTGAAGCGTCTGCCTTCAGCTCAGGTCATGAACCCAGATTTCTGGTATCGAGCCCCGTGTTGGGCTCCCCGCTTAGCGAGTGTCTGCTTCTCCCTCTTTCTTACACTCCCCCTGCTCGTGCTTTTTCTCTTCCTGTCAAATAAATAAATAAAATCTGAAAAAAAATAAAGACAACAGGTCTCTATATTGACTTTATATCCTGCAGCTTTCTTGAATTTGTTTATTCTAACAGTTTTTTTGTGTGTGTGGAATCTTTCGGGATTTCATGTCATTTGCAAATAGTGACAGTTTTCCTGTATGGATTTCATATCTTTCTCTTTTTTTAAAATGATGTTAGTCACCCTACAGTACTTCATTTGTTTTTGATGTAGTGTTCCATGATTCATTGTTTGCATATAACACCTAGTGCTCATTATGACAGGTGCCCTCCTTTTTTTTTTTAAAGAATTTATTTATTTATTCGACAGAGATAGAGACAGCCAGCGAGAGAGGGAACACAAGCAGGGAGAGTGAGAGAGGAAGAAGCAGGCTTACAGCGGAGGAGCCTGATGTGGGGCTCGGTCCCATAACGCCGGGATCACGCCCTGAGTCGAAGGCAGACGGTTAACCGCTGTGCCATCCAGGCGCCCCAACCCGTGCCCTCCTTAATACCCATCACCAGGATAACCCATTCCCTTCCCTTCCCTTTCTGCAACCTTCAGTTTGTTTCCCAGTGTCAGTAGTCTCTCATGGTTCATCTCCCCCTCTCATTCCCCCCCTTCACTTTTCCCTTCCTTCTTCTAATGTCCTCCATGCTATTCCTTCCATTCCACATAGGACTCAAACCTTATGATAATTGTCTTTCTCTGCTTGACTTAATTTCACTTAGCATAATCCCCTCCTGGTCCATCCACATTGCTGCAAATGGTGGGTATTCATCCTTTCTGATGACTGAGTAATATTCCATTGTACAGGTGAACCACATGTTCTTTGTCCATTCATCTGCTGAAGGACATCTTGGCTCCTTCCACAGTTTGGCTATTATGGCCATTGCTGCTATGAACATTGGGATACAGGTGCCCCTTCTTTCATTACTCTGTGTCTATGGGGTAAATACCCAGTAGTGCAATTGGTGGGTGGTAGCATAGCTCTGTGTTTAACGTCTTGAGGAACCTCCATATTGTTTTCAAAAATGGCTGTACCAGCTTGAATTCTCACGAGTAGTGTAAGAGGGCTCCCCTTTCTCCACAACCTCTCTGACTTTTTTTTTTCCTGTCTTGTTAATTTTTTTTCAAGATTTTATTTCTTTCTTCCACAGAGGTAGAGACAGCCAGGGAGAGAGGGAACACAAGCAGGGGGAGTGGGAGAGGAAGAAGCAGGCTCATAATGGAGGAGCCTGACATGGGGCTCAATCCCATAATGCCAGGATCATGCCCTGAGCCGAAGGCAGAGGCTTAACCGCTGTGCCACCCAGGTGCCCCCTGCCTTGTTATTTTTAACCATTCTAACTGGTGTAAGGTGGTATCTCATTGTCGTTTTGATTTGTATTTGCCTGATGGCAAGTGATGTGGAGCATTTTTTCATGTGTCTGTTGGCCATTTGTATGTCTTCTCTGGAGAAGTATCTCTTTGTGTCTTCTGCCCATTTTTTGGGTGTCGAGTTTGAGGAGTTCTTTATAGATCTTGGATACCAGCCCTTTATCTGTAATATCATTTGCAGATATCTTCTTCGATTCCATAGGTTGCCTTTTTGTTTTGTTGATCGTTTGCTTTGCCGAGCAGAAGATTTTTATCCTGATGAAGTGCCAATAGTTCATTTTTGCTTTTATTTCCTTTGCCTTTAGAGACGTGGCTTGCAAGAAGTTGTTGTGTCCAAGGTTGAAGTGTTCTTTTGATTTTAATATGAGACAGGAATCCATTATCTTATTATCCTGATTGTAATCGAGTCCTCTGTCTTTCTTGGAGAGTCTAGCTAAGTTTGTCCGTTTTGTTTATCATTCCAAAAAAGGCAGCTCTCATTTTCATTGGCTTTTTTTTTTTGTCTTTTAAGTCTCCGTTGGATTTATTTATGCATTCCTTTTTGTTATTTCCTTATTTCCATTAATTTGGGGTTTGTTTGTTGTTTTTTTTTCTACTTATTTACCACATATCAGGTTGTTTATTGGAGAGCATTCTCATGGATTGATGAAGACTTGAATTTCTATGAATGTCCCCCATAAAGCTACTTTTGCTGCATCCCATAAGTTTTTGAAGGTTGTCTTTTTCATCAGTGTCAAGGTACTTCTAAAATATTTTGATTTCTTCTTTGACTGTTGGTTGTTCAGTAGCATGTTGTTAAATCTCCACAAATTTTTTAAAGTTTATTTATGTCTCTGACAGAGAGTGAGACAACGAGAGAGGGAACGCAAGCAGGGGGGTGTGAGAGGGAGAAGTGGGCTTCCAACTGAGCAAGGAGCCTGATTCGGGGCTAGATCCCAGGATCCTGGGATTACGACCTGACCTGAAAGCAGATCCTTAATGACTGAGCCACCCAGATCCCCCAATCTCCACCTATTTTTGACTGTCCCATTTTTTTTCTTGAGACTGATTTCTAGTTTCATATCATTGTGGTTGGACAAGATTTGAAGAAGAAGGTAAAGAGAGCATTCAGATGAAAGGTTTGTTTCCTGGAGGGTTATCTGAGGTCAGACCATGAGGTCAGTGGGGATGAAGGAAGGTTTTGTGAGATGGGGGGTGGGGTTAACCCTTGTTAGAATTACTGACTACTACCATGCAGGCTGTGTGCTACCATTCACACCATAGTCCTGATGGAATTGTACTTCATTAGAAATATTTTCTAGGAGGTGTAGGCTTAGCTTTCACTTAAAGAAAGGTGCCATGTGGGTTCATGGCATGACCCCAGGTCAGCAACCAGGATGTATGGTATTGTGGGGGATCAGAACCAGGCTCTCTGTGGGAAGTGACAGAAATAGGGTATGGTGAGCTCCATGACCATAGGTGAGGTACCGAGTGACCCACTGGGTGTTGGGTTCTGTGGATCTGTCTCATCAGGTGCTGTGGAATTCAGGGACACCCTCCTGTCTGTGGATTTGTGTGGAGACAGGTAGACATCAGTGTCTGGCCAGGCACGAGGGTCGTACTGGACCACCACTAGACGTGCAGCATGCAGGGGAGCCACTGCTTGGTTTCCACGAAAGCTGACCAGGGTCTGTGACCGTGATTTCTAGCAGCTGCAAGGGGAGAGGAGGCCGGGGATGGTGCACACATCCTAGACTTGTGCTCAGGACTAGTCTGGAGCCCACTGAAGTCAGCCACACTGGGCACAGAAGGCACCCAGTCAGTGTAGCTGTGGGCAGTGCTCCCATGGTACTTTCAGGCCGGCTCCATGCTGCCACCTCCTGCTTTTCATCATCATCTTCAAGGTCATGTGCCTCTGCTCTTGCCCCATGGCCTCCGGGGTATTGTCCGTCCTCCATCTGGCCCTCGTCCCTGTTGCCCTGTGCAGTCTGATGCCAGGGTAGCCTTCTCGAGACAAACATCTGGCCCTGATGGAACACTTCCATGGATCTCCTGTGATGCGAGGATGATGCCCTGCCCTGGAAGGGGGCTGCAGGTCCCCAATCAGGAGAGCCATGTCTTCCTTTTCAGCATGGCCTGCCCTCCCCTCAGTCTTTGTCAGGGAAGCTCTCCCGACTTCCTGAGATGACAGCTCTGAACTTAAAAATGAATGCTCTTTTACATATCTCTATGCCTTAGTTCATCCATGGCATGTCTTTCAACCCCGTTAGTGGGTTTTTTTTTAGCAGTTCTGAAGGGCTGTCTGCTCAAGGAGGGGATGACCTGGGTGGGGCAGCTTTCCCTCTCATCTCCCTCAGCATGTCTCTGAGCCCTGGGGCCAGCTGTCCCACTGAGGATTTAGGGACCCAAGCCAGCCCATCCTGAGCCCAGGCTGTGTCAGCTCATAGACTGATGTGTGTCGGCGCGGTGGGCAGCTGGCATGGGCCAGGGGCAAGCAGTGTCTCCTTCTCATTCCTTCCCTCCCTTCCTCCCAGAGGTAGCTCAGAGCAGCCTTCAACCCCTGCATCTCCAGATTCCTTGACCTGTGCCTCCTGTGTTCAGCTGGTGGCCTTGGAGTTTCGCACGGATTCTACCTCCAGTACCCTCTGCCGTAGCAGTTCCTGGATCAGGGTAGGTGTCGGACCATTGTCTGTTTTTTATCTTCTTCCTGTCCCGCACCAAGCCCACCCACATTTGCATCTTCCATGTACGTGCTTGAAAGCAAGCCCATCCACAGGGAACCTATTAGCCAAATGGATCCAGGCAATGAACATTGAAGTAGAGATCCAGGATCCATAATAAACCTGCTTTGAAACCTGTCCCAAAGTCTGTGACTCTCTCACACTGAAACAGAAACTATAATAGCTTTCTGGACTGTGAAGTGACATGTGTCTCTACTTCCAATCTTGAATGCATAGGTGCTGAGCCTGGACAGAAAAGGACCATGGCTCCCGTAGGCTGGGATCCACGGTAAGAACTCAGTGAAATCTGAATTTGAGGCATGGAGTGAATAGTTATTGTAGAGTGAATCATCTGCACATCGCACAGGAAAAGCTTTTTCAAAGAGGTTCCTGAAAGAAAAATCTTTTTTAGAATCTTATTTTAATTCCTGTAGAGCTAACATACAGTGTTACATTCGTTTCAGGTGTACAATAGAGTGATTCAGTAATTCTATATATTACTCAGTGGTCATCAAGAAAAGTGTCCTCTTCATCCCCTTCATCTATTTCACTCATCCCTCTATCCACCTCCTCTCTGGTAACCATCCGTTTGCTCTCTCTTGTTAAGAGTTTGTATTTTGGTGTGTCTCCTTTTTCTCTTTTAGTTATTTATTTTTGTTTCTTTCTTAAATTCCCCATTAGAGTGACATCGTATGGGATTTGTCTTTCTCTGACTGACTGATTTTAGTTTGGATAATACTCTCTAGCTCCATCCTTGTGGCTGCAAATGGCAAGGTTTCATTCTTTTTCAAGCTGAGTAATACTCCATTGTGTGTGTGTTTGTGTGTGTGTGTGTGTGTGAATACACACATCTATCATCTCATTTGTCAATTTTTCTACAGACACTTGGGTTGCTTCCATATTGTGATATTGTAAATAATGTTTCGAGAAACATAGGGGTGCACGTATCCTTTGAAGTTACTGTTTTCCTATTCTTTGGGTAAATAGGAGTAGTGTGATTGTTGGATTCTAGGGTAGTTCTATATTTAATTTTTTGAGGAACCTTCATACTGTTTTCCACGGTGGCCCTCACAGTTTGCATTCCCACCCACAGTTTGCGAGGATTCCCCTTTATCCACATCCTCCCAACACCTGCTCTTTGTTGTGCTTTTGATGTTAGCCATTCTGACAGGTTTGAGGTATTACCTCATTGTCCTTTGGATTTACATTTTCCTGATGATGGGTGATGGTGAACATCTTTTCACGGGACTGTTGGCCATTTGTATTTCTTCTTTGGAGAAATGTCTGTCCATGTCTTCTGCCTATTTTTTAACTCGATTATTTGTTTTTTTGGGGTCAGGTAGTATCAGTTCTATATGTTTTGGACACTATCCCTTTATTGCATATGATCATTGCAAATATCTTCTCCCTTTGAGTAGGTTGTCATATTATTTTTACATTTTCATTGTTCTTGTGCCGTGTGGAAATTTTTTTTTTGTTGTATTCCCAATAGTTTATTTTTGCTTTCATTTCCTTTGCCTCAGGAGATAGTCTAGAAAAACGTTGGTATGGTCCATGTCAAGAAGTTACTGTCTTCCCTCCTGTAGGATTTTTATGGATTCAGGTCTTATATTGAGGTATTGAAACTGTTTTGTGTTTGTATTGTGTAAGAAAGCAGTCTAATTTCATTCTTTTGTGTGTAGCTGTCTAGTTTTCCCAACACCATTTGTTGTAGAGACTGTCCTTTTCCCTTTTGATATCATTGCTTGCTTTGTGGAAGATTCATGGACCACATAATTGTGGGTTTCTGTCTGAACTTGTATCCTGTTCTTTTGGTCGCTGTGTCTATTTTTGTGCCGTACTGTCTTGTTAGGATGACTGCAGCTTTGTAGTACAACCTGAAATCTGAAATTGTGAGTCCTCCAGCTTTGTTTTTCTTTTCCACATTGCACTGGCTGTTCGGAATCGTTAGTGGTTCCATACAAATGTTTCGGATTGTTTATTCGAGGTCTTTTCTTCTTTAATTTAAATTCAATTAGCCAACTTACACTACATCATTAATTTCAGATGTAGTCTTCAATAAATTTTCAGTCGTGTGTAATACCCAGTGCTCATTGTATCGTGTGACCTCCTCAATGCTACTCACTCAGATACCCCCCCCCCAACTTCTCCTCCAGCAATCATCAGTTTCTTGCGATAGTTAAGAGTCCATCATGGGTTTTCTCCCTCTCTGATGACTTCCCATTCTATTTTCCCTTCCTTCCCCTATGGTATTCTTCCTTGTTTCTGATATTCCACATAGGAGTGAAAGCATATGATCATTGTCTTTCTTTCGTTGACTTATTCCACTCAGCATAATACCCTCCAGCTCCACCCAGGTCGGTGTGATGGTAAGTGTTCATCCTTTCTGATGGCTGAGTAATATTCCATTATATATATGATCCACATCTTCTTTATCCATTCATCTATCCATGGTCATCTGCGGTCCTTCCACAGTTTGTCTATTATGGATATTGCTGCTATGAACACTGGGGTGCATGTGTCCCTTCTTCACTACCTCTGTCTCTTTGGGGTAAATATCCAGTAGTGCAATTGCTGGGACATAGGATAGCTTTATTTATAACTTCTTGAGGAAATTCTGTACCATTTTCAAGAGTGGCTGTACCGGACTGCATTCGCACAGGGGTGTAAGAGGGTTCCCGTTTCTCCACATCCTCTCCAACATGTGTAGTTTTATGTCTTCTTATTTTTAGATATTCGGCCTTGTGTGATATGGCATCTATAGGGGTTTAGATTTGCATTTCCCTGAAGCCAAGTGATATGAAGCATTTATGCATGTATCTTTTGGTCACCAGTACGTTGTCATCTGTGAAATGACTTCCCATTTTAATCCATCTCAAGACCTAAAGCTGGGTAAGGCACTGAAGCTGGATGATTCCATCGGTTGGAAGTGTGGAGAATTTCAAAAGATCTCTGTGGAGAGCAAGTTTAAAGATCAGTGTGAAGCTACTAATTGGATCCGGGGAGATCTCTGAAAGTGGGGATTGCGTTGGATGGGCTGAGGGGGGCCCTCCGATTTTCCTATGAATCCTTGCTGCAGCCCCAAATGGACAGTTTCCTGCTGTGGGGCAGGCTGAGTCCTCTAGTCGTGCAGAGGTGAGCCCAATGCCTGGTGCCTTGGAGGCAGGCAAACGGGGAGGGACCCTCAGCAGAAGACCCAGGGTTAGGTTAGGCCTCAAGAGACAGCAGGTCCGAACTGCCCAGTGCTCAGAGAACTCCCAGGCCGACTGAGATGAGGGCACAAGGGCGGGTTAGTGTGAGCCTTGGGGTTTCATCTGGAAGGCCCCACAAAGGTCGGGGTTCACCAGAAGGGGCTCTCAGGGGGTGCCCCAATTCTCTTGCCCTGAATGCTCTGTTGTGCCCCAAAATGGTACAGTTTCCTGTGGGCTGCAGGCTGAGTCCTATGGTGGGGCTTGGGTGTCCCCAATCCCCCGGAGTGGGGTGCCAGGACTCTGGGGAGGGGCCCGTCTGTGGCCAACCTAGGGTAAGGGTTAGGGTCCAGGAGCCCGGCAGGGACAATCTGCAGGCTGTGCTGTGAGCTCTGTGGAGGGCTGAGAGGAGGCCATGGGGGAGGGTGAGCATGGGCCTCAGGGTTGGGGCACGGGGGGCTGCCAAAAGTGGGGACGGGCTCCGGGGGCCTCCCCAAGTTCTCGTGCCCTGTAGGCTCCATAGAGCCCCAAGGGGCACGGTTTCCTGTCGGGTGGCAAGCTGAGTCCTGCGGTGGGGCACAGGTATCCCAATTCCCCGGGGCTGTGGTGTAATGCTCCTGGGGAGGCCCCCACACCCGCGGCCGACCTAGGGCTAGGGTTAGCCCCCAGGAGCCCCGCAGGCCCGATCTGCTGGCTGTATGGTGAGCTACACGGGCTGAGGTGAGGGTGTGGGGAGGGTGAGCCTGGGCCTCTGGGTCGTGGTGCGGGAGGCCGCCAATGTTCGCTGGTGGCTCAAGAGGGCCCTCCTGGTTCTCCCGCCCTGAATGCTCTATGGCCTCCCAAGGCGCTCGGTTTCCTGCGGGGTGGCAGACTGAGTCCTGCTGTGTGGCTCAGGTGTCCTGAATCCCCAAAGCTGTGGCTCCAGGCTCCTGGGGAGGGGCCCCTCCACAGATTAACTAGGGTTAGGGTTGGGGTCCAGGAACCCCGCAGGCCAGATCTGCCCACTATGTGGCGAGCTCCGCCGCGGGCTGAGGTGAGGGTGTGGGGTGGGGTGAGCATGGTCTTCAAAGTTGGGTTTAGGGATCACCGAAGTTCGCCGGGGGCTCTGGGGGCCCTCCTGGTTCTCCCGCCCTGAATGCTCTACAGCCTCCCAAGGGGCACAGTTTCCTGCGGGGTGGCAGGCTTTGTCCTGCAGTGGGGCTCAGGTGTCCCCAGCCCCTGGGGCTGCAGCACTGGGCCCCAGGGGAGGGGCCCTACCCAGCTGACCTAGGGTCAGGTCTAGGCCCCAGGAACCCGGCAGGCCTGATCTGCCGGCTCTGTGACGAGCTCGGTGGGAAGCTGAAGGGAAGATGTGGGGCAGGATGAGCGTGGGCCTCAGGATTGGGGTGTGTGGGGCCGCCGAGGATCGCTGGGGTCTCAGGGGGGCCCTACCAGTTCTCCTGCACGGGATGCTCTGCGGCGCCCCAAGGGGCATGGTTTCCTGAGGGGTGGCTGGCTGAGTCCCATGGTGGGGCTCAGGTGTACCCTATCCCCGGGGTTAGGGTATGGATTAGGGTATGGGTTAAGGTTAGGGTATGAGTTACGGTTAGGGTATGCGTGAGGGTAGGGGTAGGGTTAGGGTAAGGAGAGGGTACGGGTTAGGGTTGGTTTTAGGGATTACAGTTTAGAAGTTATGGGTTACGGTACAGATTAGGGTTTTGGGTATGGGTTAGGGTTTAGGGTTTGGGTTTAGGGTTAGGGTTGGAGTACGGTTTAGGTTTAGGGTACGGGTTAGGGTTAGGGTACGGGTTAGGGTACGCATTAGGGTACGGTTTAGGGTACGGGTTAGGGCACAGTTTAGGGTAAGTGTTGGCGTACGGATTAGGGTACGGTTGAGGGTATGGGTTAGGGTTAGGGTACGGGTTAGGGTTAGGGTACAGTTTAATGTTATGGTACAGGTTAGGTTACGGTTTAGGGTTAGGGTTAGGGTACGGGTTAGGGAACGGTTTAGGGATAGGGATAGGGTATGGTAGGGTTACGGTATGGGCTAGGGTACGAGTTAGAGTACAGGTTAGGGTTAGGTATGGGTTAGGGTATGGGTTAGGGTCCGGGTTAGGGATAGGGTACGGGTTAGGGTATGGGTTAGGGTACGGGTTAGGGTATGGGTTAAGTTTAAGGTAAGGGTACAGATAGGGTTAGGGTACAGGTTATGGTACGAGTTAGGGTATGGGTTAGGGTCAGGGTTTAGGTTTTAGGGTTAAGGTTAGGGTATGAGTTAGTTTACTTGTTAGGGTTACAGTTAGGTTTAGGGTACGGTTTAAGTTATGGGTTAGGGTACAGTTTAGGGTTAGGGTTAGGGTATGGGTTAGGGTACAGTTTAGAGTACGTGTTAGGGTTATGGTTAGGGTTAGTGTACAGGTTAGGGTTAGGTTTAAGTTACGGGTTAGGGTACAGTTTAGGGTTAGGGTTAGGGTATGGGTTAGGGTATGGTTTAGAGTACGTGTTAGTGTTATGGTTAGGGTTCGGGTACAGGTTAGGGTTAGGGTTAGGGTATGGATTAGAATTAGGGTTAGAGTATGGGTTAGGGTACGGGTTAGGGTTAGGTTTAGGGTTAGGTTACGGGTTCGGGGTACTGTTAGCTGAAGGGGTAGGGTTAGGGTTATGGTAGGGGTCGGGGTAGGGTTAGGGTTTAGGGTTAGGGTTTGGGGTTTAGGGTTAGTGGTTAAGGTTAGGGTTTCATGGTTAGGGTTTCGGGATTAGGGTTAGGGTTTAGGGTTTAGTGTTAATGTTAGGTTTTAGGGTTTAAGGATTAGGGTTTAGGGTTAGTTTTAGGTAGGGTTAGGGTTAGGGTAAGGGTTAGTGGTTAGGGATAGGGTTAGGGTTATGGGTTAAGGTTTAGGGTTTAAGGTTAGGGGTTAGGGTTTAAGGTTAGGGTAAGACCCCAGTAGGCCAGCAGGACAGATGCACCGGCTGTGCGGTGAGCGGAGGAGTGGGCCAAGGTGAGGGCGCTGCTGAGCGTGAGTATGGTATCCATCGTTTTCACGCAGGGGGCTTTTGAACCTCGCTAGAGGCTCGGAGGGTCCTGTCCGTTCTCCCGCCCTGAATGACCGGCGGCGCTCCTCACGGCCTGGGCGGTGGCGGGGTGGCAGTATGAGTCTGGCTCTGCGGTTTGGGGGTCCCCAATGCCATGCGTTGCAGCACAAGGTCCCTTGGGAGGGGCCCCTCTGGGGTCGTCCTAGGGTTAGTGTTAGCACCCAGGAGTCCGGCAGGCATGATCCGCCTGCTGTGCGGTAACGGAGGGCCAGGCTGAGGTGAAGGCGCCGGCGAGCTGGAGCATGGGCCCAAGCATTTTGGTGCGGGGGGCCTTGGAAAGTTGCCACGGGATTGGAGGGCCCTGCCGGTTCTCCCACCCTGAATGGCCAGCAGCACCCCTAGCGGCCCAGATGGTGGCGGGGCAGCATGTTGAGTATGGCGCTGGAGCTCGGGGGTCCCCAATCCCTGGCGTTGCTGCACCAGGCCCCTTGGGAGGTTCCCCTCGGGGGCCAACCTAGGGTTAGGGTTAGCCCCCTGGGGGCTGGCAAGCCTGATCCGCTGGCTGTGTGGCGAGCAGAGGGGCGGGCCGAGGTGAGGGTGCTGGTGAGCGGGAGCATGGGCCCCAGCGTTTTGGCGCAGATGGCCTTCAAAAGTCACTGGAGTCTCAAGGGCCCTGCCCATTTTCCCACCCTGAATGACCAGTGACGCCCCAGCGGGCCCAATGTCGACGGGGCAGCAGGGTGAATCCGGCGCTGCTGCTCGGGTGTCCCCGATCCCTGGCTTTGGTCACCAGTCCCCTTGGGAGGGGCCCCTCTGGGGCCAACCTAGGGTTAGGGTTAGCCCCCAGGAGGCCGGCAGGCCCCATACGCCAGCTGTGCAGCAAGCGGAGGGGCGGGCCGTGGTGAGGGCACTGGTGAGCTGGAAGGTGGCACCCAAAGTTTTGGCGCCGGGGGCCCTCGAATGTCGCCGGGGACTCGGAGGGCCCTGCCTGTTCTCCCGCCCTGAATGAGTGGCGGCTCCCCTAGCAGCCCGGTTGGCGGCGGGGCGGCAGGGTGGGTCTGGCGCTGAGGCTCGGGGGTCCCCAGTGTCAGGCGTTGCGGCAACAGGCCCCTTGGGAGGGGTCCCTTGGGGGCCGACCTAGGGTAAAGATTAGCTCCTGTAGGCCGGCAGGCACGATCCGCCGTCTGGGGTGAATGGAGGCACGGTCGAAGATCAGGGCATTGCCAAGCAGGAGAGTGGGCCCCAGCGTTTTGGCGCTGGGGGACTTCAAAGGTCACCGGGGCAGGGAGGGCCCTGCCCGTTCTCCCGCCCTGAATGATCGGCAGTTCCCTAGCGGCCCGGGTGTGGGCGGGGCGGAAGGGTGAGTCCAGCATTGAGACTCGGGGGTCCCCAATCCCTGGCGTTCAGCAGCAGTCCCTTTGGGAGGGGCCCCTTGGGGGCTGACCTAGGGTTAGGGTTAGCCCCCAGGAGGCCAGCAGGCTCGATCCACCAGCTCTGTGGTGAATGGAGGGGTGGGCCAAGGTGAGGTAGCTGGCGAGCAGAAGCGTGGGCCCCAACATTTTGGCTCGGTGGGCCTTCGAATGTCGCAGGGGGCTCAGAGGGCCCTGTTTGTTCTCCTGCCATGAAGGACCGGCGACGCCCCTAGCTCCCCGGTTGGCAGCGGGATGGCAGGGTCAGTTCGGCACTGGTGCTCGGGTTTCCCCAATCCACAGCCCCCAGGAGGCCGGCAGGCCCAATACGCCACTGTGGGGCGAGCGGAGGGGCGGGCTGAGGTGAGGGTGCTGGTGAGTGGGAGCGTGGCCATAGCGGTTTGGCTCTGGGGGCCTTCGAATGTCCCGGGGCTCAGAAAGCCCTGCCCCTTCAACCGACCTGAATGACTGGCGGCGCCCCTAGCGACCCGGGTGAGGTGGGACGGCAGGGTGAGTCCAGCGTTAGAAATCGGGAGTCCCCAATCCCTGGCGTTGCGGGATCAAGCCCCTTAGGGTGGGCCCCTCGTGAGCCAATCTAGGGTTAGGGTTAGCTCCCAGGAGGCCGGCAGGCCCGATATGCCAGCTAGACTGCGAGAGGAGGGGCGGGCTGAAGTAAAGGTGCTGGCGAGCGGGAGCGTGGGCACCAGCGTTTTGACTTGGGGCTTTCAAAGTTCGCTGGGGTCTCGAGGGCCCTGCCCGTTCTCCCACCCTGAATGAACAGCGACGCCCCAGCGTGCCCGGTGTCAGTAGGGAGGCAGGGTGAGTCTGGCACTGGGGCTCGGGGGTCCCCAATCCCCGGCGTTGTGGCGCCAGGACCCTTGGGAGGGGCCCCTCGGTTTCTGACCTAGGGTTAGTGTTAGCTCCCAGGAGGCCGGCAGGCCCTATCCGCTGCCTGTGCGGAGAGCGGAGGGGCAGGCCGAGGTGAGGGCGCTGGCGAGACTGAGCAGGAGCCCAAGCGTTTTAGTGTGGGGGGACTTCGAAGGTCGGCAGGGGCTCGGAGGGACCTGCTCGTTCTCCCGCTCTGAATGACCACCGGGGCCCCTAGCAGCTCGGGCGGCTGAAGGGCAGCAGGGTGAGTCTGGCACTTGGGCTCGGGGTCCCCATTCCCGGCTTTGCAGCACCAGGTCACTTGGGAAAGGCGCCTCGGGGGCCGACCTTCAGTTAGGGTTAGCCCCCAAGAGGCCAGCAGGCCTGAAACACCACCTGTGCATCGAGCGGAGAGTTGGGGCAAGCTGAGGATGCTGGTGAACATGAGCCTGGGCCCAAGCGTTTTGGTTCGGGGTGCCATCGAAGGTTGGCGGGGGTTCGGAGGGCCCTGCGGTTTCTCCAACACTGAATGATTGGCGGCGCCCGTAGCGGCCCGTGTGGGGCAGGGCGGCAGGGTGCATCCGGTGCTGGGGCTTGGGGGTCCCCAATCCCCGGCATTGTGGCGCCAGGCCCCTTAGGAAGGGACCCTCATGGGCAGTCCTAGGGTTAGGGTTAGCGCCCAGGAGGCCAGCAGGCCCGATCCGCCAGCTGTGGGAGGAGTGGAGGTGTGGGCCGAGTTGAGGGCGATGGTGAGTGGGAGCATGGGCCCCAGGGTTTTGGCGCCCTGGGCCTTGGAATGTTGCCATGGCTCGGAGGGCCCTGCCTGTTCTCCTGCCCTGAATAACCAGAGGCGCCCCTAGGGGCTCCATTGGCGGTGGGGCAGCAGTGTGAGTCCTGCTCTGAGGATCCTGGATCCCCAATCCCCAGTGTCGCTGCGTCAGGCCCCTTGGGAGGGGCTCCTGGTGGGCCGACCTAGGGTTAGAGTTAGCCCCCAGGAGGCTGGCAGGCCCAATCCTCTGGCTGAGCTGCAAGAGGTGGGCGGGCCAAGGTAAAGGCGCTGGGGAGCGGGAGCCTGGGCCCCTGCATTTTGGTGCAGGAGGCTTCAAATTTCGCCAGTTTCTCCAGGGCCCTGTCCTTTCTCCCACCCTGAATGAAGGGCAGCGCACCTAGCTGCCCGTGTGGGGCGGGGCCGCAGGGTGCATCTGGCATTGGGGCTTGGGGGTCCCCAATCCCCGGCGTTGCGGCGCCAGGACCCTTGGGAAGGGCCCCTCGGGGGCCAACCTAGGGTTAGGTTTAGCCCCTAGGAGGCCGGCAGGCCTTATTCGCAAGCTGTGTGGAGAGCGGAGTGGAGGACCGAGGTGCAGGAGCTGGCGAGCGGGATCGTGAGCCCAAGTGTTTTGGCTCAGGGGGCCTACGAAGGTCACCAGGGGCTTGGAGGGCCCTGCACGTTCTCCCGCCCTGAGGGACTGGCATCGCCCATATCGGCACGGGTGTCGACGGGGCGGCAGGGTGAGTCCGGCACTGGAGCTCGGGCGTCCCCAACCCGGTGTTGTGGTGCCAGGCCCCTTGGGAGGGGCTCCTCGTGGGCCGACCTAGGGTTAGAGTTAGCCCGCTGGGAGGGGTCCCTGGGAGGCCGACCTAGGGTTAGGGTTAGCCCCCAGGAGGCAGGCAGGCCCTATCCACTGGCTCTGCAGCAAGCGGAGGGGCGAGCTGAGGTGAGGGCGCTGGGGAGCGGGAGCGAGGGCATCATCATTTTGGCACGGGGAGCCTTTGAATGTCACCAGGGGCTCCAAAGGCCCTGCCCCTTCTCTCGCCCTGAATGACCAGCAGCGCCCCTAGCAGGGCAGGTGGCAGCAGGGCGGCAGGGTGAGTCAGGCGCTGAGGCTCGGGTATCCACAAACCCCCGCGTTCTGGCGCCAGGGCCCTTGGGAGGTTCCGCTCTTGAGACGACCTAGGGTTATGGTTAGCCCACAGGAGGCCGGCAGGCCCGATCCACCAGCTGTGCAGGGAGCAGAGGGGCGGGCTGAGGTGAGGGCGCTGGTGAGCAGGAGCATGGGCCCAAGCGTTTTGGTGCGGGGGGCCTTCAAATATCCCCGGGGGCTCAGAGTGCCCTGCCTGTTCTCCTGCCCTTAATGACCGGCGGCGCCCCTAGAGGCCCGGGAGGTGGCAGGGCGGCAGGGTTCATCTGGCGGTAGAGCTCAGAAGTCCCCAATCCCTGGCGTGGCGGCGCCAGGCCCCTTGGGAGGGGCCCCTCTGGGGCCCTCCTAGCTTTAGGGTTACTCCCAGGAGTCCGGCAGGCCTGATGTGCCAGCTGTGCGGCGAGCGGAGTGGCGGGCCGACGTGAATTCGGTGGGGAGCAGGAGCGTGTGCCCAAGCGTTTTGGCGCAGGGGGCCTTCGAAGGTCACCGGGGGCTCGGAGGGCCCTGCCCGTTCTCCTGCCCTATGAGGACGTTGCCCCTAGCGGGCTGGGGCGGGGCGGGGCGGCAGGGTGAGTCCGGAGCTAGGGCTCGTGGGTCCCCAATCCCTGGCGTGGCGGCGCCAGGCACATGGGAGTGGTCCCTCGGGGGCTTACCTAGGGTTAGGGTTGACCCAAAGGAGGCCGGCAGGCCCGTTCTGCCGGCTGTGCGGTGAGAGGAGTGGTGGGCCGAGGTGAGGGCGCTGGCGAGCGGGAGCGTGGGCCCAAGTGTTTTGGCGCGGGGGCCTTCAAAAGTCGCCGGGGGCTCAGAGATCCATGCCCTTCTCCCGCTGTGAATGACTGCCGGTGCCCCTAGCAGCCCGGGTGGAGGCGGGGCGGCTGGGTGAGTCTGGCACTCATGCTCCTGGGTCCCCAATCCCCGGAGTGGCAGCGCCAGAACCCTTGGGAGGGGCTCCTTGGGCGCTGACGTAGGGTTTCGGTTAGCTCCAGGTGGCAGGCAGGACCTATCCGACAGATTTACTGCGAGTGGAGTGAAGGGTCGACATGAATGCACTGGCGATTGGGAGCGTGGGCCCAAGGGTTTTGGCGCAGGGGGCCTTCGAAAGTCACTGGGGGCTCGAAGGGCTCAGCAAGTTCTCCCGCACTGAATGACCGGTGGCGCCCTAGTGGCCCGGGTGGCGGCGGGGCAGCAGGGTTAGCCCAGAGTTGGGGCTCGGGGGTCCCCAAGCCCCGCTGTGGCAGCACCATGCCCCTTGGGAGGGGCCCCTCGGGGGCCGATGTAGGGTTTGCGTTTAGCTCACAGGAGACCAACAGGACCGATCCGCCGGCTGTGTGGCATGCAGAGGGGATGGCCGAGGTGAGGGCGCTATTGAGTGGGAGCGTGGGCCCAACCGTTTTGGCGCGGGGGGCCTTTGAGGTTGCCGGGGGCTCGGAGGGCCCTGCCCTTTCTCCCGCCCTGAATGAGGACGGTGCCCCTAGGGGGCCGGGTCGTGGCGGGGCGGCAGGGTGAGTTTGGCGCTGCTGCTCGGGGGTCCCCAATCCCCGGCGTGGCAGCGCCAGGCCCCTTGGGAAGGGCTCCTTGGGGGCCAACGTATCGTTAGGGTTAGATCCAAGGAGACCGGCAGGCCCGAACTGCCGGCTGTGCAGCGAGCAGAGTGGCGGGCCAAGGTGAGGGCGCTGGCGAGCGGGAGCGTGGACCCAGGCGTTTTGGCATGGGGGGCCTTCGATGGTCACTGGGGTCTCGGAGGGCCCTGCCCTTTCTCCCACCCTGAATGACCGGCGGTGCCCCTAGCAGCCCGTGTGTCGACGGGGCAGCAGGGTAAGTCCGGAGCTGGGGCTCAGGGGTCCAAATGCCCCGGCGTGGCGTTTTGGCGCAGGGGGCCTTCGATGGTCGCCGGGGGCTCAGAGGGCCCTGCCCGTTCTCCCGCCCTGAATGACCGGTGGCGCCCCTAGCGGACAGGGTGGCAGCTGGTTGGCAGGATGAGTCCAGAGCTCGGGCTCAGGGGTCCCCAATCCCCTGCGTGGTGGCTCCAGGCCCCTTGGGAGGGGACCCTCTTGAGCCGACCTAGGGTTATTGTTAGCCCCCAGGAGGCCTGCAGGCCCTATTCCCCAGCTGTGTGGAGAGTGGAGTGGTGGACTGAGGTGAGGGTGCTGGTGAGTGGTAGGGTGGGCCTGGGCGTTTCTGTGCGGGGGGCCTTTGAAGGTCGCCGTGTCTCAGAGGGCCCTGCCCATTCTCCCGCCCTTAATGAACGGCAACACCCCAAGCCCCCGGGTGGCAGCTGGGTGGCAGGGTGAGTTAGGTGCTGATGTTCGGGGTCCCCAATCCCCGGCGTTGCAGCGCCAAGCCCCTTGGGAGGGGACCCACGGGGATCAATGTAGGGTTATTGTTTGCCCCCAGGAGACCGGTGTACCCGATCAGCGGCTGTGCGGCACGTGGAGGGTTGGGACGAGGTGAGGGCACTGGCGAGACTGAGCATGAGCCCAAGCGTTTTAGTGCGGGGGGCCTTCGAATGTCGGCAGGGGCTCGGAGGGACCTGCCTCTTTTCCTGCTCTGAATGACCGGCAGGGCCCCTAGGGGCTAGGGTGGCTGAAGGGCAGCAGGGTGAGTCCAGCACTTGGGCTCGGGGTCCCCATCCTGGCGTTTCGACGCCAGGCCACTTGGGAAGGGCCCCTCAGGGGGCCGACCTACAGTTAGGGTTAGCCCCCAAGAGGCCGGCAGGCCGGATACACCACCTGTGCGTCGAGTGGAGAGTTGGGCCGAGGTGAGGATGCTGGTGAACATGAGCCTGGGCCCAAGCGTTTTGGTTCGGGGCGCCTTTGAAGCTCAGCAGGGGTTCGGAGGATCCTGCCAGTTCTCCCACTCTGAATGAATGGCAGCGCCCCTAGTGGCCCGTTTGGGGCGGGGCGGCAGCATGCATCCGGCGCTTGGGCTTGGGGGTCCACAATTCCAGGTGTTGCAGCACCAGGCCCCTTAGGAAGGGACCCTCAGGGGCCGTCCTAAGGTTAGGGTTAGTGCCGAGGAGGCCGGCAGGCCCGAGTCGCCGGCTCTGAGAGCGGCGGAGGTGCGGGCTGAGTTGAGGGCGATGGCAAGTGGGAACATGGGCCCCAGCGTTTTGGCACCCTGGGCCTTGGACTGTTGCCATGGCTCGGAGGGCCCTGCCCATTCTCCTGCCCTGAATAACCAGCGGCACCCCTAGCTGCTCCGTTGGCAGTGGGGCGGCAGGGTGAGTCCCGTGCTGCAGCTCAGAGATCCCCAATCCCCAGCATTGTGGGGCCAGGCCCCTTGGGAGGGGCTCCTCCTGGGCCGACCTAGGGTCAGAGTTAGCCCCCAGGAGGCCGGCATGCCCAATCCTCTGGCTGGTCGGCGAGAGGTGGGCGGGCCGAGGTAAAGGCGCTGAGGAGCTGGAGCATGGGCCCCTGCATTTTGGCGTGGGAGGCTTCAAATATCGCCGGTTTCTCCAGGGCCCTGTCCCTTCTCCTGCCCTGAATGACGGGCGGCGCCCCTAGCGGCCCGGGTGGCGACAGTGCAGCAGGGTGATTCCGGCTCTGGGTCTCTGAGTCACCAATCCGAAGTGTTGCAGAGCCAGGCCCCTTGGGATGTGCCCCACGGGGCCGACCTATGGTTTCGGTTAGCCCCCAGGAGCCCGGCAGGCACTATCCACCGGCTCTGAATCAAGCGGAGGGGCGTGCCGAGGTGAGGGCACTGGCGAGCAGGAGCGTGGGAGCCAACTTTTTGCACGGGGGACCTTTGAAGGCCGCAGGGGAAACGGAGGGCCCTGCCAGTTCTCCCACCCTGAATGAACCACGGCGCCCCTAGCGACCCGGTTGGTGGCGGGGCGGCAGGTGAATCTGGCGCTGGGGCTCGGGCGTCCCCAATCCACCGCGTTGTGGGGCCAGGCCCCTTGGGAGGGGTCCATTGGGGGCTGACCTACAGTTAGGGTTAGCCCCCAGGACGCCGGCAGGCTCAAACCGCCAGCTGTGTGGCAAATGGAGTGGTGGGTCGAGGTGAGGCCTCTGTCGAGCGGAGCATGGGCCCAAGCATTTTGGCACCAGGGGCCTTCGAATGTCTCCAGGGACTCGGCGGGCCGTGACCAATCTCCTCCCTGAGTGATCGGCAGCGCCCCCAGCAGCCCAGGTGGTGGCGGGGCGGCAGGGTGAGTCAGGCGCTGCGGCTCGGGTATCCCCAATCCCCAGCGTTGCGGCGCCAGGCCCCTTGGGAGGGGCCCCTCGGGGCCAACCTAGGGTTAGGTTTAGCCCCTAGGAGGCCTGCAGGCCTTATTCGCCAGCTGTGTGGAGACTGGAGGGGAGGACCGAGGTGAGGGCGCTGGTGAGCAGGAGTGTGGGCCCGGGGTTTTGGCGAGGGGAGCCTTTGAAGGCCTCCATGTCTCGGAGGGCCCTGCCCGTTCTCCCTCGCTGAATGAATGGCACCACCCCAAGCCTCCGCGTGGTGGCTGGGCGGCAGGGTGAGTCCAGTGCTGAGGCTCGGGGGTCCCCAATCCCCGGAGTTGCGGCGCCAGGCCCTTGGGAGGGGCTGCTCGGGGTCGATCTGGGGTTATGGTTAGCCCCCAGAAGGCCAGTGGACCCGATCAGCAGCTGTGCAACACGCGGAGTGTTGGGCCGAGGTGAGGGCGCTGGCGAGCCTGAGCATGAGCCTAAGCGTTTTAGCGCGATGGTCCTATGAACGTCAGTGGGAGCTCGGGGGCCCTAACCGTTCTCCTGGCCTGATTGACCGGTGGGCCCCTAGTGGCTCGGGTGGTTGAAGGGCAGCAGGGTGAGTCCAGCACTTGGGCTCGGTGTCCCCATCCCCAGCGTTGCGATGCCAGGCCCCTTGGGAAGGGCCCCTCGGGGGCCGACCTACAGTTAGGGTTAGCCCCCAGGAAGCCGGCGGTCCTGATACACCGCCTGTGCGTTGAGCGGTGAGTTGGGACGAGCTGAGGATGCTGGTGAACATGAGCCTGGGCCCAAGAGTTTTGGTTCAGGGTGCCTTCGAAGGTGGGCGGGGGTTCGGAGGGCCCTGCCAGTTCTCCAACACTGAATGAATGGAGTCGCCCCTAGCGGCACGTGTGTTGCGGGGCGGCAGGGTGCATCCGGGGCTTGGTCTCGCGGGTCCACAATCCCCAGTATTGCAGCGCCAGGCCCTTTAGGAAGGGACCCTAAGGGGCCGTCCTAGGGTTAGTGTTAGCGCCCAGGATGCCGGCAGGCCCGATCTGCTGGCTGTGCGATGGGCGGAGGTGCGGGCCGAGTTGAGGGCGATGGCGAGCGGGAGCGTGGGCCCCAGCGTTTTGGCGCCCTGGGCCTTGGAATGTTGCCATGGCTCGGAGGGCCCTGCCCGTTCTCCTGCCCTGAATAACCAGTGGTGCCCCTAACGGCTCTGTTGGCGGTGGAGCGGCAGGGTGAGTCCCACGCTGCGACTCGGAGATCCCCAATCCCCAGCATTGCGGCACCAGGCCCCTTTGGAGGGGCTCCTCGTGCGCTGACCTAGGGTTAGAGTTAGCCTCCAGGACGCCAGCAGGCTCAATCCGCCAGCTGTGCGGCTAATGGAGGGGTGGATCAATGTGAGGTTTCTGTTGAGCGGGCGCGGGAGCCCAAGCGTTTTGGCGCCGGGGTCCTTCGAATGTCTCTGGGAACTTGGCGGGCCCTGCCCATTCACCTCCCTGAATGACCGGCGGCGCCCCTAGCAGCCCGGGTGGTGGTGGGGCAGCTGGGTGAGTCTGGCGCTCATGTTCGTGGGTCCCCAATCCCTGGCATGGTGGTGCCAGGACCCTTGGGAAGGGTCCCTCTGGGGCCGACTTAGGTTTAGGGTAAGCCCCAGGAGGCCGGCAGGCCCGATCCGCCTGCTGTGCTGTGAGCGGAGGTGCGGGCCGACGTGAATGCTAGGCGAGCGGGAGCATGGGCGCAAGTGTTTTGGCGCGTAGGGCCATCGATGGTCACCTGGGTCTCGGAGGGCCCTGCCCTTTCTCCCGCCCTGAATGACCGGCGGCGCCCCTAGTGGCAAGGGTGGTGGGGGGCAGCAGGGTGCATCCGGCGGTGGGGCTCCGGTGTCCCCAATCCCTGGTGTGGCGGCACCAGGCACCTTAGGAGGGGCCCCTCGGGGGTGACCTAGGTTTAGGGTTAGCCCCCAGGAGGCCGGCAGGCCCGATCCGCCGGCTGTGTGGCGAGCGGACGGGCGGGCTGAGGTGAGCGCACTGGTGAGCGGGAGCTTGGGCCCAAGCATTTTGGCGCAGGGGGCCTTCGAAGGTCGCCAGGGCTCGGAGGGCCCTGCAAGTTCTCCCACTGTGAATGAGGACGGCGCCCCTACCGGGCCGGGTCGTGGCAGTGTGGCAGGGTGAGTCTGGCGCTGGTGCTCGGGGGACCCCAATCCCCAGTGTGGTGGTGCCAGACCCCTTGGGAGGGTCCCCTCGACAGCCAACCTAGGGTTAGGGTTAGACTACAGGAGGCCACCAGGCCCAATCCGCTGGTTGTGCGGCTTGCGGAGGGGCTCCGAGGTGAGGGTGCTGCTGAGCAGAAGCATGGACCGAAGCATTTTGGTGCGGGGGGCCTTTGAATGTCGCCGGGGGCTCAGAGGGCCCTGCCCGTTTTCCAACCTAGATGACCGGTGGCACCCCTTAGCGGCCCGGGTGGCGGCGGGGCGGTAGGGTGCATCCAGCAGTTTGGCTCGGGGGTCCCCAATCACCGGCGTGGCAGCTCCAGGCCCCTTGTTAGGGGCCCATCGGGCGCCGACCTAGGGTTAGGGTTAGCCCCCAGGAGGCCAGCAGTCCCGGTCCGCCGGCTGTGCAGCGAGCGGAGGGGCGGGCTGAGGAGAGGGTGCTGGCTAGCAGGAGCGTAGGCCCAAGTGTTTTGGCACAGGGGGCCTTCGAAGGTCGCCGGGGGCTCAGAGGGCCCTGCCCCTTCTCCCGCCCCAAAGGACCGGCGGCGCCCCTAGCAGCCCGGGTGGCGGTGGGGTGGCAGTGTAAGTCCGGCACTGGGGCTCAAGGGTCCCCAATCCCTGGCGTGACGGCGTTAGTCCCCTTGGGAGGGTCTCCTCAGGGGCCGAACTAGGGTTAGGCTTAGCCCCCAGGAGGCTGGCAGGCCCGATCCGCCGGCTGTGTGGCGAGCGGAGGGTGGGGACGAGGTGAGGGCAATGGTGAGCGGGAGCCTGGGCCCTAGCGTTTTGGCGTGGGTTGCCTTCAAAGGTCGCAGGGGGCGCGGAGGGCCCTGCAAATTCTCCCACTCTGAATGAGGACGGCTCCCCTAGCGGGCCGGGTAGTGGCGGGGTGGCAGGGTGATTCCGGAGCTGGGGCTCAGGGGTCCCCAATCCCCGGCGTGGCATCGCCAGGCCTCTTGGGAGGGGTCCGTCGGGGGCCGACCTAGGGTTAGGTTTAGCCTAAAGGAGGCCGGCAGGCCCGATCCGCCGGCTGTGCGGCAAGTGGAGGGGCGGGCCGAGGTGAGGGCGCTGGCGAGCGGGAGCGTGAGCCCAAGCATTTTGGCGTGTTGGGCCTTCGAAGGTCGCCAGGGGCTCAGAGGGCCCTGCCTGTTCCCCAGCCCTGAATGAGGACGGGGCCCCTAGTGAGCTGGGTAGCAGCGGGGCAGCAGGGTGAGTTCAGCGCTGGTGCTTGGGAGTCCCCAGTCACCCGCGTGGTGGCGCCAGGCCCCTTCAGAGGGGCCCCTCATGAGCCGACCTAATGATAGGGTTAGACCGGAGGAGGCCGGCATTCCGGATCCACAGGCTGTGCGGTGAGCAGAGGGGCGGGCTGAGGTGAGTGCGCTGGTGCGCTGGAGCATGGGCCCAAGCGTTTTGGCACAGGGGGCCTTCGAAGGTCACCGGTGGCTTGGGGGGCCCTGTGCGTTCTCCCGTCCTGAATGACCGGCCGTGCCCCTAGCGGCCCAGGTGTTGGCCAGGCGGCTGGGTGAGTCCGGCACTCATGGTCGAGGGTCCCCAAGCCCTGGCGTGGCATCGCCAGTCCCCTTGGAAGGGGCCCCTCGGGCGCCGACGTAGGGTTTGGGTTAGACCCAGGAGGGCCCCGTGCCCGATCCGCTGGCTGTGCGGCGTGCGGAGGGGCTGGCCGAGGTGAGGTCGCTGGCGAGCGAGAGTATGGGCCCAAGCATTTTGGCATGGGGGCGTTCGAATGTCGCACGGGGCTCGGAGGGCCCTGCCTGTTCTCCCGCCCTGAATGACCGGCGGCACCCCTAGGGGCCCAGGTGGCGGCGGGGCGGCAGGGTGAGTCCAGAGCTGGGGCTTGGGGGTCCAACTGTCCTGACGTGGCAGCACCTGGCCCCTTGGGAAGGGTCCCTCGGGGGCCGACCTAGGGTTAGGGTTAGCGCAAAGGAGGCCGGCAGGCCGGATCCGCCAGCTGTGCGGCAAGCGGAGGGGGGCGCCGAGGTGAGGGCTCAGGCGAGCAGGAGCATGACTCCAATCATTTTGGCACGCGGGGCCTTCGAAGGTCGCCGGTGGCTCGGAGGGCCCTGTCCATTCTCTCACCCTGAATGAACAGCCGCGCCCCTATCGGCCCGGGTGGCGGCCGGGCGGCTGGGTGAGTCCCGCACTTGTGCTCGGGGGTCCCCAAGCCCCGGTGTGGAGTCGCCAGTCCCCTTGGGGGGGCCCATTGGCCCCGAGGTAGGGTTTGGGTTAACCCCAGGAGCGCGGCAGGCCCAATCCGCCGGCTGTGGGGCGTGCGGAGGGGCTGGCCAAGGTGAGGTCACTGGCGAGCGAGAGCGTGGGCCCAAGCGTTTTGGCACAGGGGGGCCTTCGAATGTCGCATGGGGCTCGGAGGACCCTGCCCGTTCTCCCGCCCTGAAAGACCGGCGGCACCCCTAGCGGCCTGGGTCGTGGCGGGGTGGCAGGCTGCGTCCGGCAGTGGGGCTTGGGTGTCCCCAATCCCCCGCGTGGTGGCACTGGGGCCCTTGGGACGGCCCCTCTGTGGCCTACCTAGATTTAGGGTTAGCCCCCAGGAGGGCAGCAGGCCGGATCCACTGGCTGTGCGGCGAGTGGAGGGGCGTGCCAACGTGAATGCGCTGGCGAGCGGGATCGTGGGCCCAAGCTTTTTGGCGTGGGGGGCCTTCAAAGTTACCGGGGGCTCGGAGAGCCCAGCAAGTTCTCCCGCACTGAATGACAGGTGGCGCCCTAGCGGCCCGGGTGGCAGCAGGGCGGCAAGTTGAGCCCGGAGCTGGGGCACAGGGATCCCCAATCCCTGGCATGGCAGCACCAGGACCTTGGGAGGGCCCCTCATGAGCCAACCTAGGGTTAGGGTTAGCCCCCAGGAGGCCGGTAGGCCCGATCCTCCAGCTGTGCCCTGAGAGGAGTGGCTGGCCGAGGTGAGGGCGCTTGCAAGCAGGTCGTGGGCCCAAGCATTTTGGCGTGGGGGGCCTTCGAACATCGGTGGTGGCTCGGAGGGACCTGCCCATTCTCCCGCCCTGAATGACCCATGGCGCCCCTAGGGGCCGGGTGGTGGCAGGGCGGTATGTTGCATCCGGCAGTGGGGCTCAGGGTCCCCAGTTACCCGCGTGGCAGTGCCAGGCACTTGGGAGTGGTCCCTCGGGGGCCGACCTAGGGTTAGTGTTAGCTCAAAGGAGGCCGGCGGCCCGATCCGCCGACTGTTCGGTGAGCAGAGTGGCGGGCCGAGGTGAGGGCGCTGGCGAGCGGGAGTGTAGGCCCAAGTGTTTTGGTGCGGGGGGCCTTCAAAGGTCGCCGGGGGCTCGGAGGGCCCTGTCCGCTCTGCCTCCCTGAATGACCGGCGGAGTCCTAGCGGCCTGGGTGGCAGCAGGGTGGCAAGATAAGTCCGGCGCTGGGGTTCCTGGGTCCCCAATCCTTGGCGTGGAGGCACCAATCCCCTTGGGAGGTGTCCCTCAGGGGCCGACCTAGGGATAGGGTTGGGGTGGCAACCCTCGCGGCCCGCGTGGCAGCGGGGAGGCAGGGTGAGAGTGGCGATGGGGCCCGTGGTCCCCAGTCCCCAGTGTGGCGAGGCCAGGTCCCTTGGGTGGGGCCGCTCGTGAGCCGACCTAGGGATAGGGTTAGACCCCAGGAGACCAGCAGGCCCAATCCACCAGCTGTGCGGGGAGCGGAGGGGCAGGCCAAGGTGAGGGCACAGCCGAGCGGGAGCGTGGGCCCAAGCGTTTTGGCGTGCGGGGCCTTCGAAGGTCGCCGGAGGCTCGGAGTGCCCAGCAAGTTCTCCCGGCCTGAATGACCGGTGGCTCCCTCGCAGCCCAGGTGGCGGCGGGGTGGCGGGTGAGTCCGTCGCCGGGGCTCAGGGGTCCCCAACCCCTGGCGCTGTGGCTCCAGGCCCCTTGGGAGGAGCCTCTCGGTGGCCGACTTAAGGTTAGGGTTAGCCCCAGGAGGCTCGCAGGCCCAATCCGCCGGCTGTGCGGCGAGCGGAGGGGCGGGCCGAGGTGAGGGCACTGGCGAGCGGGAGCGTTGGCCCAAGCGTTTTGGTGCAGGGGGGCCTTCGAAGGTCACCAGGGGCTCGGAGGGCCCTGCCTGTTCTCCCTCCCTGAATGATCGGCAGCGCCCCTAGTGTCCCGGGTGGCGGCGGGGCGGCAGGGTGAGTCTGGAGTAGGGCTCGGGGGTCCAAATGCCCCGGCGTGGCAGCACCTGGCCCCTTGGGAGGGGTCCCTCGGGGGCCGACCTAGGGTTAGGGTTAGCCCAAAGGAGGCCCGGGCTCGATTCGCCGGCTGTGTGGTGAACGGAGGGGCGGGCTGAGGTGAGTGTGCTGGTGAGTGGGAGCGTGAGCCCAAGCATTTTGGCACGTCGGGCCTTTGAAGGTCGCCGGGGGCTCAGAGGGCCCTGCTGGTTCTCCCACCCTGAATGACCGGCGGCGCCCTAGTAGCCCGGGTGGTGGCGGGGGTGGCAGGGTAAGTCTGGCGCTGGGGATCGAGAGTCCCCAATCCCTGGCATGGTGGCACCAGTCCCCTTGGGAGGTTCTCGGGGATAGACCCTGCATTAGGATTAGCTCCCAGGAGGCCGGCAGGCCCGATCAGCCGGCTGTGAGGCGAGTGGAGGGGCAGGCTGAGGTGAGGTCGCTGACAAGTGAGAGCATGGGCCGGAGCGTTTTGGCATGGGAGGCCTTCGAATGTTGCACGGGGCTCAGAGGGCCCTGCCCGTTCTCCCACCCTGAATGACCATCGGCGCCCCTAGCGGCCCGGGTGGTGGCGGGGTGGCAGGGTGAGTCCAGAGCTGGTGCTCGGGGGTCCAACTGTCCAGACATAGCGGCGCCTGGCCCCTTGAGAGGGGGTCCCTTGGGGGCCGACCTAGGGTTAGGGTTAGCGCAAAGGAGGTCGGCAGGCCCGATCCACTGACTGTGGGGCGAGTGGAGGGGTGGGCCAAGGTGAGGGCGCTGGCGAGCAGGAGCGTGATCCCCATCATTTTGGCACGGGGGGCCTTCGAAGGTCGCCGGTGGCTCGGAGGGCCCTGCCCCTTCTCCCGCCCTGAGTGACTGGCAGTGCCCTAGCGGCCCGGGTGGCAGCGGGGTGGCAGGGTGGGTCCGGAGCTAGGACTCGGGGGTCCCCAAGCCCCGGCGTGGCGGCGCCAAGCCCCTTGGGAGGGGCCCCTTGGGGGATGACGTAGGGTTTGGGTTAGCCCGCAGGAGTCTGGCGGGCCCGATCCACTGGCTATGTGGCATGCGGAGAGGCTGGCCGAGGTGAGGGCGCTGGCGAGCGGGAGCGTGGGCATAAGCATTTTGGCGCGGGGTGCCTTCGAAGGTCACTGGGGGCTCCGAGGGCCCAGCAAGTTCTCCCGCCCTGAATGACTGGCGGTGCCCTAATGGCCCTGGTGGTGGCGGGGCAGCAGGGTGAGCCTGGAGCTGGGGCTCAGGGGTCCCCAATCCCCAGCGTGGTGGTACCAGGCCCTTTGGGAGGGACCCCTCAGGGGCAGATGTATGGTGAGGGTTAGCCCAAAGGAGGCAGGCAGGGCCGATCTGCTGGCTGTGAGGCGAACGGATGGGCGGGCCAGGGGAGGGCGCTGGCGTGCGGGACCGTGGGCCCAAGCGTTTTGGCACGCCTGGCCTTCGAAGGTCACTGGGGGATCGGAGGGCTCTGCCCGTTCTCCTGCCCTCAATGAGCGGCAGGGCCCCTCGCGGGCCAGATCACAGTGGGGCGGCAGGGTGAGTCCAGCACTGGTGCTCGGGGGTCCCCAATCCCTGGTGTGGTGGCGCCAGGCACCTTGGAAGGGGCCCTCAGGGGCTGACCTAGGGTTAGGGTTAGCCCCAAGGAGGCCGGCAGGCCAGATCCGCCGGCTGTGTTGCGAGCCGAGGGGTGGGCTGAGGTGAGGACAATGGCGAGCGGGAGAGTGGGCCCAAGCATTTTAGCGCGGGTGGCCTTCGAAGGTCACCGGGGGCTCGGAGGGCATGCCCGTTCTCCCGCCCAGAATGACCGGCAGCACCCCTAACGGCCAGGGTGGTGGCGGGGCGGCAGGGTGAGTCCAGAGCTGAGGCTTGGGGGTCGCCAATCCCCGGCGTGGTGGCACCAGGCCCATTGGGAGGGGCCCCTCGGGGGCTGACGTAGGGTTTGCGTTAGCCCCCAGGAGGCTGGCAGGCCCGATCCGCCAGCTGTGCGGCGTGCAGAGGGGCTGGCCTAGGTGAGGGCGCTGGCGAGCGGGACCGTGGGCCGAAGCGTTTTGGCGCGGGGGTCTTCGAATGTTGCCCGGGGCTCTGAGGGCCCTGCCCGTTCTCCCGCCCTGAATGAGGACAGCGCCCCTAGCGGGCCGGGTCATGGCACAGCGGCAGGGTGAGACTGCCGCTGGTGCTCGGGGGTCCCCAAGCCCCGGCGTGGTGGTGCCAGGCCCCTTGGGAAGGGCCACTCGGGCGCTGACGAAGGTTTTGGGTTAGCCCCAGGAGGCCGCCAGGTCTGTTCCGCCGGCTGTGCGGCGAGCGTAGGGGCGGGCCAAGGTGAGGGCACTGGCGAGCGGGAGCATGAGCCCTAGCGTTTTGGCACGGCAGGCCTTCAAAGGTCGCTGTGGGTTCGGAGGGCCTGCCAGTTCTCCCGCTCTGAATGAGGACAGCGCCCGTAGCTGGCCGGGTCGCGGTGGGGTGGCAGTGTGAGTCTGGAGATGGGGTTCGGGGGTCCCCAATACCCAGCGAGGTGGCGTCAGGCCCCTTGGGAGGTGCCCCTCGTGAGCCGACCTAAGTTTAGGGTTAGCCCAAAAGAGGTCGGCAGGCCCCATCCACCGGCTGTGCGGAGAGCGGAGTGGCGGGCCAAGGTGAGGGCTCTGGGGAGCGGGAGCGTGGGCCCAAGCGTTTTGGCTTGCAGGGCCTTCAAATGTCGCCGGAGGCTCGCAGGGCCCAGCAAGTTCTCCCGGCCTGAATGACCGGCGGGACCCCTAGCGGCTCGGGAGGCTGAAGGGCAGTAGGGTGAGTCTGGCACTTGGCCTCGGGGTCCCCGTCCCCGGCGTTGTGGAACCAGGCCACTTGGGAGGGGCCCCTCGGGGGAAGACCTAGGATTAGGGTTAGCCCCCAGGAGTTAACTTAGGGTTAGCACCCAGAAGTCCGGCAGTCCCGATACACTGCCTGTGCGTCAAGCGGAGAGTTGGGCCGAGGTGAGGGTGCTGGTGAACATGAGCCTGGGCCCAAGCATTTTGGTTCGGGGCACCTTCAAGTTCTGTGGGGTATCAGAGGGCCCTGCCAATTCTCCCATCCTGAATGAATGGCGGCGCCCCTAGCAGCCCGTGTGGGGCGGGGTGGCAGGGTGCATCTGGCACTGGGGCTTAGGGGTCCCCAATCCCCGGCGTTGCGGCACCAGGCCCCTTAGGAAGGGACCCTCAGGGGCCTTCCTAGGGTTAAGGTTAGCACCCAGGAGGCCGGCAGGCCCGATCCACCGGCTGTGGGTGGAGCGGAGGTAGGGGCCGAGTTGAAGGCGATGGGGAGCGGAAGCGTGGGCCCCAGCGTTTTGGCGCCCTGGACCTTCCAATGTTGCCATGGCTCTGAGGGCCCTCCCTGTTCTCCTGCCCTGAATAATCAGGGGCGCCCCTAGCGGATCCCTTGGGGGTGGGGCAGCAGGGTGAGTCCCGCACTGAGGCTCGGGGATCCCCAATCCCCAGCGTTGCGGCGCCAGGCCCCTTGGGAGGGGCTCCTCCTGGGCCGACCTAGGGTTAGAGTTAGCCCCCAGGAGGCCAGCAGGCCCTATCCTCTGGCTGGGCAGCGAGAGGTGGGCGGGCCGAGGTAAAGGCGCTGGCGAGCAGGAGTGTGGGCCCCTGCATTTTGGCGCGGGAGGCTTCAAATGTCACAGGTTTCTCCAGGTCCCTGTCCTTTCTCCCACCCTGAATGACCGGCGGCGCCCCTAGCAGCCCATGTGGTGACAGTGCAGCAGGGTGAGTCTGGCTCTAGGGCTCTGAGTCACCAATCCCCAGCTTTGCAGAGCCAGGCCCCTTGGGATGTGCCCCATGGGGCCGACCTAGGGTTTCTGTTAGCCCTCAGGAGCCCGGCAGGCACTATCCACTGGCTCTGCAGCAAGCGGAGGGGCAGGCCAAGGCGAGGGGGCTGGCGAGCAGGAGTGTATGAGCCAAATTTTTTACACGGGGGGGCCTTCGAAGTTCGCAGGGGAAACGGATGGCCTTGCCAATTCTCCCCCCCTGAATGACCCGCGGCACCCCTAGCGGCCTGGGGGCGGCGGGGCGGCAGGTGGTCCAGTGCTGGGGCTCGGGGGTCCCCAATCCATGGCGTTTGGCGCCAGGCCCCTTGGGAGGGGCCCCTCGTGGGAAGACCTAGGGTTAGGGTTACCCCCAGGACGCCAGCAGGCTCAATCCGCCCTCTGTGCGGCGAATGGAGGGGTGGGTTGAGGTGAGATCTCTGTCGAGCGGGAGCGTGGGCCCAAGTGTTTTGGAGCTGGGGGACTTCGAATGTCTCTGGGGACTTGCTGGGCCATGCCAATTCTCCTCCCTGAAAGACTGGCGGCGCCACTAGCAGCCCAAGTGGCAGCGGGGTGGCAGGGTGAGTCAGGTGCTGCAGCTCGGGTATCCCCAATGCCCTGCATTCCGTGCCAGGCCCCTTGGGAGGGGCCTTTCTGGGGCCAACCTAGGGTTAGGGTTAGCCCCTAGGTGGCCGGCAGGCCCTATTCGCCAGCTGTGTGGAGAGTGGAGTGGCGCACCGAGGTGAGGGCGCTGGTGAGTGGGAGGGTGGGCCTGGGGGTTTTGGCACGGGGGGGCCATCGAAGGTGGCCGTGTCTTTGAGGGCCCTGCCCGTTCTCCCGCTCTGAATGACCGGTGGGGCCCCTAGCGGCTTGGGTGGCCAAAGGGCAACAGGGTGAGTCCGGCACTTGGGCTCGGAGTCCCCATCCCCGGCGTTGCGGTGCCAGGCCACTTGGGAAGGGCCCCTAGGGGGATGACCTACACTTAGGGTTAGCCCCCAGGAGGCCGGCCAGCCTGATACACTGCCTGTGCGTCGAGAGGAGAGTTGGGCCGAGGTGAGGGTGCTGGTGAACATGAGCCTGAGCCCAAGCGTTTTGATTCGGGTCACCTTCGAAGGTGGGCGGGGGTTCAGAGGACCCTGCCATTTCTCCTACCCTGAATGAATGGCGGCGCCCTTGGCGGCCTGTGTGGGGTGTTGCGGCAGGGTGCATCCGGTGCTGGGGCTTGGGGGTCCCCAGTCCCTGGCGTTGCGGCGCCAGGCCCCTTAGAAACGGACCCTCAGGGGCCGTCCTATGGTTAGGGTTAGCGTCCAGGAGGCCGGGAGGCCCGATCCGCCTGCTGTGCGAAGAGCGGAGTTGTGGGCTGAGTTGAGGGTGATGGCGAGCTGGAGCGTGGGCACCAGCGTTTTTGCACCCTGGGCCTTCGAATGTTGCCATGGCTCGGAGGGCCCTGCCTGTTCTCCTGCCTTGAATAACCAGCGGATCCCCTAGCGGCTCCTTTGGTGGTGGGGCGGCAGGGTGAGTGCCACGCTGCGGCTCAGAGATCCCCAATCCCGGTGTTGTGGTGCCAGGCCCCTTGGGAGGGGCTCCTCCTGGGCCAACCTAGGGTTAGAGTTAGCCCCCAGGACGCCAGCAGGCTCAATCCACCAGCTGTGTGGCTAATGGAGGGGTGGGTCGATGTGAGGTCTCTGTCAAGCGGGTGCGCGGGCCCAAGCGTTTTTTCACCGGGGTCCTTCGAATGTCTCAGGGGACTCGGTGGGCCCTGCCCATTCACCTCCCTGAATGACCGGCGGCGCCCCTAGCGGCCCAGGTGGCGGCATTGTGGCAGGGTGAGTCTGGCTCTGGGGCTTGGGGTCCCCGATCCCTGGCGCAGTGGCACCAGGACTCTTGGGAGGGGCCCCTGGGGGGCCGACCTAGGGTTAGGTTTAACCCCTAGGAGGCAGGCAGGCCCTATACACTGGCTATGCAGCAAGCAGAGGGGCGGGCTGAAGTGAGGGCGCTGGGGAGCAGGAGCCTGGGCACCAGCGTTTGGGCGCCGGGAGCCTTTGAAGGTCACCGGAGGCTCAGAAGGCCCTGCTCCTTCTCTCGCCCTGAATGACTGGTAGCGCCCCTAGCAGGCCAGGTGGCGTCAGGGCGTCAGGGTGAGTCATGCGCTGCGGTTTGGGTATCCCCAATCCTCTGCGTTCCGGCGCCAGGCCTCTTGGGAGGGGCCCCTTGGGGGCCAACTTAGGGTTAGGTTTAGCCCCTAGGAGGCCAGCAGGCCCTATTCGCCAGCTGTGTGGGGAGCGGAGTGGCAACCGAGGTGAGGGCACTGGTGAGCGGGAGCATGGGCCCGGGCCTTTTTGTGCGGGGGGCCTTTGAAGGTCGCCGTGTCTCGGAGGACCCTGCCCGTTCTCCCGCCCTGAATGAACGACAGCACCCCAAGACCCGGGTGGCGGCTGGGCGGCAGGGTGAGTCCAGTGCTGAGGTTGGGGTCCCCAATCCCCAGCGTTGCGGCACCAGACCCCTTGGGAGGTGCCCCTCGGGGGCCGATCTAGGGTTACGGTTACCTCCAGAAAGCCTGTGGACACGATCAGCGTCTGTGCAACATGCAAAGGGTTGGGCCGAGGTGAGGGCGCTCACGCACCTGAGCATGAGCCCAAGCTTTTTAGCATGGGGGGCTTTCGAAGGTCGGCGGGGGCTCTGAGGGCCCTGCCCGTTCTCCTTCCCTGATTGAACCGGTGGGCCCCTAGCGGCTTGGGTGGCTGAAGGGCAGCAGGATGAGTCTGGCACTTGGGCTCGGGGTCCCCATCGCCAGCGTTGCGACACCAGGCTCCTTGGGAAGGGCCCCTCGGGGGCTGACCTGTAGTTAGGGTTAGCCCCCAGGAGGCCGGCAGGCCCGATACACCACCTGGGCATCGAGCGGAGAGTTGGGCTGAGGTGAGGGTGCTGGGGACCATGACCCTTGGCCGAAGCATTTTGGTTCGGGGCGCCATCGAAGGTTGGCAGGGGTTCGGAGGGCCCTGCCAGTTCTCCCACCCAGAAGGAAAGTCAGCGCCTAGAGCGGCCCATGTGCGGCGGGGTGGCAGGATGCATCCGGCGCTGGGGCTTGGGGGTCCCCAATCCCCAGCGTTGCGGCACCAGGCTCCTTAGGAAGGGACTCTCAGGGGCCGTCCTACGGTTAGGGTTAGCGCCCAGGAGGCCGGCAGGCCCAATCCACTGGCTGTGCAATTAGCAGAGGTGCGGGCCGAGTTGAGGGCGATGGTGAGCGGGAGCATGGGCCCCTGCATTTTGGCGCAGGAGGCTTCAAATTTCGCAGGTTTCTCTAGGGCCCTGTGGGTTCTCCCGCCCTGAATGACCGGCAGCGCCCCTAGCACCCCGGGTGGCGGCGTTGTGGCAGGGTGAGTCTGGCTCTGGGGCTTGGGGTCCCCGATCCCCGGCGTAGTGGCACCAGGACCCTTGGGAGGGGCCCCTGGGGGGCCGACCTAGGGTTAGAGTTAGCCCCCAGGAGGCCGGCAGGCCCAATCCTCTGGCTTTGCGGTGAGAGGTGGGCGGGCTGAGGTAAAGGTGCTGGCGAGCGGGAGCGTGGGCCCCTGCATTTTGGCACGGGAGGCTTAAAATGTCGCCGGTTTCTCCATGGCCCTGCCAGTTCTCCCAACATGAATGAATGGCTGGGCCCCTAGCGGCCGGTGTGGGGTGGGGCGGCAGGGTGCATCCGGCGCTCGGGCTTGGGGGTCCCGAATCTCCGACTCTGCGGTGCCAGGCCCGTTAGGAATGGACCCTCAGGGGCCATCCTAAAGTTAGGGTTAGCCCCCAGGAGGCCGGCAGGCCCGATGAGCCCGCTGTGCTGTGAGCTGAGGGGCGGGCCGAGGTGAGGGCACTGGGGAGCGGGAGCGTCGGCCCTAGCGTTTTGGTGCGGGGGAACTTTGAAAGTCACCAGGGGCTTGGAGGGCCCTACCCATTCTCCCGCCCTGAACGAGGACGGCGCCCCTAGCGGGCCGGGTCATGGCGAAGTGGCAGGGTGAGTCTGGTGCTGGTGCTCCAGGATCCCCAAGCCCCAGCGTGGTGGCGCCAGACCCCTTGGGAGGGGCCCCACGGGGGCCGACATAGGGTTTGGGTTAGCTCCCAGGAGGCCGAAAGGCCAGATAAGCTGGCTGTGTGGCGTGCGGAGGGGTGGGCCGAGTTGAGGGCGCTGGCGAGTGGGAGCGTGGGCCCAAGCATTTTGGCGCGGGGGG
This sequence comes from Ursus americanus, assembly GCF_024610735.1. NCBI lineage: Eukaryota > Metazoa > Chordata > Mammalia > Carnivora > Ursidae > Ursus > Ursus americanus. The sequence goes on from NC_142148.1 coordinate 54,294,533, forward strand.
CCTTTGAAGGTCACCGGGGGTTCGGAGGGCCCAGCAAGTTCTCACTCACTGAGTGACCAGCGCCGCCCTAGCGGCCAGGGTGGCGGCGAGGCGGCAGGGTGAGTCCGGAGCTTGGGCTCAGCATCCCCAATACCCGGCGTGGCATTGCCAGGCCCCTTGGGAGGGGTCCCTCTGGGGCGGAGCTAGGGTTATCTTTAGCCCAAAGGAAGCCGGCAGGCCTGATTGGCTGGCTGTGGGGGGAGGGGAGGGGCGAGCCGAGGTGAGGGCGCTGGCGAGAGGGAGGGTAGGCCAAGCGTTTTGGTGCGGGGTGCCTTCGAAGGTTGCTGGGGGCTCGGAGGGCCCTGCCCATACTCCTTCCCTGAATGACCAGTGGCGTCCCTAGCGTCCCGGGTGGCGGCGGGGCGGCAGGGTGAGTCTGGAATAGGGCTCAGGGGTCCAAATGCCCCAGCGTGGTGGCGCCGGGCAAAAGGGGGCCGGGACCCAATCTGCCGGCTGTACAGCGAACGGAGGGGCAGGCCGAGGTGAGGGCGCTGGCGAGTGGGAGCGTGAGACCAAGTGTTTTGGCGTGTCGGGCCTTCGAAGGTCGCCGGGGGCTCAGAGGGCCCTGCCTGTTCCCCAGCCCTGAATGAGGACGGTGCCCCTAGTGAGCTGGGTCGCAGCGGGGCGGCAGGGTGAGTTCGGCACTGGTGCTCGGGGGTCCCCAATCACCCGCGTGGCAGCGCCAGGCCCCTTCGGAGGGGCCCTTCGTGAGCTGACCTAAGGTTACGGTTAGACCCCAGGAGGCCGGCATTCTGATCCGCCGGCTGTGCGGCGAGTGGAGGGGCAGGCTGAGGTGAGCGCGCTGGCACGCGGGAGCGTGGCCCCAAGGGTTTTGGCTCAGGGGGCCTTCGATGGTCGCCGGTGGCTCGGAGGGCCCTGTGCGTTCTCCTGTCCTGAATGACCGGCCGTGCCCCTAGCTGCCTGGGTGGCGGCCGGGTGGCTGGGTGAGACCGGCGCTCGTGCTCAGGGGTCCCCAAGCCCCAGCGTGGTGTCGCCAGTCCCCTTGGGAGCGGCCCCTCAGGTGCCGACGTAGAGTTTGGGTTAGACCTGGGAGGGCGGCAGGCCTGATCCGCTGGCTGTGCGGCATGCAGAGGGGCTGGCCAAGGTGAGGTCGCTGGCGAGCGAGAGCGTGGGCCCAAGCATTTTGGCACGGGGCGCCTTCGAATGTCGCACGGGGCTCGGAGGGCCCTGCCCGTTCTCCCGCCCTGAATGACTGGCGGTGCCCTAGCGGCCTTGGGTGGTGGCGGGGCGGCAGGGTGAGCCCGGAGCTGGGGCTCGGGGGTCCCCAATCCCGGGCGTGGTGGCACCAGGCCCCTTAGGAGGGGCCCCTCAGGGGCTGACGTAGGGTTAGGGTTAGCCCAAAGGAGGCAGGCAGGGCCGATCTGCCTGCTGTGCGGAGAGAGGAGGGGTGGGCCAGGGAAGGGCGCTGGCATGCAGGAGCGTGGGCCCAAGTGTTTTGGCGCAGGGTGCCTTGGAAGGTCACGGGGGCTCTGAGGGCCCTGCCCGTTCTCCCGCCCTGAATGACCGGTGGTGTCCCTAGCGTCCCGGGTGGCTGCGGGGCGGCAGGGTGAGTCTGGAGTAGGGATCAGGGGTCCAAATGCCTCAGCGTGGCGGCGCCTGGCCCCTTGGGAGGGGCCCCTCTGGGGCCGACCTAGGGTTAGTGTTAGCCCCCAGGAGTCCTGCAGGCCCGATCTGCTGGCTGTGTGGCGAGTGGAGGGGCGAGCCGAGGTGAGGTCGCTGGAGAGCGAAAGCGTGTGCCCAAGCGTATTGGCGTGGGGGGCCTTCAAGGTCTCCATGGGCTCGGAGGGCCCTGCCCATCCTCCCGTCCTGAAAGACCGACGGCGCCCATAGCGGCCCGGGTGGCAGTGGGGAGGCACAGTGAGTCCGACGCTGGGTTTCATGGGTCCTCAATCCCCAGCGTTGCGGTGCAAGGCCACTTAGGAGGGGCCCCTCGGGGGTCGACCTAGGTTTAGGGTTAGCACCCAGGATGACAGCAGACCCAATCCGCCCGCTGTGCGGCGAGTGGAAGGGCGGCCCGAGGTGAGGGCGCTTCGAGCAGGAGCGTGAGCCCAAGCGTTTTGCGTGGGGGGCCTTCAAAGGTCGCCAGAGGCTCGGAGGGCCCTGCCGTTCTCCTGCCCTGAATGACAGGCGGCACCCCTAGTGGCCCGGGTGGCAGCGGGGCGGCAGGGTGAGTCAGGTGCTGGGGCTCGGGGGTCCACAATCCCCGGCATTACGGCACCAGGCCCATTCAGAGGGCCCACTCTAGGGCTAACCTTGGGTTAGGGTTAGCCCCCAGTAGGCCGGCAGGCCCGATCCGCCGGAAGTGCAGGGAGCAGAATGGTGGGCCGAGGTGAGGGCCCTTCGAGCGGATGCGTGGGCCCAAGCGTTTTGGTGCGGGGGGCCTTCGAAAGTCCCCGGGGGTCGGAGGGACCTACCCGTTCTCCCGCCCATGAATGACCGGTGACGCCCCAAGTGGCCCGGGTAGTGGCAGGGCGGTAGGTTGAGTCTGACACTGGGGCTCTGGGGTCCCAAATCCCCGGCGTTGCGGCGCCAGGCCCCTTGGGAGGGGCCCCTCGGGGGCCGCCCTAGGGGTAGTGTTAGCCCACAAGAGGCCGGCAGGCCCGATCCACCAGCTGTCTGGTGAGCGGAGGGGCGGGCTGAGATGATGGCGCTGGCGAGAAGGAGCGTGGGCCCAAGCGTTTTGGCGTGGGGGGGCTTCGAAGGTCGCAGAAGGCTCGGAGGGCCCTGCCTGTTCTCCCGCCCTGAATGACGCATTGCGCCCCTAGCGGACCGGGTGGCCGGGTGGCGGCAACTTGAGTCCGGCGGCAAGTTGAGTCCGGTTAGCCCCCAGGAGGCTGGCAGCAAGGTGAGTACCCAATCCCTGGCGTTGCAGTAGTAGGCCTCTTTGGCACCGACCTATGGTTAGGGTTAGCCCCCAGGAGCCTGGCAGGCCCAATCCGCCGGCTGTGGGGTGAGCAGAGAAGCAGGCCGAGGTGACGGCGCTGGTGAGCGGGAGCATGGGCCCAAGCGTTTTGGCGCAGTGGGCCTTTGATGGATGACGGGGACTCGGAGGACGCTGCTCCTTCTCCCGCACTAAATGTCCTGCGGTGCCCCTATTGGCCCATGTGGTGGTGGGGCGGCAGGGTGAGTCCGGCGCTAGGGCTCGAGGGTTCCCAATCCCCGGCGCAGCGGCGCCAGGCCCCTTGGGAGGGGATCCTCGGGGGCTGACGTAGGGTTAGGGTTAGCCCCCAGTTTGCTGGCAGTCCCGATCCGCCGGCTGTGCAGCGAGTGGAATGGTGGGCTGAAGTAAGGCACTGGCAATCGGGAGCTTGGTCTGAAGCATTTTGGCTCCAGGGTCTTCGAAGGTCGCCGGGGGCCTGGAGGGCCCTGTCCGTTCTCCCGCCCTGAATGACTGGCAGCGCCCCTAGCGGCCCGGGTGTCGGCGGGGAGGCAGGGTGAGTCCGGCACTGGGGCACAAGGGTCCCCAATCTCTGTCGTTGCGGTGCCAAGCACCTTGGGAGGGGCCCCTCAGGCGCCGACCTAGAGTTAGGGTTATCCCCCAGGCACCAGCAGGCCCGATCCGCCGGCTGTGGGGTGACGGTGGGGCGGGCTGAGGTGAGGGCGCCGGTGAGTGGGAGCGTGGGCCCAAACGTTTTGTTGAAGGGCCTTCGAAGGTCCTCGATGGCTCGGAGGGCCCTGCCCGTTCTCCCGCCCTGAATGACCTTCGGCGCCCCTAGCGGCCCGGGTGGTGGTGGGACAGCCGGGTGAGTCCGGCGCTGGTGCTTGGGGTTCCCCAATCCCCAGTGTTGTGGCTCCAGGCCCCTTGGAATGGGCCCCTCGGGGGACTACCTAGGCTTAGGGTTAGCCCCCAGGAGGCTGGTAGGCCCGATCCGCCAGCTGTGCAGTGAGCGGAGGGGCGGGCCGAGTGAGGGTGCTGCCGAGCGGGAGCGTGGGCCAGAGCATTTTGGCTTTGGCTCAGGGTGCCTTCGAAGGTCGCAGGTGGCTCGGAGGGTCCTGCCGGTTCTGTCGCCCTGAAGGACTGGCGACGCCCCTAGCGCCCCATGTGGCGGCGGGGTGGCAGGGTGCGTCCAGGGCTGGGACTTGGGGGTCCGCAATCCCTGGCATGCGGTGCCAGGCCACGTGGGAGGGGCCCCTCAGGGGCGACCTAGGGATAGGGTTAGCCCCCAGGAAGCCAGCAGGCCCAATCCGCCAGCTCTGCAGCGAGCGGAGGGGTGGGCCGAAGTTAGGGCTCTGGCGAGCAGGAGCCTGGGAGCCAGAGTTTTTGCGCGGGGGGCCTTCGAGGTCGCAGGGGGATCAGAGGGCCCCGCCCATTCTCTCTTCCTGAATGACTGGCAACGCCCCTAGCACCATGGGTGCTTGCGGGGTGGCAGAGTGAGTCCAGCACTGGGGCTCGGGGGTCCCAAATCCCCGGCTTTGTGGTGCCAGGCTCCTTGGGAGGGGCCCCTCGGGGGCCGACCTAGGGTTAGGGTTAGTCCCCAGGAGGCCGGCAAGCCCGGCGCTAAGTGGATCTGGCAATGTAACAAACATGCCATACACTTATCTGTAAGAAATAACAGTGTACAGGAACCCTCTTATCCCTAACATCATCCTTTGTGAATATGTAAGCCAGCCCCAAAGTGGTCCTGGAAGTCTGACGAAAGGGCAAGCACTTTTCTCTGAGTCACCACACTATACAGGGAAAGACCAGTGTACATCATCTTTCACGAGTAGGAAGCATTAATGAAAATGTTCTGGAATTTCGAGGACTCTGACCCATCCTTATTGGTAATAAACCACCGTGTACAGGAAAACACCTTCAACTCTCATCAGCCTCCTCAATCCTGATTCCGATTCAACTTTGGGTGTGTAGAACTAGGGAAATGTCCACATCTTATAGCTAAGAAAGAACGATGTCAGGGTAATGCCCTTCAAGTCGCATCAGCCTTCCTGAAGACGGAAGCAGGAATCAAGGTGGTTCTGTTACCATGAGGTAAGGAAGGTGAGCATATAAGTGAGAAACAACAGTGGGCAGGACCTCTCTTCCAACGAACATTATCTTTGCTTAATGTTGAATCCCTATGGTAAGTGGTTGTGGGCATTTGTGAGGTCAAAATCTCAAGTGATTTGTAAAACCTCTTGGTCATTCACAGATGAGACTAAGGTAGTTGGGGACTCCTAGGCAGTGATTTGTCCACTGTCAAAAATATGAAAAGATAAAAGAGACAGATGAGGTCTCCTCAGGCATTGTCCTTTATCCTCATCCTCAGTGAGGATGGCCATCTCTGGACAGCTCAGTGGCAGGGTCTCATTCACAGTGGGGGCATCTGATCCTCACAGACATCAGGCAGGGAAATGGATTTGGTTCTCTGTGCCAGCCCAGTCACAGCTGAGTGTCACAGCACCCTCTTGTGGGCTCATAAGAGTTTCACTGTCACCAGGCAGGTCATTGTATTTGATAAACCACTGTGAGAGTTTGCAATTGCCTTCATCTGCGACCTCCTAGCGGCAAATGCAGGTCTCTCATACCATGTGAAGTCATGTGAAGGCATTGTGAGAAAGTGTCCTTTTGCTTAAGAAAAACATGGCTGGGGCTCCTGGCTGGCTCAGCCAGTTAAGCTTGTGCCTTTGGCTCAGGTTATGATCCCAGGGTTCTGGGATCGAGCCCGGGCTCCCTGCTCAGCAGGAAAGGAGGTAGGGAAATAGCTTAGAACCCACAGAGAATGTGAATAAAGGGGAGTGAAATGGAACTTGGTCTGTGTTTTGATTTAGGGATTGGAAGTTAGCTTTTTCTCAATTGTGATTGTTCTTGAAACAGAAAAGCTGTATTGGATTTTTTTTTTTACCTTTAATATTTTTTGAATAATAATTTTTTATTATGATATGTTAGTCACTATACAGTATTTCCTTAGTTTTTGATGTAGTGTTCTGTGATTCATTATTTGCATATAACACCCAGTGCTCCATGCAATATGTACCTTCCTTAATACCCATCACTGGCCCATCCCAATCCCCCACCCCTCTCCCCTCTGAAGCCTTCAGTTTGTTTCCCAGAGTCCATAGTCTCTTGTGGTTCATTCCCCCTTCTGTTTAGGGTCCATTGTCTAAAGGGACAGACAGTGGAAGTTCACCAAATGTAAGATCGAAATTTAATTGTTCATTGTAGATGCTGCCAAGTAGTTCCCAGACATTTCATTCTACTGTAGTAATTCATTATACCTGTGCAGGTGCACGTGGAAGACAATTGATGCATGCATAGTGGTAATAAAACACGCCCCTCCGTATCAGAATAATAGAGGATGCATATGTGTAAAATTATTCGACTACAGCTTCCATGCTTTCCCTTTGGTTCCTTATTATCTATGAAATTGGACAATTTTTGTTCTCTAGGCTTAAAACTCATTGTCAGTATTTAGAGTTTTTCAATGCTGATCTTCTCCTGTATAAGTTACCAAAAACCTAAAATATGTATGAACTTTAAAAAAAGCTATATTGAAAATTACAGCAGGGAAGTTCCATTTTGTGAATATTGTGTCAATGGATCTCTATTTTGACATCAGTGTTCATTAGAAATGATGACATTTCATGTGAGTATAAATATCAATGTGAAAAAGAAAAGGTAGGAAGAACCTTGAATGTTTAAGTAATTGGTGAAATGACAGGTGTGTGTGTGTGTGTGTGTGTGTGTGTTTGTGTGTGTGTGTGTGTGTGTAATTGATTTTCAGTGAATGGTTCAGCTTCTCGTAGGGCCTCCGAGACAGCCCAGGTGAACCTTTCAATTAGTTGGTATCTGTTTTCAGAACATGGGACTGTCTTAGTCCAATAGTCAATCAGGCAAGCTTTGAGGTCTTGAAGAGTTTCAGTCCTCAGCAATGGTGTTGCAGACCCTTGTGAGCAAACCCTAGGGTATGCTCAGAGCCCTCATTAGCAGGTACCAACGTGTGATGATTTCAGACAGCATTTCCCAAAGAAGTACCTCTTGAGTCTCTGTCCTTGTCAGTTCCCTACACTTCCTTACACTAGTTATGTGATCAGTGTGTTTCAGGATAATCCCCACATGTGATTTTTGCTCTTTCCTACTAGTCCTATCTGTTTCTCATCTTCTCCTTTTATGGTAGGGGTTGGGAAGCAACCTGTGTGGTGTAGGAAGGGGTGTGGTAGTTGTCTGCCTTCAGAGGACCGAATGATGCCTAGAAATTGTACTGTAGTTTGAGGTCAATTGTCCATCCTCTGAGTGTCAGGAATTCCATCACTTTCCTTTGATGCTAGTCTGTTCTTCAAGCTGTCCTCAGAAATAAGGACGTCACCCATCTAGGGAATACTGGTTTGTGTGTATGTTTTCATTTTAGGAAAGGCCTTGCTGTTCCTGAAAATAATACTGTAGAGCACCCTTTCCTGTTCTTATTGGCCATCAGTCAATCTTTTGTGAAGTATTCGTTTATAAATAGACGTTCTATAGTTGATGAGCAGGAATTCTTTATTGACAAGTCTTTGTCAGTGTGTGTATTGCAAATCTTTACTTCCCAGCCTGCGGTTCACTTTTTCATTTTCTTATGGTCATAAGATAAGGAGAAATGTCACATTCTTATGAAGTCCCGCTGAATTCTTTTAAATGGTTAGTGCACCCTATGTCCTACCCCAAGATTGACAGGTTCTAAGTTTTCTTTCAGAAACTGTCCAATGGGAAGCTACAATCCATCTCAAATTTATAAATTGCATTTTTAATTCTAATAGGGTATTTATAGACTGGTTTGGATTTTCTATGTACACAATCGTATTATCTGTGAATAGTCACAATTATCCCCTCAATTCTTATACTTTTTGTTTTTCTTGCCTTCTAACACTGGTAAATTCTCCGATGCCACGTTGAATAGAGCAGCATTGTTTGAAGATTTTAATATACCTTTCTCAATATCTGACAGAAAAAGCAGACAAAACATTGGTAACAAATGTGACCTAATTGACATATAGGGAACATTCCATAATAAGTGCAGAATACATTATTTTCAAGTGGTCATAGACTCTTTACCCAAATAGATGATAGGTGGGGCCACGAATCAAGTCTACAAATGTTAAACCCTGAAATTAACTAGATTCTATTCTTAGACCAGAGGGGAATTGAGCCAGAGTCATAGCGAAAAGAAAACCAGGAAGTCCTTCAATGTTTAAAAATTAAATGGAACTTTGCTACATATCCTAAAGGTCAGAGAGGGAATCTCAATGGAAATTCTGAACCTTTTCTACATGAGGGCTCACACACAATGATACTTTATTTGTGAAGAGCATTATAATAACCTAGACAGGAGTTGAGCCTTAAGTCAGAGTTCTGCCTGCCCCGGCCACACCTGGCAGCCTTGGCCTGTGGTCCCCCTCAGCTGTCCTTTCTGGTGACCCTGAGCTAAGGGAGTCAACATGACCATATGGAAATGGGAAGCTCCCCACTCATAGTGATGACGGTGCCCCATGCCCAGCTGCCCTTTCTGGTGGCTCTGAGCTAAGGGGGTCAACATGGCCATAGGGAAATTAAAAGCTCCCCACTCTTAGTGATGACGTTGCTATCGTATCATCCTCACCAGTCCAACAACATGATTTCTGAGTGAACTATGACACAAGAGCGACTTCTTGGCCTTCCTTCAGGTTTGAAAATCATCAGGTGAGTCATCTATTAGAAATATGGATTCACCATGTGTTCTTTCTTCTGGAAAAGAAATAGACCCAATAGCAATTATGGCTTCCTGAGCACCTGTTCTTGAGAGACATCATATTGCTCTTTGTAGCATTCTGCCTCTTAAACTGCAAACTAGGGTGTAGATATTTTTAGGCACATTTTCAGATGGTTAAAAAGGGACTCAGATGATATAAGTCACAGAGGATTTTAGTGTCAGAAACCTAAGTGGGATCCCCAAATTGACTCCAAATCCCTTGTTGTTCCATACAGGGTACTATTTCCCTCTTATCTCTGGTCTTCTCGATCTGGAAACCTATCAAGTATTAGGATTTTCTTGTCATGTGGACAACTGGAACGAATTCAGCGGGTCTTTTCACCTCTGCCCATGGTGATCATTAAGATCATTATCTCAGTGGAGGACCTATGGGTAAGATACTCAAAGACCCTTAGGAATACAGACAGTATAATATTTTTCTGGTATTAAAGTTACTGAAAACAACTATCTTTTGTAGTCCATTCAGGCTCTGGTATGTTCAGAGGGTGCTGTAAAACAGGTCTGAAATAGTGTTTAAAAACACTCAGCTCAGCCTCTTCTACAACGTGAGCCAATGCTTATAAACATGGCTAAAATATTGCCTTACCTACGATGACTTCCCAGCCATCGTAGTGTTTATATGTTATGACTGTGACTTACATTAGTCAACATTTGCAGAGAAAGAACTTAGTGCATCCAGAGGGCACTTCATGTTGAAATTAGTTTGTGACAACGAGCTACTGTGTTTTATTCTGCAGTCCAAGGGAATGGTGCAAGACATCTCTAAGGTGTCTAGCAGTTCTACAATTCTGATTTTAAGTGGTCTGTGTGCTTCAGAGATTTGGGCAGGAGAAGGGCAGGAGTCCAGAGACTGTGAACACTTCTGTTACCTGTGCTGACCATGGAGCAGGCAGCCTTCCGTGCGTAACATTTTGATTTCTTGGTACTGTTGTGAAAGGTGCTTTTGTCTCAAATTCCTCCACTTAGGAGTAATTATAATGATAAAAGTAATTTTTATCTTATATCATCTGTGGGCCCTGATCCTGGGATCCCAGGGAAGCTATCTTTTAATATTTTATCAGCTCAAAATGACTGGACAAAAACCTCAAAGCATGGGCCCTATTTCTGCCCCCAGTACATGTTGTACATCTGCTTCGAGAAGAAAACAATAACCAAAAAATGCCAACATAAATATAAGAAAAAATAAAGAACCTCTTTGTCTCCCATAAGATTAAGGTCATACTGACATGTACATACGGAAAACATAAGAAAGAGTCTGTCACTTTCTGGATTCTAAGAAGGTCCTCATTGTGGTGTGTAACTCTGTACGTAAAACAAAACAGAAAAAAATATATAAGCCTGCCCCAAATGTTCTTTCCCCGAGCACTCCCTTCTTGGTGAAGATTGTGTCTCCCAGGCAGCTGTCCTGACTTGGGTTTGAATAAAGGTCTCTTCTTTTCTTTCTAAAATGTTTTTAAAAGTTCATTCACACAGAGTCAACAATAACAGTGTTTTCTATTTAAGTGAGAAATAAATGTTCCACTCTAGTTGCATTGGGAATAGATGAAGTGAGGGTTTCTTTAGAAGAGTAATTCTGCTTTCCAGAAAAGGCAAGGTCATTGGTCTATTGAGAATGAAGATAATTACTGCTAAACAACAAGTATGTGTTGCCACTTCACTCAGAAACCGGAGCAGGTGTGCAGGCTTTAGGTCAGAGGTGACTTCTTCTCCCCAGCTGACAGCACTTCTCTGCTCTGGCTCCAAGATACCCAAGGTTTTGAACGTCAGCATCGGAGTCAGTGAGGCAGCTTGTCACAGGACGCCAGTGTTCAGAGAAAGCACAGGTATGTTTGGCAAAATGCCCTAACTATGTCAGGGCTGGAGGTAAAACCTCTCATTATCCCAAAACCTCCTGGGCTTTTCTCTTTTCTCTAGTTGAGCCACAAAGTAAAATTGAAGTAGCTGTCAGCATTCTGGGTTTGGTGCAAGAATTACTTAGTTTCCCTGCTGATAGAACATTGCAGAGGATCACAATTCCTCTGTCCATTTATTGCTTACACATGTATTTTGACCATCTGTTTCCTAAGAACCCTCTTTTATTAGAAAGGGAAGGTGAGATTCACTCTGTGCCTGTTTGTAACATCTAATTTGTTCCTTCATCTAACAGTGTTTATTCAGTTGGGCCTAAGATATGCTTGAGTGGCCAGCATCTAGAGTTAGGTGGCTTTTTTTCATCTGATACAGACTTGGATGATGTCATTTGACTAAGGTGATGTGTCATCCTTGATTAGTTTATTCATCAGAAGAGTTAGGGTGGAGGGAAAATTGAAAATTATCCAAAGCGGCCTGTTCCTGTTTAAAAGTTGAGCTTGACTTTCTAGTTTTACTAAATGTATTATCTGGATATTTTGAGGTGCCATATTCTCTCTGTAGTTTCTTTGGTGGTGGAGTCATATGGAGAGTCTGGGAATTCTTTTGGATAGTGGCATGCTGGTGGCTTCAAGGGGCTTGCCGTCAGGAGCCTTGGGGTAAAGTCTGCAACTGCTTGCCTGACCCTGGGTGCATCTCCCAGAGGTTTTGTTTCCTCTTATGAAATTGCCGGCAGATAATGTTCTGCTTAAAGTGGAACCCTCCCATCATGTTGGTGGGAATGCAAAGTGGTGCAGCCAGTCTGGGAAACAGTGTGGGGGTTCCTCAAAAAGTTAAACATTGAACAACCCCATGATCCAGCAATTGCTCTCCTAGGTATTACCCAAAGGATACAGAAATGCAGATTCAAAGGGGGAACATGCACCATGAAGTTTATAGCAGCAATGTCCACAGTAGCCAAACTATGGAGGGAATCCCAACGTCCATGCACTGATGAATGGATAAAGCAGATGTGGGATACATATATGTATAAAGGAATATGACCCAGCTTCCAAAAGAATGAAATCTTACCATTTGCAAGGATGTGGATGGATCTAGAGTATATTAAGCTAAGCAAAATCAGTGAGGAAAGACAAATATCCTATGCTCTCACACTTGTGGATTTTCAGAAAGAAAATAGATGAACAGAGTTGAGGGGTGATGAGAGAGGCAAACAAGGAAATAGACTCAACCTTGGAGAACAAACTGAGTGTTGCTGCAGGACACCGGTGTGGGGGGAAGAGTTAAATGGGTGAGGGGTGTTAAGGAGGGCACTTGTGATGAGCACCGTGTACTGTATGCAGGTGAGGAATCACTAAATCCTACCCCTGAAGCGAATATTCCATGGCATGTGAACTAACTGGAATTTAAGTAAAAGAATAAAGGAAAAAGTGTTCTGCTTCATGAAGAGTGAGGTAAAATTGTAGTGATTTGCGCTGTACTATTCTATAGATGATAGTTGTAAAACACCCTGTTGTGGGATACACTAGTTGCTTATCACATAAGGAGTCCTCAGAAAGCTGCAATGAACGATTCAAGGCTCAGAGCATGTTCATGTTCCACTGATATGTTACAGTTTGCACAGTTAGGATAGAAGTTGTAGAGAAAGGCAATAGAAGGGGAAAGTAGGTGTGAACCTTTCATTAGTTAGCGTTATAGCTTTCTCATGAAAGCCTTGCGCCAGTGTGATTTTGGAGCAGGGGGTATCCGGGAGCTTTGCAGGAGACGGGGAGTTCCAGGTCTGGGTAAAGCTGACAGGGGTCCCAGAGGTGAGCTGAATGCATTCTGCAGCAGGGTGTGGGCAGGGTGGGCTCCAGGGATGGCTGTGGGTCTCCTGGGTGAGATTCGTGACAGGTGAGGGCTGTGTGCAAGTTCTGGCTGACTACATGTGAGGCACAGGCGGAGAGCTGGCAGAGAACCTTCTTCTGGGCCACCAGCCTCACCCAACACACACATCCTCATCTTCTGTCCCTGTCACTCCAATACAGTGTTCTGCAAAGGTGAGTGAGAACACATCAAGAGCATTCTGAACAGAAGGGAAAGCATGTGCAAAGCCTCTGGGGAGGAGAATTCCAGGTATGTCCAGGAGCAGCAAGAAGGCCCTGTGGCCACAGGAGACAGCTTAGGACATAAGCTCAGAGAGGTGACAGAGGGTGACAGAAAGCCATTCAAGGGCTATAACCCCATGAGACCCTGTTTCCCTGGGCCGTCCTGGCTACAGTGTTGAGAACAGATGACAGAGGGTTGAAGATGGCAAGGCAGGTCAATGACGAAGCTTTTCCAGGAACTCAGGCACTGTGGACCAGACAGGTGGCCTTGGATGGAGTGGTTAGACCTATTCTGGGTCCATTTTGAAGATGGAGCTCACAGGATTTGCTGATGGGTTAGCTATTAGGAGCAGGAGAACAGAGGAATTGGGGTAACTTCCAGCTGTTGTGGGTTGTCCTGATCAAGGGGAAGGAGAGGGTTTCTCGGGGGGTAAGAAGTAGTCCGTGTTCTGCATGCTGAGGAAGGTGCCTTTCCCGATGGATCTGCTGAGGTTTGTGTCTGGGAGAACCTTTCACATCTCCTCCCTCAGCAATGCTCAAGTACAAGTATCCCCCACTTTTTAAACGTTCACAGTATGACACTGGGCTTTCTTGAAAGAACTACGTTATTATCCAGCTTCAGTAAGAGGAAGAGACCTGAAGAGGATTTCCCTCTTATGAAAAAAGGTGAACGGTGAGAATCGCGTTCAGCATCTGTTTTGGGGAGAAGCACGACAGAGGCTGCGTGCACCCCAACCAGCTCCTTCCTCTGGGAATCGCTCTCCACATCCAGCAAGCAGCACTTTGAATGGTGTCTGTGAGCCTCTGCTGTGCTTTATCTTCATTTATGCTGGGCCTCCATTAGAAACTTGTGTGCTGAGGCCTAAGAAAAGCCAAAGAGAAGGAATTTTGGAGTCTGAGCACACTGTCTAATTGTTCTTGTAAATTAATGGTCATTCCTTCTTGACTCCATTTCTGCTGTGCAAGGTTTCTCTGAAGCCCTGTACTTTCAAAGAGCAGGGAAATCTATACCCCATGCTGCGGGGTTAGTTTTATTCTCCATGCTGGACAGAACATTTTATGACTGTCAGATTTTCTCATTCAAACATTGAGACTTTGACCACCTTCACCCGTTTCTACCACCCCATCCCCGAATCTGGCACCTACCAATCTGCTCTCAGTATCTATGTGTTCAGTATTTGTTTATTCCACGTGGAATGTACATGAGAGCATCTGGTATTGGTCTTTCTGTGTCTGAGTTACTTGGCATAAGGCCCCCAAGGTCTGTGTTTCCATGTCTGGTTCTTGTGAATAATGCTGCAGTGAACGTGGGAGTGCATCTGTCTTTTTGAGGCAGCATTTTTGTGTTCTTCAAATCAATACTCAGTAGAGCCATTACTGGGTCATGGGGTTGTTGTATTTATTTTTTCAGCAACCTCCATGCCGTTTGTCACAGTGGCTGCACCCATTTCCATTCGCACCAACAGTGCACAGTGTCTCCTCGTCTGCACACCCTTGACCCCACCTGGTGTCTGTCTCTGGGACAATTGCTGTTCCAACAGTTGTGAGAGGATAGCCTATTGTGGGTTTGACTGATGTTTCCCTGACAATGATGAGTGATGTCGAACAACTTTTTCTCTCTGTTGGCACCTGTGTGCCATCTTTGGAAAGTATCTATTCACATATTCCTCCCATTTTTTATATAGTTTTTGTTTTGTTTTGATTTGTATGAGTGTTGTGTGTATTTTGGATATTAGCCTCTTCTCACACATATGATTCACAGATATTTTTTTCGTATTGGGTCAGTGGCCTTTTAAGTTTTTGATGGTTTCTTTTGCAGTGTGGAAGATTTCAGTTTGATGTTGTTCCACTTGTTTATTTTTGCTTTTGTTGCCTTTAGCATTTGGTGTGCGATCTGAAGACTCTTTGCCAAAACCAATGTCGAGAGACTTAGTACCTGTGTCTTCTTGGAGGTTTATGGATTCAGGTCTTATGTTCAAATCATTCATCCATTAAAAATTTTGTGTGTGGTGTAAGAAAGTGACCCAGTTATATTCTTCTGCATTTAGTGTCCAGTTTGCATGTTACCGCTCACTGAAGACACAGTCCTTCCCTCATGGCATATCTTCTGCTGCTGTGTCGTAAGTGAGGATCATCTACGTGTGGGTAAGTTTCTGAGCTTTCTGTTCTGTTCCACTGACCTGGTGTCTGTGTTTATGCCAGTACCATCCTGTTTTGATGACAACAGCTTTGTAATCTAGCTTGAAATCCAGGAGGAGTGTGTTGACTGCACCTTTCTTTTTCCAGGTTCCTTTTGGTATTTGGGGTCTTTTGTGATTCCATACAATTTTGAGGACTTTTTTCTATTTGCTCGAATAATGCCACTGGAATTCAGATAGGCATTTCATCACATCTGTCAATTGCTTTGGGTACGATGTACATGTTCACATAATTAACTCTTCCAGTTAAGAAGCATCGCGTATGCTACCATTTGTTTGTGTTGCCTTCCAAATCTTTGACCCATACATTCTGCCCCCTTCGACACACATATTTTTCATTTCTTTTCTGCCATGTGTTGAGTGTACTATGTCTTTCTCATTCTTGGTTACTTTTATTCCTAGATTTTTTGATGGAATTGTAAATTGCGTTGCTTTTTTAATTTCTCTTTGCGAAAGTATGTCATCAGTATTCAGAAATGCAAGAAGTTGGGTCATCTGGGTGGCTCCATAAGTGAAGCGTCTACCTTCATCTCAGGTCATGATCCCAGAGTTCTGGGATCGAGCCCCTTGTTGGGCTCCCTGCTTAGCGAGGGTCTGCTTTTCCCTCTTTCTGACACTCCCCCTGCTCGTGCTTTTTCTCTCGCTGTCAAATAAATAAATAAAATTTGAAAAAAATAATGACAACAGGTCTCTGCATATTGACTTTATATCCTGCAGGTTTCTTGAATTTGTTTATTCTAACAGTTTTTTTTTTTTTGTGGAATCTTTCGGGATTTCAAGTCATTTGCAAATTGTGCCAGTTTTCCTATATGGATTTCATATCTTTCTCTTTTTTTAAAATTGTTATTCACCCTACACTACTTCATTTGTTTTTGATGTAGTGTTCCATGATTCATTGTTTGCATATAACACCTAGTGCTCATTATGACATGTGCCGTCCTTTTTTTTTAAAGAATTTATTTATTTATTCGACAGAGATAGAGACAGCCAGCGAGAGAGGGAACACAAGCAGGGGGAGTGGGAGAGGAAGAAGCAGGCTCACAGCGGAGGAGCCTGTTGTGGGGCTCGATCCCATAATGCCAGAATCACGCCCTGAGCCGAAGGCAGAGGCTTAACCGCTGTGCCACCCAGGTGCCCCCTGCCTTAATTTTAAACATTCTAACTGGGGTAAGGTGGTATCTCATTGTCGTTTTGATTTGTATTTCCCTGATGGCAAGTGATGTGGAGCATTTTTTCATGTGTCTGTTGGCCATTTGTATGTCTTCTCTGGAGAAGTATCTCTTTGTGTCTTCTGCCCATTTTTTGGGTGTCGAGTTTGAGGAGTTCTTTATAGATCTTGGATACCAGCCCTTTATCTGTAATATCATTTGCAGATATCTTCTTCAATTCCATAGGTTGCCTTTTTGTTTTGTTGTTCGTTTGCTTTGCCAAGCAGAAGCTTTTTATCCTGATGAAGTGCCAATAGTTCATTTTTGCTTTTATTTCCTTTGCCTTTAGAGACGTGGCTTGCAAGAAGTTGTTGTGTCCAAGGTTGACAAATTCTTTTGATTTTGATATGAGACAGGAATCCATTATCTTTCTTTCCTGATTGTATTCGAGTCCTCTGTCTTTCTTGGTGAGTCTAGCTAAGTTTGTCAGTTTGTTTATCTTTCCAAAAAATGGCAGCTCTCATTTTCATTGTTTTTTTTTTTGTCTTTTTAGTCTCCGTTGGATTTATTTATGCCTTCCTTTTTGTTATTTCCTTATTTCTACTAATTTGGGGCTTTGTTTGTTGTTTTTTTTTCCAATTCTTTACCACATAAATCAGGTTGTTTCTTGGAGAGCATTCTCATGGATTGATGAAGACTTGAATTTCTATGAATGTCCCCCATAAAGCTACTTTTGCTGCATCCCATAAGTTTTTGTAAGTGTCTTTTTCATCAGTGTCAAGGTACTACTAAAACTTTTTTGATTTCTTCTTTGACTGTTGGTTGTTTAGTAGCGTGTTGTTAAATCTACACATATTTTTTTAAGATTATTTAAGTATCTGCCAGAGAGTGAGACAGCGAGAGAGGGAACACAAGCAGGGGGTGGGAGAGGGAGAAGCGGGCTTCCCACTGAGCAAGGAGCCTGATTCGGGGCTAGATCCCAGGATCCTGGGATCACGACCTGAGCTGAAAGCAGATCCTTAACGACTGAGACACCCAGGCCCCAAAAATCTCCACCTATTTTTGACTGTCCCATTTTTTTCTTGAGACTGATTTCTAGTTTCATATCATTGTGGTTGGACAAGATTTGAAGCAGAAGGTGAAGAGAGCATTCAGATGAAAGGTTTGTGTCCTGGAGGGTTTTCTGAGTGCAGACCATGAGTTCAGTGGGGATGGAGGAAGGTTTTGTGAGATGGGGGGTGGGGATAACCCTTGTTAGAATTACTGACTACTACCATGCAGGCTGTGTGCTACCATTCCCACCATAGTCCTGATGGTCTTGTACTTCATTAGAAATATTTTCTAGGAGGTGTAGGCATAGCCTTCACTTAAAGAAAGGTGCCATGTGGGTTCATGGCATGACCCCAGGTCAGCAACCAGGATGTATGGTATTGTGGGGGATCAGAACCAGGCTCTCTGTGGGAAGTGACAGAAATAGGGTATGGTGAGCTCCATGACCATAGGTGAGGTCCTGAGTGACCCACTGGGTGTTGGGTTCTGTGGATCTGTCTCATCAGGTGCTGTGGAGTTCAGAGACACCCTCCTGTCTGTGGATTTGTGTGGAGACAGGTAGACATCAGTGTCTGGCCAGGCACGAGGGTCGCACTGGACCACCACCAGAGGTGCAGCGTGCGGGGGAGCCACTGTTTGGTTTCCACGAAAACTGACCAGGGTCTGTGACCGTGATTCCTAGCAGCTGCAAGGGGAGAGGAGGCCGGGGGTGGTGCACACTTCCTAGACTTGTGGTCAGGACTAGTCTGGAGCCCACTGAAGTCAGCCACACCAGGCACAGAAGGCACCCAGTCAGTGTAGCTGTGGGCACTGCTCCCATGGCACTTTTGGCCCAGCTCCATCCTGCCACCTCCTGCTTTTCATCATCATCTTCAAGGTCATGTGCCTCTGCTCTTGCCCCATGGCCTCCAGGGTATTGTCCGTCCTCCATCTGGCCCTTGTGCCTGGTGCCCTGTGCAGTCCGATGCCAGGGTAGCCTTCTCGAGACAAACATCTGGCCCAGACGGAACACTTCCTGGATCTCGTGTGATGCAAGGATGATGCCCTGCCCTGGAAGGGGGCTGCAGGTCCCCAATCAGGTGAGCCATGTCTCCCTTTTCAGCATGGCCTGCCCTCCCCTCAGTCTTCTTCAGGGACGCTCTCCCCACTTCCTGAGATGACAGCTCTGAACTTAAAAATGAATGTTATTTTACATATCTCTATGCCTTAGTTCATCCATGGCATGTCTTTCAACCCCGTTAGTGGGTTTTTTTTAGCAGTTCTGAAGGGTTGTCTGCTCAAGGAGGGGATGACCTGGGTGGGGCAGCTTTCCCTCTCATCTCCCTCAGCATGTCTCTGAGCCCTGGGGCCAGCTGTCCCACTGAGGATTGAGGAACCCGAGCCAGCCCATCCTGAGCCCAGGCTGTGTCAGCTCATAAACTGATGCGTGTTGGCGTGGTGGGCAGCTAGCATGGGCCAGGGGCAGGCAGTGTCTCCTTCTCATTCCTTCCCTCCTTTCCTCTCAGAGGTAGCTCAGAGCAGCCTTCAACCCCTGCATCTCCAGATCCCTTGACCTGTGCCTCCTGTGTTCAGCTGGTGACCTTGGAGTTTCGCATGGATTCTACCTCCCGTACCCTCTCCCATAGCAGTTCCTGGATCAGGGGAGGGGTCGGACCCTTGTCTGTTTTTGGTCTTCTTCTGTCCCACACCAAGCCCACCCACCTTTGCTTCTTCCATGTATGTGCTTGGAAGCAAGCCCATCCACAGGGAACCTATTAGCCAAATGGATCCAGGCAATGAACATTGAAGTAGAGATCCAGGATCCATAATAAACCTGCTCTGAAATCTGTCCCAAAGTCTGTGACTCTCTCACACTGAAATAGAAACAATAATAGCTTTCTGGACTGTGAAGTGACATGTGTCTCTACTTCCAATCTTGAATGCATAGGTGCTGAGCCTGGACAGAAAAGGACCATGGCTCCCGTGGGCTGGAATCCACAGTAAGAACTCAGTGAAATCTGAATTTTAGGCATGAAGTGAATAATTATTGTAGAGTGAATCCTCCCAAGTAGGGCTTATGTACATTGTACAGGAAAAGCTTTTTCAAAGAGGTTCCTGAAAGAAAAATCTTTTTTAAAATTTATTTTAATTCCAGTAGAGCTAACATACAGTGTTACATTCGTTTTAGGTGTACAATAGAGTGATTCAGTAATTCTATATATTACTCAGTGGTCATCAAGAAAAGCGTCCTCTTAATCCCCTTCATCTATTTCACTCATCCCTCTATCCACCTCCTCTCTGGTAACCATCCGTTTGTTCTCTATTGTTTAGAGTTTTTTTTGGTGTGTCTCCTTTTTCTCTTTTAGTCATTTATTTTTGTTTGTTTTTTAAATTCCCCATTAGAGTGACATCGTATGGGATTTTTCTTTCTCTGAGTGACTGATTTCAGTTAGGATACTACTCTCTAGCTCCATCCATGTGGCTGCAAATGGCAAGGTTTCATTCTTTTTCAAGCCGAGTAATACTCCATTGTGTGTGTGTGTGTGTGTGTGTGTGTGTGTGTGTGTGTGTGAATACACACATCTATCATCTCATTTGTCAATTTTTCTACAGACACTTGGGTTGCTTCCATATTGTGATATTGTAAATAATGGTTCAAGAAACATAGGGGTGCACGTATCCTTTGAAGTTACTGTTTTCCTATTCTTTGGGTAAATACGAGTAGTGTGATTGTTGGATCGTAGAGTAGTTCTATATTTAATTTTTTGAGGAACCTTCATACTGTTTTCCACGGTGGCCCTCACAGTTTGCATTCCCACCCACAGTTCGCGAGTCTTCCCCTTTATCCACATCCTCCCAACACCTGCTCTTTGTTGTGCTTTTGATGTTAGCCATTCTGATAGGTTTGAGGTATTACCTCATTTTCCTTTGGATTTACATTTTCCTGATGATGGGTGATGGTGAACATCTTTTCACGGGACTATTGGCCATTTGTATTTCTTCTTTGGAGAAATGTCTGTCCATGTCTTCTGCCTATTTTTTAACTGGATTATTTGTTTTTTTGGGGTCGAGTAGTATCAGTTCTATATGTTTTGGACACTATCTCTTTATTGCATATGATCATTGCAAATAAGTTCTCCCTTTGAGTAGGTTGTCTTATTATTTTTACGTTTTCATTGTTCTTCTGCCATGTGGAAACTTTTTATTTTGCTGTATTCCCAATAGTTTATTTTTGCTTTCATTTCCTTTGCCTCAGGAGACAGTCCAGAAAAACGTTGGTATGGTCCATGTCAAGAAGTTACTGTCTTCCCTCCTGTAGGATTTTTATGGATTCAGGTCTCATATTGAGGTCTTGAAACTGTTTTGTGTTTGTCTGTATTTTGTAAGAAAGCAGTCTAATTTCATTCTTTTGTGTGTAGCTGTCTAGTTTTCCCAATACCATTTGTTGTAGAGACTGTCCTTTTCCATTTTGATATCGTTGCTTGCTTTGTGGAAGATTCATGGACCACATAATTGTGGGTTTCTGTCTGAACTTGTATCCTGTTCCTTTGGTCGCTGTGTCTATTTTTGTGCTGTACTGTCTTCTTAGGATGACTGCAGCTCTGTAGTATAACATGAAATCTGAAATTGTGAGTCCTCCAGCTTTGTTTTTCTTTTCCACATTGCACTGGCTGTTCGGAATCGTTAGTGGTTCCATACAAATGTTTCGGATTGTTTATTTGAGGTCTTTTGTTCTTTAATTTAAATTCAATTAGCCAACTTACACTACATCATTAGTTTCAGATGTAGTCTTCAATAACTTTTCAGTCGTCTGTAACACCCAGTGCTCATTGTATTGTGTGACCTCCTTAATGCCACTCACCCAGTTACCCCCCCCAACTTCTCCTCCAACAATCATCAGTTTGATGCGATAGTTAAGAGTCCATCATGGGTTTTCTCCCTCTCTGATGACTTCCCATTGTATTTTCCTTTCTTTCCCCTATGGTCTTCTTCCTTGTTTCTGATATTCCACATAGGAGTGAAAGCATATGATCATTGTCTTTCTTTCATTGACTTATTCCACTCAGCATAATACCCTCCAGCTCCACCCAGGTCGGTGTGCTGGTAAGTACTCATCCTTTCTGATGGCTGAGTAATATTCCATTATATATATGATCCACATCTTCTTTATCCATTCATCTATCCATGGTCATCTTCACTCCTTCCACAGTTTGTCTGTTATGGATATTGCTGCTATGAACACTGTGGTGCATGTGTCCCGTCTTCACTACCTCTGTCTCTTTGGGGTAAATACCCAGTAGTGCAATTGCTGGGACATAGGGTAGCTTTATTTATAACTTCTTGAGGAAACTCCGTACCATTTTCAAGAGTAGCTGTACCGGACTGCATTTGCACAGGGGTGTAAGAGGGTTCCCGTTTCTCCACATCCTCTCCAACATGTATAGTTTCATGTCTTCTTATTTTTAGATATTCGGCCTCGTGTGATATGGCATCTATAGGGGTTTAGATTTGCATTTCCCTGAAGCCAAGTGATATGAAGCATTTATGCATGTATCTTTTGGTCACCAGTACGTTGTCATCTGTGAAATGACTTCCCATTTTAATCCATCTCAAGACCTAAAGCTGGGTAAGGCTCTGAAGCTGGATGATGCCATCGGTTGGAAGTGTGGAGAATTTCAAAAGATCTCCGTGGAGAGCAAGTTTAAAGGTCGGTGTGAAGCTTCTAATTGGATTCGAGGAGATCTCTGAAAGTGGGGGTTCCCTGGGATGGGCTGAGGGGGGCCCTCTGATTTCCTATGAATCCTTGCTGCAGCCCCAAATGGACAGTTTCCTGCTATGGGGCAGGCTGAGTCCTCTAGTCGTGCAGAGGTGAGCCCAATGCCTGGTGCCTTGGAGGCAGGCAAATGGGGAGGGACCCTCAGCAGAGGACCCAGGGTTAGGTTAGGCCTCAAGAGACAGCAGGTCCGAACTGCCCAGTGCTCAGAGAACTCCCAGGCCGACTGAGATGAGGGCACAAGGGTGGGTGAGTGTGAGCTTTGGGGTTTCATCCGGAAAGGCCCATAAAAGTCGGGGTTCACCAGAAGGGGCTCTCAGGGGGTGCCCCAATTCTCTTGCCCTGAATGCTCTGTTCCCCAAAATGGTGCAGTTTACTGTGGGCTGCAGGCTGAGTCCTATGGTGGGGCTTGGGTGTCCCCAATCCCCCAGAGTGGGGTGCCAGGACCCTAGGGAGGGGCCCCTCTGTGGCCAACCTAAGGTAAGGGTTAGGGTCCAGGAGCCCGGCAGGGACAATCTGAAGCCCGTTGGCGAGCTTTGTGGAGGGCTGAGAGGAGGCCATGGGGGAGGGTGAGCATGGACCTCAGGGTTGGGGAACGGGGAGCTACCAAAGGTAGGGACGGGCTCCGGGGGCCTCCCCAAGTTCTCGTGCCCTGTAGGCTCCATAGAACCCCAAGGGGCATGGTTTCCTGTCGGGTGGCAACCTGAGTCCTGCGGTGGGACACAGGTATCCCAAATCCCTGGGGCTGCGGTGTAGGGCTCCTGGGGAGGCCCCCACACCCGCGGCCGACCTAGGGCTAGGGTTAGGCCCCAGTAGCCCCTCAGGCCCGATCTGCTTGCTGTATGGCGAGCTACACGGGCTGAGTTGAGGGTGTGGTGAGGGTGAGCGTGGGCCTCAGGGTTGGGGTGCGGGAGGCCGCTGAAGTTCGCTGGTGGCTCAGGAGGGCCCTCCTGGTTCTCCCGCCCTGAATGCTCTATGGCCTCCCAAGGCGCACTGTTTCCTGCGGGGTGTCAGACTGAGTCCTGCTGTGGGGCTCAGGTGTCCCGAATCCCCACGGCTGCGGCTCCAGGCTCCTGGGGAGGGGCCCCTCCACAGATGAACTAGGGTTAGGGTTGGGGCCCAGGAATCCCGCAGGCCAGATCTGCCCACTATGTGGCGAGCTCCACCGCAGGCTGAGGTGAGGGTGCGGCGTGGGGTGAGTATGGGCTTCAAGGTTGGGTTTAGGGATTGCCGAAGTTCGCCGGGGGCTCTGGGGGCCCTCCTGGTTCTCCTGCCCTGAATGCTCTACGGCCTCCCAAGGGGCACATTTTCCTGCGGACTTGCAGGCTTTGACCTGCAGTGGGGCTTAGGTGTCCCCAGTCCCTGGGGCTGCGTCACCAGGCCCCAGGGGATGGGCCCTACCCAGCCGACCTAGGGTCAGGTCTAAGCCCCAGGTAACCGGCAGGCCTGATCTGCCGGCTCCTCCACGAGCTCAGTGGCAAGCTGAAGGGAAGGTGTGGGGCGGGAGGAGCGTGGGCCTTAGGGTTGGGGTGTAGGGGGCCACCGAGCATCACTGGGGGCTCAGGGGGGCCCTACCAGTTCTGCTGCAGGAGATGCTCTGTGGCGCCCCAAGGGGCATGGTTTCCTGAGGGGTGGCAGGCTGAGTCCCGTGGTGGGGCTTAGGTGTACCCAATCCCCAGGGTAAGGATACGGATTAGGGTATGGGTTAAGGTTAGGGTATGGGTTACGGTTAGGGTATGGGTGATTGTAGGGGTTATGGATAGGGTAAGGAGAGGGTACCGGTTAGGGTTGGGTTTAGGAGTTACAGGTTAGAGGTTATGGGTTAGGGTACAGATTAGGGTTTAGGGTACAGGTTAGGGTTTAGGGTTAGGGTTAGGGTTGGTGTATGGTTTAGGTTTAGGGTACGTGTTAGGGTTAGGGTACGGGTTAGGGTACGCATTAGGGTACGGTTTAGGGTACGGGTTAGGGTACGGTTTAGGGTAAGTGTTGGCGTATGTATTTGGGTATGGTTTAGGGTACGGGTTAGGGTTAGGGTACGGGTTAGGGTTAGGGTACAGTTTAGGGTTAGGGTATGGGTTAGTGTACCGTTTAGGGTACAGGTTAGGGTTAGGTATGGGATAGGGCATGGGTTAGGGTATGGGTTAAGGTTAAGGTAAAGGTAGTGGTTAGGGTTAGGGTACAGGTTACGGTTTAGGGTTTAGGGTTAAGGTTAGTGTACGGGTTAGGGTACTTGTTAGGGTTACGGTTAGGTTCAGGGTATGGTTTAAGTTATGGGTTAGGGTACAGTTTACGGTTAAGGTTAGAGTACGGGTTAGGGTACAGGTTAGAGTACATGTTAGGGTTTCGGTTAGGGTTAGGGTACAGGTTAGGGTTAGTGTTAGGGTACGGGTTAGAGTTAGGGTTAGAGTACGGGTTAGGGTATGGGTTAGGGTTAGGTTAGGGTTAGGTTACAGGTTAGGGTTAGGGTTAGCTGAAGGGGTAGGGTTAGGGGTAGGGGTAGGGGTATGGTAGGGTTCGGGGTAGGGTTAGCGTTTAGGGTTAGGGTTTGGGGTTTGGGGTTAGTGGTTAAGGTTAGGGTTTCGTGTTTAGTTTTTCGGGATTAGGGTTAGGGGTTAGGGTTTAGGGTTTAGTGTTAATGTTAGGGTTTAGGGTTTAAGGATTAGGGTTTAAGTTTAGGTTTAGGGTAGGGTTAGAGTTAGGGTAAGTGTTAGGGGTTAGGGTTAGGATTAGAGGTTAAGGTTTAGATTTTAAGGTTAGGCGTTAGGGTTTAGGGGTAGGGTTAGACCCCAGTAGGCCAGAAGGACAGATGCGCCGGCTGTGCGGCGAGCGGAGGAGTGGGCCGAGGTGAGGGTGCTGGCGAGCGGGAGTATGGTATCCAGCGTTTTGGTGCTGGGGGACTTTTAACTTCGTTAGCGGCCCCAGGTGGTGGCGGGGTGGCAGTGTGAGTCTGGCACTGCGGTTTGGGGGTCCCCAATGCCGTGCATTGCAGCGCAAGGCCCCTTGGAATGGGCCCCTCTGGGGCCGTCCTAGGGTTAGTGTTAGCACCCAGGAGCCCGGCAGGCATGATCTGCCAGCTGTGTGGTTGCGGAGGGCCGGGCCGAGGTGAAGGCACGGGCGAGCTGGATTGTGGGCCCAAGCATTTTGGCGCCGGGGGCCTTGGAAGGTTGCTGGGGGATTCAAGGGCCCTGCAGGTTCTCCTGCCCTGAATGGCCAGATACCCTTAGAGGCCCGGGTGGTGGCAGGGCAGCATGGTGAAAACGGCGCCAGGGCTCGGGGGTCCCCAATCCCTGGCGTTGCTGCGCCAGGCCCCTTGGGAGGTTACTATCGGGGTCCAACCTAGGGTTAGGGTTAGCCCCCAGGAGGCTGGCAGGCCCTATCCGCTGGCTGTGCGGCGAGCAGAAGGGTGGGCCGAGGTGAGGGCGCTCGTGAGTGGGAGCATGGGCCCAAGCATTTTGGCGCATGGGGCCTTAGAAGTTTTCTGGGACTTGGAGGGCCCTGCCCGTTCTCCCACCCTGAATGACCGGTGGCGCCCCTAGCAGCCCGGGTGGCGGCGGGTGGGCAAAGTGAGTCCTGGGTGGGGCTCGGGGGTCGCCAATCCCTGGCGCTGCGGCACCAGGCCCCTTGGGAAGGGCTCCTCAGAGGCTGTTAGCCCCCAGGAGGCCAGCAGGCCCGATCCACCGGTTGTGCCATGAGCGGAGGGGTGGGCCGAGGTGAGGGCGCTGGGGAGCAGGAGCGTGGGCCCAAGCCTTTTGGCGCGGTGGGCCTTCGAATGATGATGGGACTTGGAGGGCCCAGCCCGTTCTCCCGCACTGAATGTCTTGCAGCGCCCCTAGCGGCCCCTGTGGTGGCGGGGCGGCAGGGTGAGTCCAGCGCTGGGGGTCAGGGTTTCCCAATCCCCGGCATTTCGCAGCCAGGCCCCTTGGGAGGGGCCCCTCGGGGGCCGACCTAGGGTTAGGGTTATCCCCCTGGAGTCCGGGAGACCCGATTCGCTGGTTGTGTGTGAGTGGAGGGGCGGGCTGAGGTAAGGGCTCTGGCGAGCGGGAGCGTAGGCCCAAGCGTTTTGGCGCGGGGGGCCTTTGAAGGTCTCTGGGGGCTTGGAGGGCCCTACACGTTCTCCTGCCCTGAAAGACCGGCCGCGCCCATAGCGGCCCGGGTGCCGGTGGGGCAGCAGGGTGATTCTGGTGCTGGGGCTCGGGGATCCCCAATCCCCACGTTGTGCTGCCAGGCCTCTTGGGAGTGTCTCCTCGGGGGCCTCTCAAGGTGAGGGTTTCCCCAGGAGGCCGGCAGGCCTGATCCGCCAGCTGTGCAGCGAGCGGAGGGGCAGGCTGTGTTGTGGGCGCTGGTGAGCGGGAGTGTGGGCCCAAGCGTTTTGGCGCGGGGGGCCTTCAATGGTCGCCAGGGGCTCGGAAGCCCCTGCCCGTTCTCCCGCCCTGAATGACCGGCACCATGCCTAGTGGCCCGGGTTGCGGCAGGACAGCAGGGTAGAGTCTGGCGCTAGGGCTCGGGGTCCCCAATCCGAAGCGTTGCGGCAATAGGCGCCTTGGGATGGGCCCCTCTGTGGCCGACCTAGGGTTAGAGTCTGCCCCCAGGAGGCCGGCAGTCCCGATCCACCCGCTCTGCAACGAGCGGAGGGGTGGGCCGAGATGAGGGCGCTGGAGAGCAGGAGCGTGTGCCCAAGCGTTTTGGTGCAGGGGGCCTTTGAAAGTTGCTGGGGGCTCGGAGGGCCCTGCACGTTCTTCCGCCCTGAATGACGGGCGGCTACCCTAGCGGCCCGGGTAGAGGCCGGGCGGTAGGGTGAGTCGGGCGCTGGGGCTCGGGGTCCCCAATCCTCCACGTTGGGGCACCTGGCCCCTTTGGAAGGGCTCTAGGGGACCGACCAAGCGTTACTGTTAGCCCCCAGAAGGCCGGCAGACCCGATCTGCCAGCTGTGTGGCGAGCAGAGGGGCGGGCCGAGGTGAGGGCGCTGTTGAGCGGAAGCGTGGGCCCAAGCGTTTTGGCGTGGGGGGCAATCGAAAGTCGCCGGGGGCTCAGAGCGTTCTTCCGTTCTACCGCACTGAATGCCCGACGGCGCACCTAGCGGCCCGGGTTGCAGAGGGGCAGCAGTGTGAGTCCGGCGCTGGGGCTCGGGGGTCCCCAATCCCCGGTGTTGCAGCGCCAGGTCCCTTGGCAGGGGCCCCTCGGGTGCGACCTAGTGTTAGGGTTAGCCCCCAGGGGCCCGACAGGCCCGATCCGATGGCTGTGTGGAGAGCGGATGGGCAGGCTGAGGTGAGGGGGCTGGCAAGCGGGAGCATGGGCCCAAATGTTTTGGTGCGGGGGGCCTTCGAATGTCGCCGCGGTCTCGGAGGGCCCTGCCTGTTCTCCCGCACTGAATGACCGGCGGTGCCTCTAGCATTGCGGGTGGTGGTGGGGCGGCCGGGTGAGTCTGGCGCTGGGGCTCGGGGTTCCCCAATCCCTGGCGTTGCGGCTCCAGGTCCCTTGGGCAGGTACCTCGGGGGCCGACCTATGGTTAGGGTTAGACCCCAGGAGGCCGGCAGGCCCGATCTGCCAGCTATGCGCCGAGTGGAGGGGCGGGGGGAGGTGAGGCCGCTGGCGAGTGGGAGTGTGGGCCCAGGCATTTTGGTGTGGGGGTCCTTCGAAGGTCGCCAGGGCCTTGGAGGGCCCTGCTTGTTCTCCCGCCCTGAATGACCGGCGGCTCCCCTAGCAGCCTGGGTGGTGGCAGGTCGGCATGTTGAGTCTGGCCTTGGGGCTTGGGGATCCCTAATCCCTGGAGTTGCTGTGCCAGGCCCCTTGGGAGGGGCCCCTTGGGTGCCGCCCTAGGGTTAGGGTTAACCCCCAGGATGCCGGCAGGCCCTATCCGCCAGCTGTGCAGCAAGCGGAGGGGCAGACCAAGGTGAGGACCTGGCGAGCGGGAGTGTGGGCCCAAGCGTTTTGGCACTGGAGCCTTCAAAGGTCACCAGGGGCTTGGAGGGCCCTGCAAGTTCTGCCCCCCTGAATGACCGGGGGCGCCCCTAGCAGCCCGGGTGGTGGTGCGGGGGCACGGTGAGACCGCAGTCGGGGCTCGGCTTCCCCAATCCCTGGCGCTGCGGTGCCAGTCCCCTTGGGAGGGGTCCCTCTGGGGCCCAGCTTGGGTGAGGGTTAGCCCCCAGGAGGGAGGCAGGCCCGATCCGCCAGCTCTGTGGCTATTGAAGTGGCTTGCTGAGGTGAGGGTGCTGGCGACTGGGAGCGTCAGCCCAAGCATTTTGGCGAGGATGGCCTTCGTAGTCGCCAGAGGCTCGGAGGATGCTGCTCGTTCTCCTGCCCTGAATGACCGGCGGCGCCCGTAGCTGCCCGGTTGGCGACGGGGCGGCAAGGTGAGTCCAGCACTGGGGGGGGGGTCCCCAATCCCCGGCGTGGCGGCGCCGGGCACTTGGGAGTGGTCCCTCAGGGGCTGATCTAGGGTAGGATTAGCCCAAAGGAGGCTGGCAGACCCGATCCGCCAGCTGTGCGGCAAGCGGAGTGGTGGGCCGAGGTGAGGGCGCTGGCCATCGGGAGCGTGGGCACAAGCGTTTTGTTACGGGGGGGCTTCGAAGGTCGCTGGTGGCTTGGAGGCCCCCGCCCGTTCTCCCGCCATGAATGAGCACGGTGCTCCTAGCGGGCCGGGTCACGGCGAAGTGGCA
Source organism: Ursus americanus (assembly GCF_024610735.1). Taxonomy (NCBI): domain Eukaryota; kingdom Metazoa; phylum Chordata; class Mammalia; order Carnivora; family Ursidae; genus Ursus; species Ursus americanus. The sequence goes on from NC_142148.1 coordinate 54,323,032, forward strand.
GGGTGTGTCTTGTGCTGGTGCTCGGGGGTCCCCAAGCCCCGGCGTGGCGGTGCCAGGCCCCTTGGGAGGGGCCCCTCGGGGGCTGACGTATGGTTTGGGTTAGCTCCCAGGAGGCCGAAAGGCCAGATAAGCTGGCTGTGTGGCGTGCGGAGGGGCGGGCTGAGGTGAGGCTGCTGGCGAGCGGGAGCATGGGTCCAAGCGTTTTGGTGCAGGGAGCCTTCGAAGGTCTCCGGGTGCTCTGAGGGCCCTGTCCGTTCTCCAGCCCTGAATGACTGGCGGCGCCCCTATCGGCCAGGGTGGAGGTGGGGCGACATGTTGAGTCCAGCGCAGGGGATCGGAGGTCCCCAATCCCCACGTTGTGGCGCCAAGCCCCTTGGGAGGGGCCCTCGTGGGCTGACCTATGGTTAGGGTTAACCCCCAGGAGGCCAGCAGGCCCGATCCGCCGGCTGTGCTGCGAGGGGAGGCGCGGGCCGAGGTGAGGTCGCTGGCGAGAAGGAGCATGGGCCTAAGCGTTTTGGGGCAGGGGGACTTCGAATGTCGCAGGGGGCTCGGAGGGCCCTGCCCATCCTCCCGTCCTGAAAGTCCGATGGCGCCCATAGCAGCCTGGGTGGCGATGGGGAGGCACGGTGATTCCGACGCTGGGTTTCTTGGGTCCTCAATCCCCGGCGTTTCGGTGCAAGGCCACTTAGGAGGGGCCCGTGGGGGGTCGACCTAGGTTTAGGGTTAGCACCCAGGATGCCAGCAGGCCTGATCCACCCGCTGTGCGGTGAGTGGAAGGGCGGCCCGAGGTGAGGGCGCTTTGAGCGGGAGCGTGGGCCCAAGCGTGTTGGCGTGCGGGGCCTTCGAAGGTCGCCGAAGTCTCGGAAGGCCCTGCCCGTTCTCCCACCCTGAATGACCGGCGGTGCCCCAAGCAGCCCCGGTGGCGGTGGGGCAGCAGGGTGAGTCCGGCGCTGGGGCTCGGGGGTCCCCAACCCGGCATTGTGGTCCCAGGCCCCTTGAGAGTGTCCCCTCGGGGGCCGACCTAGGGTTAGTGTAAGTCCCCAGGAGGCCGGCAGGCCCAATCCGCCGGCTGTGTGGCATGTAGAGGGGCAGGCCGAGGTGAGGGTGCTGGCGAGCAGGAGCGTGGGCCCAGGCATTTTGGCACGGGGGCCTTCGAAGGTCACCAGTGGCTCGGAGGGCCCTGCCCGTTCTCCTGCCCTGAATGACCGGCGGCGACCCTAGTGGCCCAGGTGGCCTGGGGGCAGCAAGTTGAGTCCGGCTCTGGGGCTCGGGGGTACCCAATCCCCAGCGTTGCGGTGCCAGGCCTCTTGGGAACGGACCTAGGGTTAGGGTTAGCCCCCAGGAGGCCAGCAGGCCCGATTCGCCTGCTGTGCGGCGAGCGGAGTGTTGGGCGGAGTTTAGGCCACTGGCAAGCAGCAGCATGGGCCCAGGAGTTTTCACGGGGGGGGGGGTCCTTCGAAGGTCGCCGGGTGCTCGAAGTGCCGTGCACGTTCTTCCGCCCTGAATGACAGGCAGCTACCCTAGCCGCCCGGTTAGAGGAGGGGCGGTAGGGTGAGTCTGGCGCTGAGGCTCGGGGTTCCCTGTCCTCGGCGTTGGGGTGCCAGGCCCCTTCGGAAGGGCTCTAGGGGGCCGACCAAGCATTACTGTTAGCCCCCAGGAGGCCGGCAGATCCGATCCGCTGGCTGTGCGGCGATTAGAGGGGCGGACCGAGGTGAGGGCACTGGCGAACGGAAGTGTTGGCTGAAGCATTTTGCCTGGGGGGGCTTTCGAAGGTCGCCGGGGACTCGGAGGCCCATGCCTGTTCTCCCGCCCTAAATGACCATAGGGGCCCCTAGCGGCCCCGGTGGTGTTGGAGCAGCAAAGTGAATCCGGTGCTGCGGCTCGGGGGTCACCAATCCCCGGTGTTGCAGCCCCAGGCCTCTTGGGAGGGCCCCCTCGGGTGCCGACCTAGGGTTAGGTTTACCCCCAGGAGGCCAGTAAGCCCAATCTGCTGGCTGTGCAGCGAGCAGAGGGGCGGGTTGAGATGAGGACGTTGGCGAGCGGGAACGTGGGCCCAAAGTTTCAGAGTGAGGGTCCTTCGAAGGTCGCCAGGGGCTCAGAGGGTCCTGCCCTTTCTCCCTCCCTGAATGACCGACGGCGCCCCTCGCGGCACTGGTGGCAGCGGGGCGGCAGGGTGAGTCCGGCCCTGGGTCTTGGGGGTCCCCAGTGCCCGGCGGTGCGGCGCCAGGACCTTGGGAAGGGCCATTTGGAGGCCAACCTCGGGTTAAGTTAGCCCCCAGGAGGCCCACAGGCCCGATCCGCCAGCTATGCGGCGAGCGGAGGGGTGGTCCGAGGTGAGGGCACAGGCGAGCAGGAGCTTGGGCCCAATCGTTTTGGCGCGGGGCGTCTTCGAAGGTCGCCAGGGTCTCGGAGGGCCCTGACCGTTTTCCCACCCTGAATGACTGATGGTGCTCCTAGCAACCCAGGTGGTGGCGGGGCGGCACGGTGAGTCCTGCACTGGGGCTCGGGGTCAGCAATCCCTGGCATTGTGGCACCAGGCCCCATCGGAGGGGCCCCTAGGGGGCCGACCTAGGGTTAGATTTAGCCACCAGAAGGCCGGCGGGCCTGATCCGCCGGCTATCCGATGAGCGGAGGGGCAGGCCAAAGTGAGAGCACTGGCGTGGGGGAGCCTGGGCTCAAGCGTTTTGGCGCGGGGTCCCTTTGAAGGTCGCCGGGGGCTCGAAGGGCCCTGCCCGTTTTCCAGCCTTGAATATCCGGCGGCAACCCTAGCGGCCTGGGTGGCGGCGGGGCGGCAGGGTGAGTCCGGCGCTGGGGCACGGGGGTCCCCAATCCCCAGCGTTGCGGCACCAGGCCCCTTGGGAGGGGCCCTTTGCGGACCGGACTAGCGTTAGGGTTAACCCCCGGGAGGCCAGCAGGCCCTATCCGCCAGCTGTGCATCGAGCGAAGTGGCGGGCTGAGGTGAGGGCGCTGGCGAGCGGGAGCGAGGGCCCAAACGTTTTGGTGTGGGGGGACTTCGATGGTTGCTGGGGGCTCGGAGGGCCTTGCCCATTCTGTCGCCGTGAATGACCGGCGGCGCCCTACCGGCCCGGGTGGCAGCGGGGCAGTAGGGTGAGTCCGGCACTGGGGATTGGGGTTCCCAATCCCCAGCATTGCTGCGCCAGGCCCCTTGGGAAGGGCCCCTAGTGGGCCGAACTAGGAATAGGGATAGTCCCCAGGAGGCTGGCAGGCCCGATCCGCTGGCTGTGAGTCTAGCGGAGGGGCGGGCCGAGGTGAGGGCGCTGGCGAGCGGGAGCATGGACCCAAGCGTTTTGGCACGGGGGGCCTTCGAAAGTCGCTGGGGGCTCAGAGGGCCCTGCCCGTTCTCCCGCCCTGAATGACCGATGGTGCCCCTAGCGGACCGGGGTGGCGGCGGGGCAGCAGGGTGAGTCCGGTGCTGGGGCTCGGGGGTCCACAATCCCTGGCGTTGCGGCGCCAGGTGCCTTGGGAGGGGCCCCTAGTGGGCTGAAATATGGTTAAGGTTAGCCCCCAGGAGGCCGGCAGGCCCAATTGGCCAGCTTTGCGGTGAGCAGAGGGGCGGGCCGAGGTGAGGGCACTGACAAGCAGGAGCATGGGCGCAAGCAATTTTTTGAGGGGTGCCTTCGAAGGTCGCCCGGGGCTCGGAGGGCCCTGCCTGTTCTCACGCCCTGAATGACCAACGGTGCCGCTAGCAGCCCGTGTGGCGGCGGGGCGGAACGGTGAGTCCGGCGCTGGGGCTCAGGGGTCAGCAATCCCAGGCGTTGTGGCACCAGGCCCCATTGGACTGGCCCCTCGGGGGCTGACCTAGGGTTAGGGTTAGCTCCCAGGAGGCCAGCAGGTCTGATCCACCAGCTGTGCGGCCAGTGGAGGGGCTGGCCGAGTGAGGGCGCTGGCGAGCGGGAGCGTGGGCGAAAGCATTTTGTTGCGGGGGGCCTTCAAAGGTCTCTAGGGGCTCAGAGGGCCCTATCCGTTCTCCCGCCCTGAATGACAATCAGCTCCCCTAGGGGCCCGGGTGCGGCGGGGCAGCAGGGTGAGTCCGGCGCTGGGGCTCGGGAGTCCCCAATCCCTGGCGTTGCGGCGCCATGCCCCTTGGGATGGGCCCCTAGGGGGCCTACCTAGGGTTAGGGTTAGCCCCCAGGAGGCTGGGAGGCCCGATCCGCCGGCTGTGCGGCGAGCGGAGGGGCAGGCTGAGGTAAGGGCGATGGCGAGCGGGAGCATGGTCCCAAGCTCTTTGGCGCGGGGGGCCTTCGAAGGTCGCTGGGGGCTTGGAGGGCCCTGCCCATTCTCCCACCCTGAATGACCGGCGGTGCCCCTAACGGCCCGAGTGGCAGCGGGGGGCATGGTGAGTCTGGCGCCGGGGCTTGGAAGTTCCCAATCCCCGTCGTTGCGGCGCCAGGCCCCTTGGGAGGGGCCACTAGGGGGTCGACCCAGGGTTAGGGTTAGCCCCCAGAAGGCTCGCAGGCCCGATCCGCCAGCTGTGCGGCGAGCGGAGGGGAGGGCCAAGGTAAGGGTGATGGCGAGCGGGAGCGTGGGCCCAAGCGTTTTGGTGTGGGGGGACTTCAAAAGTTGCTGGTGGCTTGGAGGGCCCTGGCCATTCTCCCTCCCTGAATGACCGGTGGCACCTCTAGCGGCCCAGGGGGTGGTAGGGCAGGAGGGTGAGTCTGGCGCTGGGGCTCGGGAGTCCCCTATCCCCGGTGTTGCGGCAATAGGAACCTGGGATGGGCCCCTCGGGGGCCCACCAATGGTTAGGGTAACACCCAGGAGGTTGGCAGTCCCGATCCACCAGCTGTGCAGCGAGCGGAGGGGCGGACCGAGGTGAGGGCACAGGTGAGCGGGAGCATGGGCCCAAGTGTTTTGGCGCGGGGGGCCTTCGAATGTCGCCAGGGACTCGGAGGGATCTGCCCGTACTCCCTCCCTGAATGACCGACAGTGCTCCTAGTGGCCCGGGTGGTGGCGGGGCGACACAGTGAGTCCAGCGCTGGGGCTTGGGGGTCCCCAATCCCAGGCATTATGCCAGGCCCCTTTGGAGGGGCCCCTCAGGGGCCAATGTAGGGTTATGGGTAGCCCCCAGGAGGAGGGCAGGCCTCATCCGCCGGCTCTGCAGTGAGCGGAGGGGCGGGCCGAGGTGAGGGCGCTGAGGAGCGGGAGCGTGGGTTCAAGCGTTTTGGATGGGGGGGTGTTCGAAGTTCGCCGTGGGCTTGGAGGGCCCTGCCGTTCTCCCACTCTGAATGACCAGCAGCACCCATAGTGGCCCAGGTGGTGGCGCGGTGGCAGGGTGAGTCCATGCGCTGGGGTTTGGGGGTCCCCAATACCTGGGTTTGCGGAGCCAGGCCCCTTGGCACGGGCCCCTCGAGGGCCGACCTAGGGTTAGGCTTAGCCCCCAGGAGGTTGTCAGTCCCTATCAGCCGGGTGTGCAGCGAAGGGGTGGGCTGAGGTGAGGGCGCTAGCGAGTGGGAGCCTGTGTCCAAACATCTTGGTGCGGGGGCCTTCAAAGGTCGCTGGGGGCTGGGAGGGCCTTGCCCGTTCTCCCACCCTGAATGACCGGCGGCACCCCTAGTGGCTCGGGTAGCAGCGGGGTGACACAGTGAGTCCAGCACTGGGGCTCGGGGGTCCCCAATACCCTGTGTTGCAGAGCCAGGCCTCTTGGGATATGCCCCTCGGGGGCCGACCTATGGTTAGGGTTAGCCCCTAGGAGGCCGGCAGGCCCGATCCGCCCGCTGTTTGGAGAGCGGAGGGGCAGGCCGAGGTTAGGGCGCTGGCGAGCGGCAGCATTGGTCCAAGCGTTTTGGCGTGGGGTCCTTCGAAAGTCGCCGGGGGCTCGGAGGGCCCCGCCCGTTCTCACACCCTGAATGACCGGCGGCGCCACTAGCGGCCCGGGTGGCGGTTGGGTGGCACGGTTAGTCTGGCGCTGGGGCTCGGGTGTCAGCAATCCCAGGCGTTGTGGCGCCAGGCCCCATCGGACGGGCCCCTCGAGGGCCGACCTAGGGTTAGGGTTAGCCCACAGGAGGCCGGCAGGCCTCATCAGCCGGTTGTGCGGTGAGCGGAGGGGCGGGCCGAGGTGATGGTGCTGGCGATCGGGAAGTTGGGCCCAAGCGTTTTAGCGCGGGAGGTATTCTAAGGTTGCCTGGGGCTCAGAGGGCCCTGCCCCTTCTCCCTCCTTGAATGACCGGTGGCGCCCCTACCATCCCAGTTGGTGGCAGGGCAGCAGGGAGGGTCTGGTGCTGGGCCTCGGGTGTCCCCAATCCCTGGTGTTGCGGCGCAAGGCCCCTTGGCAGGGGCCCCTCGTGGGCCGACCAAGTGTTAGGGTTAGCCCCCAGGATGCCGACAGGCCTGATCTGCAGGCTGTGCGGTGAGCAGAGGAGCGGGCTAAGATGTGGGTGCTGGCGAGCAGGAGCGTGGGCCCAAGCGTTTTCGCAAGTGCGGCCTTCCAATGTCGCCAGGGGCTCGAAAGGCCCTGCCTGTTCTCCCGCACTGAATGACCGGTGGCGCCTCTAGCGGCTCTGGTGGCATCGGGTCGGCAGGGTGAGTCCGGCGCTGGAGCTCGGGGGTCCCCAATCCCCGGCGTTGCAGCGCCAGGCCCCTTGGGAAGGCCCGCTCGGGGGTTGACCTAGGGTTAGGGTTACCCCCAGGAGGCCGGTAGGCCCGATCTGCCAGCTGTGCGGCGAGCGGAGGGGCGGGCTGAGATGAGGGCACTGGCAAGCAGGGAATGTGGGCCCAAGCATTTTGGCGCGAGGGGCCTTCAAAGGTCGCCAGGGGCTTGGAGGGCCCTGCCCCTTCTCCCTCCCTGAATGACCTGCGGCGCCCCTAGCGGTCCAGGTGATGGTAGGGCAGGAGGGTGAGTCAGGTGCTGGGGCTCAGGATTCCCAAATTCCCGATGTTTCGGCAATAGGAACCTGGGATGGGCCCCCCGGGGGCCCACCAAAGGTTAGGGTAACACCCAGGAGGTTGGCAGTCCCGATCCACTGGCTGTGCTGCGATTGGAGGGGCGGACCGAGGTGAGGGCATAGGCGAGCGGAAGCATGGGCCCAAGCGTTTTGGCGTGGGGGGCCTTCGAATGTCGCCAGGGGCTCGGAGGGATCTGCCTGTTCTCCCTCCCCGAATGACCGACAGTGCTCCTAGTGGCCCGGGTGGCGGCGGGGCGACACGGTGAGTCCGGCGCTGGGGCTCGGGGGTCCCCAATCCCAGGCATTGCGGTGCCAGGCCCCTTCGGAGGGGCCCCTCAGGGGCCAACCTAGGGTTATGGATAGCCTCCAGGAGGAGGGCAGGCCTCATCCACCGGCTCTGCAGTGAGCGTAGGGGCGGGCCGAGGTGAGGGCGCTGAGGAGCAGGAGCGTGGGCTCAAGCGTTTTGGATGTGGGGGCCTTCGAAGGTCGCCATGGGCTCGGAGGGCCCTGCCCGTTCTCCCGCCCTGAATGATCAGCGGCACCCCTAGTGGCCCGGGTGGCGGCGGGGCGGCAGGGTGAGTCCGGCGCTGAGGCTCGGGGGTCCCTAATACCCAGCGTTGCGGTGACAGGCCCCTTTGGCGGGCCCCTCGGGGGCCGTCCTAGGTTTAGGGTTAGCCCCCAGGAGGCTGGCAGGCTCGTTCCACCCATGTGTGGTGAATGGAGGTGTGGGTCGAGGTGAGGTAGCTGGCGAGCGGGAGCGTGGGCCAGAGCATTTTGGCTTTGGCTCGGGGTGCCTTCGAAGGTCGCAGGTGGCTCGGAGGGTCCTGCCCGTTCTGTTGCCCTGAAGGACTGGTGACACCCCTAGCACCCCATGTGGCGGTGGGGCGGCAGGGTGCATCCGGCTCTGGGACTTGGGGATCCCCATCCCTGGCATGCAGCACCAGGCCACTTGGGAGGGGCCCCTCGGGGGCGACCTAGGGATAGGGTTAGCACCCAGGAAGCCAGCAGACCCCATCCGCCAGCTCTGCAGTGAATGGAGGGGTGGGCCGAGGTTAGGGAGCTGGCGAGCAGGAGTGTGGGAGCCAGAGTTTTTGCGCGGGGGGCCTTCGAAGGTCTCAGGGGGATCTGAGGGCCCTGCCCGTTCTCCCTTGCTGAATGACTGGCAATGCCCCTAGCGCCCTGGGTGCTTGCGGGGTGGCAGAGTGAGTCCAGCACTGGGGCTCGGGGGTCCCCAATCCCTGGCATTGCGGTGCCAGGCTCCTTGGGAGGGGCCCCTCGGGGGCCAACCTAGGGTAAGTGTTAGCCCCCAGGAGTGCAGCAGGCCCGTTCCGCAGGCTCTGCAGCAGGCGGAGGGGCAGGCTGAGGTGAAGGCGCTGGTGAGAGGAGTGTGGGCCCTGGCGTTTTGGAGCGGGGGTCCTTCGAAGGTCGCCGGGGGCTTGGAGGGCCCTGCCCGTTCTCTCGCCCTGAAAGACTGGCGGCGCCCCTAGCAGCCTGGGTTGCTGCGTGGTGGCAGGGTAACTCCGGCGCTGGGCTTGGCGGTCCCCAATCCCCGGCGTTGTGGCACCAGGCCCCTTGGGAGGGACCCCTTGGGGGCTGACTAGGGTTAGGGTTCGTCCCCAGGAGGCTGGCAAGCCCGGCGCTAAGTGGATCTGGCAATGTAACAAAAATGCAATACACTTATCTGTAAGAAATAACAGTGTACAGGAACCCTCTTAGCCCTAACATCGTCCTTTGTGAATATGGAAGCCAGCCCCAAAGTGGTTGTGGAAGTCTGACGAAAGGGCTAAGCACTTTTCTCTGAGTCACCACACTATACAGGGAAAGACCAATGTACATCATCTTTCACGAGTAGGAAGCATTAATGAAAAGGTTCTGGAATTTCGAGGACTCTGACCCATCCTTATTGGTAATAAACCACCGTGTACAGGAAAACACCTTCAACTCTCATCAGCCTCCTCAATCCTGATTCTGATTCAACTTTGGGTGTGTAGGACAAGGGAAATGTCCACATCTTATTGCTAAGAAGGAACGATGTCAGGAGCATGGCGTATGCTTCCATTTGTTTGTGTTGCCTCCAAATCTTTGACCAATAAATTCTGCCCCCCTCGACACACATATTTTTCATTTCTTTTCTGCCATGTGTTGAGTGTACTATGTCTTTCTCATTCTTGATTACTTTTATTTCAAATTTTTTTATGCAATTGTAAATGGCGTTGCTTTTTTAATTTCTCTTTGCGAAAGTGTGTCATCAGTATACAGAAATGCAAGAAGTTGGGTCATCTGGGTGGCTCCATAAGGAAGCGTCTACCTTCAGCTCAGGTCATGATCCCAGAGTCCTGGGATCGAGCCCCGTGTTGAGCTCCCCGCTTACCAAGGGTCTCCTTTTCCCTCTTTCTGACACTTCCCCTGTTCTTGTTTTTTATCTTCCTGTCAAATAAATAAATAAAATCTGAAAAAAATAAAGACAGCAGGTCTCTGTATATTGACTTTATATCCTGTAGCTTTCTTGAATTTGTTTATTCTAACAGTTTTTTTTTTTTTTTTGTGGAATCTTTCGGGATTTCATGTCATTTGCAAATTGTGACAGTTTTCCTGTATGGATTTCATATCTTTCTCTTTTTTTAAAATTGATATTCACCCTACAGTGCTTCATTTGTTTTTGATGTAGTGCTCCATGATTCATTGTTTGCATATAACACCTAGTGCTCATTATGACACGTGCCCTCCTTTTTTTTTTTTAAATAATTTATTTATTTATTCGACAGAGATAGACACAGCCAGCAAGAGAGGGAACACAAGCAGGGGGAGTGGGAGAGGAAGAAGCAGGCTCACAGAGGAGGAGCCTGTTGTGGGGCTCGATCACGCCCTGAGCCGAAGGCAGATGCTCAAATGCTGGGCCACCCAGGTGCCCCAACACGTGCCCTCCTTAATACCCATCACCAGGATAACCCATTCCCCTTCCCCTCCCTTTCTGCAACCTTCAGTTTGTTTCCCAGTGTCAGTAGTCTCTCATGATTCATCTCCCCCTCTCATTCCCCCCTTCACTTTTCCCTTCCTTCTTCTAATGTCCTCCATGCTATTCCTTCCATTCCACATAGGAGTGAAACCATATGATAATTGTCTTTCTCTGCTTGACTTAATTTCACTTAGCATAATCCCCTCCTTGTCCATCCACGTTGGTGCAAATGGTGGGTATTCATCCTTTCTGATGACTGAGTAATATTCCATTGTACAGATGAACCACATGTTCTTTGTCCATTCATCTGCTGAAGGACATCTTGGCTCCTTCCACAGTTTGGCTATTATGGACATTGCTGCTATGAACATTGGCATACAGGTGCCCATTCTTTTCATTATTCTGTGTCTATGGGGTAAATACCCAGTAGTGCAATTGGTGGGTCATAGGATAGCTCTGTGTTTAACATCTTGAGGAACCTCCATATAGTTTTCAAAAGTGGCTGTACCAGCTGGAATTCTCATGAGTAATGTAGGAGGGCTCCGCTTTCTCCACATCCTCTCTGACTTTTTTTAATTTCCTGTCTTGTTAATTTTTTTTTCAAGATTTTATTTATTTATTCCACAGAGATAGAGACAGCCAGCGAGAGAGGGAACACAAGCAGGGGGAGTGGGAGAGGAAGAAGCAGGCTCATAACGGAGGAGCCTGATGTGGGTCTCGATCCCATAATGCCAGGATCACGCCCTGAGCTGAAGGCAGACGCTTAACCACTGTGCCACCCAGGTGCCCCCTGCCTTGTTAATTTTAACCATTCTAACAGGTGTAAGGTGGTATCTCATTGTCGTTTTGATTTGTATTTGCCTGATGGCAAGTGATGTGGAGCATTTCTTCATGTGTCTGTTGGCCATTTGTATGTCTTCTCTGGAGAAGTATCTCTTTGTGTCTTCTGCCCATTTTTGGGTGTCGAGTTTGAGGAGTTCTTTATAGATCTTGGATACCAGCCCTTTATCTGTAATACCATTTGCAGATATCTTCTTCGATTCCATACATTGCCTTTTTGTTTTGTTGATCGTTTGCTTTGCCGAGCAGAAGCTTTTTATGCTGACGAAGTGCCAATACTTCATTTTTGCTTTTATTTCCTTTGCCTTTAGGGACGTGGCTTGTAAGAAGTTGTTGTGTCCAAGGTTGAAGAGTTCTTTTGATTTTGATATGAGACAGGAATCCATTATCTTTCTTTCCTGATTGTATTCGGGTCCTCTGTCTCTCTTGGTGAGTCTAGCTAAGTTTGTCAGTTTTGTTTACCTTTCCAAAAAAGGCAGCTCTAATGTTCATTTTTTTTTTTTTTGGCTTTTTAGTCTCTGTTGGATTTATTTATGTATTCCTTTTTATTTCCTTATTTCTACTAATTTGGGGCTTTGTTTGTTGTTTTTTTTTTCTACTTCTTTACCACATAAATCAGGTTGTTTATTGGAGAGCATTCTCATGGGTTGATGAAGTCTTGAATTTCTATGAATGTCGCCCATAAAGCTACTTTTGCTGCATCCCATAAGTTTTTGTAGGTTGTCTTTTTCATCAGTGTCAAGGTACTTCTAAAATATTTTTGATTTCTTCTTTGACTTTTGGTTGTTCAGTAGCATGTTGTTAAATCTCCACATATTTTTTAAGATTATTTAAGTATCTGAAAGAGAGTGAGACAGCAAGAGAGTGAACGCAAAAGGGGGGTGGGAGAGGGAGAAGCGGGCTTCCAACTGAGCAAGAAGCCTGATTCGGGGCTAGATCCCAGGATCCTGGGATCACAACCTGACCTGAAAGCAGATCCTTATTGACTGAGCCACCCAGGCCCCAAAAATCTCCACCTATTTTTGACTGTCCCATTTTTTTCTTGAGACTGATTTCTAGTTTCATATCATTGTGGTTGGACAAGATTTGAAGCAGAAGGTAAAGAGAGCATTCAGATGAAAGGTTTGTTTTCTGGAGGGTTTTCTGAGGGCAGACCATGAGTTCCTTGGGGATGGAGGAAGTTTTTGTGAGACGATGGGTGGGGTTAACCCTTGTTAGAATTACTGACTACTACCATGCAGGCTGTGTGCTACCATTCCCACCATAGTCCTGATGGACATGTACTTCATTAGAAATATTTTCTAGGAGGTGTAGGCATAGCCTTCACTTAAAGAAAGGTGCCATGTGGGTTCATGGCATGACCCCAGGTCAGCAACCAGGATGTATGGTATTGTGGGGGATCAGAAACAGGCTTTCTGTGGGAAGTGACAGAAATAGGGTATGGGGAGCTCCATGACCATAGGTGAGGTCCCGAGTGACCCACTGGGTGTTGGGTTCTGTGGATCTGTCTCATCAGGTGCTGTGGAATCCAGGGACACCCTCCTGCCTGTGGATTTGTGTGGAGACAGGTAGACATCAGTGTCTGGCCAGGCACGAGGGTCGCACTGGACCATCACCAGAGGTGCAGCGTGTGGGGGAGCCACTGCTTGGTTTCCACAAAAGCTGACCAGGGTCTGTGACCGTGATTCCTAGCAGCTGCAAGGGGAGAGGAGGCCGAGGGTGGTGCACACTTCATAGACTTGTGGTCAGGAATGATCTGGAGCACACTGAAGTCAGCCACACCAGGCACAGAAGGCACCCAGTCAGTGTAGCTGCAGGCACTGCTCCCATGGTACTTTCGGGCCAGCTCCATGCTGCCACCTCCCGCATTTCATCATCATCTTCAAGGTCATGTGCCTCTGCTCTTGCCCCATGGCCTCCGAGGTATTGTCCGTCCTCCATCTGGCCCTCGTCCCTGGTGCCCTGTGCAGTCCGATGCCAGGGTAGCCTTCTCGAGAGAGACATCTGGCCCTGATGGAACACTTCCATGGATCTCATGTGATGCGAGGATGATGCCCTGCCATGGAAGGGGGCTGCATGTCGCCAATCACGAGAGCCATGACTCCCTTTTCAGCATGGCCTGCCCTCCCCTCAGTCTTCTTCAGGGAAGCTCTCCCCACTTCCTGAGATGACAGCTCTGAACTTAAAAATGAACGTTATTTTACATATCTCTATGCCTTAGTTCATCCATGGCATGTCTTTCAACCCCGTTAGTGGTTTGTTTTTTTTTTTTTTTTTTGCAGTTATGAAGGGCTGTCTGCTCAAGGAGGGGATGACCTGGGTGGGGCAGCTTTCCCTCTCATCTCCCTCAACATGTCTCTGAGCCCTGGGGCCAGCTCTCCCACTGAGGATTGAGGGACCCGAGGCAGCCCAATCTGAGCCCAGGCTGTGTCAGCTCATAGACTGATGCGTGTCGGAGCGGTGGGCAGCTGGCATGGGCCAGGGGCAGGCAATGTCTCCTCATTCCTTCCCTCCCTTCCTCCCAGAGGTAGCTCAGAGCAGCCTTCAACCCCTGCATCTCCAGATCCCTTGACCTGTGCCTCCTGTGTTCAGCTGGTGACCTTGGAGTATCGCATGGATTCTACCATCGTACCCTCTCCTCTAGCAGTTCCTGGATCAGGAGAGGGGTCGGACCCTTGTGTGTTTTTGGTCTTCTTACTGTCCCGCACCAAGCCCACCCACCTTTGCATCTTCCATGTATGTGCTTGGAAGCAAGCCCATCCACAGGGAACCTATTAGCCAAATGGATTCAGGCAATGAACATTGAATTAGAGATCCAGGATCCATAATAAACCTGCTCTGAAACCTGTCCCAAAGTCTGTGACTCTCTCACACTGAAACAGAAACAATAATAGCTTTCTGGACTGTGAAGTGACATGTGTCTCTACTTCCCATCTTGAATGCATAGGTGATGAGCCTGGACTGAATAGGACCATGGCTCCTGTGGCCTGGGATCCACGGTAAGAACTCAGTGAAATCTGAATTTGAGGCATGGAGTGAATAATTATTGTAGAGTGAATCCTCCCAAGTAGGGTTTATGCACATTGCACAGGAAAAGCTTTTTCAAAGAGGTTCCTGAAAGAAAAATCTTTTTTAAAAATTTATTTTAATTCCAGTAGAGCTAACATACAATGTTACATTCGTTTCAGGTGTACACTAGAGTGATTCAGTAATTCTATATATTACTCAGTGGTTATCCAGAAAAGCGTCCTCTTAGTCCCCTTCATCTATTTCACTCATCCCTCTATCCACCTTCTCTCTGGTAACCTTCCGTTTGTTAACTATTGTTAAGAGATTGTATTTTGTTGTGTCTCCTTTTCCTCTTTTAGTTATTTATTTTTGTTTGTTTTTTAAATTCCCCATTAGAGTGACATCGTATGGGATTTGTCTTTCTCTGACTGACTGATTTTAGTTAGGATAATACTCTCTAGCTCCATCCATGTGGCTGCAAATGGCAAGGTTTCATTCTTTTTCAAGCCGAGTAATACTCCATTGTGTGTGTGTATGTGTGTGTGTGTGTGTGTGTGTGTGTGTGTGTGTGTGAATACACACATCTATCATCTCATTTGTCAATTTTTCTGCAGACACTTGGGTTGCTTCCATATTGTGATATTGTAAATAATGGTGCAAGAAACATAGGGGTGCACGTATCCTTTGAAGTTACTGTTTTCCTATTCTTTGGGTAAATAGGAGTAGTGTGATTGTTGGATCGTAGGGTAGTTTTATATTTAATTTTTTGAGGAACCTTCATATTGTTTTCCACGGTGGCCACCACAGTTTGCATTCCCACCCAGAGTTCGCAAGGATTCCCCTTTATCCACATCCTCCCAACACCTGCTCTTTCTTGTGCTTTTGATGTTAGCCATTCTGACAGGTTTGAGGTATTACCTCACTGTCCTTTGGATTTACATTTTCCTGCTGATGGGTGATGGTGAACATCTTTTCACGGGACTGTTGGCCATTTGTATTTCTTCTTTGGAGAAATGTCTGTCCATGTCTTCTGCCTATTTTTTAACTGGATTATTTGTTTTTTGGGGTTCGAGTAGTATCAGTTGTATATGTTTTGGACACTATCCCTTTATTGCATATGATCATTGCAAATATCTTCTCCCTTTGAGTAGGTTGTCTTATTATTTTTACGTTTTCATTGTTCTTCTGCCATGTGGAAAATTTTTATTTTGCTGTATTCCCAATAGTTTATTTTTGCTTTCATTTCCTTTGCCTCAGGAGACAGTCTAGAAAAACGTTGGTATGGTCCATGTCAAGAAGTTACTGTCTTCCCTCTTGTAGGATTTTTATGGATTCAGGTCTCATATTGAGGTCTTGAAACTGTTTTGTGTTTGTCTGTATTGTGTAAGAAAGCAGTCTAATTTCATTCTTTTGTGCGTAGCTGTCTAGTTTTCCCAACACCATTTGTTGTAGAGGCTGTCCTTTTCCCTTTTGATGTCGTTGCTTGCTTTGTGGAAGATTCATGGACCACATAACTGTGGGTTTCTGTCTGAACTTGTATCCTGTTCCTTTGGTCGCTGTGTCAATTTTTGTGCTGTACTGTCTTGTTAGGATGACTGCAGCTTTGTAGTATAACCTGAAATCTGAAATTGTGAGTCCTCCAGCTTTGTTTTTCTTTTCCACATTGCACTGGCTGTTCGAATCTTTAGTGGTTCCATACAAATGTTTAGGATTGTTTATTCGAGGTCTTTTGTTCTTTAATTTAAATTCAATTAGCCAACTTACAGTACATCATTAGTTTCAGATCTAGTCTTCAATAAATTTTCAGTCGTGTGTAACACCCAGTGCTCATTGTATCGTGTGGCCTCCTTAATGCTACTCACCCAGTTACCCCCCCCCAACTTCTCCTCCAACAATCATCAGTTTCTTGTGATAATTAAGAGTCCATCATGGGTTTTCTCCCTCTCTGATGACTTCCCATTCTATTTTCCCTTCCTTCCCCTATGGTCTTCTTCCTTGTTTCTGATATTCCACATAGGAGTGAAAGCATATGATCATTGTCTTTCATTGACTTATTCCACTCAGGGTAATACCCTCCAGCTCCACCCAGGTCGGTGAGATGGTAAGTATTCATCCTTTCTGATGGCTGAGTAATATTCCATTATATATATGATCCACATCTTCTTTATCCATTCATCTATCCATGGTCAACTGCACTCCTTCCACAGTTTGACTATTATGGATATTGCTGCTATGAACACTGGGGTGCATGTGTCCCGTCTTCACTACCTCTGTCTCTTTGGGGTAAATACCCAGTAGTGCAATTGCTGGGACATAGGGTAGCTTTATTTATAACTTCTTGAGGAAACTCTGTACCATTTTCAAGAGTGGCTGTACCGGACTGCATTAGTACAGGGGTGTAAGAGGGTTTCCTTTTCTCCACATCCTCTCCAACATGTATAGTTTCATGTCTTCTGTTTTTTAGATATTTGGCCTCGTGTGATATGGCATCTATAGGGGTTTAGATTTGCATTTCCCTGAAGCCAAGTGATATGAAGAATTTATGCATGTATCTTTTGGTCACCAGTACGTCATCATCAGTGAAATAACTTCCCATTTTAATCCATCTCAAGACCTCAAGCTGGGTAAGGCACTGAAGCTGAATGATGCCATCGGTTGGAAGCATGGAGAATTTCAAAAGATCTCCGTGGAGAGCAAGTGTAAAGGTCAGTGTGAAGCTACTAATTGGATCCGGGGAGATCTCTGAAAGTGGGGATTGCGTTGGATGGGCTGAGGGGGGCCCTCCGATTTTCCTATGAATCCTTGCTGCAGCCCCAAATCGACAGTTTCCTGCTGTGGGGCAGGCTGAGTCCTGTAGTCGTGCAGAGGTAAGCCCAATGCCTGGTGCCTTGGAGGCAGGCGAATGGGGAGGGACCCTCAGCAGAGGACCCAGGGTTAGGTTAGGCCTCAAGAGACAGTAGGTCCGAACTGCCCAGTGCTCAGAGAACTCCCAGGCCGACTGAGATGAGGGCACAAGGGCCGGTGAGTGTGAGCCTTGGGGTTTCATCCGGAAGGGCCCACAAATGTCGGGGTTCACCAGAAGGTGCTCTCAGGGATTGCCCCAATTCTCTTGCCCTGAATGCTCTGTTGTTCCCCAGAATGGTACAGTTTCCTGTGGGCTGCAGGCTGAGTCCTACGGTGGGGCTTGAGTGTCCCCAATCCCGTGGAGTGGGGTGCCAGGTCCCTGGGGAGGGTCCCCTCTGTGGCCAACCTAGGGTAAGGGTTAGGGTCCAGGAGCCCGGCAGGGGAAATCTGCAAGCTGTGCGGCGAGCTCTGTGGAGGGCTGAGAGGAGGCCATGGGGGAGGGTGAGCATGGGCCTCAGGGTTGGGGCACGGGGGGCTGCCAAGGATGGGGTTCGGCTCTGGGGGCCTCCCCAAGTTCTCATGCGCTCTAGGCTCCGTAGAGCCCCAAGGGGCACGGTTTCCTGTCGGGTGGCAAGCGTAGTCCTGTGCTGGGGTACAGGTATCCCAATTCCCCAGGGCTGCGGTGTAAGGCTCCTGGGGAGGCCCCCACACCCGCGGCCGACCTAGGGCTAGGTTTAGGCCCCAGGAGCCCCGCAGGCTGGATTTGCTGGCTGTATGGCGAGCTACACGGGCTGAGGTGAGGGTGTGGGGTGGGAGAGCGTGGGCCTCAGGGTTGGAGTGCGGGAGGCCGCCGAAGTTCGCTGGTAGCTCAGGAGGGCCCTTCTGGTTCTTCTGCCCTGAATGCTCTATGGCCTCCCAAGGCACATGGTTTCCTGCGCGGTGGCAGACTGAGTACTGCTGTGGGGCTCAGGTGTCCTGAATTCCCGCGGCTGCGGCTCCAGGCTCCTGGGTAGGGGCCCCTCCTCAGATGAACTAGAGTTAGGTTTGGGGCCCAGGAACCCTGCAGGCCAGATCTGCCCACTATGTGGTGAGCTCCGCCGTGGGCTGAGGTGAGGGTGTGGGGTGGGGTGAGCATGGGCTTCAAGGTTGGGTTTAGGGATCGCCAAAGTTTGCCGGGGGCTCTGGGGGCCCTCCTGGTTCTCCCGCCCTGAATGCTTTACAGCCTCCCAAGGGGCACGGTTTCCTGAAGGCTGGCAGGCTTTGTTCTGCAGTGGGACTCAGGTGTCCCCAGTCCCTGGGGCTGTGGCACCGGGCCCCAGGGGAGGAGCCATACCCAGCCGACCTAGGGTCAGGTCTAGGCCCCAGGAACCCGGCAGGCCTGATCTGCCGGCTTTGCGACGAGCTCGGTGGCAAGCTGAAGGGAAGGCGTGAGGCGGGATGAGCGTGGGCCTCAGGGTTGGGGTGTAGGGGGCCGCCGAGGATCGCTTGGGGCTCAAGGGGGCCCTACCAGTTCTCCTGTACGGGATGCTCTGTGGCGCCCCAAGGGGCATGGTTTCCTGAGGTGTGGCAGGCTGAGTCCCGTGGAGGGGCTCAGGTGTTCCCAATCCCAAGGGTTAGGTTACGGATTAGGGTATGGGTTAAGGTTAGGGTATGGGTTACTGTTAGGGTATGGGTGAGGGTAGGGGTTAGGGTTAGGGTAAGGAGAGGGTACGGGTTAGGGTTGGGTTTAGCGGTTACAGGTTAGAGGTTATGGGTTAGGGTACAGATTAGGTTTTAGGATACGGGTTAGGGTTTAGGGTTTGGGTTTAGGGTTAGGGTTAGGGTTGGAGTACGGGTTAGGTTTAGGGTACAGGTTAGGGTTAGGGTACGGATTAGGGTATGCATTAGGGTACAGTTTAGGGTACGGGTTATGGTACAGTTTAGGGTAAGTGTTGGCGTATGGATTTGGGTACGGTTTAGGGTACAGGTTAGGGTTAGTGTACGGGTTAGGGTTAGGGTACAGTTTAGGGTTATGGTACAGATTAGGTTACGGTAGGGTTAGGGTTAGGGTACGGGTTAGGGAACGGGTTAGGGATGGGGTAGGGTACGGTTTAGGGTTAGGGTATGGGTTAGGGTACGGGTTAGGGTACTTGTAAGTGTTATGGTTAGGTTTAGGGTACGGTTTAATTTACGGGTTAGTGTACAGTTTAGGTTTAGGGTTAGGGTACGAGTTAGGGTGCGGGTTAGAGTACATGTTAGGGTTACGGTTAGGGTTAGGGTAGAGGTTAGGGTTAGGGTACGGGTTAGAGTACGGGTTAGGGTTCGGGTTCGGGTTAGGTTTAGGTTTAGGTTACATGTTAGGGGTAGGGTTAGCTGAAGGGGTAGAGTTAGGGGTATGGTAGGCGTCAGGGTAGGGTTAGGGTTTAGGGTTAGGGTTTGGGGATTGGGGTTAGTGGTTAAGGTTAGGGTTTAGTGTTTAGGGTTTTGGGATTAGGGTTAGGGGTTAGGGTTTAGGGTTTAGTGTTAATGTTAGGGTTTAGGGTTTAAGGATTAGGGTTTAGGGTTAGGTTTCGGGTAGGGTTAGGGTTAGGGTAAGGGTTAAGGGTTAGGGTTAGGGTTAGGGTTAGGGGTTAAGGTTTAGTGTTTAAGGTTAGGGGTTAGGGTTTAGGCTTAGGGTTAGACCCCAGTAGGCCAGCAGGACTGATGCGCCGGCTGTGCGGCGAGTGTAGGATTGGGCCGAGGTGAAGGCGCTGGCGAGCGGGAGTATGGTATCCAGCGTTTTGGCGCAAGGGGCCTTTGAACGTCGCTAGATGCTCGGAGGGCTCTGCCCGTTCTCCCTCCCTGAATGACCGGCGGCACCCCTAGCGGCTCGCGTGGTGGCGGGGTGGCAGTGTGAGTCTGACACTGCGGTTTGGTGGTCCCCAATGCCATGCATTGCAGCGCAAGGCCCCTTGGGAGGGGCCCCTCTGGGCCATCCGAGGGTTAGTGTTAGCACCCAGGATTCCGGCAGGCATGATCCACCAGCTGTGCGGTAGCGGAGGGCCAGGCCGAGGTGAGGGCGCCAGCGAGCTGGACCGTGGGCCCAAGCATTTTGGCGCGGGGGTCCTTGGAAAGTCGCTGGGGGATTTGAGAGCCCTGCCGGTTTTTTTTGCCCTGAATGGCCAGAGGCTCCCCTAGCAGCCTGGGTGGTGGCGGGGCGGCTTGGTGAGTACTGCACTGGGGTTCGGGGGTCCCCAATCCGTGACATTGCTGCGCCAGGCCCCTTGGGAGGTTCCCCTCGGGGGCCAACCTAGGGTTAGGGTTAGCCCCCAGGAGGCTGGCAGGCCCAATCTGCTGGCTTTGTGAGGAGCAGAGGTGTGGGCCGAGGTGAGGGTGATGGCGAGTGGGAGCGTGGTCCCCAGCGTTTTTGCACCCTGGGATTTCGAATGTTGCCATGGCTCATAGTGCCCTGCCCATTCTCCTGTCCTGAATAAGCAGCGGCGCCCCTAGCAGATCCGTTGGTGGTGGGGCGGCAGGTTGAGTCCCGCAGGGCGGCTTGGGTATCCCCAATCCCCAGCATTGTGGCGCCAGGCCCCTTGGTAGGGGCTCCTCCTGGGCCGACCTAGGGTTATAGTTAGCCCCCAGGAGGCCGGCAGGCCCAATCCTCTGGCTGGGCGGCGAGAGGTAGGCAGGTGGAGGTAAAGGCCCTGGCAAGCGGGAGCGTGGGCCCCTACATTTTGGCGCAGGAGGCTTCAAATGTCGCCGGTTTCTCCAGGGCCCTGAACATTCTACCACTCTGAATGACCGGCAGCGCCCCTAGTGGCCCAGGTGGCGACAGTGTGGCAGGGTGAGTCTGGCTCTGGGGCTCTGAGTCACCAATCCCAAGCTTTGCAGAGCCAGGCCCCTTGGGATGTGCCCCACGGAGTCGACCTAGAATTTCGGTTAGCCCCCAGGATCCTGGCAGGCACTCTCCACTGGATCTGCAGCAAGCGGAGGGGTGGGCCGAGGTGAGGGTGCTGGCGAGCAGGAGCGTGGGAGCCAACTCTTTTGAGTGGGGGGCCTTCGAAGGTCGCAGGGGAAACGGAAGGGCCTGCCAGTTCTCCCACCTGAATGACCCGCGGCGCCCCTAGCGGCCCGGCTGGCGGCAGGGCGGCAGGTGAGTCCGGCGCTGGGGCTCGGGGGTCCCCAATCGACCGCGTTGTGCCACCAGGCCCCTTGGGAGGGGCCCCTCGGGGGTGACCTAGGGTTAGGGTCAGACCCCAGGATGCCAGAAGGCTCAATCCGCCAGCTGTGTGGCGAAAGGAGTGGTGGCTCGAGGTGAGGTCTCTGTGGAGCGGGAGCGTGGGCCCAAGCGTTTTGGCGTGGGGGGGCCTTCGAAGGTCACTGGGGGCTCGGAGGGCCCTGCCCGTTCTCCTGCCCTGAATGACCGGCAGCACCACTAGAGGACCGGGTGGTGGCAGGGTGGCAGGTTGCGTCTGGTGGTGGGGCTCGAGGGTCCCCAATCCCCGGCATGGCAGCACCCGGCCCCTTGGGAGGGGCCCCTCTGGGGCCTACCTAGCTTTAGGGTTAGCCCCCAGGAGGCCAGCAGGCCCGATCCGCGGGCTGTGTGGCAAACGCAGGGGCGTGCGGACGTGAATGCACTGGCGAGCGGAGCGTGATCCCAAGCGTTTTGGCGTGGCGGGCCTTCGAAGGTCGCCGGGGCTCGGAGGGCCCTACCCATTCTTCCGCCCTGAAATAGGACAGCACCCCCAGCGGGTAGGGTCAAGGTGATGCAGCAGGGTGAGTCTGGCGCTGGTGCTTGGGGGTCCCCAATCCCTGGCGTGGCAGCACCAGGCCTCTTGGGAAGAGCCCCTCGTGAGCCGTCCTAGGGTTAGAGTTAGACCCCAGGAGGCCGGCAGGCCTGGTCCGCTGGCTGTGCTGCGAGCAGAGGGGCAGGCCGAGGTGAGGGCGCTGGTGAGCGGGAGCGTGGGCCCTATCGATTTGGCGTGTGGGGCCTTCTAATGTCCCTGGGGGATTGGAGGGCCCTGCCCGTTCTCCCGCCCTCAATACCCGGCAGCGCCCTAGCAGCCAGGGTGGCGGCGGGGCGACAGGGTGAGTCCGGAGCTGGGGCTTGGGGGTCCCCAATACCCGCCGTGGCACTGCCTGGCCCCTTGGGAGGGGTCCCTCGGGGGCCGACCTAGGGTTATCGTTAGCCCAAAGGAGGCTGGCAGGCCCGGTTTGCCAGCTATGTGGCGTGCGGAGGGGCTGGCCTAGGTGAGTGTGCTGGCGAGCGGGAGTGTGGGCCCAAGCGTTTTGGCGTGGGGGGCCTTCGAAAGTCACTGGGGGCTCGAAGGGCTCAGCAAGTTCTTCCGCCCTGAATGACCGGCGATGCCCTAGTGGCCCGGGTGGTGGCGGGGCGGCAGGGTTAGCCCAGAGCTGGGGCTCGGGGGTCCCCAAGCCCCGGCGTGGCGTCACCAGGCCCATTGGGAGGGTCCCCTCGGGGGCTGACATAGGGTTTGCGTTAGCCCCCAGGAGGCCGGCAGGCCTGATCCGCCAGCTCTACGGCGTGCAGAGGGGCTGGCCGAGGCAGGGCACTGGCGAGTGGGAGCGTGGACCCTAGGGTTTTGGCGCCGGGAGCCTTCGAATGTCGGCAGGGGCTCTGAGGGCCTTGCCTGTTCTCCCTCCCTGAATGACCGGCGGTGCTCCTAGCGGCCCGGGTCGCGGTGGGGCGGCAGGATGCGTCCAGCGGTGGGGCTCGGGTATCCTGAATCCCAGGCGTGGTGGCGCCAGGCCCCTTGGGAGGGACCCCCTCTGGGGCCGCCTAGCGTTAGGTTTAGCCCCCAAGAGGCCTTCAGGCCCGATCCGCCGCCTCTGCCGCATGCGGACGGGCTAGCCGAGGTGAGGGCACTGGCGAGCGGGAGCGGGAGCCCAAGCGGTTTGGCGCGGCGGGTCTTCGAAGGTCGCCGGGGGCTCAGAGGGCCATGCCCGTTCTGCCATCTTGAATGAGGACGGCGCCCCTAGCGGGTCGGGTTGCCGCGGGGCGGCAGAGTGAGTCTGGCGCTGCTGCTCAGGTGTCCCCAATCCCCGGCGTGGTGGTGCCAGGCCCCTTGGGAAGGGCCACTCAGGCACCCATGAAGGGTTTGGGTTAGCCCCAGGAGGCCAGCAGGCTCGATCCACCTGCTGTGCGGCTTACAGAGGGGCTGGCCGAGGTGAGGACGCTGACGAGCGGGAGCGTGGGCCCAAGAGTTTTCGCACAGGGCCTTCGAAGTTCACTGGGGGCTCAGAGGGCACTGCACGTTCTCCCGCCCTGAATGACCGGCGGCGCCCCTAACAGCCAGGGTGGTGGGGGGGCTGCAGGGTGAGTCCGGCACTAGTGCTCGGTATCTCCAATCCCTGGCGTGGCGACACCAGGCCCCTTGGGAGGGGCCCCTCGGGGGCCAACGTAGGGTTTGGAGTTAGCTCCCAGGAGGCCGAAAGGCTGGATCCGCTGGCTGTGTGGTGTGTGGAGGGGCTGACCTAGGTGAGTGCACTGGCGAGCGGGAGCATTGGCCCAAGCTTTTTGGCGAGGGGGCCTTCGAAGGTCGCCTGGGGCTCTGAGGGCCCTGCCCATTCTCCCACCCTGAATGACCGGCGACGCCCCTAGCCCGCCGGTCGCGGCAGGGCGGCAGGGTGAGTCAGGCACTGGTGCTCAGGGGTCCCCAATCCCCGGTGTGGTTGTGCCAGGCCCCTTGCGAGGGGCTCCTCGTGAGCCCACCTAGGGTTAGTGTTAGCCCCCGGGAGGTCGGCAGGCCCGATCCACCGGCTGTGCTCCAGTGTAGGGGCGGGCTGAGGTGAGCACGCTGATGCATGGGAGCGTGGGCCCATGTGTTTTGGTGCAGGGGGCCTTCGAAGATCGACAGGGGCTCGGAGGGCCCTGCTGTTCTCCCGCCCTGAATGACAAGCCCCACCCTAGTGGCCCGGGTGGCGGCGGGGTGGCAGGGTAAGTGCGGCGCTGGGGTTCGAGAGTCCCCAATCCCCGGCGTGGCAGCGCCAGTCCCCTTGGGAGGGGCTCCTCAGGGGCCGACCTATCATTAGGGTTAGATCCCAGGAGGCCGGAAGGCCTGATCCGCCGGATGTGTGGTGAGCGGAGGGGCGGGCCGAAGTGAGGGCGCTGGCGAGCGGAAGCGTGGGCCCAACCCTTTTGGCGCGGGGGGCCTTCGAAGGTCACTGGGGGCTCAGACGGCCCTGCCCATTCTCCCGCCCTGATTGACCGGTGGCACCCCTAGCGGCCGGGGTGGCGGTGGGGCAGCAGGATGAGTCTGGCGATGGGGCTCGGGCATCCCCAATTCCCGGCGTGGTGATGCCACGTTCCTTGGGAGGGACCCCTCGGGTGCCAACCTCGGTTTAGGGTTAGCCCCCAGGAGGCCGGCAGGCCCGATCCACCAGCTGTGTGGTGAGCGGAGGACGGGCCAAGGAGAGGGCGCTGGCGAACGGGAGCTTGGGCCCATGCGTTTTGGTGTGGGGGGCCTTCGAAGGTCGCCGGGGGCTCGGAGGGCCCTGCCCGATCTCCCGCCCTGAATGAGGACAGTGCCCCTAGCGGGCCGGGTCACAGCGGGGCGACAGGGTGAGTTCCGCACTGGTGCTCGGGGGTCCCCAATCCCCGGCGTGGCAGCGCCAGGCCCCTTGTGAGGGGCCCCTCGTGTGCCGACCTAGGGTTAGGGTTAGCCCAAAGGAGGCCGGCAGGCCCCAATCACCGGCTGTGCTGATTACGGAGTGGCGGGGCAAGGTGAGGGCTCTGGCGAGCGGGAGCATGGGCCCAAGCGTTTTTGCGTGGGGGGCCTTCCAAGGTCGCCAGGGGCTCAGAGGACCCTGCCCGTTCTCCGGCCCTGAATGAGCGTCAGCGCCCCTAGCGGCCAGGGTGGCTGAGGAGCGGCAGGGTGAGTTTAGTGCTGGTTCTTGGGGGTCCCCAAGCTGGGGCGTGGCTGCTCCAGGCCCCTTGGGAGGGGCCCCTTGGGGGCTGACAGAGGGTTTTTGTGTGGCGTGCAGAGGGGCAGGCTGAGGTAAGGGTGCTGGCGAGTGGGAGCGTGGGCCCAGGCGTTTTGGCGCAGGGGCCTTCGAAGATCAAGGGTGGCTCAGAAGACTCTGCATATTCTCCAGCCCGGAATGACCGGTGGCGCCCCTAGTGGCCTGGGTCGTGGCGGGGTGGCAGGGTGCGTCTGGCGTTGCGGCTCGGGGGTCCCCAATCCCCGGCGTGGCAGTGCCAGGCCCCTTGGGACGGTCCCCTCTGGGCCCGACCTAGGGTTAGGATTAGCCCCCAGGAGGATGGCAGGCCCGATCCGCCAGCTGTGCAGAGAGTGGAGGGGCGGGCCAACGTGAGAGCGCTGGTGAGTGGTAGCGTTGGCCCAAGCGTTTTGGCGCAGGAGGCCTTGGATGTTCGCCGGGGGCTTGGAGGGCCCTGCCCGTTCTCCTGCCAGGTGAGGGCATTGCCGCTAGCGGGCCGGGTCATGGCGGGGCGGCAGGGTGAGCCTGCAGCAAGTGCTCACAGGTCCCCAATCCCCGGCATGGCGGCACCAGGCACTGGGGAGTGGTCCCTTGGTGGCCGACCTAGGGTTAGGTTAGCCCAAAGGAGGCAGGCAGGCCCGTTCCGCCGGCTGTGCACCGAGCAGAGTGGTGGGCAGAGGTGAGGGCGCTGCGGAGCGGGAGAGTTGGCCTAAGCGTTTTGGCGTGGGGGGCCTTCGAAGGTCGCCGGGGGCTCGGAGTTCCATGCCCCTTCTCCCGCCCTGAATGACCAGCAGTGCCCCTAGCAGCCCGGGTGGCGGGGGGGTGGCTGGGTGAGTCTGGCCCTCATTCTCGTGGGTTCCCAATCCCCGTCATGGCGGTGCCAGGACCCTTGGGAAGGGCCACTCTGGGGCCGACCTAGGTTTAGGGTTAGCCCCAGGAGGCCAGCAGGCCCAATCCCCCGGCTGTGCTGTGAGCGGAGGTGCGGGCCTACGTGAATGCTAGGGAAGCAAGAGGGTGGGCCCAAGCATTTTGGCGTGGGGGGCCTTCGATGGTCGCCTCGGTCTCGGAGGGCCCTGCCCGTTCTCCCGCCCTGAATGACTGACAGCGCCCCAAGCGGCTGAGTGGTGGGGAGCGGCAGGGTGCGTCCGGCGGTGGGGCTCAGATGTCCCCAATCCCTGGCATGGCGGCGCTAGGCAACTTGGGAGGGGTCCCTCGGGGGCTGACCTAGGTTTAGGGTTAGTCCCCAGGAGGCCGGCAGGCCCGATCTGCCGGCTGTGCGGCGAGCGGAGGGGTGGGCTGAGGTGAGCGCGCTGGTGAGCGGGAGCGTGGGCCGAAGCGTTTTGGTGCAGGGGGCCTTCGAAGTTTGCCGGGGGCTCAGAGGGCCCTGCCCGTTCTCCCGCCCTGAATAACTGGCGGCGCCCTATCGGCCCAGGTGGCAGCGGGGTGGCAGGGTAAGTCCGGCGCTGGTGCTCGAGGGTCCCCAATCCCCGGCGTGGCGACACCAGGCTCCTTGCTATGGGCTTCTCGGGGGCTGACCTAAGGTTAGGATTAGCCCCCAGGAGGCCGGCAAGCCCGATCCACCCGGTGTGCGGCGAGTGGAGGGGTGGGCCGAGGTGAGGGCACTGGCGAGCGGGAGTGTGGGCCCTAGCGTTTTGGTGCGGGGGGCCTTCGAAGGTCGCTGGGGGCTCCGAGGGCCCTACCCCTTCTCCCGCCCTGAACGAGGACGGCGCCCCTAGTGGGCCGGGTCGCGGCGAAGCGGCAGGGTGAGTCTGGCGCTGGTGCTCTGGGATCTCCAAGCCCCAGTGTGGCGGCGCCAAGCCCCTTGGGAGGGGCCCCACGGGGGCCAACGTAGGGTTTGGGTTAGCTCCCAGGAGGCCGACAGGCCCAATCAGCCGGCTGTGTGGCATGCGGAGGGGTGGGCTGAGTTGAGGGCGCTGGCGAGCGGGAGCATGGGCCCAAGCGTTTTTGCGCGGGGGGCCTTCGAAGGTCACCGGGGGCTCGGAGGGCCCAGCAAGTTCTCCCACACTGAGTGACCGGCGGCGCCCTAGCGGCCCGGGTGGAAGAGGGGGGGCAGGGTGAGTCCAGTGCTTGGGCTTGGGTGTCCCAAATCCCCAGCGTGGTGGCACCAGCACCTTGGGAGGGGCCCCTCGGGTGCCGAACTAGTTTTAGGGTTACCCTCCAGGAGGCTGACAGGGCCGATCCGCCAGCTTTGTGGCGAGCGGGTGGGAGGGCCGAGGTGAGGGCGCTGGTGAGCGGGAGCATGGGCCCAAGCATATTGGAGCGGGGGGCCTTCAATGGTCGCCAGGGGCTCGGAGGGCCCTGCCCGTTCTCCCGCCCTGAATGACCAGCGGCGCCCCTAGCAACCCAGGTGGCGGCAGAACGGCAAAGTGAGTCCTGGCTGGGGCTCGGGGGTCCCCAATCTCCAGCTTTGCCGCACCAGACCCTTTGGGAGGGGCCCCTCAGGAGCCGACCTAGGGTTAGTGTCAGCCCCCAGGAGGCCAGCAGACCCGATCTGCCAGTTGTGCGGCGAGCAGAGGGGCAGGCCGAGGTGAAGGCGCTGGCGAGCGGGAGTGTGGGCCCAAGCGTTTTGGCTTGGTGGGCCTTCAAAGGACGACGGGGACTCGGAGGGCCCTGCTCCTTCTCCCGCACTGAATATCCTGCGGTGCCCCTACCAGCCGGGTGGCGGCGGGGCGGCAGGATGAGTCCGGCACTGGGGCTCGGGGGTTCCCAATCCCCGTTGTTGCGCCGCCAGGCTCCTTAGAAGGGACCACTCGGGGGCCGACCTAGGGTTAGGGTTAGCCCCAGGAGGCCGGCAGGCCTGATCTGCCAGCTGTGTGGCGAGCAGAGGGGTGGGCCGAAGTGAGGGCACTGACTAGCGGGAGCGTGGGCCCAAGCGTTTTGGCGCGGGGGGCCTTCGAAGGTCTCCAGTGGCTCGGAGGGCCCTTCACGTTCCTCCGCCCTGAATGACCGGCGGCGCCCCTACTGGCCCGGGTGGCGGTGGGGCGGCAGGTTGAGTCCAACGCTGGGGCTCTGGGGTCCCCAATCCCCGGCGTTGTGGTGCCAGGCCCCTTGGGAGGGGCCCCTCAGGGGTCAACCTAGGTTTAGGGTTAGCTCCCAGGAGGCCAGTAGGCCTGATCGGCCAGCTGTGCGACAAGCGGTCAGGCGGGCTTAGGTGAGGGTGCTGGCGAGCGGGAGTGTGGTCTCAAGCATTTTGGCGTGGGGGGCCTTCAAAGGTCACCGGGGGCTCAGAGCGCCATGCATGTTCTCTCGCCCTGAATGCCCGGTGGCGCCCCTAGTGGCCCGGGTGGCGGCAGGGCGGCAGGGTGAGTCTGGCGCTGGGGCTCAGGGGTCCTCAATTCCAGGCGTTGCAGCGATAGGCACCTTAGGATGGGCCCCTCGGGTGCCGACCTTGGGTTAGGGTTAGCACCCAGGAGTCCGGCAGGAACGATCCGCCAGCTGTGCGGTGAATGGAGGGACGGGCCGATGTGAGGGCACTGGAGAGCGGGAGCATGGGCCCAAGTATTTTGGTGCGGGGACCTTCAAAAGTCACTGGTGGCTCAGAGGGCCCTGCCCGTTCTCCCACCCTGAGTGACCAGTGGCGTCCATAGCGGCCCGGGTGGCGGCGGTCCGGCAGGGTGAGTCTGACGCTGGGGCTCAGGGGTCCCCAATCCCCGGCATTGCGGCTCTAGGCCCCTTGGGAGGGGCTCCTCGGGGGCTGACCTAGGGTTAGGATTAGCCCCCAGGAGGCCGGAAGGCCCGATCCACCGGTTGTGCGGCGAGTGGAGGGGCAGGCCGAGTTGAGGGCGCTGGGGAGCGGGAGCGTGGCCTGAACTGTTTTGGCAGAGGTGCCTTTGAAGGTCGCCTGGGGCTTGGAGGGCCCTGCCCGTTCTCACGCCCTGAATGACCGGCAGTGCCGCTAGCGGCCCGGGTGTTGGCGGGGTGGCACGGTGTGTCCGGCGCTGCGGCTCGGGGTTCAGCAATCAGAGACGTTGTGGCGCCAGGCCCCATCAGACGAGCCCCTCGGGGGCTGACCTAGGTTTAGGGTTAGCCCCCAGGAGGCCAGAGGCCCGATCCGCCGGCTGTGCAGCGAGCAGAGGGGCAGGCTGAGGTGTGGGCGCTGGCAAGTGGGAGCGTGGGCCCTAGCATTTTGGCGTGGGGGGCCTTTGAAGGTCGCCGGGCCTCGAAAGGCCCTGCCCGTTCTTCCGCCCTGAATGACCGGCGGCGCCCCTAGTGTCCCGGGTTGTGGTAGGGCAGCAGGGTGAGTCCGGCGCTGGGGCTCGGGGGTCCCCAATCCATGGCTTTGTGGCGCCAGGCCCCTTGGGATGGGTCCCTCGGGGTCTGATCTAGGGTTTGAGTAAGCCCCAAGGAGGCCGGCATGACAGATCCACTGGCTCTGCAACAAGCGGAGGGGCAGGCCGATGTGCGGGCATTGGCGAGCGGGAGTGTGGGCCCAAGCGTTTTGGCGCGGTGAGCCTTCAAAAGATGACGGGGGCTCAGAGGGCCCTGCCCTTTCTCCTGTACTGAATGTCCTGCGGCGCCCATAGCAGCCTGTGAGGCTGCGGGGCAGAAGAGTGAGTCCAGCGCTAGGACTCGGGGGTTCCCAAATCCCAGCGTTTCGGCACCAGGCCCCTTGGGAGGGGCCCCTTGGGGGCTGACCTAGGGTTAGGGTTTGCCCCCAGGAGGCCGGCAGGCCCGATCCGCCAGCTGTGGGGTGAGAGGAGGGGCGGCCTGAGGTGAGGGCACTGGCGAGCTGGACCGTGGGCCCAAGCGTTTTGGCACGGGGCACCTTCGAATGTCGCCGTGGGCTAGCAGGGCCCTACCCTTTCTCCTGCACTGAATGACTGGCGGGCGCCCTAGCGGCCCGGGTGGTGGCAGTATGCCATGATGAGTCCTGGCTGGGGCTCAGGGGTCCCCAATCAGTGGCGTTGCAATGCCAGGCCCCTTGGGAGGGGCCCCTCGGTGGCCAAATTAGGGTTAGAGTTTGCCCCCAGGAGGCCAGCAGGCCCGATCCGCCTGCTCTACAATGAGCGGAGGGGCAGGCTGAGATAAGGGTGCTGGCAAGCAGGAGCATGGGCTCAAGCGTTTTGGTGTGGGGGGGGCCTTCGAAGGTCCCTGGGGGTCAGAGGGCCCTACTCGTTCTCCCGCCCTTAATGACTGGCGACGCCCCTAGCAGCATGGGTAGTGGCGGGGCGGCAGGTTGAGTCTGACGCTGGGGCTCTGGGGTCCCAAATCCCCAGCATTGCGGAGCCAGGCCCCTTGGGAGGGGCCCCTTGGGGGCCGCCCTAGGGGTAGTGTTAGCCCACAGGAGGCCGGCAGGCTGGATCCGCCAGCTGTCCAGCGAGCGGAGGGGCAGGCCAAAATGAGGGCGCTGGCGAGAAGGAGCGTGGGCCCAAGCGTTTTGGCGTGGGAGGGCTTCAAATGTCGCAGAAGCCACGGAGGGCCCTGCCCGTTCTACCGCCCTGAATGACGCGCGGCGCCCCTAGCGGACCGGGTGGCCGGGTGGCAGCAAGTTGAGTTCGGCGCTGGGGCTCGGGGGTACCCAATACCTGGCGTTGCGGTACCAGGCCTCTTCGGCGCCGACCCAGGTTAGGGTTAGCCCCCAGGTTGCCGGCAATCCCGATCCGCCGGATGTGCGGCGAGTGGATCAGTGGGCTGAGGTGAGGGCGCTGGTGAGTGGGAGCGTGGGCCCAAGCGTTTTGTCGAAGGGGCCTTCGAAGGTCATCGATGTCTCGGAGGGCCATGCCCCTTCTCCCGCCCTGAATGACCTTCAGCGCCCCTAGCACCCCGGGTGGTGGCGGGGCAGCCGGGTGAGTCCGGCACTGGGGCTCGGGGATCCCTAATCTCCGGGGTTGTGGCGCCAGGCCACTTGGAGGGGCCCCTCGGGTGCCGAGCTTGGTTTAGTGTTAGCCCCCATGAGGCCGGCAGGCCCGATCGGCCGGGTGTGCAGCGAGTGAAGTGGCATGCAGAGGTGAGGGCACTGGCGAGCGGGAGTGTGGGCCTATGCGATTTGGCGCTGGGGGCATTCGAAAGTCGCCGGGGGCCCAGAGCACCCTACCCGTTCTACCGCGCTGAATGCCCAACAGCGCACCTAGCGGCCCGGTTGCAGAGGGGCGTCAGGGTGAGTCCGGTGCTGGGGCCCAGGGGTCCCCAATCCCCGGCGTTGTGGCGCCAGGCCCCTTGGGATTGGCCCCTGGGGGGCCAACCAAGGGTTATTGTTACCCCCCAGGAGGCCAGCAGGCCCGATCCGCCACCTGTGCGGCGAGCGGAGGGGTGGGCCAAGGTGAGTGAGCTTGAGAGCGAGAGCGTGGGCCCAAGCGTTTTGGAGCAGGGGGCCTTCGAAGGTCATCGGGGGATCGGAGAGCCCTACACGTTCTCCCGCCCTGAATGACCGGCGGCGCCCCTAGCGGCCCGGGGGGTGGCAGGGCAGCAGGGTGAGTCCAGCGCTGGGGCTTGGGGGGTCCCCAATCCATGGCATTGCGGCTCCAGACCCCTTGGGAGTGGCCCCTCGGGGGCCGACCTAGGGTTAGGGTTGGCCCCAGGAGGCCGGCAGGCCCGATCCGCCAGCTGTGCGAAGAGCGGAGTGGCGGGCCGATGAGAGGGCACTGGCGAGCTGGAGAGTGGGCCTAAGCGTTTTGGCATGGGGGGGCTATCAAAGGTCACCGAGGGCTCGGGGGGCCCTGCACGTTCTCCCGCCCTGAATGACCGGCGGCGCCCCTAGGGGCTGGTAAGGGGGGACGGTTGGGTGCGTCCGGCGCTGGGGCTAGGGGGTCCCCAATCCCGGGCGTTGTGGCACCAGGCCTTTGGAAGGGGCACCTCGGGGTCTGACGTACATTTAGGGTTAGCCCACAGGAAGCAGGCAGGCCTGATCCGCTAGGTGTTCAGCGAGCGGAGGGGTGGCCCGAGAAGAGGGCGCTGGCGAACGGGAGTGTGGGCCCAAATGTTTTGGCGCGGGGGGGCTTCTAACGTCAGCAAGGGCTCAGAGGGCCCTGCCCGTTCTCCCGCCCTGAAATACCGGTGATGCCCCTAGCGGCCTTGGTGGTGGTGGGGCAGCAGGGTGAGTCTGGCGCTGGAGCTCGGGGTTCCCCAATCCCCGGCATTGCGATGCCAGGCCCATTAGGAGGGGCCCCATGGGGACAGACCTAGGGTTAGGGTTACACCCAGAAGGCCGGCAGGCGCGATCCACCGGCTGTGTGACGAGAGGAGGGGTGGGTCGAAGTGAGTGCGCTGACAAACAGGAGCATGACCCCAAGTGTTTTGGCGCGGGGGGCCTTCAAATGTTGCCGGGGGCTCGGAAGCCCCTACCCGTTCTCCCGCCCTGAATGACCGGCAGTGCCCCTAGCAGCCCGGGCGGTGATGCTGGGGCAGGGTGAGATCGCAGCCGGGGCTCTGGTTCCCCAATCCCCGGCGTTGCGGCACCAGTCCCCTTGGGAGGGGCCCCTCTGTGGCCCAGCTTGGGTTAAGCTTAGCCCCCAGGAGGGCGGCAGGCCCGATCTGCCAGCTCTGCGGCGATTGAAGTGGCGTGCTGAGGTGAGGGCACTGGCGACCAGGAGCGTCGGCCCAAGCGTTTTGGCGCGGATGGCCTTCGTAGTTGCCAGAGGCTCGGAGGGCGCTGCCCGTTCTCCCGCCCTGAATGACCGGCGGTGCCCGTAGCAGCCCTGTTGGCGATGGGACGGCAAGGTGAGTCCGGCACTGGGGGGGGTCCCCAATCCCCGGCATGGCGGCGCCGGGTACTTGGGAGTGGTCCCTCGGGGGCCGACCTAGGGTAGGGTTAGCCCAAAGGAGGCCGGCAGGCCTGATCTGCCAGCTGTGCGGCAAGCGGAGTGGTGGGCTGAGGTGAGGGCGCTGGCGATCGGGAGTGTGGGCCCAAGCGTTTTGGCACGGTGGGCCTTCGAAGGACAACAGGGGCTCGGAGGGTCCTGCCCGTTCTCACGCCCTGAATGACTGGCCGTGCTACTAGCGGCCCGAGTGTCAGCGGGACAGCACGGTCAGTCCGGTGCTGGAGATTGTGTTTCAGCAGTCTCAGGCGTTGTGGTGCCAGGCCCCATCGGACGGGTCCCTTGGGGGGCCGACCTAGGATTTGAGTTAGCCCCCAGGAGTCAGGCAGGCCCGATCCGCCCCCTGTCGGGCGAGCGAAGGGGCGGGCCGAGGTGACGGCGCTGGTGAGCGGGAGTGTGGGCCCAAGCGTTTTGGCGTGGGGCACCTTCGAATGTCAACGTGGGCTAGGAGGGCCCTGCCCGTTCTCACGCCCTGAATGACCGGCGGCGCCCCTAGAAGCCCGGGTGGTGGCGTGGCGGCAGGTTGAGTCCGATGCTAGGGCTCTGGGGTCCCCAATTACCGGCGTTGTGGCCCTAGGCTCCTTGGGAGGGGCCCCTCGGGGGCCGACCTAGGGTTAGGGTAACACCCAGGAGGCCGGCCGGCGGGATCCGCTGGCTGTACAGCAAGTGGAAGGGCGGACGGAGGTGAGGGCGCTGGCGAGCAGGAGCGTGGGCCCAAGCATTTGGCGCAGGGCGCCTACTAATGTCGCAGGGTCTCAGAGGACCCTGCCTGTTCACCCGCCCTGAATGACGGGCGGTGCCCCTAGCGGCCCAGGTGGTGGCAGGACGGCAGGGTGAGTCCGGCGCTGGGGCTCGGGGGTCCCCAATCCCCGGCGTTGCGGCGCCAGGGCCCTTGGGATGGGGCCCTAAGGGGCCTACCTAGGGTTAGTGTTAGCCCCCAGGAGGCCAGGAGGCCCAATCTCCCAGCTGTGCAGCGTGTGGAAGGGCAGGTCGAGGTGAGGGCGCTGGCAAGCGGAAGCGTGGGCCCACGCGTTTTGGCGCAGGAGCCCTTCGAAAGTCGCCGCGGCTCGGAGGGCACTGCCCGTTCTCCCGCTCTGAATGACGGGCAGCGCCCGTAGCAGCCCTGCGGGTGGCATGGCAGCAGTGTGAGTCCGGCGCTAGGGCTCTGGGGTCCCCAATCCCCGGCGTTGCAGAGGCAGGCCCCTTGAGATGGGCCCCTAGGGAGCCTACCTAGGGTTAGTGTTAGCACCCAGGAGGCTGGGAGGCCTGATCCACCAGCTGTGCGGCGAGCGGAGGGGCGAACCGAGGTGAGGGCACTGGAGAATGAAAGTGTTGGCCGAAGCGTTTTGCCTGGGGGGGCTTTCGAAGGTCTCCGGGGGCTCGGAGGGCCCTGCCCGTTCTCCCACCCTAAATGACCATAGGGGCCCCTAGCGGCCCCGGTGGTGGTGGAGTGGGAAAGTGAGTCCGGCGCTGGGGCACGGGGGTCCCCAATCCCCGGCGTTGCGGCGCCAGGCCCCTTGGGAGGGGCCCTTTGGGGACCGAACTAGTGTTAGGGTTAGCCCCCAGGAGGCCGGCAGACCCTATTTGCCAGCTGTGCATCGAGTGTAGGTGTGGGCCGAGGTGAAGGCGCTGGCAAGCGGGAGCAAGGGCCCAAGCGTTTTGGCGTGGTGGGCCTTCGATGGTCAGCAGGGGCTCGGAGGGCCCTGCCCGTTTTCCCACCCTGAATGACCGGCGGCGCCCCTACCAGCCCGGGTGGCAGCAGGGCAGTAGGGTGAGTCCAGCGCTGGGGATCGTGGGTTCCCAATCCCCAGCGTTGCAGCGCCAGGCCCCTTGGGAAGGGCCCCTAGTGGGCCGAACTAGGGATAGGTATAGTCCCCAGGAGGCCGGCAGGCCCAATCTGCTGGCTATGCGTCTAGCGGAGGGGGGCGGGCGAGGTGAGGGCACTGGCGAGCGGGAGCATGGGCCCAAGCGTTTTGGCGTGGGGGGCCTTCGAAAGTCGCTGGGGGCTCAGAGGGCCCTGCCCATTCTCCCGCCCTGAATGACCAACAACGCTCATAGCGGCCAGGGTGGTGGTGGGGTGGCAGGGTGAGTCCGGCGCTGAGGCTTGGGGGTCCTGAATCCCTGGCTTGCAGTGCCAGGCCCCTTGGGAGGGGCCCCTCGGGGGCCGACCTAGAATTAGGGTTAGCTCCCAGGAGTCCGGCAGGCCCGTACGCCAGCTGTGCAGCAAGCGGAGGGTCGGGCTGAGGCGAGGACGCTGGCAAGCAAAAGCGTGGGCCCAAGCGTTTTGGTACGGGAGGCCTTCGATGGTCGCTGTGGGCTCTGAGGGCCCTGTCCGTTCTCCCGCCCTGACTGACTGGCAGTGGCCCTAGAGGCCCGGGTGGCGGTGGGGTGGCAATGTGAGTCCGGGGCTGCAGCTCGGGGGTCACCAATCTCCGGCGTTGTGGTGCCAAGCCCCTTGGGAGGTACGCCTCGGGGGCTAAACTACGGTTAGGGTTAGACCTCAGGAGGCCGGCAGGCCCGAAACGCCAGCTGTGCAGTGAGCAGATGGGCAGGCCTAAGTGAGGGCGCTGGCGAACGGGAGCGTGCGCCCAAGCGTTTTGGCGCAGGGGCCTATGAAGGCCCCAGGGGCCTTGAAGGTCCCTGCCTGTTCGCCCTCCCTGAATGACCGGCGGCACCTGTAGCAGCCCGGGTGGCGGCGGGGCTGCAGGGTGAGTCTGGCGCTGGGGCTTGGGAGTCCCCAATCCCTGGTGTTACAGCAATAGGGACCTGGGATGGGCCACTCGGGGGCCCACCAACGGTTAGGGTAACACCCAGGAGGCCGGCAGTCCCGATCCACCAGCTCTGCATGGAGCGGAGGGGTGGACCGAGGTGAGGGCGCAGGCGAGCAGGAGCATGGGCCCAAGCGTTTTGGCGTGGGGGGCCTTCGAAGGTCACCAGGGGCTCGGAGGGATCTGCCCATTCTCCCTCCCTGAAAGACCGACGGTACTCCTAGCGGCCCAGGTGGTGGCGGGGTGACACGGTGAGTCCGGTGCTGGAGCTCGGGGGACCCCAATCCCAGGCATTGCAGTGCTAGGCCCCTTTGGCGTGGCCCATCAGGGGCCAACCGAGGGTTCTGGGTAGCCCCCAGGAGGAGGGCAGGCCTCATCCACCGGCTCTGCGGCAAACGGAGGGGCGGGCCGAGGTGAGGGCGCTGAGGAGCGGGAGCGTGGGCTAAAGTGTTTTGGATGGGGGGGCCTTCGAAGATCGCCGCAGGCTCAGAGGGCCCCGCCTGTTCTCCCGCCCTGAATGACCAGCGGCACCCCTAGAGGCCTGGGTGGCGGCGTGGCGGCAGAGTGAGTCTGGCACTGGGGCTCGGGGGTCCCTAATACCCAGCGTTGCGGAGCCAGGCCCTTTGGGACGGGCCCCTCGGGGACCTAGGGTTAGGACTAGCCCCCAGGAGGCTGGAAGTCTCGATCCGCCCATGTGCGGTGAATGGAGGTGTGGGTCGAGGTGAGGTAGCTGGCGAGCAAGAGTGTGGGCCAGAGCATTTTGGCTTTGGCTCGGGATTCCTTCGAAGGTCGCATGTGGCTCGGAGGGTCCTGCCCGTTCTGTCGCCCTGAAGGACTGGAGACGCCCCTAGCGCCCCATGTGGCGGCGCGGTGGCAGGGTGCGTCCGGAGCTGGGACTTGGGGGTCCCCAATCCCTGGCATGTGGCGCCAGGCCACTTGGGAGGGGCCCCTCGGGGGCGACCTAGGGATAGGGTTAGCCCCCAGGAAGCCAGCAGGCCTGATCCGCCAGCTCTGCAGCGAGCGGAGGGGTGGGCCGAGGTTAGGGCACTGGTGAGCAGAAGCATGGGAGCCAGAGTTTTTGTGCGGGGGGAGAAACAACAGTGGGCAGGACCTCTCTTCCAACGAACATTATCTTTGCTTAATGTTGAATCCCTATGGTATGTGGTTGTGGGCATTTGTGAGGTCAAAATCTTAAGTGTTTTGTAAAACGTCTTGGTCATTCACAGATGAGACTAAGGTAGTTGGGGACTCCTAGGCAGTGATTTGTCCACTGTCGAAAATATGAAAAGATAAAAGAGACAGATGAGGTCTCCTCAGGCATTGTCCTTTATCCTCATCGTCCCGTGAGGATGGCCATCTCTGGACAGCTCAGTGGCAGGGTCTCATTCACAGTGGGGGCATCTGTTCCTCACAGACATCAGGCAGGGAAATGGATTTGGTTCTCTGTGCCAGCCCAGCCACAACTGAGTGTCACAGCACCCTCTCATGGGCTGATAACTGTTTCACTGTCACCAGGCAGGTCATTGTATTTGATAAACCACTGTGAGAGTTTGCAATTGCCTTCATCTGCAACCTCCTAGAGGCAAATGCAGGTGTGTGGTACCACGTGAAGTCATGTGAAGGCATCGTGAGAAAGTGTCCTTTTGCTTAAGAAAAACATGGCTGGGGCTCCTAGCTGGCTCAGCCAGTTAAGCATGTGCCTTTGGCTCAGGTTATGATCCCAGGGTTCTGGGATTGAGCCCGGGCTCCCTGCTCAGCAGGAAAGGAGGTAGGGAAATAGCTTAGAACCCACAGAGAATGTGAATAAAGGGGAGTGAAATGGAACTCCTTCTGTGTTTTGCTTTAGGGATTGGAAGTTAGTTTTTTCTCAATTGTGATTGTTCTTGAAACAGAAAAGCTGTATTGGGGTTTTTTTTACCTTTAATTTTTTTTTCTAATAATAATTTTTTATTATGATATGTTAGTCTCTATAGAGTATTTCCTTAGTTTTTGATGTAGTGTTCCGTGATTCATTATTTGCATATAACACCCAGTGCTCCATGCAATATGTACCTTCCTTAATACCCATCACTGGCCCATCCCAATCCCCCACCCCTCTCCCCTCTGAAGCCCACAGTTTGTTTCCCAGAGTCCATAGTCTCTCGTGGTTCATTCCCCCTTCTGTTTAGGGTCCATTGTCTAAAGGGACAGACAGTGGAAGTTCACCAAATATAAGATCGAAATTTCATTGTTCATTATAGATGCCGCCAAGTAGTTCCCAGTCATTTCATTCTACTGTAGTAATTCATTATACCTGTGCAGGTGCACGTGGAAGACAATTGATGCATGCATAGTGGTAATAAAACACGCCCCTCAGTAGTAGAATATGAGAGGATGCATATGTGTAAAATTATTCGACTACAGCTTCCATGCTTTCCCTTTGGTTCCTTATTATCTATGAAATGGGACAATTTTTGTTCTCTAGGCTTAAAACTCATTGTCAGTATTCAGAGTTTTTCAATGCTGATCGTCTCCTGTATAAGTTACCAAAAACCTAAAATATGTATGAACTTTAAAAAACGCTATTTTGAAAATGACAGCAGGGAAGTTCCATTTTGTGAATATTGTGTCAATGGATCTCTATTTTGACGTCAGTGTTCATTAGAAATGATGACATTCATGTGAGTATAAATATCAATGTGAAAAAGAAAAGGTAGGAAGAACCTTGAATGTTTAAGTAATTGGTGAAATGACAGGTGTGTGTGTGTGTGTGTGTGTGTGTGTGTGTGTGTGTGTGTGTGTAATTGATTTTCAGTGAATGGTTCAGCTTCTTGTAGGGCCTCCGAGAGAGCCCAGGTGAACCTTTCAATGAGTTGGTATCTGTTTTCAGAACATGGGAATCTCTTAGTCCAATAGTCAATCAGGTAAGCTTTGAGGTCTTGAAGAGTTTCAGTCCTCAACGATAGTGTTGCAGACCCTTGTGAGCAAATCCTAGCGTATGCTCAGAGCCCTCATTAGCTGGTACCAACGTGTGACGATTTCAGACAACATTTCCCAAAGAAGTACCTCTTGATTCTCTGTCCTTGTCAGTTCCCTACACTTCCTTACACTAGTTATGTGATCAGTGTGTTTCAGGATAATCCCCACATGTGATTTTTGCTCTTTCCTACTAGTCCTATCTGTTTCTCATCTTCTCCTTTTATGGTAGGGGTTGGGAAGCAACCTGTGTGGTGTAGGAAGGGGTGTGGAAGTTGTCTGCCTTCAGAGGACCGAATGATGCCTAGAAATTGTACTGTAGTTTGAGGTCAATTGTCCATCCTCTGAGTGTCAGGAATTCCATCACTTTCCTTTGATGCTAGTCTGTTCTTCAAGCTGTCCTCAGAAATAAGGACGTCATCCATCTAGGGAATACTGGTTTGTGTGTATGTTTTCATTTTAGGAAAGGCCTTGCTGTTCCTGAAAATAATACTGTAGAGCACCCTTTCCTGTTCTTATTGGCCATCAGTCAATCTTTTGTGAAGTATTCGTTTGTAAATAGACTTTTTATGGTTGATGAGCAGGAATTCTTTCTTGACAAGTCTTTGTCAGTGTGTGTATTGCAAATCTTTACTTCCCAGCCTGCGGTTCACTTTTTCATTTTCTTATGGTCATAAGATAAGGAGAAATGTCACATTTTTATGAAGTCCCACTGAATTCTTTGAAATGGTTAGTGCACCCTATGTCCTACCCCGAGATCGACAGGTTCTATGTTTTCTTTCAGAAACTGTCCAATGGGAAGCTACAATCCATCTCAAATTTATAAATTGCATTTTTAATTCTAATAGGGTATTTATAGACTCTTTTGGATTTTCTATGTACACAATCGTATTATCTGTGAATAGTCACAATTATCCCCTCAATTCTTATACTTTTTGTTTCTCTTGCCTTCTAACAGTAGTAGATTCTCCAATGCAACTTTGAATAGAGCAGCATTGTTTGAAGATTTTAATATACATTTCTCAATATCTGACAGAAAAAGCAGACAAAATATTGGTAACAAATGTGACCTAATTGACATATAGGGAACATTCCATAATAAGTGCAGAATACATTATTTTCAAGTGGTCATAGACTCTTTACCCAAATAGATGATAGGTGGGGCCACGAATCAAGTCTACAAATGTTAAACCCTGAAATTAACTAGATTCTATTCTTAGACCACAGAAGAATTGAGCTACAGTCGTAGCGAAAAGAAAACCAGGAAGTCCTTCAATGTTTAAAAATTAAATGGAACTTTGCTACATATCCTAAAGGTCAGAGAGGGAATCTCAATGGAAATTCTGAACCTTTTCTACATGAGGGCTCACACACAATGGCACTTTCTTTGTGAAGAGAATTATAATAACCTAGACAGGAGTTGAGCCTTAAGTCAGAATTCTGCCTGCCCCAGCCACACCTGGCAGCCTTGGCCTGTGGTCCCCCTCAGCTGTCCTTTCTGGTGGCCCTGAGCTAAGGGGGTCATCATGGCCATATGGAAATGGGAAGCTTCCCACTCATAGTGATGGCGGTGCCCCCTCCCCAGGTGCCCTTTCTGGTGGCTCTGAGCTAAGGGGGTCAACATGGCTGTACATTAATTAGAAGCTCCCCACTCTTAGTGATGACGTTGCTATCATATCATCCTCACCAGTCCAACAACATGATTTCTGAGTGAACTATGACACAAGAGCGACTTCTTGGCCTTCCTTCAGGTTTGAAAATCATCTGGTGAGTCATCTATTAGAAATATGGATTCAACATGTGTTCTTTCTTCTGGAAAAGAAATAGACCCAATAGCAATTATGGCTTCCTGAGCACCTGTTCTTGAGAGACATCATACTGGCTCTTTGTAGCATTCTGCCTCTTGTAGATATTTGTAGGCACATTTCAGGTGGTTACAGAGGGACTCAGATGATATGAGTCACAAAGGATTTTAGTGTCAGAAACCTAAGTGGGATCCCCAAATTGACTCCAAATCCCTTGTTGTTCCATACAGGGTACTATTTCCCTCTTATCTCTGGTCTTCTCGATCTGGAAACCTATCAAGTATCAGGATTTTCTTGTCATGTGGACAAATGGAATGAATTCAGCGGGCCTTTTCACCTCTGCCCATGGTGATCATTAAGATCATTATCTCAGTGGAGGACCTCTGGGTAAGATACTCAAAGATCCTTAGGAATACAGACAGTATAATATTTTTCTGATATTAAAGTTACTGAAACCAACTATCGTTTTTAGTCCATTCAGACTCTGGTATGTTCAGAGGGTGCTGTAAAACAGGTCTGAGATAGTATTTAAAAACACTCAGCTCAGCCTCTTATACAAAGTGAGCCAATGCTTATAAACATTGGTAAAATATTGCCTTACCTACGATGACTTCCCAGCCATCGTAGTGTTTATATGGTATGACTGTGACTTACATTAGTCAACATTTGCAGAGAAAGAACTTAGTGCATCCAGGGGGGCACTTCATGTTGAAATTAGTTTTTGACAACGAGCTACTGTGTTTTATTCTGCAGTCCAAGGGAATGGTGCCAGACATCTCTAAGGTGTCTAGCAGTTCTACAATTTTGATTTTAAGTGGTCTGTGTGCTTCAGAGATTTGGGCAGGAGAAGGGAAGGAGTCCAGAGTCTGTGAACACTTCTGTTACCTGTGCTGACCATGAAGCAGGTAGCCTTCTGTGGGCATCATTTTGATTTATTGGTACTCTTGTGAAAGGTGCTTTTGTCTCAAATTCCTCCATTTAGTAGTAATTATAATGATGAAACTAATTTTTATCTTATATCATCTGTGGGCCCTGATCCTGGGCTCCCAGGGAAGCTATCCTTTAACATTTTACCTGGCTCAAAATGATTGGGGAAAAACTCAAAGCATGGGCCCTCTTTCTGCCCCAAGCACATGTTGTACATCTGCTTCGAGAAGAAAACAATATCCAGAAATGCCAACATGAAGTTAAGAAAATATAAAAAACCTCTTTTGCTCCCATAAGATTAAAGTCATACTGACATGTACATATTTAAATTGCATGAAATCATTGCATTTCCTAAAGCCCAAGCCTCGGATGGTCTGAGAGCCACTGACCTTGCCCAGAACCAGGCACACCCTAGCAGGGAGGGCTAGTGCAGAAAGGGAAGGGGTAGGACTCTGAGGGTGTTCTGCAGCTAGAGGGGTCCCTGGAAGGGGCCAGGTGTGTGTGGGGGCCCCGGCCCACGACCCCTCCCATGCCTGTGCCAGGTCTTGGGTAGAGAAGGCGCCTCTTGGGCCGCCTGCACTTTCAGGGTTCCAGGGGCTTGAGGGCGGGTTGCCTGGCATCCCAGGGGCTGGGGCACCACACTCCCTGACCAATCACTGCTTGGGGGTGGAGCTACATCTCTGTGGGCTGTTCCAGAGTTGCAGTGGGGTGCAGACCTGGGGCAGAAGAAGGGGCACTGGGAGAGAGAGAGTTGCCCTGCGGAGCTCCTGGCTGGTGAGTGAGCAGTGTGCACCGGGGGTAGGGGGGTCCGGGGGTAGGGTGCGCCCCAGGTGGGAGGCAGGGTTCTGGAAGGGCACCTGGAGAGGGTTCATTGTGGGACTCAGGTGAGTTTTCTTTTCCCCTTTAAAGTCTCTTCTGCCCCATGTCCTCAACTGGCCTTATTCCCCATACCCGTGAACTCCAGGGCGCCCACTCACCTGAGCTTTTGTGGGATGGGTTGCAGAATTTCAGGGTTTCCCCTGTTCCCCGGGAAGAGTGCGGGTAAGGACCTCACAGAGTCCCCACCTTCAGTGATGTGTCCCCTGGTTCGCTGACACAGTGCAGGTGATGCATCTTGAGCAGTACCCCAAGTTCAGCAGGGTGTGCCCTGGTCCCCCAGGCACAGGTGTGGCAGTAGCAAGCCCCAGAGCCGTCTCCCAACTTCAGCATTATTCCCCGTGTGCCCCTAGGTTAGTGGTAATTGGCTGTTAGAATCATGCAGGAAAATCCTCCAGGTGGGGGCCTGAAGGAGGGTGTAAACCAGACCCCACTCTAATTGCATTGGGAATAGAGGAATTGAGGATTTCTTTAGAAGAGTAAGTCTGCTTTCCAGAAAAGGCAAGGTCATTGGTCTATTGAGAATGAAGATAATTACTGATAAACAACAAGTATGTATTGTCCCTTCACCCAGAAACCGAAGCAGGTGTGCAAGCTTTAGTTCAGAGGTGCCTTCTTCTCCACAGCTGACAGCACTTCTCTGCTCTGGCTCCAAGACACTCGAGGTTTTGTACGTCAGCATTGGAGTCAGAGAGGCAGCTTGTCACAGGACGCCAGTGTTCAGAGAAAGCACAGGTATGTTTGGCAAAATGTCCTATCTATGTCAGGACTGGAGGTAAAACCTCTCATTATCCCAAACCTCCTGGGCTTTTCTCTTTTCTCTAGTTGAGCCACAAAGTAAAATTGAAGTAGCTGTCAGCATTCTGGGATTGGTGGAAGAATTACTTAGTTTCCCTGCTGGTAGAACTTTGCAGGGGATCACAATTTCTGTCCATTTATTGCTTACAAATGTATTTTGACCATCTGTTTCCTAGGAACCCTCTTTTATTAGAAAGGGAAGGTGAGATTCACTCTGTGCCTGTTTGTAACATCTAATTTGTTCCTTCATCTAACAGTGTTTATTCAATTGGGCCTAAGATATGGTTGAGTGGCCAGCATCTAGAGTTAGGTGGCTTTTTTCATCTGATACAGATTTGGATGATGTCATTTGACAAAGGTGATGTTTCATCATTGGTTAGTTTATTCATCGGAAGTGTTAAAATTAGGGTGGAGGGAAAATTGAAAATTATCCAAAGCAGCCTGTTCCTGTTTAAAAGTTGAGCTTGACTTTCTAGTTTTACTAAATGTATTATCTCGATATTTTGAGGTGCCATATTCTCTCTGTAGTTTCTTTGGTGGTGGAGTCAGAAGGAGAGTCTGGGAATTCTTTTGGATAGTGGCATGCTGGTGGCTTCAAGGGGCTTGGCGTAAGGAGCCTTGGGGTGAATCCTGCAATGCTTGCCTGACCCTGGATGCATCTCACAGATGTTTTGTTTCCTCTTATGAAATTGCCAGCAGATAATG
Source organism: Ursus americanus (assembly GCF_024610735.1). NCBI lineage: Eukaryota > Metazoa > Chordata > Mammalia > Carnivora > Ursidae > Ursus > Ursus americanus. The sequence goes on from NC_142148.1 coordinate 54,366,106, forward strand.
TTCTGCTTGAAGGGGAACCCTCCCATCCTGTTGGTGGGAATGCAAAGTGGTGCAGCCAGTCTGGGAAACAGTGAGGGTGTTACTCAAAAAGTGAAACATTGAACAACCACATGATCCAGCAATTGCTCTCCTACGTATTTACCCAAAAGATACAAAAATGCAGATTCGAAGGGGGTCCATGCACCATGATGTTTATAGCAGCAATGTCCACAGTAGCCAAACTATGGAGAGAATCCCAAAGTCCATGCACTGATGAATGGATAAAGCAGATGTTGGATACATATATATAATGGAATATGACCCAGCTTCAAAAAGAATGAAATCTTACCAATTGCAAGGATGTGGATGGACCTAGAGTGTATTAAGCTAAGCAAAATCAGTGAGGAAAGACAAATATCCTATGCTCTCATGCTTGTGGAATTTCAGAAAGAAAACAGATGAACAGAGTTGAGGGGTGATGAGCGAGGCAAACAAGGAAATAGACTCAACCATGGAGAACAAACTGAGATTTACTGAAGGACAGGGGCGTGGGGGGAAGAGTTAAATAGGTGAGGGGTATTAAGGAGGTCTCTTGTGATGAGCACCGGGTTCTGCATGCAGGTGAGGAATCACTAAATCTTACCCCTGAAGCGAATATTCCATGGCATGTGAACTAACTGGAATTTAAGTAAAAGAAGAAAGGAAAAAGTGTTCTGCTTCATGAAGAGTGAGATAAATTTGTAGTGATTTGGGCTGTACTATTCTATAGATGAGAGTTGTAGAACACCCTGTTGTAGGATACACTAGTTGCTTATCACATAAGGAGTCCTCAGAAAGCTGCAATAAAAGATTCAGATCTCAGAGCATGTTCATGTTCCACTGATATGTTACAGTTTGCACAGGTAGGAAAGAAGGTGGAGAGAAAGGCAACAGAAGAGGAAAGTAGGTGTGAACCTGTCATTAGTTAGCATTATAGATTTCTCATGAAAGCCTTGAGCCAGTGTGATTTTGGAAGCAGATGGGGAATCCGGGAGCTTTGTAGGAGACGGGAGAGTTCCAGGTCTGGGTAAAGCTGACAGGGGTCCCAGAGGAGAGTGGAATGCATTCTGCAGCAGGGTGTGGCCAGGGTGGGCTCCAGGGGTGGCTATGGGTCTCCTGGGTGAGAGTTGTGACAGGTGAGGGCTGTGTGCAAGTTCCTGGCTGACTACATGTGAGGCACAGGCAGAGACCTGGCAGAGAACCTTCTTCTGGGCCACCAGCCTCACCCAACACACACAGCCTCATCTTCTGTCCCTGACACTCCAATTCAGACTTCTCAGAAGGTGAGTGAGAACACATCAAGAGCATTCTGAACAGAAGGGAAAGCATGTGCAAAGGTTCTGGGGCAGGAGAATTCCAGGTATGTCCAGGAGCAGCAAGAAGGCCCTGTGGCCACAGGAGACAGCTTAGGACATGAGCTCAGAGAGGTGACAGAGGGTGACAGAAAGCCATTCCAGGGCTATAACCCCATGAGACCCTGTTTCACTGGGCCATCCTGGCTACAGTGTTGAGAACAGATGACAGAGGGTTGAAGATGGCAAGGCAGGTCAATGACGAAGCTCTTCCAGGAACTCAGGCACTGTGGACCAGACAGGTGGCCTTGGATGGTGTGGTTAGACCTATTCTGGGTCCATTTTGAAGATGGAGCTCACAGGATTTGCTGATGGGTTAGCTATTAGGAGCAGGAGAACGGAGGAATTGGGGTTACTCCCAGCTGTTGTGCGTTGTTCTGATCAAGGGGAAGGAGAGGGTTTCTGCGGGTAGGAGGTAGTCCATGTTCCGCATGCTGAGGAAGGTGACTTTCCTGGTGGATCTGCTGAGGTTTGTGTCTGGAAGAACCTTTCACATCTCCTCCCTCAGCAATGCTCAAGTACAAGTATCCCCCACTTTTTAAACGTTCACAGTAAGACACTGGGCTTTCTTGAAAGAACTACGTAATTACCCAGCTTCAGTAAGAGGAAGAGACCTGAAGAGGATTTCCCTCTTATGAAAAAAGGTGAACAGTGAGAATCGCATTCAGCATCTGTTTTAGGGAGAAGCACGACAGAGGCGGTGTGCATCCCAACCAGCTCCTTCCGCTGGGAACCGCTCTCCGCATCCAGCCACCAGCACTTTGAATGGTGTCTGTGAGCCTCTGCTGTGCTTTATCTTCATTTATGCTGGGCCTCCCTTAGAAACTTGTGTCCTGAGGCCTAAGAAAAGCCAAAGAGAAGGAATTTTGGAGTCTGAGCACACTAATTGTTCCGTGTAAACTAATGACCATTCCTTCTTGACACCATTTCTGCTGTGCAAGGTTTCTCAGAAGCCCTGTACTTTCAAAGAGCAGGGGAACCTATACCCCATGCTGCGGGGTTAGTTTTAGTCTCCATGCTGGACAGAACGTTTCATGACTGTCGGATTTTCTCACTCAAACATTGAGACTTTGACCACCTTCACCCGTTTCTACCACCCCATCCCCGAATCTGTCACCTACCAATCTGCTCTCAGTATCTATGTGTTCAGTATTTGTTTATTCCTCGTGGAATGTACATGAGAGCATCTGGTATTGGTCTTTCTGTGTCTGAGTTGCTTGGCATAAGGCCCCCAAGGTCTGTGTTTCCATGTCTGGTTCTTGTGAATAATGCTGCAGTGAACGTGGGAGTGCATCTGTCTTTTTGAGGCAGTATTTTTGTGTTCTCAGAATCAATACTCAGTAGAGCCATTACTAGGTCATGTGGTAGTTGCATTTATTTTTTCAGGAACCTCCATACCGTTTGTCATAGTGGCTGCACCAATTTCCATTCCCACCAACAGTGCACAGTGTCTCCTCGTCTGCACACCCTTGACCCCACCTGGTGTCCGTCTCTGGGACAATTGCTGTTCCAACAGTTGTGAAGGGATAGCCAATTGTGGGTTTGACTGATGTTTCCCTGACGATGATGAGTGATGCCGAACAACTTTTTCTGTCTGTTGGTACCTGTGTGCCATCTTTGGAAAGTATTTATTCACATATTCCCCCTATTTTTTATACGTTTTTTTTTGTTTTGATTTGTATGAATGTTGTGTGTATTTTGAATATTAGCCTCTTCTCACACATATGATTTGGAGATATTTTTTTTCTTATTGGTTCAGTGGCCTTTTAAGTTTTTGATGGTTTCTTTTGCCATGTGGAAGATTTCAGTTTGATGTTGTTCCACTTGTTTATTTTTGCTTTTGTTGCTTTGCGTTTGGTGTCCATTCTGAAGACTCTTTGCCAAAACCAATGTCGAGAGACTTAGTACCTGTGTCTTCTTGGAGGTTTATGGATTCAGGTCTTATGTTCAAATCATTCATCCATTAAAAATTTTGTGTGTAGTGTAAGAAGGTGACCCAGATATATTCTTCTGCATTTAGTGTCCAGTTTGCCTGTTACCGCTCACTGAAGAGACAGTCCTTCCCTCATGGGATATCTTCTGCTGCTTTGTTGTAAGTAAGGATCATCTACGTGTGGGTAAGTTTCTGAGCTTTCTGTTCTGTTCCACTGACCTGGTGTCTGTGTTTATGCCAGTACCATCCTGTTTTGATGACAACAGCTTAGTAATCTAGCTTGAAATCTAGGAGTGTGTTGACTGCACCTTTCTTTCTCCAGGTTGCTTTGGGTATTTGGGGTCTTTTGTGATTCCATATAACTTTGAGGACTGTTTTCTATTTGCTCAAAGAATGCCACTGGAATTCAGATACGGATTTCATCACATCTGTCCAAATCCATTATCTTTCTTTCCTGATTGTATTGGAGTCCTCTGTCTTTCTTGGTGAGTCTAGCTAACTTTGTCAGTTTTGTTTATCTTTCCAAAAAAGGCAGCTCTCATTTTCATTGTTTTTTTTTTTTTTGTCTTTTTAGTCTCCGTTGGATTTATTAATTCATTCCTTTTTGTTATTTCCTTATTTCTCCTAATTTGGGGCTTTGTTTGTTCTTTTTTTTTCTACTTCTTTACCACATAAATCAGGTTGTTTATTGGAGAGCATTCTCATGTATTGATGAAGACTTGAATTTCAATGAATGTCATTCATAAAGCTACTTTTGCTGAATCCCTTAAGTTTTTGTAGGTTGTCTTTTTCATCAGTGTCAAGGTACTTTTAAAAAATTTTTTATTTCATCTTTGACTGTTGGTTGCTCAGTAGCATGTTGTTAAATCTCCACATATTTTTTTAAGATTGTTTACGTATCTGACAGAGAGTGAGACAGCGAGAGAGGGAACGCAAGCAGAGGGGTGGGAGAGGGAGAAGTGGGCTTCCCACTGAGCAAGGAGCCTGATTCGGGGCTAGATCCCAGGATCCTGGGATCACGACCTGACCTGAAAGCAGATCCTTAACGACTGAGCCACCCAGGCCCTCCAATCTCCACCTATTTTTGACTGTCCCATTTTTTTTCTTGAGACTGATTTCTAGTTTCATATCATTATGGTTGGACAAGATTTGAAGCAGAAGTTGAAGAGAGCATTCAGATGAAAGGTTTGTTTCCTGGAGGGTTTTCTGCGGGCAGACCATGAGTTCAGTGGGGATGGAGGAAGGTTTTGTGAGACGGGGGGTGGGCTTAACCCTTGTTGGAATTACTGACTACTACCATGCCGGCTGTGTGATACCATTCCCACCATAGTCCTGATGGACTTGTACTTCATTAGAAATATTTTCTAGGAGGTGTAGGCATAGCCTTCACTTAAAGAAAAGTGCCATGTGGGTTCATGGCATGACCCCAGGTCAGCAACCAGGATGTATGGTATTGTGGGGGATCAGAAACAGGCTTTCTGTGGGAAGTGACAGAAATAGGGTATGGGGAGCTCCATGACCATAGGTGAGGTCCCGAGTGACCCACTGGGTGTTGGGTTCCGTGGATCTGTCTCATCAGGTGCTGTGGAATTCAGGGACACCCTCCTGTCTGTGGATTTGTGTGGAGACAGGTAGACATCAGTGTCTGGCCAGGCACGAGGGTCACACTCGACAACCACCAGAGGTGCAGCGTGCGTGGGAGGCACTGCTTGGTTTCCACGAAAGCTAACCAGGGTCTGTGACCGTGATTCCTAGCAGGTGCAAGGGGAGAGGAGGCCGGGGGTGGTGCACAGTTCCTAGACTTGTGGTCAGGACTAGTCTGGAGCCCACTGAAGTCAGCCAACCCGGCACAGAAGGTACCCAGTCAGTGTAGCTGTGGGCACTGCTCCCATGGCACTTTCGGGCCGGCTCCATGCTGCCACCTCCTGCTTTTATCATCATCTTCAAGGTCATGTGCCTCTGCTCTTGCCCCATGGCCTCTGGGGTATTGTCCATCCTCCATCTAGCCCTGGCCCCTGGTGCCCTGTGTAGTCTGATGCCAGGGTAGCCTTCTCGAGACAAACATCTGGCCCTGATGGAACACTTCCATGGATCTCGTGTGATGCGAGGGTGATGCCCTGCCCTGGAAGGGGGCTGCAGGTCCCCAATCATGAGAGCCATGTCTCCCTTTTCAGCATGGCCTGCCCTCCCTCCAGTCTTCTTAGGGAAGCTCTCCCCACTTCCTGAGATGACAGCACTGAACTTAAAAATGAATATTTTTTTACATATCTCAATGCCTTAGTTCATCCATGGCATGTCTTTCATCCCAGTTAGTGGGTTTTTTTTAGAAGTTCTGAAGGTCTGTCTCCTCAAGGAGGGGATTAACTGGGTGGGGCAGCTTTCCCTCTCATCTCCCTCAGCATGTTTCTGAGCCCTGGGGCCAGCTGTCCCAGTGAGTATTGAGGGACCTTAGCCAGCCCATCCTGAGCCCAGGCTGTGTCAGCTCTTAGACGGATGCGTGTCGTAGCGGTGTGCAGCTGGCATGGGCCAGGGGCAGGCAGTGTCTCCTTCTCATTCCTTCCCTGCCTTCCTCCCAGAGGTAGCTCAGAGCAGCCTTCAACCCCTGCATCTCCAGATCCCTTGACCTGTGCCTCTTGTGTTCAGCTGGTGACCTTGGAGTTTCTTATGGATTCTACCTCCCGTACCCTCTCCATAGCAGTTCCTGGATCAGGGGAGGGGGCGGACCCTTGTCTGTTTTTGGTCTTCTTCCTGTCCCGCACCAAGCCCAAGCACCTTTGCATCTTCCATGTATGTGCTTGGAAGCAAGCCCATCCACAGGGAACCTATTAGCCAAAGGGATCCAGGCAATGAACATTTAAGTAGAGACCCAGGATCCATAATAAACCTGCTCTGAAACCTGTCCCAAAGTCTGTGACTCTCTCACACTGAAACAGAAACAATAATAGATTTCTGGACTGTGAAGTGACATGTGTCTCTACTTCCAATCTTGAATGCATTGGTGTTGAGCCTGGACTGAAAAGGACCATGGCTCCCGTGGGCTGGGATCCAGGGTAAGAATTCAGTGAAATCTGAATTCAAGGCATGGAGTGAATAATTATTGTAGAGTGAATCCTCCCAAGTAGGGCTTATGCACAGTGCATAAGAAAAGCTTTTTCAAAGAGCTTCCTTAAAGAAAAATCTTTTTTAAAAATTTATTTTAATTCCAGTAGAGCTAACATACAGTGTTACATTCGTTTCAGGTGTACAATAGAGTGATTCAGTAATTCTATATATTACTCAGTGGTCATCAAGACAAGTGTCCTCTTAATCTGCTTCATCTATTTGACTCATCCCTCTATCCACCTCCTCTCTGGTAACCATCCGTTTGTTCTCTCTTGTTAAGAGTTTGTATTTTGGTGTGTCTCCTTTTTCTCTTTTAGTTATTTATTTTTGTTTGTTTCTTAAATCCCCATAAGAGTGACATCGTATGGGATTTGTCTTTCTCTGAATGCCTGATTTTAGTTAGGATAATACTCTCTAGCTCCATCCATGTGGCTGTAAATGGCAAGGTTTCATTCTTTTTCAAGCCGATTAATACTCCATTGTGTGTGTGTATGTGTGTGTGTGTGTGTGTGTGTGTGTGTGTTTGAATACACACATCTATCATCTCATTTGTCAATTTTTCTACAGACACTTGGGTTGCTTCCATATTGTGATATTGTAAATAATGGTTCAAGAAACATAGGGGTGCACGTATCCTTTGAAGTTACTGTTTTCCTATTCTTTGTGTAAATACGAGTAGTGTGATTGTTGGATCGTAGGGTAGTTCTATATTTAATTTTTTGAGGAACCTTCATACTGTTTTCCACTGTGGCCCTCACAGTTTGCATTCCCACCCACAGTTCGCAAGGATTCCCCTTTATCCACATCCTCCCAACACCTGCTCTTTCTTGTGCTTTTGATGTTAGCCATTCTGACAGGTTTGAGGTATTACCTCATTGTCCTTTGGATTTACATTTTCCTGATGATGGGTGATGGTGAACATCTTTTCACGGGACTGTTGGCCATTTGTATCTCTTCTTTGGAGAAATGTCTGTCCATGTCTTCTGCCTATTTTTTAACTGGATTATTTGTTTTTGGGGTTCGAGTAGTATCAGTTGTATATGTTTTGGACACTATCCCTTTATTGCATATGATCTTTGCAAATATCTTCTCCCTTTGAGTAAGTTGTCTTATTATTTTTACGTTTTCATTTTTCTTCTGCTGTGTGGAAACTTTTTATTTTGCTGTATTCCCAATAGTTTATTTTTGCTTTCATTTCCTTTGCCTCAGGAGACAGTCCAGAAAAACGTTGGTATGGTCCATGTCAAGAACTTACTGTCTTCCCTCCTGTAGGATTTTTATGGATTCAGGTCTCATATTGAGGTCTTGAAACTGTTTTGTGTTTGTCTGTATTGTGTAAGAAAGCAGTCTAATTTCATTCTTTTGTGCGTAGCTGTCTAGTTTTCCCAACACCATTTGTTGTAGAGACTGTCCTTTTCCCTTTTGATATCGTTGCTTGCTTTGTGGAAGATTCATGGACCACATAATTGTGGGTTTCTGTCTGAACTTGTATCCTGTTCCTTTGGTCGCTGTCTCTATTTTTGTGCCGTACTGTCTTGTTAGGATGACTGCAGCTTTGTAGTATAACCTGAAATCTGAAATTGTGAGTCCTCCAGCTTTGTTTTTCTTTTCCACATTGCACTGGCTGTTCGGAATCTTTAGTGGTTCCATACAAATGTTTAGGATTGTTTATTTGAGGTCTTTTGTTCTTTAATTTAAATTCAATTAGCCAACTTACAGTACATCATTCGTTTGAGATGTAGTCTTCAATAAATTTTCAGTCGTGTGTAACACCCAGTGCTCATTGTATCGTGTGACCTTCTTAATGCTACTCACCCAGTTACCCTCCCCCCCAACTTCTCCTCCAGCAATCATCAGTTTCTTGCGATAGTTAAGAGTCCATCATGGGTTTTCGCCCTCTCTGATGACTTCCCGTTGTATTTTCCCTTCCTTCCCCTATGGTCTTCTTCCTTGTTTCTGATATTCCACATAGGAGTGAAAGCATATGATTATTGCCTTTCTTTCATTGACTTATTCCACTCAGCATAATACCCTCCAGCTCCACCCAGGTCGGTGTGATGGTAAGTACACATCCTTTCTGATGGCTGAGTAATATTCCATTATATATATGATCCACATCTTCTTTATCCATTCGTCTATCCATGGTCATCTGCACTCTTTCCACAGTTTGTCTATTATGGATATTGCTGCTATGAACACTGGAGTGCATGTGTCCCGTCTTCACTACCTCTGTCTCTTTGGGGTAAATACCCAGTAGTGCAATTGCTGGGACATAGTGTAGCTTTATTTATAACTTCTTGAGGAAACTCCGTACCATTTTCAAGAGTGGCTTTTTCATGGGATTCGTACAAGGCTGTAAAAGGGTTCCCGTTTCTCCACATCCTCTCCAACATGTATAGTTTCATGTCTTCTTATTTTTAGATATTTGGCCTCGTGTGATATGGCATCTATAGGGGTTTAGATTTGCATTTCCCTGAAGCCAAGTGATATGAAGCATTTATGCATGTATCTTTTGGTCACCAGTACGTCATCATCAGTGAAATGACTTCACATTTTAATCCATCTCAAGACCTCAAGCTGGGTAAGGCACTGAAGCTGGATGATGCCATCGGTTGGAAGTGTGGAGAATTTCAAAAGATCTCCGTGGAGAGCAAGTTTAAAGGTCAGTGTGAAGCTACTAATTGGATCCGAGGACATCTCTGAAAGTGGGGGTTGCCTGCGATGGGCTGAGGAGAGCCCTCCGATTTTCCTATGAATCCTTGCTGTAGCCCCTAATGGACAGTTTCCTGCTGTGGTGCAGGCTGAGTTCTCTAGTCGTGCAGAGGTGAGCCCAATGCCTGCTGCCTTGGAGGCAGGCAAACAGGGAGGGACCCTCAGCAGAAGACCCAGGGTTAGGTTAGGCCTCAAGAGAAGGCAGGTCCGAACTGCCCAGTGCTAAGAGAACTCCCAGGCCGAGTGAGATGAGGGCACAAGGGCCGGTGAGTGTGAGCCTTGGGTTTCATCCGGAAGGGCCCACAAATGTCGGGGTTCACCAGAAGGGGCTCTCAGGGGCTGCCCCAAATCTCTTGCCCTGAATGCTCTATTGTGCCCCAAAACGGTACAGTTTCCTGTGGGCTGCAGGCTGAGTCCTACGGTGGGGCTTGGGTGTCCCCAATCCCCCAGAGTAGGGTGCCAGGACCCTGGGAGGGGCCCCTCTGTGGCCAACCTAGCGTAAGGGTTAGGGTCCAGGAGCCTGGAAAGGACAATCTGCAGGCTGTGCGGCGAGCTCTGTGGAGGGCTGAGAGGAGGCCATGGGGGAGGGTGGGCATGGGCCTCAGGGTTGGGGCACGGGGGGCTGCCAAAAGTGGGGACGGGCTCTGGGGGCCTCCCCATGTTCTCGTGCCCTGTAGGCTCCGTAGAGCCCCAAGGGGCACGGTTTCCTGTCGGGTGGCATGCTGAGTCCTGCAGTGGGGCACAGGTATCCCAATTCCCCGGGGATGTGGTGTAAGGCTCCTGGGGAGACCCCACACCCGCGGCTGTCCTAGGGCTAGGGTTAGGCCCCAGGAGCCCCGCAGGCCCGATCTGCTGGGTGTATGGCGAGCTACACGGGCTGAGGTGAGGGTGTGGGGAGGGTGAGCGTGGGCCTAAGGGTTTGGGTGCGGGAGGCCGCCGAAGTTCGCTGGTGGCTCAGGAGGGCCCTCCTGGTTCTCCCTCCCTGAACGCTCTGTGGCCTCCCAAGGCGCATGGTTTCCTGCGGGGTGGCAGACTGAGTCCTGCTGTGGGGCTCAGGTGTTCCAAATACCCGCAGCTGTGGCTCCAGGCTCCTGGGGAGGGGCACCTCCACAGATGAACTAGGGTTAGGGTTGGGGTCCAGTTACTCCGCAGGTCAGTTCTGCCCACTATGTGGCGAGCTCCACCGCGGGCTGAATTGAGGGTATGGGGTGGGGTGAGCATGGGCTTCAAGGTTGGGTTTAGGGATCACCGAAGTTCGCCGGGGGCTCTGGGGGCCCTCCTGGTTCTCCCGCCCTGAATGCTCTACAGCCTCCCAAGGGGTATGGTTTCCTGCGGGCTGGCAGGCTTTTTCCTGCAGTGGGGCTCAGGTGTCCCCAGTCCCTGGGGCTGTGGCACCGGGCCCCAGGGGACAGGCCCTACCCAACCGACCTAGGGTCAGGTCTAGGCCCCAGGAACCCGGCAGGCCTGATCTGCCGGCTGTGTGATGAGCTCGATGGCAAGCTGAAGGGAAGGCGTGGGGCTGGATGAGCGTGGGAATCAGGGTTGGGGTGTAGGGGACCACCGAGGATCGCTGGGGGCTCAGGGGGCCCTACCAGTTCTCCTGCACGGTATGCTCTGCGGCGCCCCAAGGGGCATGGTTTCCTGAGGGGTGGCAGGCTGAGTCCCGTGGTGGGGCTCAGGTGTACCCAATCCCCGGGGTTATGGTACAGATTAGGGTACGGGTTAAGGTTAGGGTATGGTTTACGGTTAGGGTATGGGTGAGGGTAGGGGTTACGGTTAGGGTAAGGAGAGGGTATGGGTTAGGTTTGGGTTTAGGGGTTACAGGTTAGAGGTTATGGGTTAGGGTACAGATTAGGGTTTAGGATACGGGTTAGGGTTTAGGGTTTGGGTTTAGGGTTAGGTTTAGGGTTGGAGTACGGGTTAGGTTTAGGGTACGGGTTAGGGTTAGGGTACGGGTTAGGGTACGCATTAGGGTATGGTTTAGGGTACAGTTTAGGGTTAGTGTTGGCATTCGGATTAGGGTACGGTTTAGAGTATGGGTTAGGGTTAGGGTATGGGTTAGGGTTAGGGTACAGTTTAGGTTTATGGTACAGGTTAGGTTACGGTTTAGGGTTAGGGTTAGGGTACGGGTTAGGGAACGGGCTAGGGATATAGATAGGGTACAGTTAGTGTTAGGGTATGGGTTAGGGTACGGGTTAGGGTACAGGTTAGGGTTAGGTATGGGTTAGGGTATGGGTTAGGGTCCGGGTTAGGGATAGGGTACAGGTTAGGGTATTGGTTAAGGTTAAGGTAAGGATACTGGTTAGGGTTAGGGTACGGGTTACGGTTTAGGGTTTAGGGTTACGGTTAGGGTATGGGTTAGGATTAGGGTATGGGTAGGGTTAGGGTACGGTTTATGGTACGAGTTAGGGTATGGGTTAGAGTCAGGGTTTAGGGTTTAGGGTTAAGTTTAGAGTATGGGTTAGGGTACTTTTTAGGGTTACCGTTAGGTTTAGGGTACGGTTTAAGTTACGGGTTGGTACAGTTTAGGGTTAGGGTTAGGGTACGGGTTAGGGTACACGTTAGAGTACGTGTTAGGGTTAGGGTACAGGTTAGGGTTCGGGTTAGGGTACGGGTTAGAGTTAGGGTTAGAGTATGGGTTAGGGTAAGGGTTAGGGTTAGGTTCCGGGTTAGGGGTAGGGTTGGCTGAAGGGGTAGGGTTAGGTGTAGGGTTAGGGGTATGGTAGGGGTCGGGGTAGGGTTAGAGTTTAGGGTTAGGGTTTGGTGTTTGGGGTTAGTGGTTAAGGTTAGAGTTTAGTGTTTAGAGTTTCGGGATTAGGGTTAGGGGTTAGGATTTAGGGTTTAGTGTTCAATTTAGGGTTTAGGGTTTAAGGATTCAGGTTTAGGGTTAGGTTTAGGGTAGGGTTAGGGTTAGGGTAAGGGTTAGGGGTTAATGTTAGGGTTAGGGTTAAGGGTTTAAGTTTAGGGTTTAACGTTAGGGGTTAGGGGTAGGGTTAGGGTTAGACCCCAGTAGGCCAGCAGGACCGATGCGACGGCTGTGCGGTGAGCAGAGGAGTGGGCCGAGGTGAGGGCGCTGGCGAGCGGGAGTATGGTATCCAACATTTTGGCGCAGGGGGCCTTTGAACGTTGCTAGTGGCTCAGAGGGCCCATACCGTTCTCCCGCCCTGAATGACCGGCGGCGCCCCTAGCGGCCTGGGTGGTGGTGGGGTGGCAGTGTGATTCTGGAGCTGTGGTTTGGGGGTCCCCAATGCCATGCGTTGCAGCGCAAGGTCCCTTGGGAGGGGCCCTTCTGAGGCCATCCTAGGGTTTGTGTTAGCACGTAGGGGTCCGGCAGGCATGATCCTCCAGCTGTGCGGTAGCAGAGGGCCAGGCGATGTGAAGGGGCCAGTTAGCTGGAGCGTGGGCTGAAGCATTTTGTCACGGAAGGCCTTGGAAAGTTGCTGGGGGATTGGAGGGCCCTGCTGGTTCTCCCACCCTGAATGGCCAGCAGCTCCCCTAGCAGCCCGGGTGGTGGCGGGGAGGCACGGTGAGTATGGCGCTGGGGCTCGGGGGTGCCAATCCCTGGCGTTGCTGCGCCAGGCCCCTTGGGAGGTTCCCCTTGGGGGCCAACTTAGGGTTAGGGTTAGACCCCAGGAGGCTGGCAGGCCCGATCCACTGGCTGTGCGGTGAAGAGAGGGGCGGGCCGAGGTGAGGGCGCTGGTGAGTGGGAGCATGGGCCCAAGCGTTTTGGCACGTGGTGCCTTAGAAGTTCACAGGGGCTCGGAGGGCCCTGCCCATTCTCCCGCTTGAATGACCGGCGGCGCCCCTAGTGACCCGGGTGCCGGCGGGGTGGCAGGGTGAGTCCGGCACTGGGGCTTGGGGGTCATCAATCCCCGGTGTCACGGCGACAGGCCCCTTGGGAGGGGCCCCTCGGGGGCCAACCTAGGGTTAGGGTTAGCCCCCAGCAGCCCGGCAGGCCCGATACACCACATGTGCGGCGAGCAGAAGGGTGGGCTGAAGTGAAGGCGCTGGTGAGCGGGAGCATGGGACCAACCATTTTGGTGCAGGAGGGCCTTCGAAAGTCGCCGGGGGCTCGGAGTGCCTTGCCTGTTCTCCCGCTCTGAATGACTAGCGGGGCCCCTAGCTGCTCGGGTGGCTGAAGGGCAGCAGGGTGAGTCCAGTACATGGGCTCGGGGTCCCCATCCCCGGCGTTGCGGTGCCAGGCCACTCGGGAAGTGCCTCTCGGGGGCTGACCTACACTTAGGGTTAGTCCCTAGGAGCCCGGCAGGCCCAATACACCACATGTGCGGCGAGCGGAGCGGTGGGCCGAGGTGAGAGTTCTGGTGAACATGAGTCTGGGCCGAAGCGTTTTGGTTCCGGGCGCCTTTGAAGGTTGAAGGGAGTTCGGAGGGTCTTGCCAGTTCTCCAACACTGAATGAATGGTGGCGCCCCTAGCGGCACGTTTAGGAAGGGACCCTCAGGGGCCGTCCTAGGGTTAGGGTTAGCGCCCAGGAGGCCGGCGGCTGTGCGATGGGCGGAGGTGCGGGCTGAGTTGAGGGCGATGGCGAGTGGGAGCGTGGGCCCCAGCGTTTTGGCGCCCTGGGCCTTGGAATGTTGCCATGGCTCGGAGGGCCCTGCCCTTTCTCCTGCCCTGAATAACCAGCGGCGCCCCTAGTGGCTCCGTTGGTGGTGGGGAGGCAGGATGAGTCCTGCACTGCGGCTCAGGGATCACCAATCCCCGGCGTTGCGGGGCAGGCCCCTTGGGAGGAGCTCCTTGTGGGCTGACCTAGGGTTAGAGTTAGCCCCCAGGAGGCTGGCAGGCCCAATCCTCTGGCTGGGCGGCGAGAGGTGGGCGGGCAGAGGTAAAGGCACTGCCGAGTGGGAGCGTGGGCCCCTGCATTTGAGCGTGGGAGGCCTCAAATGTCACCGGTTTCTCCAGGGCCCTGTCAGTCCTACCGCCCTGAATGACCGGCGGCGCCCCTAGCGGCCCGGGTGGCGGCGTTGAGGCAGGGTGAGTCTGGCTCTGGGACTTAGGGTCCCTGATCCCCAGTGTAGTGGCACCAGGACCCTTGGGAGGGGCCCCTGAGGGGCCGACCTGGGGTTAGGGTTAAGACCCAGGAGGCCGGCAGGCCCGATCTGCCCGCTGTGCTGAGAGCTGAGGGGCAAGCCAAGGTGAGGGCATGGGGAGCGGGAGCCTGGGCACCAGCGTTTTGGCCCAGGGAGCCCTTGAAGGTCACTGGGGGCTCCGAAGGCCCTGCCCCTTCTCTCGCCCTGAATGACCTTCGGCGCCCCTAGCGGCCCGGGTGGCGACAGTGCGGCAGGGTGAGTCTGGCTCTGGGGCTCTGAGTCACCAAACCATGGGTTGCAGAGCCAGGCCCCTTGGGATGTGCCCCACGGGGCCGACTTAGGGTTTCAGTTAGCCCCCAGGAGCCCAGCAGGCCCTATCCACCAGCTCTGCAGCAACCGGGGGGCAGGCCAAAGTGAGGGCGCTGGGGAGCAGGAGCGTGGGAGACACCTTTTTTGCGCGGGAGTCCTTCTAAGGTCGCAGGGGAAACGGAATGCCCTGCCAGTTCTCCCACCCTGAATGACCCGCGGCGCCTCTAGCGGCCCGGGTGGTGGCGCGGCGGCAGGTGAGTCCTGCGCTGGGGCTCGGGGGTCCCCAATCCACCGTGTTGCGGCGCCAGGTCCCTTGGGAGGGGCCCCTCGGGGGCTGACCTAGGTTAGGGTCAGCCCCCAGGACACCAGCAGGCTCAATCCGCCAGCTGTGCGACGAATGGAGGGGTGGGTCGAGGTGAGGTCTCTGTGGAGAGGGAGCTTGGGCCCAAGTGTTTTGGCTCCGGGGGCCTTCAAATGTTTCCAGGGACTCGGCGGGCCGTGCCCATTCTCCTCCCTGAGTGACCGGCAGCTCCCCTAGCTGCCCAGATGGCGGCGGGGCGGCAGGGTGAGTCAGGTGCTGCAGCTCGGGTATACCCAATCCCCAGTGTTGCAGCGCCAGACCCCTTGGGAGGGGCCCCTAGGGGCCAACCTAGGGTTAGGTTTAGCCCCTAGGAGGCCGGCAGGCTGTATTCGCCAGCTGTGTGGAGACTGGTGTGTCGGACCGAGGTGAGGTCTCTGTGGAGCGGGAGTATGGGCCTGGGCGTTTTGGCATGGTGGGCCTTTGAAGGTCACCGTGTCTCGGAGGGCCCTGCCCTTTCTCCCTCCCTGAATAATGGCAGCACCCAAGACCCCGGGTGTTAGCTGGGTGGCAGGGTGAGTCTGGCGCTGGGGCTCGGGAGTCCCCAAACCCTGGTGTTGCGGTGCCAGGCCCACTGGGAGGGGCCACTCAGGGGTCAATCTAGGGTTATGGTTAGCCCCCAGAAGGCCGGTGGACCCGATCAGCGGCTGTGCAACACGTGGAGGGTTGCCCCGAGGTGAGGGCGCTGGCGAGCCTGAGCATGACCCCAAGCGTTTTTGCGCGGGGGGCTTTCGAAGGTCGGTGGGGGCTCGGAGGGCCCTGCCGGTTCTCCCACCCTGAATGAATGGCGGCGCCCCTAGCGGCCCGTGGGGGGCGGGGCGGCAGTGTGCATCCGGCGCTGGGGCTTGGGGGTCCGCAATCCCCGGCGTTGCAGCGCCAAGCCCCTTAGGAAGGGACCCTCAGGGGCCTTCCTTAGGTTAGGGTTAGCGCCCAGGAGGCTGGCAGGCCCGATCTGCCTGCTGTGCGAGGAGCGCAGTTGTGGGCCGAGTTGAGGGCGATGGCGAGCGGGAGTGTGGGCCCCAACGTTTTGGCTTGCTGGGCCTTGGAATGTTGCCATGGCTCGGAGGGCCCTGCCCATTTTCCTGCCCTGAATAAAGAGCGGCGCCCCTAGCGGCTCCGTTGGCGGTGGGGCTGCAGGGTGAGTCGGGCGCTGTGGCTCGGGGTCCCCATCCCCAGCGTTGGGATGCCAGGCCCCTTGGGAGGGGCCCCTCAGGGGCCAACCTAGGGTTAGGTTTAGCCCCCAGGAGGCCGGCAGGCCCTATTCGCAACCTGTGTGGAGAGTGAAGTGGCGGACCGAGGTGAGGGCGCTGGTGATTGGGAGCCTGGGCCTGGGCATTTTGGTGTGGGGGGCCTTCGAAGGTCACCATGTCTTGGAGGGCCCTGCCCGTTCTACCGCCCTGAATGAACGGCAGCACCCCAAGCCCCCGGGGTGGCGGCTGGGCGGCAGAGTGAGTCAGGTGCTGAGGCTCGGGGTCCCCAATCCCCGGCGTTGTGGCACCAGGCCCCTTGGGAGGGGCCCTCGGGTGTCGATCTAGGGTTATGGTTAGCCCCCAGGAAGCCGGTGGACCCGATCAGTGGCTGTGGGGCATGCGGAGGGTTCAGCCGAGGTGAGGGCGCTGGCGAGACTGAGCATGAGCCCAATCTTTTTAGCGTGGGGCGCCTTCGAAGGTCAGCGGCGGCTCGGAGGGACCTGCCCGTTCTCCCGCTCTGAATGACTGGCGGGACCCCTCACGGCTTGGGTGCTGAGGGCAGCAGGGTGAGTCCAGCACTTGGGCTCAGAGTCCCCATCCCCGGCGTTGCGGGGAAGGGCACTTGGGAAGTGCCTCTCGGGGGCCAACCTACAGTTGGGGTTAGCCCCCAGGATCCTGGCAGGCCGGAAACACCGCCTGTGCATGGAGCAGAGAGTTGGGCCGAGGTGAGGGTGCTGGTGAACATGAGCCTGGGCCCAAGCGTTTTGGTTTGGGGCAGCTTCGTAGGTTGGTGAGGGTTCGGAGGGCCCTGCCCTTCCTCCCACTGTGAATGAACGTCGGCGCCCCTAGCGGCCCGGGTGGGGCGGGGCGACAAGTTGCATCCAGTGCTGGGGCTTGGGGGTCCCCAATCCCCGGAGTTGTGGCGCCAGGCCCCTTGGAAGGGGCCCCTTGGGGGCCAACCTAGGGTTAGGTTTAGCCCGTAGGAGGCTGGCGGGTCCTATTCGCCAGCTGTGTGGAGAGCGGATTGGCGGACCGAGGAGAAGGCTCTGGTGAGTGGAAGGTTGGGCCTGGGCGTTTTGGCACGGGGGGGGGGGGGGCTTCGAAGGTTGCCATGTCTCAGAGGGCCCTGCCCATTCTCCCGCCCTGAATGAACAGCAGCAACCCAAGCCCCCGGGTGGCGGCTGGGCAGCAGTGTGAGTCAGGTGCTGAGGCTCGGGATCCCCAATCCCCAGCGTTGCGGCGCCAGGCCCCTTGGGAGAGGCCACTCGGGGTCGATCTAGCGTTACGGTTATCCCCCAGGAGGCCGGTAGACCCGATCTGCGCCTGTTCGGCACGTGGAGGGTTTGGCTGAGGTGAGGGCGCTGGCGAGACTGAGCATGAGCCCAAGCGTTTTAGCGTGGGGGGCCTTCGAAGGTCGGTGGGGGCTCGGAGGGCCTGCCCGTTCTGCTCTGAATGACCGGCGGGGCACCTATGGCTCGGGTGGCTGAAGGGCAGCAGGGTGAGTCCGGCACTTGGGCTCAGGGTTCCCATCCCCAGCATTGCGGCCCCAGGCCTATTGGGAGGGGCCCCTGGGGGGCCGACCTAGGGTTAGGGTTAACCCTCAGGAGGGCAGCAGGCCCGATCCACCCACTGTGCAGTGAGCGGAGGGGCGGGCCAAGGTGAGGGCGCTGGGGAGCGGGAGCGTGGGCACCAGCGTTTTGGCGTCCTGGGCCTTTGAATGTTGTCATGGCTCGGAGGGCCCTGCCCCTTCTCCTGGCTGAACAACCAGCAGCGCCCCTAGCGGCTCTGTTGCTGGTGGGGCGATGGGGGGAGTCCCGCACTGCGGCTTGGGGATCCCCAATCCCTGGCATTGCAGCGCCAGGCCCCTTGGGATGGGCCCCTTGGGGGCAGACCTAGGCTTAGGGTTAGCCCCCAGGAGGCCAGCAGGCCCGATTGGCTGGCTGTGCGGTCTGCGGAGCAGCGGTCCGAGGTGAGGGCACTGGAGAGGGGGAGCATAGGCACAAGCGTTTTGGCGCGGGATGCCTTCGAATGTCTCTGGGGGCTCGGAAAGCCCTGCCCCTTCTTTTGCCATGAATAACCGGCGGCGCCCTTAGCACCCTGGGTGTGGCAAGGCGGCAGGGTGAGTCCAGCACTGGGGCTCGGGGGTCCACATTATATGGCTTGCAGAGCTAGGCCCCTTGGGAGGGGCCACTCTGGGGCCGACCTAGGGTTAGGGTTAGCCCCCAGGAGGCCGGCAGGCCCTATTCGCCGGCTGTGTGGTGAGCTGATCGGTGGGCCGAGGTGAGGGCGCTGGCGAGCGGGAGTGTGGGCCCAAGCTTTTTGGCGTGGGGGGCCTTCAAAGGTTGCCGGGGCTCAGAGGGCCCTGACCATTCTCCCATCCTGAATGACCGGCGGCGCCCCTAGCGGCCCAGGAGGCGGCGGGGCGGCAGGGTGAGTCCGGCGCTGGTGCTCGGGGGTCCCCAATCCCTGGCATTGCGGCGCCAGGCCCCTTGGGAGGTGCCCCTCGGGGACCGACCTAGGGTTAGGGTTAGACCCCAGGAGGCCGGCAGCCCGGAGCGGCTGGCTGTGCGATGTGTGGAGCAGCGGTCCGAGGTAAGGGTGTTGGCGAGTGGGAGTGTGGGACAAAGCGTTTTGGCGTGGGGGCCTACGAAATCGCCGGGGCTCGGAGGGCCCTGACCATTCTCCCTCCCTGAATGCCCGGCAGCACCCTAGCGGCCAGGGTGGCGAAGGGGCGGCAGGGTGAGTCCGGAGCTGGGGCTCGGGGGTCCCCTATACCTGCCATGGCACTGCCTGTCCCCTTGGGAGGGGTCCCTCGGGGGCTGACCTAGGGTTATCGTTAGCCCAAAGGAGGCTGGCAGGCCCAGTTCACTGGCTATGCGGCGTGCGGAGGGGCTGGCCTAGGTGAGGGCGCTGGTGAGCGGGAGCGTGGGCCCAAGCGTTTTGGCGCGGGGGGCCTTTGAAAGTCACCGGGGGCTCGAAGGGCTCAGCAAGTTCTTCCGCCCTGAATGACCGGCAGCGCCCTAGCGGCCCGGGTGGCGGCGGGGCAGCAGGGTTATCCCAGAGCCGGGGATCGGGGGTCCCCAAGCCCTAGTGTGGCGACACCAGGCCCATTGGGAGGGGCCCCTCGGGGGCTGTCGTAGGGTTTGGGTTAGCCCCCAGGAGGCCGGCAGGCCCGATCCGCCAGCTCTATGGTGTGCAGAGGGGCTGGCCGAGGCAGGGCACTGGCGAGCGGGAGCGTGGACCCTAGGGTTTTGGCGCTGGGAGCCTTTGAATGTTGGCGGGGGCTCTAGGGCCTTGCCCGTTCTCCCTCCCTGAATGACCAGCGGAGCTCCTAGCGGCCCGGGTGTCGGCAGCGTGGCAGGATGCGTCCAGCGGTGGGGCTCGGGGATCCCGAATCCCAGGTGTCCTGGCGCCAGGCCCCTTGGGAGGTGCCCCTCTGGGACCGACCTAGCATTAGGGTTAGCCCCCAGGAGGCTGGCAAGCCCGATCCACCGGCTCTGCCGCATGCGGCGAGGCTAGCGGAGGTGAGGGCGCTGGCGAGTGGGAGCGTGAGCCCAAGAGATTTCGCGCAGGGCTTTCAAAGTTCACTGGGGGCTCAGAGGACACTGCACGTTCCACTGCCCTGAATGACCAGCGGCGCCCCTAGAGGCCAGGGTGGTGGCAGGGCTGCAGGGTGAGTCCTGCGCTAGGGACTCAGTAGTAGAATAATAGAGGATGCACATGTGTAAAATTATTCAACTACAGTTTCCATGCTTTCCCTTTGGTTCCTTATTATCTATGAAATTGGACAATTTTTGTTCTCTAGGCTTCAAACTCATTGTCAGTATTCAGAGTTTTTCAATGCTGATCTTCTCCTGTATAAGTTACCAAAAACCTAAAATATGTATGAACTTTAAAAAACGCTATATTGAAAATGACAGCAGGGAAGTTCCATTTTGTAAATATTGTGTCAATGGATCTCTATTTTTGACATCAGTGTTCGTTAGAAATGATGACATTTCATGTGAGTATAAATATCAATGTGAAAAAGAAAAGGTAGGAAGAACCTTGAATGTTTAAGTAATTGGTGAAATGACAGGTGTGTGTGTGTATGTGTGTGTGTGTGTGTGTGTGTGTAATTGATTTTCAGTGAATGGTTCAGCTTCTTGTACGGCCTCCGAGAGAGCCCAGGTGAACCTTTCAATTAGTTGGTATTTGTTTTCAGAACATGGGAATCTCTTAGTCCAATAGTCAATCAGGCAAGCTTTGAGGTCTTGAAGAGTTTCAGTCCTCAGCGATGGTGTTGCAGACCCTTGTGAGCAAACCCTAGGGTATGCTCAGAGCCCTCATTAGCAGGTACCAACGTGTGACGATTTCAGACAGCATTTCCCAAAGAAGTACGCCTTGAGTCTCTGTCCTTGTCAGTTCCCTACACGTCCTTACACTAGTTATGTAATCAGTGTGTTTCAGGATAATCCCCACATGTGATTTTTGCTATTTCCTACTAGTCCTATCTGTTTCTCATCTTCTTTTTTTATAGTAGGGGTTGGGAAGCAACCTGTGTGGTGTAGGAAGGGGTGTGGTAGTGGTCTGCCTTCAGAGGACCGAATGATGCCTAGAAATTGTACTGTAGTTTGAGGTCAATTGTCCACCCTCTGAGTGTCAGGAATTCCATCACTTTACTTTGATGCTAGTCTGTTCTTCAAGCTGTCCTCAGAAATAAGGATGTCATCCATCTAGGGAATACTGGTTTGTGTGTATGTTTTCATTTTAGGAAAGGCCTTGCTGTTCCTGAAAATAATACTGTAGAGCACCCTTTCCTGTTCTTATTGGCCATCAGTCAATCTTTTGTGAAGTATTCGTTTATCAATAGACTTTTTATGGTTGATGAGCAGGAATTCTTTCTTGACAAGTCTTTGTCAGTGTATGTATTGCAAATTTTTACTTCCCACCCTGCGGTTCACTTTTTCATTTTCTTATGGTCATAAGATAAGGAGAAATGTCACATTTTTATGAAGTCCCACTGAATTCTTTGAAATGGTTAGTGCACCCTATGTCCTACCCCAAGATTGACAGGTTCTATGTTTTCTTTCAGAAACTGTCCAATGGGAAGCTACAATCCAACTCAAATTTATAACTTGCATTTCTAATTCCAATAGGATATTTATAGACTGTTTTGGATTTTCTATGTACACAATCGTATTATCTGTGAATAGTCACAATTATCCCCTCAATTCTTATACTTTTTGTTTCTCTTGCCTTCTAACAGTAGTAGATTCTCCAATGCAACGTTGAATAGAGCAGCATTGTTTGAAGATTTTAATATACCTTTCTCAATATCTGACAGAAAAAGCCGACAAAACATTGGTAACAAATGTGACCTAATTGACATATAGGGAACATTCCATAATAAGTGCAGAATACATTATTTTCAAGTGGTCATAGACTCTTCACCCAAATAGATGATAGGTGGGGCCACAAATCAAGCCTACAAATGTTAAACCCTGAAATTAACTAGATTCTATTCTTAGACCTCAGGGGAATTGAGCCACAGTCATAGCGAAAAGAAAACCAGGAAGTCCTTCAATGTTTAAAATTAAATGAAACTTTGCTACATATCCTAAAGGTCAGAGAGGGAATCTCAATGGAAATTCTGAACCTTTTCTACATGAGGGCTCACAGACAATGGCACTTTCTTTGTGAAGAGCATTATAATAACCTAGACAGGAGTTGAGCCTTAAGTCAGAGTTCTGCCTGCCCCAGCCACACCTGGCAGCCTTGACCTGTGGTCCCCCTCAGCTGTCCTTTCTGGTGTCCCTGAGCTAAGGGGGTCAACATGGCCATATGGAAATGGGAAGCTCTCCACTCATAGTGATGACGGTGCCCTCACCCCAGCTGCCCTGTCTGGTGGCTCTGAGCTAAGGGGGTCAACATGGCCGTATGGAAATTAGAAGCTCCCCACTCTTAGTGATGACGTTGCTATCGTATCGTCCTCACCAGTCCAACAACATGATTTCTGAGTGAACTATGACACAAGAGCGACTTCTTGGCCTTCCTTCAGGTTTGAAAATCATCTGGTGAGTCATCTATTAGAAATATGGATTCAACATGTGTTCTTTCTTCTGGAAAAGAAATAGACCCAATAGCAATTATGGCTTCCTGAGCACCTGTTCTTGAGAGACATCATACTGGCTCTTTGTAGCATTCTGCCTCTTAAACTTCTCAACTAGGGTGTAGATATTTTTAGGCACATTTTCAGGTGGTTAGACAGGGACTCAGATGATATGAGTCACAGAGGATTTTAGTGTCAGAAACCTAAGTGGGATCCCCAAATTGACTCCAAATCCCTTGTTGTTCCATACAGGGTACTATTTCCCTCTTATCTCCGGTCTTCTCGATCTGGAAACCTATCAAGTATCAGGATTTTCTTGTCATGTGGACAAATGGAACGAATTCAGCGGGCCTTTTCACCTCTGCCCATGGTGATCATTAAGATCATTATCTCAGTGGAGAACCTCTGGGTAATATACTCAAAGATCCTTAGGAATACAGACAGTATAATATTTTTCTGGTATTAAAGTTTCTGAAACCAACTATCTTTTTGAGTCGATTCAGGCTCTGGTATGTTCAGAGGGTGCTGTAAAACAGGTCTGAAATAGTACTTAAAAACACTCAGCTCAGCCTCTTCTACAAAGTGAGCCAATGCTTATAAACATGACTAAAATATTCCCTTACCTACGATGACTTCCCAGCCATCCTAGTTTTAATTGGTATGACTGTGACTTACATTAGTCAACATTTGCAGAGAAAGTGCATCTAGGGGACACTTCATGTTGAAATTAGATTGTGACAACGAGCTACTGTGTTTTATTCTGCAGTCCAAGGGAATGGTGCCAGACATCTCTAAGGTGTCCAGCAGTTCTACAATTCTGATTTTAAGTGGTCTGTGTGCTTCAGAGATTTGGGCAGGAGAAGGGCAGGAGTCCAGAGACTGTGAACACTTCTGCTACCTGTGCTGACCATGGAGCAGGTAGCCTTCTGTGGGCATCATTTTGATTTCTTGGTACTCTTGTGAAAGGTGCTTTTGTCTCAAATTCCTCCATTTAGTAGTAATTATAATGATGAAACTAATTTTTATCTTATATCATCTGTGGGCCCTGAACCTGGGCTCCAGGGAAAGTAATTATTTAACATTTTACCCAGCTCAAAATGACTGGGCAAAACTTCAAAGCATGGGCCCTGTTTCTGCCCCAAGCACATGTTGTACATCTGCTTCGAGAAGAAAACAATAACCAAAAATGCCAACATAAAGATAAGAAAAAATAACCTCTTTGGCTCCCATAAGATTAAATTCATACTGACATGTACATACTGAGAACATAAGAAAGAGTCTGTCACTTCATGGAATCTAAGAAGATCCTCATTGTGGTGTGTAACTCTGTACGTAAAACAAAACAGAAAAAAAATATAAGCCTGCCCCAAATGCTCCTTCCCCAGAGCACTCCCTTCTTGGTGAAGATTGTGTCTCCCAGGCAGCTGTCCTGACTTGGGTTTGAATAAAGATCTCTTCCTTTCTCTCTAAAATGTTTTTAAAAGTTCATTCACGCAGTGTCGACAATAAGGGTGTTTTCTATTTAAGTGAGAAATAAATGTTCCACTCTAGTTGCATTAGGAATAGACGAATTGAGGGTTTCTTTAGAAGAATAAGTCTGCTATCCAGAAAAGGCAAGGTCATTGGTCTATTGAGAATGAAGATAATTACTGCTAAACAACAAGTATGTGTTGCCCCTTCGCCCAGAAACCGAAGCAGGTGTGCAGGCTTTAGGTCAGAGGTGCCTTCTTCACCCCAGCTGACAGCACTTCTCTTCTCTGGCTCCAAGACACCCGAGGTTTTGAACGTCAGCATCGGAGTCAGCGAGGCAGCTTGACACAGGACGGCAGTGTTCAGAGAAAGCACAGGTATGTTTGGCAAAATGTGCTAACTATGTCAGGGCTGGACGTAAAACCTCTTATTATCCCAAAACTTCCTGGGCTTTTCTCTTTTCTCTAGTTGAGCCACAAAGTAAAATTGAAGTATCTGTCAGCATTCTGGGTTTGGTGCAAGAATTACTTAGTTTCCCTGCAGGTAGAACTCTGCAGGGGATCACAATTTCTCTGTCCATTTATTGCTTACAAATGTATTTTGACCATCTGTTTCCTAGGAACCCTCTTTTATTAGAAAGGGAAGGAGAGATTCACTCTGTGCCTGTTTGTAACATCTAATTTGTTCCTTCATCTAACAGTGTTTATTCAGTTGGGCCTAAGATATGGTTGAGTGGCCAGCATCTAGAGTTAGGTGGCTTTATTCATCTGATACAGACGTGGATGATGTCATTTGACAAAGGTGATGTTTCATCATTGATTAGTTTATTCATCAGAAGAGTTAAAATTAGGGTGGAGGGAAAATTCAAAATTATCCAAAGCAGCCTGTTCCTGTTTAAAAGTTGAGCTTGACTTTCTAGTTTTACTAAATGTATTATCTCGATATTTTGAGGTGCCATATTCTCTCTGTAGTTTCTTTGGTGGTGGAGACAGAAGGAGAGTCTGGGAATTCTTTTGGATAGTGGCATGCTGGTGGCTTCAAGGGGCTTGCCGTCAGGAGCCTGGGGTGAATTCTGCAACTGCTTGCCTGACCCTGGGTGCATCTCCCAGAGGTTTTGTTTCCTCTTATTAAATTGCCAGCAGATAATGTTCTGTATAAAGGGGAACCCTCCCATCCTGTTGGTGGGAATGCAAAGTGGTGAGCCAGTCTGGGAAACAGTGTGGGGGTTCCTCAAAAAGTTAAACATTGAACAACCCTATGATCCAGCAATTGCTCTCCTAGGAATTACCCAAAAGATACAAAAATGCAGATCCAAAGGGGTACATGCACCATGATGTTTATAGCAGCAATGTCCACAGTAGCCAAACTGGGAGAATCCCAACGTCCATGCACTGATGAATGGATAAAGCAGATGTGGGATACATATATATAACGGAATATGACCCAGCTTCAAAAAGAATGGAATTGTACCATTTGCAAGGATGTGGATGGATCTAGAGTGTATTAAGCTAAGGAAAATGAGTGAGGAAAGACAAATATCCTATGCTCTCACGCTTGTGGAATTTCAGAAAGAAAACAGATGAACAGAGTGGAGGGGTGATGAGAGAGGCAAACACGGAAATAGACTCAACCTTGGAGAACAAACTGAGTGTTGCTGTAGGACAGGGGCGTGGGGGGAAGAGTTAAATGGGTGAGGGGTATTAAGGAGGGCACTTGTGATGAGCACTGGGTACTGTATGCAGGTGAGGATTCACTAAATCCTACCCTTGAAGCGAATATTCCATGGCCTGTGAACTAACTGGAATTTAAGTAAGAGAAGAAAGGAAAAAGTGTTCTGCTTCATGAAGAGTGAGGTAAAATTGTAGTGAATTGGGCTGTACTATTCTATAGATGATAGTTGTAAAACACCCTGTTGTAGGATACACTTGTTTCTTATCACATAAGAAGTCCTCAGAAAGCTGCAATGAAAGACTCAGATCTCAGAGCATGTTCATCTTCCACAGATATGTTACAGTTTGCACAGGTAGGAATGAAAGTGGAGAAAAAGGCAACAGAAGGGGAAAGTAGGTGTGAATCTTTCATTAGTTAGCATTATAGATTTCTCATGAAAGCCTTGCGCCAGTGTGATTTTGGAGGAAGAGGAGGAATCCGGGAGCTTTGCAGGAGACGGGGGAGTTCCAGGTCTGGGTAAAGCTGACAGGGGTTCCAGAGGAGAGCTGAATGCATTCTGCAGCAGGGTGTGGGCAGGGTGGGCTCCAGGGGTGGCTGTGGGTCTCCTGGGTGAGAGTTGTGACAGGTGAGGTCTGTGTGCAAGTTCCTGACTGAGGACAAGTGAGGCAAAGGTGGAGAGGTGGCAGAGAACCTTCTTCTGGGCCACCAGCCTCACCCAACACAGACGGCCTCATCTTCTGTCCCTGTCACTCCAATTCAGACTTCTCAGAAGGTGAGTGAGAACACATCAAGAGCTTTATGAACAGAAGGGAAAGCATGTGCAAAGGCTCTGGGGCAGGAGAATTCCAGGTATGTCCAGGAGCAGCAAGAAGGCCCTGTGGCCACAGGAGACAGCTTAGGACATGAGCTCAGAGAGGTGACAGAGGGTGACAGCAAGCCATTCCATGGCTATAACCCCATAAGACCCTGTTTCACTGGGCCATCCTGGCTACAGTGTTGAGAACAGATGACAGAGGGTTGAAGATGGCAAGGCAGGTCAATGACGAAGCTCTTCCAGGAACTCAGGCACGGTGGACCAGACAGGTGGCCTTGGATGGTGTGGTTAGACCTATTCTCGGTCCATTTTGAGGATGGAGCTCACAGGATTTGCTGATGGGTTAGCTATTAGGAGCAGGAGAACGGAGGAATTGGGGTAACTCCCAGCTGTTGTGGGTTGTCCTGATCGAGGGGAAGGAGAGGGTTTCTCAGGGGGTAGGAGGTAATCTGTGTTCCGAATGCTGAGGAAGGTGCATTTCCCGGTGGATCTGCTGATTTTTGTGTCTGGGAGAACCTTTCACATCTCCTCCCTCAGCAATGCTGAAATACAGCTATCCCCCACTTTTTAAACGTTCACAGTACGACACTTGCTTTTCTTGAAAGAACTATGTTATTACCCAGCTTCAGTAAGAGGAAGAGACCTGAAGAGGATTTCCCTCTCATGAAAAAAGGTGAACAGTGAGAATCGCGTTCAGCATCTGTTTTGGGGAGAAGCATGACAGAGGCCGCGTGCACCCGAACCAGCTCCTTCCGCTGGGAACCGCTCTCCGCATCCAGCCACCAGCACTTTGAATGGTGTCTGTGAGCCTCTGCTGTGCTTTATCTTCATTTATGCTGGGCCTCCCTTAGGAACTTGTGTCCTGAGGCCTAAGAAAAGCCAAAGAGAAGGAATTTTGGAGTCTGAGCACACTGTCTAATTGTTCCGTGTAAATTAATGGCCATTCCTTCTTGACACCATTTCTGCTGTGCAAGGTTTCTCAGAAGCCCTGTACTTTCAAAGAGCAGGGAAACCTATACCCCATGCTGCGGGATTATTTTTAGTCTCCATGCTGGACAGAATATATCATGACTGTCGGATTTTCTTACTCAAACATTGAGACTTTGACCACCTTCACCCGTTTCTACCACCCCATCCCCGAATCTGGCACCTACCAATCTGCTCTCAGTATCTATGTGTTCAGTATTTGTTTATTCCACGTGGAATGTACATGACAGCCTCTGGTATTGGTCTTTCTGTGTCTGAGTTACTTGGCATAAGGCCCCCAAGGTCTGTGTTTCCATGTCTGGTTCTTGTGAATAATGCTGAAGTGAACGTGGGAGTACATCTGTCTTTTTGAGGCAGTATTTTTGTGCTCTCCAAATCAATACTCAGTAGAGCCATTACTGGGTCATGTTGTAGTTGTATTTATTTTTTCAGGAACCTCCATACCGTTAGTCACAGTGGCTGTACCAATTTCCATTCCCACCAACAGTGCACAGTGTCTCCTCGTCTGCACACCCTTGACCCCACCTGGTGAATGTCTCTGGGACAATTGCTGTTCCAACAGTTGTGAAGGGATAGCTGATTGTGGGTTTGCCTGATGTTTCCCTGACCATGATGAGTGATGTCGAACAACTTTTTCTTTCTGTTGGCACCTGTGTGCCATCTTTGTAAAGTATCTATTCACATATTCCCCCCATTTTTTTATACGTTTTTTTTTGTTTGTTTTGGTTTGTTTGAGTTTTGTGTGTATTTTGGATATTAGCCTCTTCTCACACATATGATTCGCAGATATTTTTTTCTTATTATGTCAGTGGCCTTTTAAGTTTTTCTGTTTTTTTTTGCTGTGTGGAAGTTTTCAGTTTGATGTTGTTCCACTTGTTTATTTTTGCTTTTGTTGCCTTTGCATTTGGTGTCCGATCTGAAGACTCTTTGCCAAAACCAATGTCGAGAGACTTAGTACCTGTGTCTTCTTGGAGGTTTATGGATTCAGGTCTTATGTTCAAATCATTCATCCATTAAAAATTTTGTGTGTGGTGTAAGAAAGTGACCCAGTTATATTCTTCTGCATTTAGTGTCCAGTTTTCCCGTTACCGCTCACTGAAGAGACAGTCCTTCCCTCATGGCATATCTTGTGCTGCTGTGTCATAAGTTAGGATCATCTACGTGTGGGTAAGTTTCTGAGCTTTCTGTTCTGTTCCACTGACCTGGTGTCTGTGTTTATGCCAGTACCATCCTGTTTTGATGACAACAGCTTTGTAATATAGCTTGAAATCCAGGTGTGTGTTGACTGCACCTTTCTTTCTCCAGGTTCCTTTGGGTATTTGGGGTCTTTTGTGATACCATACAAGTTTGAGGAGTGTTTTCTATTTCCTCAAATAATGCCACTGGAATTCATATAGGGATTTCATCACATCTGTCTATTGCTTTGGGTACGATGGACATGTTCACATAATTAACTCTTCCAGTTAAGGAGCATGTCGTATGCTTCCATTTGTTTGTGTTGCCTTCCAAATCTTTGACCCATACATTCTGCCCCCCTCGACACACATGTTTTTCATTTCTTTTCTGCAATGTGTTGGGTGTACTATGTCTTTCTCATTCATGGTTACTTTTATTCCTAGATTTTTTTTGATGCAATTGTAAATGGCATTGCTTTTTTAATTTCTCTTTGCGAAAGTGTGTCATCAGTATACAGAAATGAAAGAAGTTGGGTTATCTGGGTGGCCCCATAGGTGAAGCGTCTGCCTTCAGCTCAGGTCATGATCCCAGAGTTCTGGGATCGAGCCCCGTGTTGGGCTCCCCGCTTAGCGAGGGTCTGCTTCTCTCTCTTTCTGACACTCCCCCTGCTCGTGCTTTTTTCTCTTCCTGTCAAATAAATAAATAAAATCTGAAAAAAAATAAAGACAACAGTTCTCTGTATATTGACTTTATATCCTGCAGCTTTCTTGATATTGTTTATTCTAACAGTATTTTTTTTTTTGTGTGTGGAATCTTTCGGGATTTCGTGTCATTTGCAAATAGTGACAGTTTTCCTGTATGGATTTCATATCTTTCTCTTTTTTTAAAATGATGTTAGTCACCCTACAGTACTTCTTTTGTTTTTGATATAGTGTTCCATGATTCATTATTTGCATATAACACCTAGTGCTCATTATGACACGTGCCCTCCTTAATACCCATCACCAGGATAACCCATTCCCCTACCCCTCCCTTTCTGCAACCTTCATTTTGTTTCCCAGTGTCAATAGTCTCTCATGGTTCATCTCCCCCTCTCATTCCCCCCTTCACTTTTCCCTTCCTTCTCCTAATGTCCTCCATGCTATTCCTTCCATTCCACATAGGAGTCAAACCATATGATAATTGTCTTTCTCTGCTTGACTTAATTTCACTTAGCATAATCCCCTCCACATCCATCCACGTTGGTGCAAATGGTGGGTATTCATCCTTTCTGATGACTGAGTAATAGTCCATTGTATAGATGAAGCACATCTTCTTTGTCCATTCATCTGCTGAAGGACATCTTGGCTCCTTCCACAGTTTGGCTATTATGGACATTGCTGCTATGAACATTGGGATATAGGTGCCCCTTCTTTTCATTACTCTGTGTCTATGGGGTAAATACCCAGTAGTGCAATTGGTGGGTCGTAGGATAGCTCTGTGTTTAATGTCTTGAGGAACGTCCATATTGTTTTCAAAAGTGGCTGTACCAGCTTGAATTCTCATGAGTAGTGGAAGAGGGTTCCCCTTTCTCCACATCCTCTCTGACTTTTTTTAATTTCCTGTCTTGTTAATTTCTTTTAAAGAATTTATTTATTTATTCCACAGAGATAGAGACAGGCAGCAAGAGAGGGAACACGAGCAGGGGGAGTGGGAGAGGAAGAAGCAGGCTCATAGCGGAGGAGTCTGATGTGGGGCTCGATCCCATAACGCCGGGATCACTCCCTGAGCCGAAGGCAGATGCTTAACTGCTGTGCCACCCAGGCACCCCCTCTTTGTGTCTTCTGCCCATTTTTTGGGTGTCGAATTTGAGGAGTTCTTTATAGATCTTGGATAGCAGCCCTTTATCTGTAATATCATTTGCAGATATCTTCTTCGATTCCACAGGTTGCCTTTTTGTTTTGTTGATCGTTTGCTTTGTCGAGCAGAAGCTTCTTATCTTGATGAAGTGCCAATAGTTCATTTTTGCTTTTATTTCCTTTGCCTTTAGAGACGTGGCTTGCAAGAAGTTGTTGTGTCCAAGGTTGAAGAGTTCTTTTGATTTTGATATGAGACAGGAATCCATTATCTTCCTTTCCTGATTGTATTGGAGTCCTCTGTCTTTCTTGGTGAGTCTAGCTAACTTTGTCAGTTTTGTTTATCTTTCCAAAAGAGGCAACTCTCATTTTTATTGTTTTTTTTGTCTTTTTAGTCTCCCTTGTATTTATTTATGTATTCCTTTTTGTCATTTCCTTATTTCTACTAAATTGGTGCTTTGTTTGTTGTTTTATTTTCTACTTCTTTACCACATAAATCAGGTTGTTTATAGGAGAGCATTCTCATGGATTGATGAAGACTTGAATTTCTATGATCGTCCCCCATAGAACTACTTTTGCTGCATCCCATAAGTTTTTGTAGGTTGACTTTTTCATCAGTGTCAAGGTACTTCCAAAATTTTTTTTATTTCTTCTTTGACTGTTGGTTGTTCAGTAGCATGTTGTTAAATCTCCACATATTTTTTAAGATTATTTAATTATCTGACAGAGAGTGAGACAGCGAGAGAGGGAACGCAAGCAGAGGGGTGGGAGAGGGAGAAGTGGGCTTCCCACTGAGCAAGGAGCCTGATTCGGGGCTAGATTCCATGATCCTGGGATCACGACCTGAGCTGAAGGCAGATCCTTAACGACTGAGCCACCCAGGCCCCCCAATTTCCACCTATTTTTGACTGTCTTATTTTTCTCTTGAGACTGATTTCTAGTTTCATATCATTGTGGTTGAACAAGACTTGAAGCAGAAGGTGAAGAGAACATTCAGATAAAAGATTTGTTTCCTGGAGGGTTTTCTGAGGGCAGACCATGAGTTCTGTGGGGACGGAGGAAGGTTTTGTGAGTCCGGGGATGGGGTTAACCCTTGTTGGAATTACTGACTACTACCATGCAGGCTGTGTGCTACCGTTCACACTGTAGTCCTGATGGACTTGTACTTCATTAGGAATATTTTCTAGGAGGTGTAGGCATAGCCTTCTCTTAAAGAAAGGTGCCATGTGAGTTCATGGCATGACCCCAGGTCAGCAATCAGGATGTATGGTATTGTGGGGGATCAGAAACAGGCTTTCTGTGGGAAGTGACAGAAATAGGGTATGGGGAGCTCCATGACCATAGGTGAAGTCCCGAGTAACCCACTGGGTGTTGGGTTCTGTGGATCTGTCTCATCAGGTGCTGTGGAATTCAGGGACACCCTCCTGTCTGTGGATTTGTGTGGAGACAGGTAGACATCAGTGTCTGGCCAGGCACGAGGGTCGCACTGGACCACCACCAGAGGTTCAGCGTGCGGGGGAGCCACTGCTTCGATTCCACGAAAGCTGACGAGGGTCTGTGACCATGATTCCTAGCAGCTGCAAGGGGAGAGGAGGCTGGGGGTGGTGCACACTTCCTAGTCTTGTGGTCAGGACTAGTCTGGAGCACACTGAAGTCAGCCACACCTGGCACAGAAGGCACACAGTCAGTGTAGCTGTGGGCACTGCTCCCATGGCACTTTCGGGCCGGCTCCATGCTGCCACCTCCTGCTTTTCATCATCATCTTCAAGGTCATGTGCCTCTGCTCTTGTGCCATGGCCTCCAGGGTATTGTCCGTCTTCCATCTGGCCCTCGTCCCTGGTGCCCTGTGCAGTCCGTTGCCAGGATACCCTTCTCGAGACAAACATCTGGCCCTGATGGAACACTCCATGGATCTCATGTGATGCGAGGATGATGCCCTGCCCTGGAAGGGGGCTGCAGGTCTCCAATCAGGAGATCCATGTCTCCCTTTTCAGCATGGCCTGCCCTCCCCTCAGTCTTCTTCAGGGAAGCTCTCCCCACTTCCTGAGATGACAGCTCTGAACTTAAAAATGAATGTTATTTTACATATCTCTATGCCTTAGTTCATCCATGGCATGGCGTTCAACCCCATTAGTGGGTTTTTATTAGCAGTTCTGAAGGGCTCTCTGCTCAAGGAGGGGATGACCTGGGTGGGGCAGCTTTCCCTCTCATCTCCCTCAGCATGTCTCTGAGCCCTGGGGCCAGCTGTCCCACTAAGGATTGAGGAACCCGAGCCAGCCAATCCTGAGCCCAGGCTGTGTCAGCTCTTAGACTGATGCATGTCGGAGCGGTGGGCAGCTGGCATGGACCAGGGGCAGGCAGTGTCTCCTTCTCATTCCTTCTATCCCTTCCTCCCAGAGGTATCTTAGAGCAGACTTCAACCCCTGCATCTCCAGATCCCTTGACCTGTTCCTCCTGTGTTCAGCTGGTAACCTTGGAGTTTCACATGGATTCTACCTCCCGTACCCTCTCCCGTAGCAGGTCCTGGATCAGGGGAGGGGGCGGACCCTTGTCTGCTTTTGGTCTTCTTCCTGTCCCACACCAAGCACACCCACCTTTGCATCTTCCATGTATGTGCTTGGAAGCAAGCCCATCCACAGGGAACCTATTAGCCAAACGGATCCAGGCAATGAACATTGAAGTAGAGATCCAGGATCCATAATATACCTGCTCTGAAACCTGTCCCAAAGTCTGTGACTCTCTCACACTGAAACAGAAACAATAATAGCTTTCTGGACTGTGAAGTGACATGTGTCTCTACTTCCAATCTTGAATGCATTGGTGCTGAGCCTGGACAGAAAAGGACCATGGCTCCCATGGGCTGGGATCCACAGTAAGAACTCAGTGTAATCTGAATTCGAGGCATAGAGTGAATAATTATTTAGAGTGAATTCTCCCAAGTAGGGCTTATGCACATTGCACAGGAAAAGCTTTTTCAAAGAGGTTCCTGAAAGAATATTCTTTTTAAAAATTTATTTTAATTCCAGTAGAGCTAACATACAGTGTTACATTCGTTTCAGGTGTACAATAGAGTGATTCAGTAATTCTGTATATTACTCAGTGGTCATCAAGAAAAGTGTCCTCTTAATCCGCTTCATCTATTTCACTCATCCCTCTATCCACCTCCTCTCTGGTAACCATCCGTTTGTTCTCTATTGTTAAGAGTTTGTATTTTGGTGTATCTCCTTTTTCTATTTTATTTATTTATTTTTGTTTGTTTCTTAAATTCCCCATTAGAGTGACATCGTATGGAATTTGTCTTTCTCTGACTGACTGATTTCAGTTAGGATAATACTCTCTAGCTCCATTCATGTGGCTGCAAATGGGAAGGTTTCATTCTTTTTCAAGCCGAGTAATACTCCATTGTGTGTGTGTGTGTGTGTGTGTGTGTGTGTGTGTGTGTGTGTGCGTGTGTGTGTGAATACACGCTTCTATCATCTCATTTGTCAATTTTTCTACAGACACTTGGGTTGCTTCCATTTTGTGATATTGTAAATAATGGTGCAAGAAACATAGGGGTGCACGTATCCTTTGAAGTTACTGTTTTCCTACTCTTTGGGGAAATACCAGTAGAGTGATTGTTGGATCGTAGGGTAGTTCTATATTTAATTTTTTGAGGAACCTTCATACTGTTTTCCACGGTGGCCACTTCAGTTTGCATTCCCACCCACAGTTCGCGAGGATTCCCCTTTATCCACATCCTCCCAACACCTGCTCTTTGTTGTGCTTTTGATGTTAGCTATTCTGACAGGTTTGAGGTATTACCTCATTGTCCTTTGGATTTACATTTTCCTGATGATGGGTGATGGTGAACATCTTTTCACAGGACTGTTGGCCATTTGTATTTCTTCTTTGGAGAAATGTCTGTCCATGTCTTCTGCCTATTTTTTTTTTTTAATGATTTTTTATTATATTATGTTAGTCACCATACAGTACATCCCCGGTTTCCGATGTAAGGCTCGATGATTCATTAGTTGTGTATAACACCCAGTGCACCATGCAATACGTGCCCTCCTTACTACCCATCACCGGTCTATCCCATTCCCCCACCCCCCTCCCCTCTGAAGTCCTCAGTTTGTTTCTCATAGTCCATAGTCTCTCATGTTTCATTCCCCCTTCTGATTACCCCCCTTTCTTTATCCCTTTCTTCCCCTACTGATCATCCTAGTTCTTATGTTCCATAGATGAGAGAAATCATATGATAGTTGTCTTTCTCTGCTTGACTTATTTCACTTAGCATTATCTCCTCCAGTGCCGTCCATGTTGTAGCAAATGTTGAGAACTCGTTCTTTCTGATAGCTGAGTAATATTCCATTGTATATATGGACCACAACTTCTTAATCCAGTCATCTGTTGAAGGGCATCTCAGCTCCTTCCACGATTTAGCTATTGTGGACATTGCTGCTATGAACATTGGGGTGCATATGGCCCTTCTCTTCACTACGTCTGTATCTTTGGGGTAAATACCCAGTAGTGCAATGGCTGGATCATTCGGTAGCTCAATTTTTAACTTTTTAAGGGACCTCCACACTGTTTTCCAGAGTGGCTGTACCAACTTGCATTCCCACCAACAATGTAGGAGGGATCCCCTTTCTCCACATCCTCTCCAACAATTGTTGTTTCTTGCCTTGTCTATTTTTGCCATTCTAACTGGCGTAAGGTGGTATCTCAGTGTGGTTTTGATTTGAATTTCCTTGATGGCTAATGATTTTGAACATTTTTTCATGTGTCTGTTAGCCATTTGTATGTCTTCATTGGAAAAGTGTCTGTTCATATCTTCTGCCCATTTTTTGATTTGTTTATTTGTTTCTCGTGTATTGAGTTTGAGAAGTTCTTTGTAGATCTTGGATACCAGTCCTTTATCTGTAGTGTCATTTGCAAATATATTCTCCCATTCCGTGGGCTGCCTCTTAGTTTTTCTGACTGTTTCCTTGGCTGTGCAGAAACTTTTAATCTTGATGAAGTCCCATAAATTCATTTTATCTTTTGTTTCTCTTGCCTTTGGGGATGTGTCATGCAAAAGGTTGCTTTGGCCGATGTCGTAGAGGTTGTTGCCTATGTTCTCCTCTAGAATTTTGATGGATTCCTGTCTCACATCGAGGTCTTTCATCCATTTGGAGTTTATTTTTGTGTATGGTGTGAGAGAGTGGTCAAGTTTCATTCTTTTGCATGTAGCTGTCCAATTTTCCCAGCACCATTTATTGAAGAGACTGTCTTTTTCCCACCGGATGTTTTTTCCTGCTTTATCAAATATTAGTTGCCCAAAGAGCCGAGGGTCCATTTCTGGGCTCTCTATTCTGTTCCATTGGTCTATGTGTCTGTTTTTGTGCCAGTACCATGCTGTCTTTGTGATCACAGCTTTGTAGTACAGCTCGAAATCCGGCATTGTGATGCCCCCAGCTTTGTTTTTCCTTTTCAACAGTTCCTTGGAGATTCGGGGCCTTTTCTGTTTCCATACAAATTTAAGGACTGTTTGTTCCAGTTCTTTGAAAAATGTCCTCGGTATTTTGATCGGGATAGCATTGAAAGTGTAGATTGCTCTGGGTAGCATGGACATTTTAACTATGTTAATTCTTCCGATCCATGAGCATGGAATATCTTTCCATCTTTTTATGTCTTCCTCAATGTCTTTCAAGAGTGATTTATAGTTTCTAGAATATAGGTCCTTTACGTCTCTGGTTAAGTTAATTCCAAGGTAACGTATGGTTTTTGGTGCTATTGTAAATGGGATGGATTCCCTAATTTCTCTTTCTTCAGTCTCGTTATTCGTGTATAGAAATGCAACTGATTTCTGAGCATTTATTTTGTATCCTGCCACGTTACTGAATTGCTCTATAACTTCTAATAATTTGGGAGTGGCTTCTTTTGGGTTTTCCATATAGAGTATCATGTCATCTGCAAAGAGAGACATTTTGACTTCTTCTTTGCCAATTTGAATACCTTTGATCCCTTTTTGTCGTCTGACTGCTGTTGCAAGGACTTCTAGTACTATGTTGAATAATAGTGGCGAGAGTGGGCATCCTTGTCGAGTTCCTGATCTTAAGGGAAAGGCTTCCAGCTTTTCCCCATTGAGAATAATATTTGCAGTAGGCTTTTCATAGATGGCTTTTATGATATTGAGAAATGTACCTTCTATTCCTACACTCTGAAGGGTTTTAATCAGGAAAGGATGCTGTATTTTGTCAAATGCTTTTTCGGCATCGATTGAGAGGATCATATGGTTCCTGAGTCTTTTCTTGTTGATATGATGTATCACGCTGATTGATTTGCGAATATTGAACCACGCTTGCATCCCAGGTATGAATCCCACTTGATCGTGATGGATAATCCTTTTAATGTACTGTTGGATTCTATTAGCAAGTATCTTGTTGAGGATTTTGGCGTCCATATTCATTAGGGAAATCGGTCTGTAATTCTCCTTTTTGAGGGGGTCTTTGCCTGGTTTGGGGATCAAGGTAATATTGGCCTCATAGAATGAGTTTGGTAGCTTTCCTTCTGTTTCTATTTTTTGAAATAGCTTTAGGAGAATAGGTATTATTTCTTCTTTGAATGTTTGGTAGAATTCCCCAGGAAAACCGTCCTGGCCTGGAGTTTTGTTATTTGGAAGGTTGTTTATCACTGACTCAATTTCTTCATAATTAATTGGCCTGTTTAAGGAATCAATTTCTTCCGGTTTCAATCTTGGTAGTTTATAGGTTTCCAGGAAGGATTCCATCTCTTCCAGATTGCTTAGTTTATTGGCATATAGCTGTTGATAAAAATTTCTAATAATCCTTCCAATTTCAATGGTGCTCGTCGTGACCTCTCCTTTTTCATTCATAATTTTAATAATCTGGGTCCTTTCTCTTTTCTTTTGGATAAGTCTTGCCAGTGGTCTGTCAATTTTATTGATTCTCTCAAAGAACCAGCTTCTAGTCCTGTTGATCTGCTCTACTGTACTTCTGGTTTCTGCTTGATTGATTTCAGCTCTAATTTTGGTCAACTGCTCCCTCGTGCGTGGATTAGGCCTGTCCCTCTGTTGCTGTTCCAGCTTCTTGAGGTGAGAATATAAAAACTGCATTTTAGATTTTTCTATTCTTTTGAGTGTGGCTTGGATGGCTATGTATTTCCCCCTTAGGACTGCCTTTGCAGTATCCCATAGGTTTTGGACTGTTGTATTTTCATTCTCATTGGTCTCCATAAATTGTTTAATTTGATTTTTGATTTCCTGGTTTATCGAGTCATTCCTGAGCAGGATGGTTCTTAGTCTCCAAGTGTTTGAGTTTCTTCCAAATTTTTCCTTGTGGTTGAGTTCCAATTTCAGAGCGTTGTGGTCTGAGAATATGCAGGGGATAATTTCAGTCTTTTGGTATCGGTTGAGACCTGTTTTGTGTCCCAGAACATGGTCTATTCTTGAGAATGTTCCATGGGCATTAGAATAGAATGAGTATTCTTTGGTTCTGGGGTGTAGTGTTCTATATATATCTATGAGGTCCAACTCGTCGAGTATGGCATTCAAAGCCTTTGATTCTTTGCTTAGTTTTTGCCAGGGTGTTCTGTCTATTTCTGATAGTGGAGTGTTGAGGTCCCCTACTATTAATGTATTTTCATTTATATGTCTCTTTATTCTGGATAAGAGTTGGCTTGTGTATCTTGCTGTTCCCCTGTTGGGGGCATATATATTTATAATTGTCATATCCACTTGTTGAATACTTCCCTTAAGAATAATATAGTGCCCTTCTGCGTCTCTAACTATAGTCTGTAGTTTAAAATCCAATTTATCTGATATGAGAATTGCTACCCCAGCTTTCTTTTGAGGACCATTTGCGTGAAAGATGGTACTCCATCCCCTTACTCTCAGTCTGAATGCATCTTTGGGTTTGAAATGAGTCTCTTGTAGACAGCAAATGGATGGGTCATTTCTTTTTATCCAATCTGCAACCCTGTGTCGTTTTATGGGATGGTTCAAACCATTTACATTAAGACTGATTACTGATAGATATGATTTTAATATTGCCATGTTGCCAGTAAAGTCTTTTTTTGTATTGGCTGTGACTTTCTGTTCTGTATCACTCTTGGGGCCTTTTTACTTTTATAGAACCCCCTGTAATATCTCCTGTAGGGCTGGTTTCGTAGTTACAAAATTGGTTAGTGACTGGCGATTCTGAAATGTCTTTATTTCTCCATCAATTCTGAATGACAGTCTTGCTGGATAAAGGATCCTTGGCTGCATGTTTTTCTCTGAAAGAGCTTTAAATATGCTCCCCCAACCCTTTCTCTCATTCCAGGTCTGTGTAGACAGGTCTGACGTAATTCTGATGCTTTTGCCTTGGTACGTGAGAAATTTCTTTGCCCTGGCCGCTTTCAATACTGTATCCTTGCATCTAATATTTGCGAAATGCACTATGACGTGACGTGGCGTAGGTTTGTCGTGGTTGAGCTTGGGAGGGGTCCTCTCTGCCTCTTGGACACGAATGTTTGTTTCCCTTGCTAGATTAGGGAAGTTTTCAGCTACAATTTGTTCAAATATCTCTTCTAGACCTCTGTTTTTCTCCACCCCCTCGGGGATGCCGATGATTCTAACATTGGATCGTTTCATTGAGTCAGTAATCTCCCGTAACCTACATTCGTGGGCGTGGATTTTTTTAAGACCATCTTCTATTTTCATTTTTTCCTCTATTAACCCATCCTCCAATTCACTAACCCGTTCCTCTGCTTCTGTGACCCTGGCTGTCAGAGCCTCTAGTTTTGCCTGCATTTGGCTCATAGAATTTTTAATTTCTGTCAGATTCGCTCTCATTTCTGTCCTTAGGGATTCTATATTCTCAGTAACCTTTTCGTTTATACTTTTTTCAATTCTACTCATCATTTTGACCATCGTTACTCTGAATTCCATTTCTGATAATTTGGTTACATCCATATCCATTATTTCTGTGGCAGAGGCCACAGAATCACTGTCTTTTCTTTGCTGGGGGGGGCTTCTCCTTCTTGTCATTCTGATGAAGAGAGGTTGCGGGGTTTCCAGAGCCCAAATTATTGACTGGGTCCCAGGCCGTGCCCCTTGTTTTATAGGGATCTTAGGGATGTGGGCTTCTTCTTTAAAGATTTTATTTATTTATGTGGCAGCCAACCAGCGAGAGAGGGAACAGAAGCAGGGGAGTGGGAGAGGAAGAAGCAGGCTCCCAGCGGAGGAGCCCGATGAGGGACTCCTTTCCGGAACGCCGGGATCACGCCCTAAGCCGAAGGCAGGCGCTCAATGACTGCGCCACCCAGGCGTCCGGGTTGTGGGCTTCTTGATTTTTCAGCCTGCCTTCTGGGGGAGGGGCCTGCCACGCCGATACTCAGGCAGCCCTGTTTGGGTAGAGTCTCCGTGTCCCCTGCGAGGGGGGATGGGGATGGGCACTCTCTGAGCCGGTATTTCCAGGCTT
Organism: Ursus americanus; assembly: GCF_024610735.1. Taxonomy (NCBI): domain Eukaryota; kingdom Metazoa; phylum Chordata; class Mammalia; order Carnivora; family Ursidae; genus Ursus; species Ursus americanus. Next base: position 54,405,616 of record NC_142148.1, read on the forward strand.
TTGTTCTCTGGCGGCTTTCCCTGGCGGTTTGCTGTGCCTCTTCTGAGAGTCAGAGCAGCAGCGGCCAAATTTCAGCCTCTGTCACGGAACAGAAGGATTGCGGCCCGTTCTCTACTAATGTTCTGGCCACTTTAACTCTGTTTCTGTTGGTGCTGCTCAACCCTGCAGCGTCCCGGGATGTGCGCCCCACACCCGGCGTCCCAGCCCTCACTTCCAGGGCCGGCGCGTCTCTGTCCTTTGTGTTCCTAATGCCGCCAGCCGCCAGCCGCCCCGCGCCCGCTCCCGGATCTCCCGGTCTCAGTCTGGATCCAGTGAGCGCACCAGGATTCCGGGGTTCCGCGAGATGCCTGGTGGCGCGCGCACCCGGCTCACGGTCTCAGTCTGCTGTTTTGCGGGTGCCGTCCGCGAGCCCCACCCGCTCTCCCGTGCAAGTGGCTACCGCTTCCCGGCACCCGAACGCGGCGGCTCCCTCCCCCTTCCGTTTATCTTCCGATATCTGTGCACAGTTTCATGGCTCCCCGCTTCGTACCTCAATACTCAGCGCTGGAGATGTTCATTTGTAGAGATCCAGATGTATCTTCCTGCGTCTCAGGCTGGTTCCGTGGTTGTTTAGGCTGGTCTGGTACCGATCCAGCTCGACTCGGAGGACCGGCTGAAAACGGTGTCTCCTACTCCTCCGCCATCTTAACTCCTCTGCCTATTTTTTAACTGGATTATTTGTTTATTTGGGGTCGAGTAGTATCAGTTCTATATATTTTGGACACTATCCCTTTATTGCATATGATCATTGCAAATATCTTCTCCCTTTGAGTAGGTTGTCTTATTATTTTTACGTTTTCATTGTTCTTCCTCCGTGTGGAAACCTTTTATTTTGCTGTATTCCCAATAGTTTATTTTTGCTTTCATTTCCTTTGCCTCAGGAGACAGTCCAGAAAAACGTTGGTATGGTCCATGTCAAGAACTTACTGTCTTCCCTCCTGTAGGATTTTTATGGATTCAGGTCTCATATTGAGGTCTTGAAACTGTTTTGTGTTTGTCTGTATTGTGTAAGAAAGCAGTCTAATTTCATTCTTTTGTGCGTAGCTGTCTAGTTTTCCCAACACCATTTGTTGTAGAGACTGTCCGTTTCCATTTTGATATCGTTGCTTGCTTTGTGGAAGATTCATGGACCACATAATTCTGGGTTTCTGTCTGAACTTGTATCCTGTTCTTTTGGTCGCTGTGTCTATTTTTGTGCCGTACTGTCTTGTTAGGATGACTGCAGCTTTGTAGTATAACCTGAAATCTGAAATTGTGAGTCCTCCAGCTTTGTTTTTCTTTTCCACATTGCACTGGCTGTTCAGTATCTTTAATGGTTCCATACAAATGTTTAAGATTGTTTATTCGAGGTCTTTTATTCTTTAATTTAAATTCAATTTGCCAACTTACAGTACACCATTAGTATCAGATGTAGTCTTCAATAAATTATCAGTCCTGTCTAACACCCAGTGCTCATTGTATCGTGTGGCCTCCTTAATGCCACTCACCCAGTTCCCCCCCCCCCAAATTCTCCTCCAACAATCATCAGTTTCTTGCGATAGTTAAGAGTCCATCATGGGTTTTCTCCCTCTCTGATGACTTCCCATTCTATTTTCCCTCCCTTCTCCTATGGTCTTCTTCCCTTTTTCTGATATTCCACATAGGAGTGAAAGCATATGATCATTGCCTTTCTTTCATTGGCTTATTCCACTCAGCATAATACCCTCCAGCTCCACCCAGGTCGGTGTGATGGCAAATGTTCATCCTTTTTGATGGCTGAGTAATATTCCATTATATATATGATACACATCTTCTTTATCCATTCATCTGTCCATGTTCATCTGCACTCTTTCCACAGTTTGTCTATTATGGATATTGCTGTTATGAACACTGGGGTGCATGTTCCCTGTCTTCACTACCTCTGTCTCTTTGGGGTAAATACCCAGTAGTGCAATTGCTGGGACATAGGGTAGCTTTATTTATAACTTCTTGAGGAAACTCCGTACCATTTTCAAGAGTGGCTGTACCAGACTGCATTCTCACAGGGGTGTAAGAGGATTCCCGTTTCTCCACATCCTCTCGAACATGTGTAGTTTCATGTCTTCTTATTTTTAGATATTCGGCCTTGCGTGATATGGCATCTTTAGGGGTTTAGATTTGCATTTCCCTGAATCCAAGTGATATGAAGCATTTATGCATGTATCTTTTGGTCACCAGTGCGTCGTCATCAGTGAAATGACTTCCCATTTCAATCCTTCTCAAGACCTAAAGCTGGGTAAGGCACTGAAGCTGGATGATGCCATCGGTTGAAAGTGTAGAGAATTTCAAAAGATCTCCGTGGGGAGCAAGTTTAAAGGTCAGTGTGAAGCTACTAATTAGATCCGGGGAGATCTCTGAAAGTGGGGGTTCCCTGGGATGGGCTGAGGGGGGCCGTCCTATTTTCCTGCTATGAATCCATCTGTAGCCCCAAATGGGCAGTTTACTGCTGTGTGGCAGGCTAAGTCCTCTAGTCGTGCAGAGGTGATCCCAATGCCTGGTACTTTGGAGGCAGGCAAACGGGGAGGGCACCCTCAGCAGAAGACCCAAGGTTAGGTTAGGCCTCAAGAGACAGCAGGTCCGAACTGCCCAGTGCTCAGAGAACTCCCAGGCCAAGTGACATGAGGGCACAAGGGCGGGTGAATGTGAAACTTGGGGTTTCATCTGGAAAGGCCCACAAAGGTCGGCGTTCATCAGCAGGGGCTCTCAGGGGATGTCCCAATTCTCTTGTCCTGAATGCTCTGTTGTGCCCCAAAACGGTACAGTTTCCTGTGGGCTGCAGGCTGAGTCCTACAGTGGGGCTTGGGTGTCCCCAAACCCCCGGAGTGGGGTGCCAGGACCCAGGGGAGGGACCCCTCTGTGGCCAACCTAGGGTAAGGGTTAGGGTCCAGGAGCCCAGCAGGGACAATCTGCAGGCTGTGCGGCGAGCTCCGTGGAGGCCTGAAAGGAGGCCATGGGGGAGGGTGAGCATGGGCCTCAGGGTTGGGGCACGGGGGGCTGCCAAATGTGGGGACGGGCTCCAGGGGCCTCCCCAAGTTCTCGTGCCCTGTAGGCTCCGTAGAGCCCCAAAGGGCACGGTTTCCTGTCGGGTGGCAAGCTGAGTCCTGCGGTGGGGCACAGGTATCCCAATTCCCCAGGGCTGCAGTATAAGGCTCCTGGGGAGGCCCCCACACCCGCGGCCGACCTAGGGTTAGTGTTAGGCCCCAGGAGCCCCACAGGCCCGATCTGCTGACTGTATGTCGAGCTACACGGACTGAGGTGAGGGTTTGGGGAGGGTGAGCATGGGCCTTAGTGTTGGGGTGCGGGAGGCTGCTGAAGTTCACTGGTGGCTCAGGAGGGCCCTCCTGGTTCTCCCACCGTGAATGCTCTATGGCCTCCCAAGGCACATGGTTTCCTGCGGGGTGGCAGACTGAGTCCTGCTGTTGGGCTCAGGTGTCCCGAATCCCCGGGGCTGCGGCTCCAGGCTCCTGGGGAGGGGCCCCTCCACAGATGAACTAGGGTTAGGGTTGGGGTCCAGTTACCCTGCAGGCCAGATCTGCCCACTATGTGGCGAGCTCCACCGCGGGCTGAATTGAGGGTGTGCGGTGGGGTGAGCATGGGCTTCAAGGTTGGGTTTAGGGATCGCCAAAGTTCTCTGGGGGCTCTGGGGGCCCTCCTGGTTCTCCCGCCCTGAATGCTCTACAGCCTCCCAAGGGGCACGGTTTCCTGCGGGGTGGCAGGCTTTGTCCTGCAATCGGGCTCAGGTGTCCCCAGTCCCTGGGGCTGCGGCATCGGGCCCCAGGGGAAGGGCCCTACCCAGCCGACCTAGGGTCAGGTCTAGGCCCCAGGAACATGGCAGTCCTGATCTGACGGCTCTGTGACGAGCTCGGTGGCAAGCTGAAGGGAAGGCGTGGGGCTGGATGAGCGTGGGACTCAGGGTTGGGGTGTAGGGAGCCGCCGAGGATCGCTGGGGGCTTAGGGGGGCCCTACCAGTTCTCCTCCACGGGATGCTCTGTGGCGCCCCAAGGGGCATGGTTTCCTGAGGGGTGGCAGGCTGAGTCCTGTGGTGGGGCTCAGGAGTACCCAATCCCTGGGGTTAGGGTACGGATTAGGGTACGGGTTAAGGTTAGGGTATGGGTTACGGATAGGGTATGGGTGAGTGTAGGGGTTAGGGTTAGGGGAAGGAGAGGGTACGGGTTAGGGTTGGGTTTAGGGGTTACAGGTTAGAGGTTATGGGTTAGGGTTCGGATTTGGGTTTAGGGTATGGGTGAGGGTTTAGGGTTTGGGTTTAGGGTTAGGGTTAGGGTTGGAGTACGGGTTAGGTTTAGGGTACAGGTTAGGGTTAGGGTACGGGTTAGGGTACGCATTAGGGTATGGTTTAGGGTATGGGTTAGGGTACGGTTTAGGGTAAGTGTTGGCATATGGATTAGGGTACGGTTTAGGTTACGGATTAGGGTTAGGGTACGGATTAGGGTTAAGGTACAGTTTTATGGTTATGGTACAGGTTAGGTTACGGTTTATGGTTAGGTTTAGGGTACGGGTTAGCGAACAGGTTAGGGATAAGGATAGGGTACGGTTTAGGGTTAAGGTATGGGTTAGTGTACGGGTTAGGGTACAGGTTAGGGTTAGGTATGGGTTAGGGTATGGGTTAGGGTCTGGGTTAGAGATGGGGTATGGATTAGGGTATGGGTTAGGGTACGGGATAGGGTATGGGTTAAGTTTAAGGTAAGGGTACTGGTTAGGGTTAGGGTATGGGTTACGGTTTAGGGTTTAGGGTTACAGTTAGGGTACGGGATAGGGTTAGGGTATGGGTAGGGTTAGGGTATGGGTTATGGTACGAGTTAGGGTACGGGTTAGTGTCAGGGTTTAGGGTTTAGGGTTAAGGTTAGGGTACGGGTTAGGGTACTTGTTAGGGTTACGGTTAGGTTTAGGGTACGGTTTAAGTTATGGGTTAGGGTACCGTTTAGGCTTAGGGTAGGGTACGGGTTAGGGTATGGGTTAGAGTACGTGTTAGGTTTTCAGTTAGGGTTAGAGTACATGTTAGGGTAAGGTTTAGGGTATGGGTTATAGTTAGGATTAGAGTACGGGTTAGGGTATGGGTTAGGGTTAGGTTTAGGGTTAGGTTACGGGTTAGGGGTAGGGTTAGCTGAAGGGGTAGGGTTAGGGGTAGGGTTAGGGGTATGGTAGGGGTCGGGGTAGGGTTAGGGTTTAGGGTTGGGGTTTGGGGTTTGGGGTTAGCAGTTAAGGTTAGGGTTTAGTGTTTAGGGTTTCGGGATTAGGGTTAGGCGTTAGGGTTTAGGTTTAGGGTTAGGGTTAGGATTTAGGGTTTAAGGATTAGTTTTTAGGGTTAGGTTTAGCGTAGGGTTAGGGTTAGGCTAAGGGTTAGGGGTTAGGGTTAGGGTTAGGGTTAGGGTATTGTTAGGGGTTAAGGTTTAGGGTTTAAGGTTATGGGTTAGGGTTTAGGGTTGGGGTAGTCCCCAGTAGGCCAGCAGGACCAATCCGCCAGCTGTGCGGTAGCGGAGGCCAGGCCGAGGTGAAGGCTCCAGCGAGCTGGAGCGTGGGCCCAAGCATTTTGGCGCAGGGGGCCTTAGAAAGTCGCCGGGGGATCGGAGGGCCCTGCCGGTTCTCCCGCCCTTAATGGCCAGCTGCGCCTCTAGCAGCTCGGGTGGTGGCGGGGCGGCACGGTGAGTATGGCGCTGGGGCTCGGGGGTCCTCAATCCCCAGCATTTCAGCGCCAGGCCCCTTGGGAGGGGCCCCTTGGGGGCAACCTAGGGTAAAGGTTACTTCCTGGAGGCCGGCAGGCACCATCTGCCATCTGGGGCTAATGGAGGTGCAGTGAAGGTCAGGGCGCTGGCGAGCGGGAGAGTGGGCCCCAGCGTTTTGGCGTTGGGGGCCTTCGAAGGTCACTAGGGCAAGGAGGGCCCTGCCCGTTCTCCCGCCCTGAATGATAGGCGATGCCCTAGCGGCCTGTGTGTGGGCGGGGCGGAAGGATGAGTCCAGCGTTGCGACTCGGGGGTCCCCAATCCCTGGCATTCAGCGGCAGTCCATTTGAGAGGGGCCCCTTGGGGGATGACCTAGGGTTAGGGTTAGCCCCCGGGAGGCCGGCAGGCTCAATCCACTGGCTCTGTGGCGAATGGAGGGTTGGGCCAAGGTGAGGTCGCTGGCGAGCAGAAGCGTGTGCCCCAACATTTTAACTCAGTGGGCCTTCGAATGTCGCATGGGGCTCAGAGGGCCCTACTCGTTCTCCTGCCATGAAGGACCGGCGATGTCCCTAGCTCCCCGGGTGGTGGCAGGGTGGCAGGGTCAGTCCGGCACTGGTGCTCGGTTTTCCCCAATCCCCAGCGTTGCGGCACCAGGCCCCTTGGGAGAGGCCCCTTGGGGACTGTCCTAGGGTTAGGTTAACCCCCAGGAGTCCAGCAGTCCCGATTTGCCAGCTGTGCAGTGAGGGGAGGGATTGACCGTGGTAAGGCGCAGTCGAGCGGTAGCGTGGTACCCAGCATTTTGGCGTGGGGGGCCTTCGTATTTCACCGGAGGCTCGGAGGGCCCTGCTGGTTATCCCGCCCTGAATGCCCGGTGGCGCCGCTAGTGGCCCGCATGGCGGCGGGACGGCAGGGTGAGCCTGGAGCTGGGGCTTGCGGGTCCCCAATCCCTGCCATTGCAGCACCAAGCCTCTTGGGAGGGGCCACTCTGGGGCCCACCTAGGGTTATGGTTAGCCCCGAGGAGCCGGGGAGGCCGGATCCGCCAGCTGTGTGGCTAGAGGGGGGGCGGGCCGAGGTGAGGGCACTATATAACGGGAGCGTGGGCCTCAGCGTTTTGGCGCGGGGGACCTATGAATGTCGCCGGGGGCTCGGAGGGCCCTGCCCGTTCCCCCACCCTGAATGACAGGTGACGCCCCAAGTGGCCCGGGTGGTGGCGGAGGGGCAAGTTCAGTACATCGCTGGGGCTTGGGGGTCCCCAATCTCCAGCATCGCGGCACCAGGCCCTTTGGGAGGGCCCTTGGGGGGCCGACCTAGGGTTCGAGTTAGCCCCCAGGAGGCCGGCGGGCCCGATAAGATGGCTGTGGGGTGAGCGGAGGGGTGGGCCGAGGTGAGGGTGCTGGCGAGTGGAAGCATGGTACCCAACGTTTTGGCACGGGGGGCCTTCGAAGGTCGCCAGGGGTCTGAGGATCCTGCCCTTTCTCCCGCCCTGAATGACTGGCGGCACCCTTAGAGGCCTGGGTGGTGGCGGGGAGGCATGGTGAGTCTGGCGCTGTGGCTCCGGAATCCCCAATCCCAGGCGTTGCGGTGCCAGGCCCCTAGGATGGGCCCCTTGGGGCTGACCTAGGGTTAGGTTTAGCCCCTAGGAGGCCTGCAGGCCTGATTCGCCGGCTGTTGGACAAGCAGAGGGGCGGACTGAGGTGAGCGCCCAGGTGAGTGGGAGCATGGGCCCCAGCGTTTTGGTGCAGATGGCGTTTGAAAGTCGCTGGGTTCTTGAGAGCCCTGCCCGTTCTCCCACCCTGAATGACCTGCGATGCCCCAGTGGGTCCGGTGTCGGCGGGGTGGCAGGTTGAGTCCAGCGCTGCAGCTAGGGCATCCCCAATCCCAGGCGTTGCTGCTCCAGTCCCCTTGGGAGTGGCCCCTCAGGGGCCGACCTAGGGTAGGGTCAGCCCCCAGGAGGCCGGCAGGCCCAATACACCACTGTGGGGCGAGCGGAGGGGCGGGCTGAGGTGAGGGTGCTGGTGAGCGGGAGTGTGGCCACAGTGGTTTGGCTCGGGGGGCCTTAGAATGTCCCACCGCTCAGAAAGCCCTGCCCCTTCAACCGACCTGAATGACCGGCGGCGCCCGTAGTGGCCCGGGTGACGTGGGACGTCAGGGTGAGTCAGGCATTAGGAATCGGGAGTCTCCAATCCCTGGCATTGCGGGATCAAGCCCCTTAGGATGGGCCCCTCGTGGGCCGATCTAGGGTTAGGGTTAGCTCCCAGGAGGCCGGCAGGCCCGATATGCCAGCTAGACTGAGAGAGGAGGGGCAGGCGGAAGTAAAGGTGCAGGCGAGTGGGAACATGGGCACCAGCGTTTTGACTTGGGGCTTTCAAAGGTCACCGGGGTCTCGAGGGCCTTGCCCGTTCTCCCACCCTGAATGAACAGCGACGCCCCAGCATGCCCGGTGCCAGCAGGGAGTCAGGGTGAGTCTGGCGCTGGGGCTCGGGGGTCCCCAATCCCCGGCATTGTGGCGCCAGGCCCCTTGGGAAGGGCTCCTTGTGTGCCGACCTAGGGTTAGGGTTAGCCCCCAGGAGGCCTGCAGGCCCGATCTGCCAGCTGTGCGGCAAATGGGGGGGCGGGCCGAGGTGAGGGCACTGGTGAGTGGGAGCGTGGGCCCAAGCGTTTTGGCGCGGGGGGCCTTCGAGTGTCGCCTGGGGCTTGGAGGGCCATGCCCGTTCTCCCGCCCTGAATGACCGGCGGCACCCCTAGTGGCCCGGGTGCCGGCGGGGCGGCAGGGTGAATCCAGAGCTGGGGCTCGGGGATCCCCAATCCCCGGCGTTGCGGCGCCAGGACCCTTGGGTGGGGCCTCTCGGGGGCTGACCTAGGGTTATTGTTAGCCTCCAGGAAGCCGGCAGACCCGATTTGGCGTCTGTGCAGCCAATGGAGGGGCGGGCAGAGGTGAGGGCGCTGGGGAGCGGGAGCGTGGGCACCAGTGTTTTGGCGCTGGAAGCCTTTGGAGGTCACTGGGGACTCAGAAGGCCCTGCCCTTTCTCTCGCCCTGAATGACCGGTGGCGCCCCTAGCGGCCTGGGTGGTGACAGTGCGGCAGGGTGAGTCTGGCTCTGGGACTCTGAGTCACCAATCCCCAGCGTTGCAGAGCCAGGCCCCTTGGGATGTGCCCCATGGGGCTGACCTAGGGTTTTGGTTAGAACCAAGAGCCCGGCAGGCCCTATCCACTGGGTATGAATCAAGCGGAGTGGTGGGCCGAGGTGAGGGCGCTGGCGAGCAGAAGCATGGGAGCCCACGTTTTTGCGCGGGGGGGCCTTTGAAATTCAGGGGGCCTCGGAGGGCCCTGCCCGTTCTCCTGCCCTGATTGACCGGTGGGCCCCTAGCGGCTCTGGTGCCTGAAGGGCAGCAGGGTGAGTCCAGCAGTTGGGCTCGGGGTCCCCATCCCCGGCGTTGCGGCGCCAGGCCACTTGGGAGGGGCCCCTCGGATGAAAACTTAGGGTTAGTTTTAGCCCCTAGGAACTCGGCAGTTCCTATTTGCCAGCTGTGTGGAGAGTGGAGTGGCGGACCGAGGTGAGGGTGCTGGTGTTTGGGAGCGTGGGGCCGGGCGTTTTGGCGCGGGGGGATTCGAAGGTCACCGTGTCTGGGAGGGTCCTGTAAGTTCTCCCGCCCTGAATGAACGGCAGCACCCCAAGCCCCTGGGTGGCAGCTGGGCGGCAGGGTGAGTCAGGTGCTGAGGCTCAGTGTCCCCAATCCCTGGTGTTGCGGCACCAGGCCCCTTGGGAGGGGCCCTTCGGGGGTCGATCTAGGGTTATGGTTAGCCCCCCGGAGGCCGGTGGACCCAATCAGCGTCTATGCGGCACGCGGCGGGGTGGGCCGAGGTGAGGGCGCTGGGAAGCCTAAGCATGAGCCCAAGCGTTTTAGCATGGGGGGCCTTCGAAGTTCGGCAGGGGCTCGGAGGGACCTGCCCGTTCTCCCACTCTGAATGACCGGCGGGGCCCCTAGTGGCTCAGGTGGCTGAAGGGCAGCAGGGTGAGTCCGGCACTTGGGCTCAGTTGCCCCATCCCCGGCGTTGGGGCACCAGGCCACTTGGGAAGGGCCCCTCGGGGGCAGACCTACTGTTAGGGTTAGCCCCCAGGAGGCCGGCAGGCCCTATACACCGCCTGTGCGTGGAGCGGAGAGTTGGGCCGAGGTGAGGGTGCTGGTGAACATGAGCCTGGGCACAAGCATTTTGGTTCTGGGCGCCATCGAAGGTGGGCGGGGGTTCAGAGGCCCCTGCCAGTTCTCCCACCCAGAATGAATGGCGGCGCCCCTAGCGGCCCGTGTGGGGCGGGATGGCAGGGTGCACCCAGCGCTGGGGCTTGGGGGTCGCCAATCCCCGGCGTTGCACCGCAAGGCTCCTTATGAAGGGACCCTCAGGGACCGTCCTAGGGTTAGGGTTAGTGCCCAGGAGGCCGGCAGGCCCGATCCGCCAGCTGTGCGAGGCGCGGAGGTGTGGGCCGAGTTGAGGGCGATGGCGAGCGGGAGCGTGGGCCCCAGCGTTTTGGCGCCCTGGGCCTTAGAATGTTGCCATGTCTTGGAGGCCCCTGCCCATTCTCCTGCCCTGAATAACCAGCGGCGCCCCTAGTGGCTCCGTTGGTGGTGGGGCTGCAGGGTGAGTCCTAAGCTGTGGCTCGGGGATCCCCAATCCCCAGCATTGTGGGGCCAGGCCCCTTGGGAGGGGCTCCTCCTGGGCCGACCTAGGGTTAGAGTTAGCACCCAGGAGGCCGGCAGGCCCAATCCTCTAGCTGGGCGGCAAGAGGTGGGTGGGCCGAGGTAAAGGCACTGGCGAGTGGGAGCGTGGGCCCCTGCATTTTGGCTCAGGAGGCTTCAAATGTCCCAGGTTTCTCCTGGGCCCTGTCTGTTCTCCCGCCCTGAATGAGCGGCGGCGCCCCTAGTGGCCAGGGTGGCAGCATTGCGGCAGGGTGAGTCTGGTTCTGGGGCTTGGGGTCCCTGATCCCCGGCATAGAGGCACCAGGATCCTTGGGAGGGACCCTGAGGGGCCGACCTAGGGTTAGGGTTAGCCCACACAAGGCCGGCAGGCCCAATCTGCCCTCTGTGCAGGGAGCGGAGCGGTGGGCCGAGGTGAGGGCGCTGGGGAGCGGGAGCCTGGGCACCAGGGTTTTGGCGCCAGGAGCCTTTGAAGGTCGCTGGTGGCTCGGAGGACCCTGTCTGTTCTCGCACCCTGAATGACCGGCGGCGCCCCCTAGTGGCCAGAGTGGCAGCAGGGAGGCAGGGTGAGTCTGGCAATGGGGCCTGTGGTACTATTCCCAGGCTTGGTGGTGCCAGGCCCCTTGGGAGGGTCCCCTCTGGGGCCTGCCTAGCTTTAGGGTTACCCCCAGGAGTCCAGCGGCCTGATCCTCTGGCTGTGCGTCGAGCGGAGGGGCGGGCCGACGTGAATGCGCTGGCGAGCGGGAGTGTGAGCCCAAGCGTTTTGGCACGGGGTGTCTTCGAAGGTCACTGGGGGCTCAGAGGGCCCTGCCCGTTCTCTCACCCTGTGAGGACGTTGCCCCTAGTGGGCCGGGTCACGGCGGGGTGGCAGGGTGAGTCTGGAGCTAGGGCTCGTGGGTCCCCAATCCCCAGCGTGGCGGCGCCAGGCACTTGGGAGTGGTCCCTCGGGGGCTTACCTAGGGTTAGGGCTAGCTCAAAGGAGGCTAGCAGGCCCGTTCCGCTGGCTGTGCGGTGAGAGGAGTGGTGGGCCAAGGTGAGGGCGCTGGCGAGCGGGAGTGTGGGCCCAAGCGTTTTGGCGTGGGGGGCCTTCGAAAGTCGCTGGGGGCTCAGAGATCCATGCCCCTTCTCCCGCCCTGAATGACTGGCGGCGCCCCTAGCAGCCCAGGTGGCAGCGGGTCGGCCGGGTGAGTATGGCGCTCATGCTCGTGGGTCCCCAATCCCCGGCGTGGTGGAGCTAGGACCCTTGGGAAGGGAACCTCGGGGGCCGACCTAGGTTTAGGGTTAGCCCCCAGGCGCCCAGCAGGCCCTATCCTCCAGCTGTGTGGCGAGTGGAGGGGAGGGCTGAGGTGAGCGCGCTGGGGAGCTGGAGTGTGGACCTAAGCGTTTTGGCGCAGGGGACCTTCGAAGGTCGCCGGGGGCTCGGAGGGCCCTGCCCCTTCTCCTGCCCCGAAGGACCGGCGGCGCCCCTAGCAGCCCTGGTGGCGGCGGGGTGGCAGTGAAAGTCTGGCGCTGGGGCTTGATTGTCCCCAATCCCGGCGTGAAGGCGCCAGTCCCCTTGGGAGGGGCTCCTCAGGGGCTGAACTAGGGTTAGGGTTAGCCCCCAGGAGGCTGGCAAGCCCGATCCGCCAGCTGTGCGGTTAGCGGAGGGTGGGGCCCAGGTGAGGGCAATGGTGAGCGGGAGCGTGGGCCCTAGCATTTTGGTGCGGGTTGCCTTCAAAGGTCGCAAGGGGCGCGGAGGGCCCTGCAAGTTCTCCCACTCTGAATGAGGACGGCGACCCTAGCGGGCCGGGTCTCGGCAGGGCAGCAGGGTGAGTCCAGCGCTGGTGCTCAGGGGTCCCCAATCCCCGGCATGGCAGCGCCAGGCCCCTTGGGAGTGGCCCCTACTGAGCCGACCTAGGGTTAGGGTTAGCCCAAAGGAAGCCGACAGCCCTGATCCAAGGGCTGTGCTGCAAGCAGAGGGGCAGGCTGAGGTGAGCACGCTGGCGAGCAGAAGCATGGGCCCAAGCGTTTTGGTGCGGGGGGCCTTCGAAGGTCGACAGGGGCTCGGAGGGCCCTGCCCTTTCTCCAGCCCTGAATGAGGACAGCTCCCCTAGCGGGCCTGGTCACGGCGGGCCTGCAGGGTGAGTCTGGTGCTGGTGCTCGGGGGTCCCCAAGCCCCGGCGTGGCGGAGCCAGGCCCTTTGGAGGGGCCACTTGGGCGCCGATGTAGGGTTTCGGTTAGCACCAGGAGGCCGACAGGACCTATCTGATGGCTTTACTGCAAGCGGAAGGAAGGGTCGATGTGAATGCACTGGCGAGTGGGAGCGTGGGCCCAAGCGTTTTGGCGCGGGGGGCCTTCGAAGGTCACTGGGGGCTCAAAGGGCTCAGCAAGTTCTCCCGTGCTGAATGACCAGCGGCGCCCCGTCTTGGTGGCGCCATGCCCCTTGGGAGGGGCCCCTCGGGGGCCGACGTAGGGTTTGCGTTTAGCTCACAGAAGACCAACAGGCCCGATCCGCCGGCTGTGTGGCATGCAGAGGGGATGGCCGAGGTGAGGGCGCTGTCGAGTGGGAGCGTGGGCCCAAGCGTTTTGGCGTGGGGGGCCTTCGAAGGTCGCCGGGGGCTCAGAGGGCCCTGCCTGTTCTCCCACCCTGAATGAGGAAGGCGCCCCTAGTGGACCGGGTCGCGGCGGGGCGGCAGGGTGAGTTCGGCACTGGTGCTCGGGGGTCCCCAGTCCCTGGCATGGCAGCGCCAGGCCCCTTGGGAGGGGCCCCTTGTGAGCTGACCTATGGTTAGGGTTAGCCCAAAGGAGGCCGGCAGGCCCCATCCACCGGCTGTGCGGATTATGGAGTGGCGGGCCAAGGTGAGGGCTCTGGCGAGCGGGAGCATGGGCCCAAGTGTTTTTGCGCGAGGGCCTTCCAAGGTCGCCAGGGGCTCAGAGGGCCCTGCCCGTTCTCCCGCCCTGAATGAGCGTCGGCGCCCCTAGCGGCCTGGGTGGCTGCGGGGCGGCAGGGTGAGTTCGGCGCTGGTGCTTGGGGGTCCCCAAGCAGGGGCATAGCATCTCCAGGCCCCTTGGGAGGGGCCCCTCGGGGGCTGACATAGGGTTTGTGTTAGCCCCCAAGAGGCCGGCAGGCCCGATCTGCCAGCTGTGCGGCGTGCAGAGGGGCAGGCTGAGGTAAAGGTGCTGGAGAGCGGGAGCGTGGGCCCAGGCGTTTTGGCGCGGGGGCCTTCAAAGATCGAGGGTGGCTCGGAAGGTTCTGCACATTCTCCAGCCCGGAATGACCGGCGGCGCCCCTAGCGGCCCTGGTGGTGGCGGGGAGGCAGGATGCATCTGGTGTTGCGGCTCGGGGGTCCCCAATCCCTGGCGTGGCAGCGCCAGGCCCCTTGGGATGGGCCCCTCTGGGGCCGACCTAGGGTTAGGGTTAGCCCCCAGGAGGATTGCAGGCCCAATCCGCCAGCTGTTCAGAGAGTGGAGGGGCAGGCCGACGTGAGGGCGCTGGTGAGTGGTAGCATTGGCCCAAGCGTTTTGGCGTGGGAGGCTTTGGATGTTCGCCGGGGGCTCGGAGGGCCCTGCCAGTTCTCCCGCCCTGAATGACCGGCGGCGCCCCTAGCAGCCACGGTGGCAGCAGGGCGGCAGGGTGAGTCTGGAGCTGGGGCTCAGGGGTCCCCAATCCCTGGCATGGCGGCTCCAGGCACTTGGGAGGGGAACCTCAGGGGCTGACCTAGGGTTAGGGTTAGCTCAAAGGAGGCTGGCAGGCCCGATACACCGGCTGTGCAGTGAGGGGAGTGGCGGGCCGAGGTCAGGGCGCTGGCGAGCGGGAGCGTGGGCCCAAGCGTTTTGGCGAGGGGGCCTTCGAAGGTCACTGGGGGCTCGGAAGGCCCTGCCTGTTCTCCCGCCCTGAATGACCGGTGGCGCCCCTAGCGGCCAGGGTGCCAGCGGGTCGGCAGGATGAGTCTGGAGCTTGTGCTCAGGGGTCCCCAATCCCCGGCATGGCGGCGCCAGGCCCCTTGGGAGGGGACCCTCTTGAGCCGACCTAGGCTTAGGGTTAGCCCCCAGGAGGCCGGCAGGTCTGATCCGCCAGCTGTGAGTCGAGCGTAGGGGCGGGTCGAGGTGAGGGCACTGGCGAGCGGGAGCGTGAGCTCAAGAGTTTTGGCGCGGTGGGCCTTCAAAGGTCGCTGTGGGTTCAGAGGGCCTTGCCCATTCTCCCGCCCTGAATGAGGACAGCGCCCCTAGCGGGCCTGGTCGCGGCAGGGCGGCAGGGTGAATCTGGCGATGGGGTTCGGGGGTGTCCAATCCCCAGCGAGGTGGCGCCACGCACCTTGGGAGGGGCCCCTAGGGGGCCGACCTAGGTTTAGGGTTAGCCCACAAGAGGCTGGCAGGCCCGATCCGCCGGCTGTGCGCGAGTGGAGGGGTGGGCCAGGGGAGGGCGCTTGCGAGCGGGATCGTGGGCCCAAGCGTTTTGGCATGGCCAGCCATCGAAGTCCCCCGGGGGCTAAGAGGGCCCTGCCTGTCTCCCGCCTGGAATGAGGACAGCGTTCCTAGTGGGCCAGGTCGCGGCGGGGCGGCAGGGTGAGTTCGGCGCTGGTGCTCGGGGGTCCCCAATCCCCGGCCTGGCGGCGCCCGGCCCCATGGGAGGGGTCCCTCGGGGTCTGACCTAGGGTTAGGGTTAGCCGAAAAGAGGCCAGCAGGCCCAACCTGCTGCCTGTGCTGTAAGCGGAGGGGCGGGCCGAGATGAGGGCGCTGTGGAGCAGGAGAGTGGGCCGAAGCGTTTTGGCGCGGGGGGCCTTCTATGGTCGCCGGGGAATCAGAGGGTCCTGCCTGTTCCCCCACCCTGAATGACCGGCAGCGCCCCTAGAAGCCAGGGTGGCAGTGGGGCGGCAGGGTGAGTCCAGAGCTGGGGTTCGGGGTTCCCCAATCCCCGTTGTGGCGGTGCCAGGCACTTGGGAGTGGTCCCTTGGGGGCTGAACTAGGGTAGGGTTAGCCTAAAGGATGCTGGCAGGCCTGATCTGCTGGCTGTGCAGCGAGCGGAGGGGCTAGCCGAGGTGAAGGCGGTGGCGAACAGGAGCGTGGGCGCAAGCGTCTTGGCACGGGGGGACTTCAAAGGTCGCCAGGGACTCGGAGGGCCCTGCCTGTTCTCCCGCCCTGAATGACCCGCGGCGCCCTAGTGGCCCGGGTGGCGGCAGGGTGGCAGGGTAAGTCCGGCGCTGGGGCTCGGGGGTCCCCAATCCCTGCCATGGCAGCAGCAGTCCCATTGGGAGGGGCTCCTCGGGGACTGACCCGGGGTTAGGCTTAGCTCCCAGGAGGCTGGCAGGCCGGATCAGCCGGCTGTGAGGCTAGCGGAGGGGCTGGCCAAGGTGAGGCGCTGGCGAGCGGGAGCGTGGGCGCAAGCGTTTTGGGGTGGAGGGCCTTCGAAGGTCACCGGGGCTCGGAGGGCCCTGCCCATTCTCCCGCCCTGAATGACCCTTGGGGCCCGTAGTGGCCCGGGTGGTGGCAGGGCGGCAGGGTGAATCTGGAGCTGGGGCTCGGGGGTCCAACTGTCCGGACGTGGCGGCGCCTGTCCCCTTGGGACGGGTCCCTCGTGGGCTGACCTAGGGTTAGGGTTAGCGCAAAGGAGGCCGGCAGGCCCGATCTGCCAGCTGTGTGGCGAGCGGAGGGGCGGACCGAGGTGAGGGCGCTGGTGAGCGGGAGCGTGATCCCAATCGTTTTGGCACGGGGGCCTTCGAAGTTCGCTGGTGGCTCGAAGGGCCCTGTCCGTTCTCCCGCCCTGAATGACTGGCCGTGCCCCTAGCGGCCCGGGTGGAGGTGGGGTGGCTGGGTGAATCAGGCGCTCGTGCTCCGGGGTCCCCAATCCCCGGCCTGGTGGCGCCCGGCCCCATGGGAGGGGTCCCTCGGGGTCCGACCTAGGGTTAGAGTTAGCCGAAAAGAGGCCAGCAGGCCCGACCCACTGGCTGTGCAGCGAGCGGAGGGGCGGGCTGAGGTGAGGCTGCTGGCGAGAAGGAGCGTGGGCCTAAGCATTTTGGGGTGTGGGGCCTTCGAATGTCGCATGGGGCTCAGAGGGCCCTGCCTGGTCTCCTGCCCTGAATGACTGGCGGCGACCCTAGAGGCCCAGGTGGAGGCGGGGCGGCAGGGTGAGTCCGGCGCTGGGGCTCGGGGGTCCAAAATCACAGGCGTTCTGGTGCCAGGCCTGTTGGGAGAGGCCCCTCTGGGGCCGACCTAAGGTTAGTGTTAGCCCCCAGGAGGCCTGCAGGCCCGATCTGCTGGCTGTGCGGTGAGTGGAGGGGCAAGCCGAGGTGAGGTACTTGGCGAGTGAGAGCGTGCGCCCAAGCGTATTAGTGTGGGGGCCTTCAAGTTCTCCAGGGGCTCGGAGGGCCCTGCCCGTCCTCCTGTCCTGAAAGACCGACGGCACCCATAGCGGCCCAGGTGGCGATGGGGAGGCACGGTGAGTCCGACTCTGGGTTTCATGGGTCCTCAATCCCCGGCGTTGCGGTGCAAGGCCACTTAGGAGGGGCCCCTCGGGGGTCAACCTAGGTTTAGGGTTAGCACCCAGGATGCCAGCAGGCCCGATCCGCCCACTGTGCGGCGAGTGGAAGGGCGGCCCGAGGTGAGGGCGCTTCGAGCGGGAGCGTGGGCCCAAGCGTTTTGGCGTGGGGGGCCTTCGAAGGTCGCCGAAGACTCAGAGGGCCCTGCCCATTCTCCCGCCCTGAATGACCGGCGGCGCCCCAAGCAGCCCAGTTGGTGGCGGGGCGGTAGGTTGAGTCCGACACTGGGGCTCGGGGGTCCCCAATCCCCGGCGTCCTGGTGCCAGGCCCCTTGGGAGGGGCTGCTCAGGGGCCGACCTAGGGTTACAGTTATCCCCCAGGAGGCCGGCTGGCCTGATCCGCCGGCTGTGGGAACATCAGAGGGGCGGGCTGAGGTGAGGGTGCTGCCTAGCAGGAGCGTGCGCGCAAGTGTTTTGACGCAGGGTGCCTTCGAAGGTTGCCCGGGGCTCTGAGGGCCCTGCACTTTCTCACGCCCTGAATGACTTGCGGCGCCCCTAGCGGCCTGGTTGGCCGCGGGGCAGCACAGTGAGTCTGGTGCTGGGGCCCGGGGGTTCCCAATCCCTGGCGTTGTGGAGCCAGGCCCCTTGGGAGGGGCCCCTTGGGGGCCGACCTAGTTTAGGGTTAGGCCCCAGGAGGCCAGCAGGCCTGATCCGCCAGCTGTGTGACGATCAGAGGGGCGGGCTGAGGTGAGGGCACTGGCGAGAGGGAGTGTGGGCCCAAGCCTTTTTGGCGCGGGGGGTCTTCGAAGGTCACCAGGGGCTTGGAGGGCCCTGCCCGTTCTCTCGCCCTGAAAGACTGGTGGCGCCCCTAGCAGCCCGGGTTGCTGGGGGGCGGCAGGGTGACTCCGGCGCTGGGCTTGGGTGTCCCAAATCCCCGGCGTTGGGGCACCAGGCCCCTTTGGAGGGGCCCCTCGGGGGCCAAACTAGGGTTAGGGTTCATCCCCAGGAGGCCGGCAAGCCCGGAGCTAAGTGGTTCTGGCAATGTAACAAAAATGCCATACACTTCTCTGTAAGAAATAACAGTGTACAGGAACACTCTTAGCCCTAACATCATCCTTTATGAATATGGAAGCCAGACCCAAAGTGGTCCTGGAAGTCTGACGAAAGGGCTAAGCACTTTTCTCTGAGTCACCACACTATACAGGGAAAGACCAATGTACATCATCTTTCACGAGTAGGAAGCATTAATGAAAAGGTTCTGGAATTTCGAGGACTCTGACCCATCCTTATTGGTAATAAACCACCCTGTACAGGAAAACACCTTCAACTCATCAGCCTCCTCAATCCTGATTCCGATTCAACTTTGGGTGTGTAGGACTACGGAAATGTCCACATCTTATAGCTAAGAAAGAACGATGTCAGGGTAATGCCCTTCAAGTCACATCAGCTTTCTTGAAGACGGAAGAAGGAATCAAGGTGGTTATGTTACCATGAGGTAAGGAAGATGAGCATATAAGTGAGAAACAACAGTGGGCAGGACCTCTCTTCCAAGGAACAGTATCTTTGCTTAATGTTGAATCCCTATGGTAAGTGGTTGTGGGCATTCGTGAGGTGAAAATCTTAAGTGTTTTGTAAAACCTCTTGGTCATTCACAGATGAGACTAAGGTAGTCAGGGACTCCTAGGCAGTGATTTGTCCACTGTCAAAAATATGAAAAGATAAAAGAGACAGATGAGGTCTCCTCAGGCATTGTCCTTTATCCTCATGCTCCGTGAGGATGGCCATCTCTGGACAGCTCAGTGGCAGGGTCTCATTCACAGTGGGGGCATCTGTTCCTCATGGACATCAGGCAGGGAAATGGATTTGGTTATCTGTGCCAGCCCAGCCACAGCTGAGTGTCACAGCACCCTCTCGTGGGCTCATAAGAGTTTCACTGTCACCAGGCAGGTCATTGTATTTGATAAACCACTGTGAGAGTTTGCAATTGCCTTCATCTGCAACCTCCTACAGGCAAATGCAGGTCTCCGGTACCATGTGAAGTCATGTGAAGGCATCGTGAGAAAGTGTCCTTTTGCTTAAGAAAAACATGGCTGGGGCTCCTGGCTGGCTCAGCCAGTTAAGCATGTGCCTTTGGCTCAGGTTATGATCCCAGGGTTCTGGGATCGAGCCCGGGCTCCCTACTCAGCAGGAAAGGAGGTAGGGAAATAGCTTAGAACCCACAGAGAATGTGAATAAAGGGGAGTGAAATGGAACTCCTTCTGTGTTTTGCTTTAGGGATTGGAAGTTAGTTTTTTCTCAATTGTGATTGTTCTTGAAACAGAAAAGCTGTATTGGTTTTTTTTTTTACCTTTAATTTTTTTTCTAATAATAATTGTTTATTATGATATGTTAGTCACTATACAGTATTTCCTTAGTTTTTGATGTAGTGTTCCGTGATTCATTATTTCCATATAACACCCAGTGCTCCATGCAATATGTACCTTCCTTAATACCCATCACTGGCCCATCCCAAGCCCCCACCCCTCTCCCCTCTGAAGCCCTCAGTTTGTTTCCCAGAGTCCATAGTCTCTCGTGGTTCATTCCCCCTTCTGTTTAGGGTCCATTGTGTAAAGGGACAGACAGTGGAAGTTCATCAAATATAAGATCGAAATTTCATTGTTCATTATAGATGCCGCCAAGTAGTTCCCAGAGATTTCATTCCTGTGCAGGTATACATGGAAGATAATTGATGCATGCATAGTGGTAATAAAACACGCCCCTCAGTAGTAGAATAATAGAGGATGCACATGGGTAAAATTATTCGACTACAGCTTCCATGCTTTCCCTTTGGTTCCTTATTATCTATGAAATTGGACAATTTTTGTTCTCTAGGCTTGAAACTCATTGTCAGTATTCAGAGTTTTTTCATGCTGATCTTCTCCTGTATAAGTTACCAAAAACCTAAAATATGTATGAACTTTAAAAAACGCTATATTGAAAATTACAGCAGGGAAGTTCCATTTTGTGAATATTGTGTCAATGGATCTCTATTTTGACATCAGTGTTCATTAGAAATGATGACATTTCATGTGAGTATAAATATCAATGTGAAAAAGAAAAGGTAGGAAGAACCTTGAATGTTTAAGTAATTGGTGAAATGACAGGTGTGTGTGTGTGTGTGTGTGTGTGTGTGTGTGTGTGTGTGTGTGTAATTGATTTTCAGTGAATGGTTCAGCTTCTTGTAGGGCCTCTGAGAGAGCCCAGGTGAACCTTACAATTAGTTGGTATCTGTTTTCAGAACATGGGAATCTCTTAGTCCAATAGGCAAACAGGCAAGCTTCGAGGTCTTGCAGAGTTTCAGTCCTCAGCGTTGGTGTTGCAGACCCTTGTGTGCAAACCCTAGGGTATGCTCAGAGCCCTCATTAGCAGGTACCAACTTGTGACGATTTCAGACAGCATTTCCCAAAGACGTACCTCTTGAGTCTCTGTCCTTGTCAGTTCCCTACACGTCCTTACACTAGTTATGTAATCAGTGTGTTTCAGGATAATCCCCACATGTGATTTTTGCTATTTCCTACTAGTCCTATCTGTTTCTCATCTTCTTCTTTTATGGTAGGGGTTGGGAAGCAACCTGTGTGGTGTAGGAAGGGGTGTGGAAGTTGTCTGCCTTCAGAGGACCGAATAATGCCTAGAAATTGTACTGTAGCTTGAGGACAATTGTCCATCCTCTGAGTGTCAGGAATTCCATCACTTTACTTTGATGCTAGTCTGTTCTTCAAGCTGTCCTCAGAAATAAGAACGTCAGCCATCTAGGGAATACTGGTTTGTGTGTATGTTTTCATTTTAGGAAAGGCCTTCCTCTTCCTGAAAATAATACTGTAGAGCACTCTTTCCTGTTCTTATTGGCCATCAGTCAATCTTTTGTGAAGTATTCGTTTATAAATAGACTTTTCATGGTTGATGAGCAGGAATTCTTTATTGACAAGTCTTTGTCAGTGTGTGTATTGCAAATTTTTACTTCCCAGCCTGCGGTTCACTTTTTCATTTTCTTATGGTCATAAGATCAGGAGAAATGTCACATTTTTATGAAGTCCCACTGAATTCTTTGAAATGGTTAGTGCACCCTATGTCCTACCCCAAGATTGACAGGTTCTACGTTTTCTTTCAGAAACTGTCCAATGGGAAGCTACAATCCATCTCAAAGTTATAAATTGCATTTTTAATTCTAATAGGGTATTTATAGACTGTTTTGGGTTTTCTATGTACACAATCGTATTATCTGTGAATAGTCACAATTATCCCCTCAATTCTTATACTTTTTGTTTCTCTTGCCTTCTAACACTGGTAGATTCTCTGATGCCACGTTGAATAGAGCAGCATTGTTTGAAGATTTTAATATACCTTTCTCAATATCTGACAGAAAAAGCAGACAAAACATTGGTAACAAATGTGACCTAATTGACATATAGGGAACATTCCATAATAAGTGCAGAATACATTATTTTCAAGTGGTCATAGACTCTTTACCCAAATAGATGATAGGTGGGGCCAGAATCAAGTCTACAAGTGTTAAACCTTGAAATTAACTAGATTCTATTCTTAGACCAGAGGGGAATTGAGCCACAGTCATAGCTAAAAGAAAACCAGGAAGTCCTTCAATGTTTAAAATTAAATGGAACTTTGCTACATATCTTAAAGGTCAGAGAGGGAATCTCAATGGAAATGAAATTCTGAACCTTTTCTACATGAGGGCTCACACACAATGGCACTTTCTTTGTGAAGAGCATTATAATAACCTAGACAGGAGTTGAGCCTTAAGTCATAGTTCTGCCTGCCCCAGCCACACCTGGCAGCCTTGGCCTGTGGTCCCCCTCAGCTTTCCTTTCTGGTGGCCCTGAGCTAAGGGGGTCATCATGGCCATATGGAAATGGGAAGCTCCCCACTCATATGATGACGGTGCCCACTCCCCAGCTGCCCTTTCTGGTGGCTCTGAGCTAAGGGGGTCAACATGGCCGTATGGAAATTAGAAGCTCCCCACTCTTAGTGATGACGTTGCTATCGTATCATCCTCACCAGTCCAACAACATGATTTCTGAGTGAAATATGACACAAGAGCGACTTCTTGGCCTTCCTTCAGGTTTGAAAATCATCTGGTGAGTCATCTATTAGAAATATGGATTCAACATTTGTTCTTTCTTCTGGAAAAAAAAATAGACCCAATAGCAATTATGGCTTCATGAGCACCTGTTCTTGAGAGACATCATACTGGCTCTTTGTAGCATTCTGCCTCTTAAACTTCTCAACTAGGGTGTAGATAGTTTTAGGCACATTTTCAGGTGGTTAGACAGGGACTCAGATGATATGAGTCACAGAGGATTTTAGTGTCAGAAACCTAAGTGGGATCCCCAAATTGACTCCAAATCCCTTGTTGTTCCATACAGGGTACTATTTCCCTCTTATGTCTGGTCTTCTCGATCTGGAAACCTATCAAGTATCAGGATTTTCTTGTCATGTGGACAAATGGAATGAATTCAGCGGGCCTTTTCACCTCTGCCCATGGTGATCATTAAGATCATTATCTCAGTGGAGGACCTCTGGGTAAGAACTCAAAGATTCTTAGGAATAGAGACAGTATAATATTTTCCTGGTGTTAAAGTTACTGAAACCAACTATCTTTTTTAGTCAATTCAGGCTCTGGTATGTTCAGAGGGTGCTGTAAAACACGTCTGAGATAGTATTTTAAAACACTCAGCTCAGCCTCTTCTACAAAGTGAGCCAATGCTTATAAGCATGGCTAAAATATTCCCTTACCTACGATGACTTCCCAGCCATCGTAGTGTTTATATGTTATGACTGTAACTTACATTAGTAAACATTTGCAGAGAAAGAACTTAGTGCATCCTGGGGGCACTTCATGTTGAAATTAGATTGTGACAATGAGCTACTGTATTTTATTCTGCAGTCCAAGGGAATGGTGCCAGACATCTCTAAGGTGTCCAGCATTTCTACAATTCTGATTTTAAGTGGTCTGTGTGCTTCAGAGATTTGGGCAGGAGAAGGGCAGGAGTCCAGAGACTGTGAACTCTTCTGTTACCTGTGCTGACCATGGAGCACACAGGCTTCCGTGGGCATCACTTTGATTTCTTGTTACTCTTGTGAAAGGTGCTTTTTTCTCAAATTCCTCCATTTAGGAGTAATTATAATGATAAAAGGAATTTTTATTGTATATCATCTGTGGGCCCTGATACTGGGCTCCCAGGGAAGCTATCCTTTAACATTTGACCCGGCTCAAAATGATTGGGCAAAAACTCAAAGCATGGGCCCTGTTTCTGCCCCAAGCACATGTTGTACATCTGCTTCGAGAAGAAAACAATAACCAAAAATGCCAACATAAAGATAAGAAAAAATAAAGAACCTCATTGGCTCCCATAAGATTAAAGTCATACTGACATGTACATACTGAAAATATAAGAAAGAGTCTGTCACTTTCTGGAATCTAAGAAGATCCTCATTGTGGTGTGTAACTCTGTACGTAAAACAAAATTGAAAAAAATATATAAGCCTGCCCCAAATGTTCCTTCCCCGGAGCACTCCCTTCTTGGTGAAGATTGTGTCTCCCAGGCAGCTGTCCTGACTTGGGTTTGAATAAAGGTCTCTTCCTTTCTCTCTGTAATGTTTTTAAAAGTTCATTCACACAATGTCGACAATAACAGTGTTTTCTATTTAAGTGAGAAATAAATGTTCCACTCTAGTTGCATTGGGAATAGCCGAATGGAGGGTTTCTTTAGAAGAGTAATTCTGCTTTCCAGAAAAGGCAAGGTCATTGGTCTATTGGGAATGAAGATAATTACTGCTAAACAACAAGTATGTGTTGCCCCTTCGCCCAGAAACCGAAGCAAGTGTGCAGGCTTTAGGTCAGAGGTGCCTTCTTCTCCCCAGCTGACAGCACTTCTCTGCTCTGGCTCCAAGACACCCGAGGTTTTGAACGTCAGCATCTGAGTCAGCAAGGCAGCTTGTCACAGGACGCCAGTGTTCAGAGAATGCACAGGTATGTTTGGCAAAATGTCCTATCTATGTCGGGGCTGGAGGTAAAACCTCTCATTATCCAAAAACCTCCTGGACTTTTCTCTTTTCTCTAGTTGAGCCACAAAGTAAAATTGAAGTAGCTGTCAGTATTCTGGGCTTGGTGCAAGAATTACTTAGTTTCCCTGCAGGTAGAACTTTGCAGGGGATCACAATTTCTCTGTCCATTTATTGCTTACAAATGTATTTTGACCATCTGTTTCCGAGGAAACCTCTTTTGTTAGAAAGGGAAGGTGAGATTCACTCTGCCTGTTTGTAACATCTAATTTGTTCCTTCATCTAACAGTGTTTATTCAATTGGGCCTAAGATATGGTTGAGTGGCCAGCATCTAGAGTTAGGTGGCTTTTTTTCATCTGATACTGTCTTTGATGATGTCATTTGACAAAGGTGATGTTTCATCATTGATTAGTTTATTCATCAGAAGAGTTGTAACTAGGGTGGTGGAAAAATTCAAAATTATCCAAAGTGGACTGATCCTGTTTAAAAGTTGAGCTTGACTTTCTAGTTTTACTAAATGTATTATCTTGATATTTTGAGGTGCCATATACTCTCTGTAGTTTCTTTGGTGGTGGAGTCAGAAGGAGAGTCTGGGAATTCTTTTGGATAGTGGCATGCTGGTGGCTTCAAGGGGCTTGGCGTCAGGAGCCTTGGGTGAATTCTGCAACTGCTTGCCTGACTCTGGGTGCATCTCACAGAGGTTTTGTTTCCTCTTATGAAATTGCAGGCAGATAATGTTCTGTATAAAGGGCAACCCTCCCATCCTGTTGGTGGGAATGCAAAGTGGTGCAGCCAGTCTGGGAAACAGTGTGAGGATTCCTCAAAAAGTTAAACATTGAGCAACCACATGATCCAGCAATTGCTCTCCTAGGTATTTACCCAAAGGATACAGAAATGCAGATTCGAAGGGGTCCATGCACCATGATGTTTATGGCAGTAATGTCCACAGTAGCCAAACTATGGAGAGAATCCCAAAGTCCATGCACTGATGAATAGATAAAGCAGATGTGGGATACATATATATATAATGGAATATGACCCAGCTTCAAAAAGAATGAAATCTTACCATTTGCAAGAATGTGGATGGATCTAGAGTGTATTAAGCTAAGCAAAATCAGTGAGGAAAGACACATATCCTATGCTCACATGCTTTTGGAATTTCAGAAAAAAAACAGATGAACAGAGTGGAGGGGTGATGAGAGAGGCAAACAAGAAATAAACTCAACCTTGGAGAACAAACTGAGTGTTGCTGCAGGAAAAGGCTTTGGGGGGAAGAGTTAAATGGGTGAGGGGTATTAAGGAGGGCACTTGTGATGAGCACCGGTTACTGTATGCCGGTGAGGAATCACTAAATCCTACCCCTGAAGAGAATATTCCATGGCATGTGAACAAACTGGAATTTAAGTAAAAGAAGAAAGGAAAAAGAGTTCTGCTTCATGAAGAGTGAGGTAAAATTGTAGTGAATTGGGCTGTACTATTCTATAGATGAGAGTTGTAAAACACCCTGTTGTAGGATACACTAGTATCTTATCACATAAGGAGTCCTCAGAAAGCTTCAATGAAAGATTCAGATCTCAGAGCATGTTCATGTTCCACTGATATGTTACAGTTTGTATAGGTAGGAAAGAAGGTGGAGAGAAAGGCAACAGAAGGGGAAAGTAGGTGTGAACCTTTCATTAGTTAGCATTATAGTTTTCTCATGAAAGCCTTGCACCAGTGTGATTTTGGAAGAGGGGAGGAATCCGGGAGCTTTGCAGGAGACGTGGGAGTTCCAGGTCCGGGTAAAGCTGTCAGGGGTCCCAGAGGAGAGCTGAATGCATTCTGCAGCAGGGTGTGGGCAGGCTGGGCTCCAGGGGTGGCTGTGGGTCTCCTGGGTGAGAGTTGTGACAGGTGAGGGCTGTGTGCAAGTTCCTGGCTGAGGACAAGTGAGGCACAGGCAGAGAGCTGGCAGAGAACCTTCTTCTGGGCCCCCAGCCTCACCCAACACACACGGCCTCATCTTCTGTCCCTGTCACTCCAATTCAGACTTCTCAGAAGGTGAGTGAGAACACATCAAGAGCATTCGAAACAGAAGGGAAAGCATGTGCAAAGGCTCTGGGGCAGGAGAATTCCAGGTATGTCCAGGAGTAGTAAGAAGGCCCTGTGGCCACTGGAGACAGCTTAGGACATGAGCTCAGAGAGGTGACAGAGGGTGACAGAAAGCCATTCCATGGCTATAACCCCATGAGACCCTGTTTCACTGGGCCATCCTGGCTACAGTGTTGAGAACAGATGACAGAGGGTTGAAGATGGCAAGGCAGGTCAATGACGAAGCTTTTCCAGGAACTCAGGCACTGTGGACCAGACAGGTGGCCTGGGATGGAGTGGTTAGACCTATTCTGGGTCCATTTTCAAGATGGAGCTCACAGGATTTGCTGATGGGTTAGCTATTAGGAGCAGGAGAACGGAGGAATTGGGGTAACTCCCAGCTGTTGTGAGTCGTCCTGATCAAGGGGAAGGAGAGGGTTTCTCGGGGGTTAGGAGGTAGTCCGTGTTTTGCATGTTGAGGAAGGTGCCTTTCCCGATGGATCTGCTGAGGTTTGTGTCTGGGAGAACCTTTCACATCTCCTCCCTCAGCAATGCTCAAGTACAACTATCCCCCACTTTTTAAACGTTCACAGTAAGACACTGGGCTTTCTTGAAAGAACTACGTTATTACCCAGCTTCAGTAAGAGGAAGAGACCTGAAGAGGATTTCCCTCTCATGAAAAAAGGTGAACAGTGAGAATCGCGTTCAGCATCTGTTTTGGGGAGAAGCACGACAGAGGCGGTGTGCATCCCAACCAGCTCCTTCCTCTGGGAACCGCTCTCCGCATCCAGCCACCAGCAGTTTGAATGGTGTCTGTGAGCCTCTGCTGTGCTTTATCTTCATTTATGCTGGGCCTCCATTAGAAACTTGTGTCCTGAGGCCTAAGAAAAGCCAAAGAGAAGGAATTTTGGAGTCTGAGCACACTGTCTAATTGTTCCGTGTAAATTAATGGCCATTCCTTCTTGACACCATTTCTGCTGTGCAAGGTTTCTCAGAAGCCCTGTACTTTCAAAGAGCAGGGAAACCTATACCCCATGCTGCGGGGTTAGTTTTATTCTCCATGCTGGACAGAATATTTCATGACTGTCGGATATTCTCACTCAAACATTGAGACTTTGACCACCTTCACCCGTTTCTACCACCCCATCCCCGAATCTGGCTCCTACCAATCTGCTCTCAGTATATATGTGTTCAGTATTTGTTTATTCCACGTGGAATGTACATGAGAGCATCTGGTATTGGTCTTTCTGTGTCTGAGTTACTTGGCATAAGGCCCCCAAGGTCTGTGTTTCCATGTCTGGTTCTTGTGAATAATGCTGCAGTGAACGTGGGAGTGCATCTGTCTTTTTGAGGCAGTATTTTTGTGTTCTCCAAATCAATACTCTGTAGAACCATTACTGGGTCATGTGGTAGTTGCTTTTATTTTCTCAGGAACCTCCATACCGTTTGTCACAGTGGCTGCACCAATATCCATTCCCACCAACAGTGCACAGTGTCTCCTCGTCTGCACACCCTTGACCCCACCTGGTGTCTGTCTCTGGGACAATTGCTGTTCCAACAGTTGTGAGAGGATAGCCGATTTTGGGTTTGACTGATGTTTCCCTGACAATGATGAGTGATGTCAAACAACTTTTTCTGTCTGTTGTCACCTGTGGGCCATTTTTGGAAAGTATCTATTCACATATTCCTCCTATATATATATATATATATATATATATATATATATATATATATATATATATATTTTTTTTTTTTTTTTGTATGAGTGTTGTGTGTATTTTGGATATTAGCCTCTTCTCACACATATGATTCGCAGATATTTTTTTCTTATTGGGTCAGTGGCCTTTTAAGTTTTTGCTGGTTTCTTTTGCCGTGTGGAAGATTTCAGTTTGAAGTTGTTCCACTTGTTTATTTTTGCTTTTGTTGCCTTTGCATTTGGTGTCCGATCTGAAGACTCTTTGCCAAAACTAATGTCGAGAGACTTAGTACCTGTGTCTTCTTGGAGGTTTATGGATTTAGGTGTTATGTTCATATCATTCATCCATTAAAAATTATGTGTGTGGTGTAAGAAAGTGGCCCAGTTATATTCTTCTGCATTTAGTGTCCTGTTTGCCTGTTACCACTCACTGAAGAGACAGTCCTTCCCTCATGGCATATCTTCTGCTGCTGTGTCGTAAGTTAGGATCATCTACGTGTGGGTAAGTTTCTGAGCTTTCTGTTCTGTTCCACTGACCTGGTGTCTGTGTTTATGCCAGTACCATCCTGTTTTGATGACAACAGCTTTGTAATCTAGCTTGAAATCCAGGAGTGTGTAGACTGCACCTTTCTTTCTCCAGGTTGCTTTGGGTATTTGGGGTCTTTTGTGATTCCATACAAGTTTGAGGACTGTTTTCTATTTCCTCGAATAATGCCACTGGAATTCAGATAGGCATTTCATCACATCTGTCGATTGCTTTGGGTAAGATGGACATGTTCACATAATTAACTCTTCCAGTTAAGGAGCATGGCGCATGCTTCCATTTGTTTGTGTTGCCTTAAAATCTTTGACTCATACATTCTGCCCCCCTCAACATACTTATTTTTATTTCTTTTCTGCCATGTGTTGAGTGTATTATGTCTTTCTCATTCTTGCTTACTTTCATTTCTAGATTTTTTTTAATGCAATTGTAAATGGCATTGCTTTTTTAATTTCTCTGTGTGAAAGTGGGTCATCAGTATACAGAAATGCAAGAACTTGGGTCATTTGGGTGGCTCCATAAGTGAAGCGTCTACCTTCAGCTCAGGTCATGATCCCAGAGTTCTGGGATCGAGCCCTGTGTTGGGCTCCCCGCTTAGCGAGGGTCAGCTTTTCCCTCTTTCTGACACTCCCCCTGCTCGTGCTTTTTCTCTTCCTGTCAAATAAATAAATAAAATCTGAAAAAAAAAAGACAACAGGTCTTTATATTGACTTTATATCCTGCAGCTTTCTTGAATTTGTTCATTCTAACAGTATTTTTTTGTGTGTGTGTGGAATCTTTCGGGATTTCATGTCCTTTGCAAATAGTGACATTTTTCCTGTATGGATTTCATATCTTTCTCTTTTTTTTTAAATGATGTTAGTCACCCTACAGTACTTCATTTGTTTTTGATGTAGTGTTCCATGAATCATTGTTTGCATATAACACGTAGTGCTCATTATGACACGTGCCCTCCTTTCTTTTTTTTATAGAATTTACTTATTTATTCGACAGAGATAGAGACAGCCAGCGAGAGAGGGAACACAAGCAGGGGGAGTGGGAGAGGAAGAAGCAGGATCACAGCGGAGGAGCCTGCTGTGGGGCTCGATCCCATAACGCCGGGATCACGCCCTGAGCCGAAAGCAGACGCTTAACCGCTGTGCCACCCAGGAGCCCCAACACGTGCCCTCCTTAATACCCATCTCCAGGATAACCCAGTTCCCTTCCCCTCCCTTTCTGCAACCTTCAGTTTGTTTCCCAGTGTCAGTAGTCTCTCATGGTTCATCCCCCTCTCATTCCCCCTTCACTTTTCCCTTCCTTCTCCTAATGTCCTCCATGCTATTCCTTCCATTCCACATAGGAGTGAAACCATATGATAATTGTCTTTCTCTGCTTGACTTAATTTCACTTAGCATAATCCCCTCCTGGTCCATCCACGTTGGTGCAAATGGTGGGTATTCATCCTTTCTGATGACTGAGTAATATTCCATTGTATAGATGAAGCACATCTTCTTTGTCCATTCATCTGCTGAAGGACATCTTGGCTCCTTCCACAGTTTGGCTATTATGGACATTGCTGCTATGAACATTGGGATACAGGTGCCCCTTCTTTTCATTACTCTGTGTCTATGGGGTAAATACCCAGTAGTGCAATTGGTGGGTCGTAGGATAGGTCTGTGTTTAATGTCTTGAGGAACGTCCATATTGTTTTCAAAAGTGGCTGTACCAGCTTGAATACTCACGAGTAGTGTAAGAGGGTTCCCCTTTCTCCACATCCTCTCAGACTTTTTTTTATTTCCTGTCTTGATAATTTTTTTTCAAGATTTTATTTATTTATTCCACAGTGATAGAGACAGCCAGCGAGAGAGGGAACACAAGCAGGGGGAGTGGGAGAGGAAGAAGCAGGCTCATAGCGGAGGAGCCTGATATGGGGCTCGATCCCATAATGCCAGGATCGCGCCCTGAGCCGAAGGCAGATGCTTAACCGCTGTGCCACCCAGGTGCCCCCTGTCTTATTAATTTTAACCATTCTAACTGGTATAAGGTGGTATCTCATTGTCGTTTTGATTTGTATTTGCCTGATGGCAAGTGATGTGGGGCAGTTTTTCATGTGTCTGTTGGCCATTTGTATGCCTTATCTGAAGAAGTATCTCTTTGTGTCTTCTGCCCATTTTTTGGGTGTCGAGTTTGAGGTGTTCTTTATAAATCTTGGATACCAGCCCTTTATCTGTAATATCATTTGCAGATATCTTCTTCGATTCCATAGGTTGCCTTTTTGTTTTGTTGATCGTTTGCTTTGCCGTGCAAAAGCTTTTTATCTTGATGAAGTGCCAATAGTTCATTTTTGCTTTTATTTCCTTTGCCTTTAGAGACGTGGCTTGCAAGAAGTTGTTGTGTCCAAGGTTGAAGAGTTCTTTTGATTTTGATATGATACAGGAATCCATTATCTTATTTTCCTGACCAGGGTCTGTGACCATGATTCCTAGCAGCTGCAAGGGGAGAGGAGCCGGGGCGGTGCACACTTCCTGACCAGGGTCTTTGACCATGATTCCTAGCAGCTGCAAGGGGAGAGGAGGCCAGGAGTGGTGCACACTTCCTAGACTTGTGGTCAGTACTAGTGTGGAGCCCACTGAAGTCAGCCACACCTACACAGAAGGCACCCAGTCAGTGTAGCTGTGGGCACTGCTCTCATGGTACTTTCGGGCCGGCTCCATGCTGCCACCTCCTGCTTTTCATCATCATCTTCAAGGTCATGTGCCTCTGCTCTTGCCCCATGGCCTTCGGGGTATTGTCCTTCCTCCATCTGGCCCTCGTCCCTGGTGCCCTGTGCAGTCCGATGCCAGAGTAGCCTTCTCGAGACAAACATCTGGCCCTGATGGAACACTTCCATGGATCTCGTGTGATGTGAGGATGATGCCCTGCCCTGGAAGGGGGCTGCAGGTCCCCAATCAGGAGAGCCATGTCTCCCTTTTCAGCATGGCCTGCCCTCCCCTAAGTCTTCTTCAGGGAAGCTCTCCCCACTTCCTGAGATGACAGCTCTGAACTTAAAAATGAATGTTATTTTACATATCTCTATGCCTTAGTTCATCCATGGCATGTCTTTCAACCCCGTTAGTGGGTTTTTTTTTTTTTAGCAGTTCTGAAGGGCTGTCTGCTCAAGGAGGAGATGACCTGGGTGGGGCAGCTTTCCCTCTCATCTCCCTCAGCATGTCTCTGAGCCCTGGGGCCAGCTGTCCCAATGAGGATTGAGGGACCCGAGCCAGCCCATCCTGAGCCCAGGCTGTGTCAGCTGTGTAGACGGATGCGTGTCGGAGCGGTGGGCAGCTGGCATGGGCCAGGGGCAGGCAGTGTCTCCCTCTCATTCTTTCCCTCCCTTTCTCCCAGAGGTAGCTCAGAGCAGCCTTCAACCCCTGCATCTCCAGATCCCTTAACCTGTGCCTCCTGTGTTCAGCTGGTGACCTTGGAGTTTCACATGGATTCTACCACATGTACCCTCTCCCGTAGCAGTTCCTGGATCAGGGGAGGGGTCGGACCCTTGTCTGATTTTGGTCTTCTTCCTGTCCCGCACCAAGCCCACCCACCGTTGCATCATCCACATATGTGCTTGGAAGCAAGCCCATCCACAGGAAACCTCCTAGCCAAATGGATCCAGGCAATGAACATTGAAGTAGAGATCCATGATCAATAATAAACCTGCTCTGAAACCTGCCCCAAAGTCTGTGACTCTCTCACACTTTAACAGAAACAATAATAGCTTTCTGGACTGTGAAGTGACATGTGTCTCTACTTCCAATCTTGAATGCATAGGTGCTGAGCCTGGACAGAAAAGGACCATGGCTCCCGTGGGCTGGGATCCACAGTAAGAACTCAGTGATTCTGAATTTGAGGTATGGAGTGAATAATTATTGTATAGTGAATCCTCCCAAGTAGGGCTTATGCACAGTGCACAGGAAAAGCTTTTCCAAAGAGGTTCTTGAAAGAAAAATCTTTTTTAAAAAATTTATTTTAATTCTACTAGAGCTAACATACAGTGTTACATTCGTTTCAGGTGTGCAATAGAGTGATTCAGTAATTCTCTATATTACTCAGTGGTCATCAAGAAAAGCGTCCTCTTAATCACCTTCATCTATTTCACTCATCCCTCTATCCACCTCCTCTCTGGTAACCATCCGTTTGTTCTCTATTGTTAAGAGTTTGTATTTTTGTGTGTCTCCTTTTTCTATTTTATTTATTTATTTTTGTTTGTTTCTTAAATTCCCCATTAGAGTGACATCGTATGGGATTTTTCTTTCTCTGACTGACTGATTATAGTTTGGATAATACTCTCTAGGTCCATCCATGTGGCTGCAAATGGCAAGGTTTCATTATTTTTCAAGCCTAATAATACTCCATTGTTTGCGTGTATGTGTGTGTGTGTGTGTGAATACACACATCTATCATCTCATTTGTCAATTTTTCTACAGACACTTGGGTTGCTTCCATATTGTGATATTGTAAATAATGGTGCAAGAAACATAGGGGTGCACGTATCCTTTTACGTTACTGTTTTCCTATTCTTTGGGTAAATACGAGTAGTGTGATTGTTGGATCGCAGGGTAGTTCTATATTTAATTTTTTGAGGAACCTTCATACTGTTTTCCACGGTGGCCACCACAGTTTTCATTCCCACCCACAGTTCGCGAGGATTCCCCGTTATCCACATCCTCCCAACACCTGCTCTTTTTTGTGCTTTTGATGTTAGCCATTCTGACAGGTTTGAGGTATTACCTCATTGTCCTTTGGATTTACATTTTCCTGATGATGGGTGATGGTGAACATCTTTTCACGGGACTGTTGGCAATTTGTATTTCTTCTTTGGAGTAATGTCTGTCCATGTCTTCTGCCTATTTTTTAACTGGATTATTTGTTTTTTGGGGGTCGAGTAGTATCAGTTGTATATGTTTTGGACACTATCCCTTTATTGCATATGATCTTTGCAAATATCTTCTCCCTTTGAGTAGGTTGTCTTATTATTTTTGCGTTTTCATTGTTCTTCTGCCGTGTGGAAACTTTTTATTTTGCTATATTCCCAATAGTTTATTTTTGCTTTCATTTCCTTTGCCTCAGGACAGAGTCTAGAAAAACGTTGGTATGGTCCATGTCAAGAAGTTACTGTCTTCCCTCTTGTAGGATTTTTATGGATTCAGGTCTCATATTGAGGTCTTGAAACTGTTTTGTGTTTGTCTGTATTGTGTAAGAAAGCAGTCTAATTTCATTCTTTTGTGCGTAGCTGTCTAGTTTTCCCAACACCGTTTGTTGTAGATACTGACCTTTTCCCTTTTGATATCGTTGCTTGCTTTGTGTAAGATTCATGGACCACATAATTGTGGGTTTCTGTCTGAACTTGTATCCTGTTCCTTTGGTCGCTGTGTCTATTTTTGTGCCTTACTGTCTTGTTAGGATGACTGCAGCTTTGTAGTATAACCTGAAATCTGAAATTGTGAGTCCTTCAGCTTTGTTTTTCTTTTCCACATTGCACTGGCTGTTCGGAATCTTTAGTGGTTCCATACAAATATTTAGGATTGTTTATTCGAGGTCTTTTGTTCTTTAAATTCAATTAGCCAACTTACAGTACATCATTAGTTTCAGATGTAGTCTTCAATACATTTTCAGTCGTGTGTAACACCCAGTGCTCATTGTATCGTGTGACCTCCTTAATGCTACTCACCCAGTTACCCCTCACAACTTCTCCTCCAACAATCATCAGTTTCTTGCGATAGTTAAGAGTCCATCATGGGTTTTCTCCCTCTCTGATGACTTCCCATTCTATTTTCCCTTCCTTCCCCTATGGTCTTCTTCCTTGTTTCTGATATTCCACATAGGAGTGAAAGCATATAATCATTGTCTTTCTTTCATTGACTTATTCCACTCAGCATAATACCCTCCAGCTCCACCCAGGTCGGTGTGATGGTAAGTATTCATCCTATCTGATGGCTGAGTAATATTCCATTATATATATGATCTACATCTTCTTTATCCATTCATCTATCCATGGTCATCTGCACTCCTTCCACAGTTTGTCTATTATGGATATTGCTGTTATGAACACTGGGGTGCATGTGTCCCGTCTTCACTACCTCTGTCTCTTTGGGGTAAATACCCAGTAGTGCAATTGCTGGGACATAGGGTAACTTTATTTATAACTTCTTGAGGATACTCCGTACCATTTTCAAGAGTGGCTGTACCGGACTCCATTCGTACAGGGGTGTAAGAGGGTTCCCGTTTCTCCACATCCTCTACAACATGTATAGTTTCATGTCTTCTTATTTTTAGATATTCGGCCTCATGTTATATGGCATCTATAGGGGTTTAGATTTGCATTTTCCTGAAGCCAAGTGATATGAAACATTTATGCATGTATCTTTTGGTCACCAGTACGTCATCATCAGTGAAATGACTTCCCATTTTAATCCATCTCAAGACCTAAACCTGGGTAAGGCACTGAAGCTGGATGATGCCATCGGTTGGAAGTGTGGAGAATTTCAAAAGATCTCCATGAAGAGCAAGTTTAAAGGTCAGTGTGAAGCTACTAATTGGTTCTGGGGAGATCTCTCAAAGTGGGGGTTGCCTGGGATGCACTGAGGGGGGCCCTCCGATTTTCCTATGAATCCTTGCTGCAGCCCCAAATGGACAGTTTCCTGCTGTGGGGCAGGGTGAGTCCTCTAGTCGTGCAGAGGTGAGCCCAATGCCTGGTGCCTTGGAGGGACCCTCAGCAGAAGACCCAGGGTTAGGTTAGGCCTCAAGAGACAGCAGGTCCGAACTGCCCAGTGCTCAGAGAACTCCCAGGCCAGGTGAGATGAGGGCACAAGGGCGGATGAGTGTGAGCCTTGGGGTTTCATCCGGAAGGGCCCACAAAGGTCGGGGTTCACCAGAAGGGGCTCTCAGGGGGTGCCCCAATTCTCTTGCCCTGAATGCTCTGTTGTGCCCCAAAATGGTACAGTTTACTGTGCGTTGCAGGCTGAGTCCTACGGTGTGGCTTGGGTGTCCCCAATCCCCCGGAGTGGGGTGCCAGGACCCTGGGGAGGGGCCCCTCTGTGGCCAACCTAGGGTAAGGGTTAGGGTCCAGGAGCCCGGCAGGGACAATCTGCAGGCTGTGCGACGAGCTCTGTGGAGGGCTGAGCGGAGGCCATGGGGGAGGGTGAGCATGGGCCTCAGGGTTGGGCACGGCGGGCTGCCAAATCATGGGGATGGGCTCCAGTGGCCTCCCCAAGTTCTCGTGCCCTGTAGGCTCCGTAGAGCCCCAAGGGGCACGGTTTCCTGTCGGGTGGCAAGCTGAGTCCTGCGGTGGGGCACAGGTATCCCAATTCTCCGGGGCTGTGGTGTAAGGCTCCTGGGGAGGCCCCCACACCCACGGCCGACCCAGGGCTAGGTTTAGGCCCCAGGAGCCCCGCAGGCCCGATCTGCTGGCTGAATGGCTAACTACAGGGGCTGAGGTGAGGGTGTGGGGAGGGTGAGCGTGGGCCTCAGGGTTGTGGTGCGGGAGGCCGCAGAAGTTCGCTGGTGGCTCAGGAGGGCCCTCCTGGTTCTCCCACCGTGAATGCTCTATGGCCTCCCAAGGCACACGGTTTCCTGCAGGGTGGCAGACTGAGTCCTGCTGTGGGACTCAGGTGTCCCAAATCCCCGGGGCTGCGGCTCCAGGCTCCTGGGGAGGGGCCCCTCCACAGATGAACTAGGGTTAGGGTTGGAGACCAGGAACCCCGCAGGCCAAATCTGCCCACTATGTGGCAAGCTCCGCTGCGGGCTGAGGTGAGGGTGTGGGGTGGGGTGAGCATAGGCTTCAAGGTTGGGTTTAGGGATCGCCGAAGTTCGCCGGGAGCTCTGTATGCCCTCCTGGTTCTTCCGCCCTGAATGCTCTACAGCCTCCCAAGGGGCACGGTTTCTGCGGGCTGGCAGGCTATGTCCTGCAGTGGGCCTCAGGTTTCCCCAGTCCCTGGGGCTGCGGCACCGGGCCCCAGGGGAGGGGCCCTACCCCCCCCGACCTAGGGTCAGGTCTAGGTCCCAGGAACCCAGCAGGCCTGATCTGCCGGCTCTGTGACGAGCTCGGTGGCAAGCTGAAGGGAAGGCGTGGGGCGGGATGAGCGTGGGCCTCAGGGTTGGGGTGTATGGGGCCGCCAAGGATCGCTGGGGGCGCAGGGTGGCCCTACCAGTTCTCCTGCACAGGATGCTCTGTGGCGCCCCAAGGGGCATGGTTTCCTGAGGTGTGGCAGGCTGAGTCCCGTGGTGGGGCTCAGATGTACCCAATTCCCGGGGTTAGGGTATGGGTTATGGTTATGTTATGGGTGAGGTTAGGGGTTAGGTTTAGGGGAAGGAGAGGATACGGGTTAGGGTTGGGTTTAGGGGTTACAGGTTAGAGGTTATGGGTTAGGGTACAGATTAGGATTTAGGGTACGGGTTAGGGTTTAGGGTTTGTGTTTAGGTTTAGGGTTAGGGTTGGAGTATGGGTTAGGTTTAGGGTACAGGTTAGGTTTAGGGTACGGGTTAGGGTATGTATTAGGGTACAGTTTAGGGTACGGGTTAGGGTATGGTTCAGGGTTAGTGTTGGTGTACGGATTTGGGTATGGTTTAGGGTACGGGTTAGGGTTAGGGTACGGGTTAGGGTTAGGGTACAGTTTAGGGTTATGGTACAGGTTAGGTTACAGTTTAGGGTTAGGGTTAGGGTACGGGTTAGGGAACGGGTTAGGGATAGGGATTGGGTATGGTTTAGGGTTAAGGTATGGGTTAGGGTATGGGTTAGGGTACAGGTTAGGGTTAGGTATGGGTAGGGTATGGGTTAGTGTCCGGGTTAGGGATAGGGTACAGGTTAGGGTATGGGTTAGGGTACGGGATAGGGTATGGGTTAAGGTTAAGGTAAGGGTACTGGTTAGGGTTAGGATACGGGTTACGGTTTAGGGTTCAGGGTTACGGTTAGGGTATGGGTTAGGGTTAGGGTACGGGTAGGGTTAGGGTACGGGTTATGGTACGAGTTAGGGTATGGGTTAGGGTCAGTGTTTAGGGTTTCGGGTCAAGGTTAGGATTTGGGTTAGGGTACTTGTTAGGTTAGGTTTAGGGTATGGTTTAAGTTACACGTTAGGGTACAGTTTAGGGTTAGGGTTAGGGTTTGGGTTAGGGTACGTGTTAGAGTGCGTGTTAGGGTTACGGTTACGGTTAGGATACAGGTTAGGGGTAGGGTTAGGGTATGGGTTAGATTTAGGGTTAGAGTACGGGTTAGGGTTAGGTTTAGTGTTAGGTTACGGGTTAGGGGTAGGGTTAGCTGAAGGGGTAGGGTTAGGGGTAGGGTTAGGGTTATGGTAGGGGTCGGGGTAGGGTTAGGGTTTAAGGTTAGCATTTGCGGTTTGGGGTTAGTGGTTAAGGTTAGGGTTTAGTGTTTAGGGTTTCAGGATTAGGGTTCGGGGTTAGGGTTTAGGGTTTAGTGTTAATGTTAGGGTTTAGGGTTTAAGGATTGGGGTTTATTGTTAGGTTTAGGGTAGGGTTAGGGTTAGGGTAAGGGTTAGGGGTTAGGATTAGGGTTAGGGGTTAAGGTTTAGGGTTTTTAGGTTAGGGCTTAGGGTTTAGGGTTAGGTTAAATCCCAGTAGACCAGAAGTACTGATGCGCTGGCTGTGTGGCGAGTGGAGGAGGGGGCCGAGGTGAGGGCACTGGCGAGCAGGAGTATGGTATCCAGCGTTTTGGTGCAGGGGGCTTTGAACATTGCTAGAGGCTCGGAGGGCTCTGCCCGTTCTCTCGCCCTGAATGACCGGCGGCGCACCTAGCGGCCCAGGTGGTGGCGGGGTGGCAGTGTGAGTCTGGCAGTGCGGGTTGTGGGTCCGCAATGCCATGCATTGTAGCGCAAGGCCCCTTTTGAGGGGCCCCTCTGGGGCCATCTTGGGGTTCGTGTTAGCACCTAGGAGTCCAGCAGGCATGATCCGCCAGCTGTGCGGTAGCGGAGGGCCAGGCCGAGGTGAGGGCGCAGGAGAGCTGGAGCGTGGGCCCAAGAATTTTGGCGCGGGAGGCCTTGGAAGGTCGCCGGGGGATTGGAGGGCCCTGCCCATTCTCCCACCTTGAAGGAACGTCGGCACCCCTAGCGGCCTGTGTGGGGCGGGGTGGCAGGGTGCATCAGGTTCTGGGGCTTGGGGGTCCCCAATCCCCGGTGTTGCGGCGCCAGGCCCGTTAGGAAGGGACCCTCAGGGGCCATCCTAGGGTTAGCGTTAGTGCCCAGGAGGCTGACAGGCCCGATCTGGTGGCTGTGTGAGGAGAGGAGTTGTGGGCTGAGTTGAGGGCGACGGTGAGTGGTAGCGTGGACCCCAGCGTTTTGGCGCCCTGGGCCTTGGAATGTTGCCATTGCTCATAGCGCCCTGCCCATTCTCCTGCCCTGAATAAGCAGCGGCGCCCCTAGCTGATCCGTTGGTGGTGGGGCGGCAGGGTAAGTCCTGCACTGTGGCTCGGGAATCCCCAATCCCCAGCGTTGCGGCCCCAGGCCCCTTGGAAGGGCCTCCTCCTGGGCTGACCTAGGGTTAGAGTTAACCCCCAGGGGGCCGGCAGGCGCAATCCTCTGGCTGGGCGGTGAGAGGTGGGCAGGCCGAGGTAAAGGCCCTGGCAAGTGGGAGCGTGGGCCCCTGCATTTTGGCGCGGGAGGCTTCAAATGTCCCTGGTTTCTCCAGGGCCCTGAC
This sequence comes from Ursus americanus, assembly GCF_024610735.1. Classification (NCBI taxonomy): domain Eukaryota; kingdom Metazoa; phylum Chordata; class Mammalia; order Carnivora; family Ursidae; genus Ursus; species Ursus americanus. Next base: position 54,444,523 of record NC_142148.1, read on the forward strand.
TGTTCTACCACCCTGAATGACCGGCAGCGCCCCTAGAGGCCCAGGTGGCGACAGTGTGGCAGGGTGAGTCTGGCTCTGGGGCTCTGAGTCACCAATCCCAAGCGTTGCAGAGCCAGGCCCCTTGGGATGTGCCCCACGGGGTTGACCTAGGGTTTCCATTAGCCCCCAGGAGCCTGGCAGGCACTATCCACTGGCTCTGCAGCAAGCGGAGGGGCGGGCCGAGGTGAGGGCGCTGGCGAGCAGGAGCATGGGAGCCAACTTTTTTGAGTGGGGGCCTTCGAATTTCGCAGGGGAAATGGAGGGCCCTGCCAATTCTCCCAGTCTGAATGACCCGCAGGGAACCTAGTGGCCCAGGTGGTGGCGGGGCGGTAGGTAAGTCTGGTGCTGCGGCTCGGGGATCCCCAATCCACCGCCTTGGGGCACCAGGCCGCTTGGGAGGGGCCCCTCGGGGGATGACCTAGGGTTAGGTTTAGCCCCTGGGATGCCAGCAGGCTCAATACGCCAGCTGTGCGGCGAAAGGAGGGGTGGGTCGAGGTGAGGTCTCTGTGGAGCGGGAGCGTGGGCCCAAGCGTTTTGGCGCCGGGGTCCTTCGAAGGTCTCCGGGGACTCAGCGGGCCGCGCCCATTCTTCTCCCTGAATGACTGGCGGCGCCCCTAGCAGCCCAAGTGGCGGTGGGGTGGCAGTCTGAGTCAAGCAATGCGGCTCGGGTATCCCCAATCCCCCGCGTTCCGGTGGCAGGCCCCTTGGGAGGGGCCATTCGGGGAACAACATAGGGTTAGGGTAGCCCCTAGGAGGCCAGCAGGCCCTATTCGCCAGCTGTGTGGATAGCGCAGTGGCGGACCGAGTTGAGGGCGCTGGTGAGCGGGAGCGTGGGCCCGGGCGTTTTGACGCAGGGGTCCTTTGAAGGTCGCAGTGTCTCGGAGGGCCCCGCCCGTTCTCCCGCCCTGAATGAAGGGCAGGACCCCAAAACCCGGATAGCAGCTGGGCGGCAGGGTGAGGCCAGTGCTGAGGTTGGGGTCCCCAATCCCTGGCGTTGCGGCACCAGGCCCTTAGGGAGGGGCCCCTCGGTCGTCGATCTAGGGTTACGGTTACCCCCAGAAGGCCTGTGGACCCGATCAGTGGCTGTGCAACACGCGGAGGGTTGAGCCAAGGTGAGGGCACCGGCGAGCCTGAGCATGAGCCCAAGTGTTTAGCACAGTGGGCCTTCGAAGGTCGGTGGGGGCTGGGAGGGCCCTGACCATTCTCCTTCCCTGATTGACTGGTGGGCCCCTAGCGGCTCTGGTGGCTGAATGGCAGCAGGGTGAGTCTGGCACTTGGGCTCGGGATCCCCATCCCCAGCGTTGCGACAACAGGCCCCTTGGGAGGGGCTCTTCGGAGGCCAACCTAGGGTTAGGTTTAGCCCCCAGAAGGCCGGCAGGCCCTATTCGCAGCCTGTGTGGAGAGTGAAGTGGCGGACCGAGGTGAGGGCGCAGGTGATTGGGAGCGTGGGCCTGGGCGTTTTGGCGCGGGGGGCCTTCGAAGGTCACCGTGTCCTGGAGGGCCCTGCCCGTTCTCCCGCCCTGAATGAAGGGCAGCACCCCAAGCCCCTGGGTGGCGGCTGGGCGACAGGGTGAGTCAGGTGCTGAGGCTCGGAGTCCCCAATACCCTGCTTTGCGGCGCCAGGCCCCTTGGGAGGGGCCCTCGGGGGTCGATCTATGGTTACAGTTAGCCCCCAGAAAATCGGTGTACCCGATCAGTGGCTGTGCGGCATGCAGAGGGTTCAGCCGAGGTGAAGGTGCTGGCGAGACTGAGTATGAGCCCAAGCCTTTTAGCGCGGGGGGCCTTCAAAGGCCACCATGTCTTGGAGGGCCCTGCCAGTTCTCCCACCCTGAATGACCCGCGGCGCCCCTAGTGGCCCGGGTGGCGGCGGGGCGGCTTGTGAGTCCGGCGCTGGGGCTCGGGGGCCCCCGATCTACCGCGTTGCGGCTTCAGGCTCCTTGGGAAGGGCCCCTTGGGGGCCGACCTATGGTTAGATTAGCCCCCAGGAGGACAGCAGGCCCGATACACCACCTGTGCGTCGAGCGTAGAGTTGGGCCGAGGTGCGGGTGCTGGTGAACATGAGCCTGGGCCCAAGCGTTTTGGTTCGGGGTGCCTTTGAAGGTCGGTGCTGGTTCAGAGCGCCCTGCCCGTTCTCCCACCCTGAATGACCCTCGGCGTCCCTAGTGGCCCGTGTGGCGACAGTGCAGCAGGGTGAATCCGGCTCTGGGGATCTGAGTCACCAATCCCCAGCGTTGCAGAGCCAGGCCCCCTGGGATGTGCCCCACGGTGCCGACCTAGGTTTTCGGTTAGCCCCCAGGAGCCCGGCAGGCACTATCCACTGGCTCTGCAGCAAGCAGAGGGGCGGGCCGAGGTGAGGGCGCTGGCGAGCGGGAGCGTGGGCCCCGGGCGTTTTGGTGCCGGGGGCCTTTGAAGGTCACCGTGTCTCAGAGGGCCCTGCCCTTTCTCCCTCCCTGAATAATAACAGCACCCCAAGACCCCGGGTGGCAGCTGGGTGGCAGGGTGAGTCAGGTGCTGAGGCTTGGAGTCCCCAGTCCCCGGCGTTGTGGCGCCAGGCCCCTTGGGAGGGGCCCTCGGGGGTCGATCTAGCGTTACGGTTAGCCCCCAGGAAGCCGGTGGACCTGATCAGCGGCTGTGCGGCATGCAGAGGGTTGCCCCGAGGTGAGGGCGCTGGCGAGACTGAGCATGAGCCCAAGAGTTTTAGCGCGGGAGGCCTTCGAAGGTCAGCAGTGGCTCAGAGAGACCTGCCCATTCTCCCGCTCTGAATGACCGGCGGGGCCCCTAGTGGCTCGGGTGGCTGAAGGGAAGCAGGGTGAGTCCGGCACTTGGGCTCGGAGTCCCCATCCCCCCGTTGTGTCGCAGGGCACTTGGGAAGGGCCTCTCGGGGGCTGACCTACAGTTTGGGTTAGCCCCCAGGAGGCCGGCAGGCCCGATACACCGCCTGTGCATCGAGCAGAGAGTTGGGCCAAGGTGAGGGTGCTGGTGAACATGAGCCTGGGCCCAAGCGTTTTGGTTCAGGGCACCTTCGTAGGTCGGCGGGGGTTCTGAGGGCCCTGTCCGTTCTCCCACCCTGAATGAACCGCGGTGCCCCTAGTGGCCCGGGTGGGGCGGGGCGGGAGGGTGCATCCAACGTTGGGGCTTGGGGGGTCCCCAATCCCTGGCATTGTGGCACCAGACCCCATGGAAGGGGCGCCTCAGGGGCCCACCTAGGGTTACATTTAGCCCCTAGGTGGCCGGCGGGCCCTATTCACCAGCTGTGTGGAGACCGGAGTGGTGGACCGAGGTGAGGGCGCTGGTGAGTGGGAGGGTGTGCCTGGGCGTTTTGGCCCGGGGCGCCTTCGAAGGTTGCCGTGTCTCAGAGGGCCCTGCCCGTTCTCCCACCCTGAATGAACGGCAGCACCCCAAGGCGCTGGGTGGTGGCGGGGCAGCAGGGTGAGTCAGGTGCTGAGGCTCGGGTCCCCAACCCCCGGCATTGCGGCACCAGTCCGCTTGGGAGAGGCCGCTCGGCGTCGATCTAGGGTTATGGTTAGCCCCCAGGAGGCCGGTGGACCCGATCAGCAGCTCTTCAGCACGCGGAGGGTTTGGCCGAGGTGAGGGCGCTGGCGAGACTGAGCATGAGCACAAGCATTTTAGCCCGGGGGGCCTTCGAAGGTCGGCGGGGGCTCGGAGGGACCTGCCCATTCTCCCTCTCTGTATGACCAGCGGGGCACCTGAGGCTGGGGTTGCTGAAGGGCAGCAGGGTGAGTCCGGCACTAGGCTCAGGGTCCCCATCCCCAGCGTTGCAGCGCCAGGCCACTTGGGAGGGACCCCTGGGGGGCCGACCTAGGGTTAGGGTTAGCACTCAGGAGGCCGGCAGGCCCGATCCACCCACTGTGCAGGGAGCTGAGGGGCGCGCCGAGGTGAGGGCACTGGGGAACGGGAGTGTGGGCACCAGCGTTTTGGCGCCTTGGGCCTTCGAATGTTGCCATGGCTAGGAGGGCCCTGCCCCTTCTCCTGCCCTGAATAACCAGGGGCACCCCTAGCGACACCGTTGCTGGTGGGGCGACAGGGGGAGTCCCGCGCTGCGGCTTGGGGATCCCCAATCCCCAGCATTGCGCTGCCAGGCCCCTCGGGATGGGCTCCTGGGGGGCAGACCTAGGCTTAGGGTTAGCCCCCAGGTGTCCGGCAGGCCCCATCGGCTGGCTATGCGGACTGCGGAGCAGCGGTCCGAGGTGAGGGCGCTGGCGAGTGGGAGCGTAGGCCCAAGCGTTTTGGCGTGGGACTCCTTCGAATGTCTCTGGGGGCTCGGAAAGCCCTGCCCCTTCTTTCGCCATGAATAACCGGCGGCGCACTTAGCGGCCCAGGTGTGGCAAGGCAGCAGGGTGAGATCGGCACTGGGGCTCGGGGGTCCACATTACCTGGCTTGCGGAGCTAGGCCCCTTGGGAGGGTCTACTCGGGGGCCGACCTAGGGTTAGGGTTAGCCCCCAGGAGGCCGGCAGGCCCTATTCGCTGGCTGTGCGGTGAGCTGATCAGCGGGCCGAGGTGAGGGTGCTGGCGAGCGGGAGCGTGGGCCCAAGCGTTTTGGTGCGGGGGGCCTTCGAAGGTCGCTGGGGCTTGGAGGGCCCTGACCGTTCTCCCATCCTGAATGACCGGCGACGCCCCTAGCGGCCCAGGAGGCGGCGGGGCGGCAGGGTGAGTCCGGCGCTGGTGCCTGGGGGTCCCCAATCCCCGGCATTGCGGTGCCAGGCCCCTTGGGAGGTGCCCCGCGGGGACTGACCTAGGGTTAGGGGTAGACCCCAGGAGGCCGGCAGCCTTGATCGGCTGGCTGTGCGGTGTGCTGAGCAGTGGTGCAAGGTAAGGGCGTTGGTGAGCGGGAGCGTGGGCCAAAGCGTTTCGGCGTGGGTGCCTACGAAAGTCGCCGGGGGCCTCGGAGGGCCCTGCCTGTTCTTTCGCCCTGAATGACCTGCAGCGCCACTCGCGGCCCAAGTGTGGCGGGGTGGCAGGGTGAGTGCAGCACTGGGGCTCGGGGGTTCGAAATCCCTGGCGTTGCGGCGCCAGGCCACCTGGGAGGGTCCACTCGGGGCCGACCTAGGGTTATGGTTAGCCCACATGAGGCCGGCAGGCCAGATCCACTGGCTGTGCGGTGTGCGAGCAGAGGGTCGAGGTGAGGGCGCTGGCGAGCGGGAGCGTGGGCCCAAGCGATTTGAGGAGTTGGGCCTTCGAAAGTTGCTGGGGGTTCGGAGGGCCCTGCCTGTTCTTCCCTGAATGACTGGTGGCGCCACTCAAGACCCAGGTGGCATCGGGGTAGCAGGGTGATTCCGGCGCTGGGGCTCGGGGGTCCCCAATGCCCAGCGTTGCAGCACCAGGCCCCTTCGGAGGGGCCCCTTGGGGCCCAACCAAGGGTTAGGGTTATCCCCAGGAGGCCGGCAGTCCAGATCCACTGACTGTGCGGTGTGAGGAGCAGCGGTCCGAGGAGAGGGCGCTGGCTAGTGGAAACGTGGGCCCGGGCGTTTTGGCGTGGTGGGCCTTTGAATGTCGCCATGTCTCAGAGCGCCCTGCCCGTTCTCCGGCCCTGAATGAACGGCAGCACCCCAAGCCCCCAGGCGGTGGCTCGGCATCAGGGTGAGTCCAGTGCTGAGGCTCGGGGTCCCCAATCCCCGGCGATGCGGCACCAGGCCCCTTGGGTGAGGCCACTCGGGGTTGATCTAGGGTTACGGTTGGCCCCTAGGAGGCCGGTGGACCCGATCATCGGCTGTGCAGCACCCGGAGGGTTGGGCCGAGGTGATGGTGCTGGCAAACCTGAGCATGAGCTGAAGCGTTTTAGCACGGGGGGCCTTCAAAGGTCAGCAGTGGCTCGGAGGGCCCTGCCCGTTCTCCTGCCCTGATTGACCGGTGGGCCCCTAACGGCTCAGGTGGATGAAGGGCAGCAGGGTGAGTCCGGCACTTGGACTCAGGGTCCCCATCCCCAGCGTTCCGACCCCAGGCCCCTTGGGAAGGCCCCTCAGGGGGCGACCTATGGTCAGAGTTAGCACCCAGGAGGCCGGCAAGCCCGATACACCACCTGTGCATCGAGCAGAGAGTTTGGCCAAGGTGAGGGTGCTGGTGAACATGAGCCTGGGCCAAAGCGTTTTGGTTTGGGGCTCCTTAAAATGTCGGCGGGAGCTTGGAGGGCCATGCCCCTTCTCCCACCCTGAATGAACGTCAGCGCCCCTAGCGGCCCGGGTGGCGACAGTGCACCAGGGTGAGTCCTGCTCTGGGGCTCTGAGTCACCAATCCCAAGCTTTGCAGAGCCAGGCCCCTTGGGATATGCCCCACGGGGCCGACCTAGGGTTTCGGTTACCCCCAGGAACCCAGCAGGCCCAATCCTCTGTCTGGGCAGCGAGTGGTGGGCGGGCCGAGGTAAAGGCGCTGGTGAGTGGGAGCGTGGGCCCCTGCATTTTGGCGTGGGAGGCTTCAAATGTTGCCGGTTTCTCCAGGGCCATGTCCATTCTCCAGCCCTGAATGACCGGCGGTGCCCCTAGCGGGCCGGGTGGCGGTGTTGCGGCAGGGTGAGTCTCGCTCTGGGGCTTGGGGTCCCCGATCCCGGCGAAGCGGCACCAGGACCCTTGGGAGGGGCCCCTGGGTGGCCAACCTAGGGTTACGGTTAGCTCCCAGGAGGCCAGCAGGTGGGATCTGCCCACTGTCCGGAGAGTGGAGGGTGGGGCCGAGGTGAGGGCGCTGGTGAGCAAGAGTGTGGACCCAAGCGTTTTGGCACCAGGGGCCTTTGAATGTCTCCGGGGACTTGGCGGGCCCTGCCCATTCTCCTCCCTGATAGACCGGCGGCGCCCCTAGCAGTCCAGGTGGTGGCGGGGCGGCATGTAAGTCCCGGCATAGGGCTCGGGGGTCCCCAGTCCACTGTGTTGCGGTGCCAGGCACCTTGGGAGGGGACCCTTGTGGGCCAAGCTAGGGTTAGGGTTAGCCCCTAGGAGGCCGGTAGGCCAGATCCGCTTGCGGTGCGGCAAGCAGAGGGGTGGGCCAAGGTGAGGGCACTGATGAGCGGGAGCATGGGCCCAAGCGTTTTGGCTCAGGGGGCCTTTGAAGGTCGCCAGGGAGTGGAGGGCCCTGCACGTTCTCCCGCGCTGAGTGACCGGCGGTGCTAGCGGCCCGGGGGGTGGCGGTCCGGCAGGGTGAGTCCAGCGCTGGGGCTGTGGGTCCCCAATCCCCGGCGTTGCGGCTCTAGGCCCCTTGGGAGGGGTGCCTTGGGGCCCGACCTAGTGTTAGGGTGAGACCCCATGACGCCGGGAGGCCTGATCCTCCAGCTGTGCGTGGAGAGGAGGGGCGGGCCGAGGTAAGAGCGCTGGGGATCGGGAGCGTGGGCCCAAGCTTTTTGGCGTGGGGGGCCTTCAAAAGTCTCTGGTGGCTCGGAGGGCCCTACCTGTTCTCCAGCCCTGAATGACCGGCGGTGACCTTAGCAGCCCGGGTGGCGGCGGGGCGGCACTGTGTTCGGAACTGGGGCTCGGGGGTTCCCGATCCCCGCGTTGCGGCGCCAGGCCCCTTGGGAGGGCTCCTCGGGGCCGACCTAGGGTTAGGCTTAGCCCCCAGGAGGCCGGCAGGCCCGATCTGCCGGCTGTGCAGCGAGTGGAGGGGAAGGCTGAGGTGAGGGCGCAGGTGAGCTGGAGTGTGGGCCCAAGCGTTTTGGCGTGGTGGGCCTTTGAAAGACGACGGGGGCTAGGAGGGCCCTGCCTGTTCTCCCGCACTGAATGTACTGAGGCGCCCGTAGCGGACCGTGTGGTGGCGGGGCGGAAGGGTGAGTCGGCGCTTGTTCTCGGGGGTCCCCAATCCCTGGCGTTGCGGCGCCATGCCCCTTGGGATGGGTCCCTTGGTGTCCGACATAGAGTTTGAGTTAGCACCCAGGAGGCTGGCAGAACTGATCCGCTGGCTCTGCTATGAGCGGAGGGGTGGTTCGAGATGAGCGCGCTGGAGTGCAGGGCCGTGGGACCAGGCACATTGGCACAGGGGTCTTCGATGGTCGCCCGTGGCTCAGAAGGCCCTGCCCGTTCTCCTGCCCTGAATGAACGGCTGCGACCCTAGCAGCCCAGGTGGCGGCGGGGCAGCAGTGTGAGTCTGGCGCTGGGGCTCGGGAGTCCCCAATCCCTGGCGATGCCTGGCTCCATGGGAGGGGCTCCTCCGTGGCCGATCTATGGTTAGGGTTAGCCCCCAGGAGGCTGGCACTCCTGATCCATCAGCGCTACGACTTCAGTGGGGCGGGCCGAGGTGAGGGCGCTGGTGAGCAGGATCGTGAGCCCAAGAGTTTTGGCGCGGGTGGCCTTCGAAGGTAGCCGGGGGTTCTGAGCACCCTGCCCATTCTCCCGCCCTTAATGACTGGCTGCGCCCCTAGCAGCCCAGGTGGACGTGGGGCCGCAGGGTGAGTCCGGAGCTGGGGCTTGGGTATCCCCAATCCCCGGCCTGGCGGTGCCAGGTCCCTTAGGAGGGGTCCCTCGGGGTCGGACCTAGGGTTAGGGTTAGCCGAAAAGAGACCGGCAGGCCCGATCCACTGGCTGTGCGGTGAGCAGAGGGGCAGGCCAGGTGAGGGTGCTGGTGAGTGGGAGCATGGGCTCAAGCATTTTGGATGGGGGGGCCTTCAAAGGTCGCCATGGGCTCGGAGGGCCCTGCCCATTCTCCCGCCCTGAATGACTGGCGGCACCCCTAGCGGTCCGGGTGGCGGCGTTGCGGCAGGGTGAGTCTGGCTCTGGGGCTCGGGAGGCCCCAATCCCCATCGTTGCTTCACCAGGCCCCTTGGGAGGGGCCACTAGGGGATCGACCTAGGGTTAGGGTTAGCCCCCAGAAGGCCTGCAGGCCCGATCCGCCAGCTGTGCGGCGAGCAGAGGGGAGGGCCAAGGTATGGGCGCTGGGGAGTGGGAGCGTGGGCCCAAACGTTTTGGCGTGGGGTGCCTTAGAAGGTCACCAGTGGCTCGGAGGGCCCTGCCTGTTCTCCCACCCTGAATGACCGGTGGCAACCCTAGCGGCCCGGGTGGCCTGGGGGCGGCATGTTGAGTCCGGCACTGGGGCTAGGCGGTACCCAGTCCCCGACGATGTGGTGCCAGGCCTCTTGGGAGCCAACCTAGGGTTAGGGTTAGCCCCCAGGAGGCCGGCAGGGCGGATCCGCTGGATGTGCGGAGAGCGGAAGCGCTGGCTGAGGTGATGCCGCTGGTGTGCGGGAGCATGGGCCGAAGCATTCTGGTGCGGGCAGCCTTCGAAGGTTGCTGGGGGCTTGGAGTTCCCTGCCCGTTCTCCCGCCCTGAATGATCCTCGGTTCCCCTAGCGGCCCGGGTGGAAGAGGGGGGGCAGGGTGAGTCCGGTGCTTGGGCTTGGGGGTCCCAAATCCCCAGCGTGGCAGCACCAGCACCTTGGGATGGGCCCCTCGGTGGCCGACCTAGGGTTAGAGTTTGCCCCCAGGAGGCCAGAGTCCCGATCCGCCCGCTCTTCAAGGAGCGGAGGGGTGGTCCAAGATGAGGGCGCTGGCGAGCAGGAGCGTGGGCCCAAGCGTTTTGGTGCGGGGGGCCTTCGAAGGTCATCGGGGGCTTGGAAGGCCCTACTCGTTGTCCCGCCCTGAATGACTGGCGGCACCCCTAGCGGCCCGGGTGGCGGCGGTCCGGCAGGGTGAGTCCGGCGCTGGGGCTCGGGGGTCCCTAATCACCGCGTTGCTGCCCCACTCCCCTTGGGATGGGCTCCTCGGGGGTCTACCTAGGGTTAGGGTTAGCTCCAGGAGGCCAGCAGTCCCGATCTGCCAGCTGTGCGGCGAGCGGAGGGGCCGCCAAGGTGAGGGCGCTGACTAGCAGGAGTGTGGGCGCAAGCGTTTTGATGTGGGGTGCTTTCAAAGGTCGCCCAGGGCTCGGAGGTCCCTGCCCTTTCTCCTGCCCTGAATGACTGGCGACGCCCCTAGCGGCCCGGGTCGTGGCGGGGTGGCAGGGTGAGTCCAGCGCTGGGGCTCGGGGTTCCTCAATCCCAGGCGTTGCGGCGATAGGCCCCTTGGGATGGGTCCCTCGGGGTCCGACCTAGGGTTTGAGTTAGCCCCCAGGAGGCCGGCAGGCCTGATCCGCCAGCTGTGCGGTGAGCAGAGCGGTGGGCCGAGGTGAGGGCACTGACTAGCAGTTGCGTGGCCGCAAGCGTTTTGGCGCGGGGTGCCTCGAAGTCACTGGGGGCTCTGAGGGCCCTACCCGTTCTCCCGCCCTGAGTGACCTGCAGCGCCCCTAGTGTCCCAGGCGCCGGCGGACCGGCAGGGTGATTCTGGCGCTGGGGTTCGGGGGTCCCCAATCCCTGGCGCTGCGGCGCCAGGCCCCTCGGGAGGGGCCCCTCGGGGGCCGACCTAGGGTTAGTGTTAGCCCACAGGAAGAAGGCAGGCCATATCCGCCGGTTGTGCGGTGAGCGGAGGAGCGGGCTGAGGTGAGGGCGCTGGCGAGCGGGAGCGTGGACCCAAGCGTTTTGGCGTGGTGGGCCTTTGAAGAACGACGGAGTCTCAGAGGGCCCTGCCCGTTCTTCCGCACTGAATGTCCTGCTTCGCCCCTAGTGGCCCATGCAGCGGCGGGGCGGCAGGGTGAGTCTGGCAAATGGGCTCGTTGTTTCCCAATCCTTGGCGTTGCGGAGCCAGGCCCCTTGGGGGGGGGCCCTCGGGGGCCGACCTAGTGTTAGGGTTAGGCCCAAGGAGGCTAGCAGGCCTGATCCGCCAGCTGTGCGGCGAGCGGAAGGGCGGGCTGAGGTGAGGGCACTGCCTAGCAGCATTGTGGGCGCAAGCGTTTTGATTCAGGGAGCCTTCGAAGGTAGTCCGGGGCTCGGAGGGCCCTGCCAGTTCTCACGCCCTGAATGACCTGCGGCGCCGCTAGTGGCCCGGGTGGTGGCGGGGCGGCAGGGGGAGTCAGGCGCTGGGGTTCGGGGGTCCCCAATCCCTGGTGTTGCAGCGCCAGACCGCTTGGGAAGGCCCCTTGTTGGTCGACCTAGGGTTAGAGTTTGCCCCCAGGAGGCCGGCAGGCCTGATCCACGGGCTCTGCTATGAGCAGAGGGGCGGGCCAATATGAGGGCGCTGGAGAGCAGGAGCATGGGCCCAACCATTTTGGCACGGGGGGCCTTCGTAGTTCGCCGGGGGCTCGGAGGGCCTTACACGATCTCCCACCCTGAATGATCGGCGGCACCCTTAGCGGCCTGGCCGCTGGCAGAGTGGTAAGCTTAGTCCGGTGCTGGGGCTCGGGGGTCCCCAATCCCCACGTTGCGGTGCCAGGCCCCATGGGAGAGGCTCCTTGGGGACCTACCTACAGTTAGGGTTAACCCCCAGGAGGCCGGCATGCTCGATCCGCCCATTGGGCGGTGAGCGGAGGGGCGGGCTGAGGTGAGGGCGCTGGTGAGCGGGAGCATGGACCCAAGCATTTTGGCGCGGTGGGCCTTCGAAGGACAACAGGGGCTCAGAGTTCCCTGCCCGTTCTCAGGCCCTGAATGACTGGCGGTGCCTCTAGCGGCCCGGGTGTCAGCGGGGCAGCATGGTCAGTTCGGTGCTGGAGCTCGTGGTTCAGCAGTCCCAGGCGTTGTGGTACCAGGCCCCATCGGACGGGTCCCTCGGGGGCCGACCTAGGGTTTGAGTTAGCCCCCAGGAGTCGGGCAGGCCCGATCCGCCCCCTGTCGGATGAGCAATGGGGCAGGTCGAGGTGAGGGCACTGAGGAGCGGGAGCGTGGGCCCAAGCATTTTGGCACGGGGCGTCTTCGAATGTCACTGTGGGCTAGGAGGGCCCTGCCTGTTCTCACGCCCTGAATGACCGGCGGCGCCCCTAGAAACCCAGATGGTGGCGAGGCAGTAGGTTGAGTCCAACGCTGGGGCTCTGGGGTTCCTCAATCCCAGGCATTGTGGCCCCAGGATCGTTGGGAGGGGCCCCTCGGGGGCCGACCTAGGGTTAGGTAACACCCAGGAGGCCGGCCGTCCCGATCCGCTGGCAGTACAGCAAGTGGAGGGGTGGACAGAGGTGAGGGCGCTGGCGAGTGGGAGCGTGGGCCCAAACAGTGGCGTGGGGTGCCTACTAATGTCGCAGGGGTGTCGGAGGACCCGGCCTGTTCACCCGCCCTGAATGACAGGCTGTGCCCCTAGCAGCCCAGGTGGCAGCGGGGCGGCAGGGTGAGTCCGGCGCTGGGGCTCAGGGGTCCCTAATACCCGGCGATGCAGCGCCAGGCCCCTTGGGACAGGCCCCTCGGGGTCCGACCTAGGGTTAGGGTTAGCCCCCAGGAGGCTGGCAGGCTAGTTCCGCCCATGTGCGGCGAATGGAGGTGTGGGTCGAGGTGAGGTAGCTGGCGAGCAGGAGCGTGGGCCAGAGCATTTTGGCTTTGGCTCGGGGTGCCTTCGAAGGTCGCAGGTGGCTCGGAGTGTCCTGCCGGTTCTGTCGCCCTGAAGGACTGGTGATGCCCCTACTGCCCCATGTGGCGGTGGGGCGGCAGGGTGCGTCCGGCGCTGGGACTTGGGGGTCCCCAATCCCTGGCATGCGGTGCCAGGCCACTTGGGAGGGGCCCCTTGGGGGCGACCTAGGGATAAGGTTAGCCCCCAGGAAGCCAGCAGGCCCGATCCGCCAGCTCTGCAGCGAGCTTAGGCGTGGGCCGAGGTTAGGGCGCTGGCGAGCAGGAGCGTGGGAGTCAGCGTTTTTGCGTGGGGGGTCTTCGGAAGTCACAGGGGGATCAGAGGGCCCTGCACGTTCTCCCTTCCTGAATGACTGGCAAGGCCCCTAGCACCCTGGGTGCTTGCGGGGTGGCAGAGTCCAGCACTGGGGCACGGGGGTCCCAAATCCCCGGCATTGCGGTGCCAGGCTCCTTGGGAGGGGCCCCTCAGGGGCTGACCTAGGGTTAGGTTTAGCCCCTAGGATGCCGGCAGGCCCTATTCACCAGCTGTGTGGAGACTGGAGTGGCGGACCGAGGTGAGGGCACTGGTGAGTGGGAGCGTCGGCCCGGGCATTTTGGCACGGGGGGCCTTTGAAGGTCGCCGTGTCTCGGAGGGCCCTGCCTATTCTCCCGCCCTGAATGAACAGCAGCACCCCAAGCCCCCGGGTGGTGGCTGGGTGGCAGGGTGAGTCCAGTGCTGAAGGCTCGGGGGTCCCCAATCCCTGGCGTTGTGGCGCCAGACCCCTTGGGAGGGGCCCCTCGGGGGTGGGTCTAGGGTTAAGGTTAGCCCCCAGGAGGCCGGTGAACACGATCAGTGGCTGTGCGGCTCGCAGATGGTTGGGCCCAGGTGAGGGCGCTGGCGAGACTGAGCATGAGCCCAAGCGTTTTAGTGCGGGGGGCCTTCGAAGGTTGGTGGGGGCTCGGAGGGACCTGCCCGTTCTCCTGCTCTGAATGACCGGCGGGGCACCTAAGGCTCGGGTGGCTGAAGGGCAGCAGGGTGAGCCCGGCACTTGGGCTCGGGGTCCCCATCCCCAGCGTTGTGGCCCCAGGCCACTTGGGAGGGGCTCCTGGGGGGCCAACCTAGGGTTAGGGTTAGCCCTCAGGAGGCCGGCAGGCCGGATCCTCCCACTGTGCAGTGAGCAGAGGGGCGGGCCAAGGTGAGGGCGCTGGGGAGTGGGAGCGTGGGCACCAGCGTTTTGGCGCCCTGGGCCTTTGAATGTTGCCATGGCTCGGAGGGCCCTGCCCCTTCTCCTGGCTGAATAACCAGCAGCGCCCCTAGCGGCTCCGTTGCTGGTGGGGCGACGGGGGGAGTCCTGCACTGCGGCTCAGGGATCCCCAATCCCCGGCGTTGTGGCGGCAGGCCCCTTGGTATGGGCCCCTCAGGGGCAGACCTAGGCTTAGGGTTAGCCCCCAGGAGGCCGTCAGGCCAGATCTGCTGGCTTGGGTCTGTGGAGCAGCGGTCTGAGGTGAGGGCGCTGGCGAGCGGGAGCATAGGCCCAAGCGTTTTGGCGCTGGGCACCTTCGAATGTCTCCGGGGGCTTGGAAAGCCCTGCCCCTTCTTTCGCCATGAATAACCGGCGGCGCCCTTAGCGGCCTGGGTGTGGCAAGGCGGCAGGGTGAGTCCGGCACTGAGGCTCAGGGGCCCACATTACCTGGCTTGCGGAGCTAGGCCCCTTGGGAGGGGCCACTCGGGGGCCGACCTAGTGTTAGGGTTAGCCCCCAGGAGTCTGGCAGGCCCTATTCCCAGCTGTACGGTGAGCTATTCTGCGGGCCAGGTTGAGGGTGCTGGCAAGCGGTAGCATGGGCCCAAGCTTTTTGGCGTGGGGGGCCTTCAAAGGTCGCCGGGTCTTGGAGGGCCCTGACCATTCTCCCATCCTGAATGACCGGCGACGCCCCTAGTGGCCCAGGAGGCAGCGGGGCGGCAGGGTGAGTCCGGCGCCGGTGCCTGGGGGTTCCCAATCCCCGGCGTTGCGGCGCCAGGCCCCTTGGGAGGTGCCCCTTGGGGACTGACCTAGGGTTAGGGTTAGACCCCAGGAGGCCAGCAGCCCGGATCGGCTGGCGGTGCGGTGTGCGGAGCAGCAGCCCGAGGTAAGGGCGTTGGTGAGCGGGAGTGTGGGACAAAGCGTTTCGGCGTGGGTGCCTTCGAAATCGCCGGCGTCTCGGAGGGCCCTTCCCGTTCTTCCACGCTGAACGACCGGTGATGCCACCGTGGCCTGGGTGTGGCGGGGAGGCAGGGTGAGTGTGGGACTGGGGCTCGGGGGTTCGAAATCCCTGGTGTTGCGGCGCCAGGCCACCTGGGAGGGTCCACTCGGTGCCGAACTAGGGTTAGGGTTAGCCCCCAGGAGGCCGGCAGGCCAGATCCACTGGCTGTGCGGTGTGCAGAGCGGAGGGCCGAGGTGAGGGCGCTGGCGAGCGGGAGCGTGGGCCCAAGCGTTTTGACGTGTTGGGCCTTCGAAAGTCACCGGGGGTTCAGAGGGCCCTGCCTGTTCTCCTTCCCTGAATGACCGGCGGCGCCACTCAAGGCCCGGGTTGCATAGGGGCAGCAGGGTGAGTCTGGCGCTGGGGCTCGGGGGTCCCCAATCCCCAGCGTTGCAGCACCAGGCCCCTTCGGAGGGGCCCCTCGGGGGCTGACCAAGGGTTAGGGTTAGCCCCCAGGAGGCCGGCAGGCCCAATCGGCTGGCTGTGCGGTGTGCAGAGCAGCGGTGCGAGGTGAGGGCACTGGAGAGCGGGAGCATGGGCCCGGGCATTTTGGCACGGTGGGCTTTTGAAGGTCACCATGTCTCGGAGCGCCCTGCCCGTTCTCCCGCCCTGAATGAACGGCAGCACCCCAAGCCCCCGGGTGGTGGCTGGGCGGCAGGGTGAGTCCAGTGCTGAGGCTCGGGGTCCCCAATCCCCGGCGTTGCGGCACCAGGCACCTTGGGAGAGGCCGCTCGGGGTCGATCTAGGGTTACGGTCGGCCCCCAGGAGGGCAGTGGACCCGATCAGCGGCTATGCAGCACGCGGAGGGTTGGGCCGAGGTGATGGCTCTGGCAAACCTGAGCATGAGCCGAAGCGTTTTGGCACGGGGAGCCTTTGAAGGTCACCAGGGGCTCGGAAGGCCCTGCCCCTTCTCTCGCCCTGAATTAATGGCAGTGCCCCTAGCGGCCTGGGTGGCGGCATTGCGGTAGGGTAATTGTGGCTCTGGGGCTTGAGGTTCCAGATCCCCGGCGAAGCGGCACCAGGACCCTTGGGAGGGGCCCCTGGGTGGCTGAGCTAGGGTTATGGTTAGCACACAGGATGCCGGCAGGTGGTCTCTGCCTGCTGTGCGTGGAGCGGAGGGGCGGGCCGAGGTGAAGGCGCTGGCGAGCAAGAGCGTGGGCCCAAGCGTTTTGGCACCGGGGGCCTTCGAATGTCTGCGGGGACTCGGCGGGCCCTGCCCATTCTCCTCCCTGAATGACCTGCGGCGCCCCTAGCAGCCCAGTTGGCGGCGGGGCGGCATGTGAGTCCAGGCATAGGGCTCGGGGGTCCCAGTCCACCGCCTTGCAGCGCCAGGCCCTTTGCGAGGGGCCTGTCGGAGGCTGACCTAGGGTTAGGTTTAGCCCCTAGGATGCCGGCAGGCCCTATTCGCCAGCTGTGTGGAGACTTGAGTGGCGGACCAAGGTGAGGGCACTGGTGAGCGGGAGTGTGGGCCTGGGTGTTTTGGCGCGGGGGGCCTTTGAAGGTCGCCGTGTCTCGGAGGGCCCTGCCTGTTCTCCCGCTCTGAATGAACGGCAGCACCCCAAGCCCCCGGGGGGCGGCTGGGTGGCAGGGTGAGTCCAGTGCTGAAGGCTCGGGGGTCCCCAATCCCTGGTGTTGTGCCGCTTGGGAGGGGCCCCTCGGGGGTGGATCTAAGGTTAAGGTTAGCCCCCAGAAGGCCAGTGGACCTGATCAGTGGCTGTGCAGCTCGCGGAGGGTTGGGCCGAGGTGAGGGCGCTGGCGAGACTCAGCATGAGCCCAAGCGTTTTAGTGCGGGGGGCCTTCAAATGTAGGCGGGGGCTCGGAGGGACCTGCCCGTTCTCCCGCTCTGAATGACCGGTGGGGCCCCTAGAGGCTCCGGTGCCTGAAGGGCAGCAGGTTGAGTCTGGCACATGGGTTGGGGTCCCCATTCCCGGAGTGTGGTGCCAGGCCACTTGGGAAGGGCCCCTCCGGGGCCAACCTACAGTTAGGGTTAGCCCCCAGGAGGCCAGCAGACCCAATAAACCGCTTGTTCATTGAGCGGAGAGTTGGGCCGAGGTGAGGGTACTGGTGAACATGAGCCTGGGCCCAAGCGTTTTGGATCGGGGCACCTTCGAAGGTCGGTGGGGGTTCGAAGGGCCCTGCCCGTTCTCCCACCCTGAATGAATGGCGGTGCCCCTCGCGGCATGTGTGGCGCGGGGCGGCAGGGTGCATCCAGTGCTGGGGCTTGGGGGTTCCCATTCCCCGGCGTTGTGGCGCCAGACCCCTTAGGAAGGGACCCTCAGGAGCCGTCCTAGGGTTAGGGTTAGCGCCCAGGAGGCCTGCAGGCCTTATCCGCCAGTTGTGCAGTGAGCGGAGGTGTGGTCTGAGGTGAGGGGACTGGGGAGCGGGAGCGTGGGCACCAGCGTTTTGGCACACTGAGCCTTGGAATGTTGCCATGGCTCGGAGGGCCCTGCCCTTTCTCCTGCCCTGAATAACCAGCGAAGCCCCTAGCGGCTCCGTAGCTGAGGGGCGGCAGGGTGAGTCCCGCGCTGTGGCTCAGGTATCCCCATTCCCCAGAATTGCGGGGCCAGGCCCCTTGGGAGGGGCTCCTCTTGGGCCGACCTAGGGATAGAGTTAGCACCCAGCAGGCCGGCAGGCCCAATCCTCTGGCTGGGAGGTGAGAGGTGGGCGGGCTGATGTAAAGGCGCTGGGGAGTGGGAGCGTGGGCCCCTGCATTTTGGTGCAGGAGGCTTCAAATGTCGCTGGTTTCTCCAGGGCCCTGTCCCTTCTCCTGCCCTGAATGTCCGGCGGCGCCCCTAGCGGCCTGGGTGGCGGCGTTGCGGCAGGGTGAGTCTGGCTCTGGGGCTTGGGGTCCCTGATCCCTGGCGTAGCAGCACCAGGACCCTTGGGATGGGCCCCTGGGGGGCCAACCTAGGGTTAGGGTTAGCCCCCAGCAGGCCGGCAGGCCCGATCCGCACGCTGTGCTGGGAGCGGAGGGGCAGGCCAAGGTGAGGGCGCTGGGGAGCGGGAGCGTGGGTAACCAGCGTTTTGGCGCTGGGAGCCTTTGAAGGTGACCGGGGACTCAGAAGGCCCTGCCCCTTCTCTTTCCCTGAATGACCGGCGGTGCCCCTAGCAGCCCGGGTGGCGACAGTGTGGCAGGGTGAGTCCGGCTCTGGGGCTCTGAGTCACGAATCCCCAGCATTGCAGAGCCAGTCCCCTTGGGATGTGCCCGACGAGGCCGACCTAGGGTTTTGGTTAGCCCCCAAGAGCACAGCAGGCCCTATCCACCGGGTCTGAATCAAGCAGAGGGGTGGGCCGAGGTGAGGGCGCTGGTGAGCAGGAGCATGGGAGCCTACGTTTTTGCACGGGGGGCCTTCGAAATTCAGGGGGCCTCGGAGGGCCTGCCCGTTCTCCTACCTTAATTGACTGGTGGGCCCCTAGCGGCTCGGATGCCTGAAGGGCAGAAGAGTGAGTCCAGCACTTGGGCTCGGGGTCCCCATCCCCGGCGTTGTGGCGCCAGGCCACTTGGGAAGGGCCCCTCGGGGGCCGACCTACAGTTAGGGTTAGCCCCCAGGAGGCCGGCAGGCCAGATACACCACCTGTGCATAGAGGGGAGAGTTGGGCCAAGGTGAGGGTGCTGGTGAACATGAGCCTGGGCCCAAGCATTTTGGTTCGGGGCGCCTTCGAAGGTCGGCAGGGGTTCGGAAGGCCCTGGCAGTTCTCCCACCCTGAATGAATGGCGGTGCCCCTAGTGGCCCGTGTGAGGCGGGGCGCCAGGGTGCATCCAGCACTGGGTATTGGGGGTCCCCAATCCCCAGCGTTGTGACCCCAGGCCCCTTGGGAAGGGCCCCTCGGGGGCCGACCTATGGTTAGGGTTAACTCCCAGGAAGCCGGCAGGCCCTGGGCCTTCGAATGTTGCCATGGCTCGAAGGGCCCTGCCCGTTCTCCTGCCCTGAATAACCATTGGCGCCCTTAGCAACTCCGTTGGTGGTGGGGCGGCAGGGGGAGTCCCGCGCTGCGGCTCAGGGATCCCCAATCCCCAGCGTTGCGGGGCCAGGCTCCTTGGGAGGGGCTCGTAGGGGGCCGACCTAGGGTTAGAGTTAGCACCCAGGAGGCTCCAGGCCCAATCCTCTGGCTGGGCGGTGAGAGGTGCAGGGGCCGAGGTACAGGCTCTGGCGAGCAGGAGCGTGTGCCCCTGCATTTTGGCGGAAGGCTTCAAATGTCGCCGGTTTCTCCAGGGCCCTGTCTGTTTTCCCGCCCTGAATGACCGGCGGCGCCCCTATTGGCCCAGGTGGTGCCGTTGCGGCAGGGCGAGTCTGGCTCTGGGGCTTGGGGTCCCTGATCCCCAGCATAGCAGAACCAGTACCCTTGGGAGGGGTCCGTCGGGGGTCGACCTAGGGTTAGGTTTAGCCTAAAGGAGGCCAGCAGGCCCGATCCGCCGGCTGTGTGGCGAGTGGAGGGCCAGGCCTAGATGAGGGCGCTGGCGAGCGGGAGCGTGGGCGCAAGAGTTTTGGCACTGGTGGCCTTCGAATGTAGCTGGGGGCTCGGAGGGCCCTGCCAGTTCTCCTGCCCTGAATGACCGGTGGCGCCCCTAGCGGCCTGGGTGATGGTGGGGCCTCAGGGTTCATCTTGTGGTGGGGCTCGGATGTCCCCAATCCCTGGCATGGTGGCAACAGCCCCCTTGCGAGGGGCCCCTCTGGGGCCTACCTAGTTTTAAGGTTAGCCCCCAGGAGGCCGGCAGACTGGATCCGCTGGCTGTTCAGCAAGCGGAGGGGTGTGCTGATATGAATTCGCTGGCGAGTGGGAGCGTGGGCCCAAGCGTTTTGGCGCGGGGGGGGCCTTTGAAAGTCACCGGGGTCTAGGAGGGCCCTGCCTGTTCTCCTGCCCTGTGGGGACGTTGCCCCTAGAGGGCCGGATCACAACGGGGTGGCAGGATGAATCCGGAGCTGGGGCTCGGGGGTCCCCAATCCCTGGCGTGGCATCGCCAGGCCCCTTGGGAGGGTTCCCTCTGGGCTGACCTACGGTTATGGTTAGCCCAACGGAGGTTGGCAGGCCCGATCCGCCAGCTGTGCGGCGTGCGGAGTGACGGGCCGAGGTGAGGGCGTTGGCGAGCGGGAGCTTGAACCCAAGCGTTTTTGCGGGGCGGGCCTGCGAAGGTTGCTGGGGGCTCGGAGGGCCCTACCCGTTCTTCCGCCCTGAAATAGGACAGCAACCCCAGCGGGTAGGGTCATGGTGAAGCGGCAGGGTGAGTCCGACGGTGGTGCTTGTGGGTCCCCAATCCCTGGCGTGGCGGCACCAGGCCCCTTGGGAAGGGCCCCTCGTGAGCCATCCTAGGGTTAGAGTTAGACCCCAGGAGGCCGGCAGGCCTGTTCCGCCCACTGTGCAGGGAGCAGAGGGGTGGGCCGAGGTGAGGGCGCTGGCACGCGGGGTCGTGGGCCCTAGTGTTTTGGCGCGTGGGGCCTTCGAATGTCGCTGGGGGCTCGGAGGCCCCTGCCGGTTCTCCCGCCCTGAATGCCCGGTGGCTCCCTAGTGGCCAGGGTGGAGGAGGGGCAGCAGGGTGAGTCCGGAGCTGGGGCTCGGGGGTCCCCAATACCCGCCGTGGCACTGCCTGTCCCCTTGGCAGGGGTCCCTCAGGGGCCGACCTAGGGTTATCGTTAGCCCAAAGGAGGCTGGCAGGCCCGGTTCGCTGGCTATGCGGTGTGCGGAGGGGCTGGCCTAGGTGAGGGCGCTGGTGAGCGGGAGCGTGGGCCCAAGCGTTTTGGCACGGGGAGCCTTCGAAAATCACCAGGGGCTCGAAGGGCTCAGCAAGTTCTTCCGCCCTGAATGACCAGTGGCGCCCAAGCGGCCCCGGGTGGCAGCGGGGCGGCAGGGTTAGCCCAGACCCAGGGCTCGGGGGTCCCCGAGCCCCGGTGTGGCGGCACCAGGCCCATTGGGAGGGTCCCATCGGGGGCTGACGTAGGGTTTGGGTTAGCCCTCAGGAGGCCGGCAGGCTCGAACCGCCAGCTCTATGGCGTGCAGAGGGGCTGGCCAAGGCAGGGCACTGGCGAGCGGGAGCGTGGACCCTACGGTTTTGGCACCAGGAGCCTTCGAATGTCGAAGGGCGCTCGGAGGGCCTTGCCCGTTCTCCCTCCCTGAATGACCGGCGGAGCTCCTAGCGGCCTGGGTGTCGGCGGCGTGGCAGGATGCGTCCAGCATTGGGGCTCGGGGATCCTGAATCCCAGGCGTGGTGGCGCCAGGCCCCTTGGGATGGGCCCCTCTGGGGCAGACCTAGCGTTAGGGTTAGCCCCCAAGAGGCCGGCAGGCCAGATCCGCCAGCTCTGCTGCATGGGGAGGGGCTAGCCGAGGTGAGGGCGCTGGCGAGTGGGAGCGTGAGCCCAAGAGTTTTCGCGCGGGGCTTTCAAAGTTTGCTGGGGGCTCGGAGGGCACTGCAGGTTCTCCTGCCCTGAATGACCAGTGGCACCCCTAGAGGCCAGGGTGGCAGCAGGGCTGCAGGGTGAGTCCAGCGCTAGGGATCGGGCATCCCCTATCCCTGGCGTGGTGACGCCAGGCCCCTTGAGAGGGTCCCCTCGTGGGCCGACACAGGGTTTGGAGTTAACTCCCAGGAGGCCGACAGGCCTGATCCGCCGTCTGTGTGGCGTGTGGAGGGGCTGGCCGAGGTGAAGGCGCTGGCTAGCGGGAGCATGGGCCCAAGCTTTTTGGCGAGGGGGCCTTCGAAGTTCGCCATGGGGCTCTGAGGGCCCTGCCCGATCTCCCGCCCTGAATGACCAGCGACGCCCTGAGCCCGCCGGGTCGTGGCGGGGCGGCAGGGTGAGTCAGGCACTGGTGCTCGTGGGTCCCCAATCCCCAGCGTGGTGGCGCAGGCCCCTTGAGAGGGGCCCCTCGTGAGCCCACCTAGGGTTAGTGTTAGCCCCCGGGAGGCCGTCAGGCCCATCCACCGGCTGTGTGGCCAGTGGAGGGGCAGGCTGAGGTGAGCGCGCTGGAGCGCAGTAGCGTGGACCCATGCGTTTTGGCGCGGGGGCCTTCGAAGGTCAACGGGGGCTTGGGAGGCCCTGCCTGTTCTCTCGCCCTGAAAGACTGGCGGCACCCCTAGCAGCCCGGATTGCTGCGGGGCAGCAGGGTGACTCCGGCGCTGGGCTCGGGGGTCCCCAATCCCTGGCGTTCTGGCGCCAGGCCCCTTGGGAGGGGCCCCTCGGGGGCCGAACTAGGGTTAGTGTTCATCTCCAGGAGGCCTGCAAGCCCGGCGCTAAGTGGTTCTGGCAATGTAACAAAAATGCCATACACTTCTCTGTAAGAAATAACAGTGTACAGGAACCCTCTTAGCCCTAACATCATCCTTTGTGAATATGGAAGCGAGCCGCAAAGTGGTCGTGGAAGTCTGACGAAAGGGCTAAGCACTTTTCTCTGAGTCACCACACTATACAGGGAAAGACCAATGTACATCATCTTTCACGAGTAGGAAGCATTAATGATAAGGTTCTGGAATTTCGAGGACTCTGACCCATCCTTATTGGTAATAAACCACCCTGTACAGGAAAACACCTTCAACTCTCATCAGCCTCCTCAATCCTGATTCCGATTCAACTTTGGGTGTGTAGGACTAGGGAAATGTCCACATCTTATTGCTAAGAAAAACGATGTCAGGGTAATGCCCTTCAAGTCACATCAGCCTTCCCGAAGACAGAAGGAGGAATCAAGGTGGTTATGTTACCATGAGGTAAGGAAGATGAGCATATAAGTGAGAAACAACAGTGGGCAGGACCTCTCTTCCAACGAACAGTATCTTTGCTTAATGTTGAATCCCTATGGTAAGTGGTTGTGGGCATTCGTGAGGTGAAAATCTTAAGTGTTTTGTAAAACCTCTTGGTCATTCACAGATGAGACTAAGGTAGTTGGGGACTCCTAGGCAGTGATTTGTCCACTGTCAAAAATATGAAAAGATAAAAGAGACAGATGAGGTCTCCTCAGGCATTGTCCTTTATCCTCATGCTCCGTGAGGATGGCCATCTCTGGACAGCTCAGTGGCAGGGTATCATTCACAGTGGGGGCATCTGTTCCTCACAGACATCAGACAGGGAAATGGATTTGGTTCTCTGTGCCAGCCCAGCCACAGCTGAGTGTCACAGCACCCTCTCGTGGGCTCATAAGAGTTTCACTGTCACCAGGCAGGTCATTGTATTTGATAAACCACTGTGAGAGTTTGCAATTGCCTTCATCTGCAACCTCCTAGAAGCAAATGCAGATCTCTGGTACCACGTGAAGTCATGTGAAGGCATTGTGAGAAAGTGTCCTTTTGCTTAAGAAAAACATGGCTGGGGCTCCTGGCTGTCTCAGCCATTTAAGCATCTGCATTTGGATCAGGTTATGATCCCAGGGTTCTGGGATCGAACCCGGGCTCCCTGCTCAGCAGGAAAGGAGGTAGGGAAATAGCTTAGAACCCACAGAGAATGTGAATAAAGGGGAGTGAAATGGAACTCGGTCTGTGTTTTGCTTTAGGGATTGGAAGTTAGTTTTTTCTCAATTGTGATTGTTCTTGAAACAGAAAAGTTGTATTGTTTTTTTTACCTTTAATTTTTTTCTAATAATAATTTTTTATTATGATATGTTAGTCACTATACAGTATTTCCTTAGTTTTTGATGTAGTGTTCCGTGATTCATTATTTGCATATAACACCCAGTGCTCCATGCAATATGTACCTTCCTTAATACCCATCATTGGCCCATCCCAAGCCCCCACCCCTCTCCCCTCTGAAGCCCTCAGTTTGTTTCCCAGAGTCCATAGTCTCTCGTGGTTCATTCCCCCTTCTGTTTAGGGTCCATTGTCTAAAGGGACAGACAGTGGAAGTTCACCAAATATAAGATCGAAATTACATTGTTCATTATAGATGCCACCAAGTAGTTCCCAGACATTTCATTCTATTGTAGTAATTCATTATATCTGTGCAGTTGCACGTGGAAGACAATTGATGCATGCATAGTGGTAATAAAACACGCCCCTCAGTAGTAGAATAATAGAGGATGCATATGTGTAAAATTATTCGACTACAGCTTCCATGCTTTCCCTTTGGTTCCTTATTATCTATGAAATTGGTCATTTTTTGTTCTCTAGGCTTCAAACTCATTGTCAGTATTCAGAGTTTTTCAATGCTGATCTTCTCCTGTATAAGTTACCAAAAACCTAAAATATGTATGAACTTTTAAAAAAAGCTATATTGAAAATGACAGCAGGGAAGTTCCATTTTGTAAATATTGTGTCAATGGATCTCTATTTTGACATCAGTGTTCGTTAGAAATGATGACATTTCATGTGAGTATAAATATCAATGTGAAAAAGAAAAGGTAGGAAGAACCTTGAATGTTTAAGTAATTGGTGAAATGACAGGTGTGTGTGTGTGTGTGTATGTGTGTGTGTGTGTGTGTGTGTGTGTGTGTGTGTGTGTGTGTAATTGATTTTCAGTGAATGGTTCAGCTTCTTGTCAGGCCTCCGAGAGAGCCCAGGTGAACCTTTCAATGAGTTGGTATCTGTTTTCAGAACATGGGAATCTCTTAGTCCAATAGTCAATCAGGCAAGCTTTGAGGTCTTAAAGAGTTTCAGTCCTCAGAGATGGTGTTGCAGACCCTTGTGAGCAAATCCTAGGATATGCTCAGAGCCCTCATTGGCTGGTACCAAGGTGTGACGATTTCAGACAGCATTTTCCAAAGAAGTACCTCTTGATTCTTTGTCCTTGTCAGTTCCCTACACTTCCTTACACTAGTTATGTGATCAGTGTGTTTCACGATAATCTGCACATGTGATTTTTGCTATTTCCTACTAGTCCTATCTGTTTCTCATCTTCTTCTTTTATGGTAGGGGTTGGGAAGCAACCTGTGTGGTGTAGGAAGGTGTGTGGTAGTTGTCTGCCTTCAGAGGACCGAATGATGCCTAGAAATTGCACTGTAGTTTGAGGCCAATTGTCCATCCTCTGAGTGTCAGGAATTCCATCACTTTACTTTGATGCTAGTCTGTTCTTCAAGCTGTCCTCAGAAATAAGGACGTCATCCATCTAGGGAATACTGGTTTGTGTGTATGTTTTCATTTTAGGAAAGGCCTTGCTGTTCCTGAAAATAATGCTGTAGAGCACCCTTTCCTATTTTATTGGCCATCAGTCAATCTTTTGTGAAGTATTCATTTATAAATAGACTTTTTATGGTTGATGAGCAGGAATTCTTTAATGACAAGTCTTTGTCAGTGTGTGTATTGCAAATCTTTACTTCCCAGCCTGCGGTTCACTTTTTCATTTTCTTATGGTCATAAGATAAGGAGAAATGTCACATTTTTATGAAGTCCCACTGAATTCTTGTAAATGGTTAGTGCACCCTATTTCCTACCCCAAGTTTGACAGGTTCTACGTTTTCTTTCAGAAACTGTCCAATGGGAAGCTACAATCCATCTCAAAGTTATAAATTGCATTTTTAATTCTAATAGGGTATTTATAGACTGGTTTGGATTTTCTATGTACACATATACCTTTCTCAATATCTGACAGAAAAAGCAGACAAAACATTGGTAACAAATGTGACCTAATTGACATATAGGGAACATTCCATAATAAGTGCAGAATACATTGTTTTCAAGTGGTCATAGACTCTTTACCCAAATAGATGATAGGTGGGGCCACGAATCAAGTCTACAAATGTTAAACCCTGAAATTAACTAGATTCTATTCTTAGACCACAGGGGAACTGAGGCACAGTCATAGCGAAAACCAAACCAGGAAGTCCTTCAATGTTTAAAATTAAATGGAACTTTGCTACATATCTTAAAGGTCAGAGAGGGAATCCCAATGGAAATTCCGAACCTTTTCTACATGAGGTCTGACACACAATGGCACTTTATTTGTGAAGAGCATTATAATAACCTAGACAGGAGTTGAGCCTTAAGTCATAGTTCTGCCTGCACCAGCCACACCTGGCAGCTTTGGCCTGTGGTCCCCCTCAGCTGTCCTTTCTGGTGGCCCTGAGCTAAGGGGGTCAACATGGCCATAAGGAAATGGGAAGCTCTCGACTCATAGTGTTGGCGGTGCCCCCTCCTCAGCTGCCCTTTCCGGTGGCTCTGAGCTAATTTCCGTATGGAAATTAGAAGCTCCCCACTCTTAGTGTTGACGTTGCTATCGTATCATCCTCACCAGTCCAACAACATGATTTCTGAGTGAAATATGACACAAGAGCGACTTCTTGGCCTTCCTTCAGGTTTGAAAATCATCTGGTGAGACATCTATTAGGAATATGGATTCAGCATGTGTACTTTCTTCTGGAAAAGAAATAGACCCAATAGCAATTATGCCTTCCTGAGCACCTGTTCTTGAGAGACATCATACTGGCTCTTTGTAGCATTCTGCCTCTTAAACTTCTCAACTAGGGTGTAGATATTTTTAGGCACATTTTCAGGTGGTTAGACAGGGACTCAGATGATATGAGTCACAGAGGATTTTAGTGTCAGAAACCTAAGTGGGATCCCCAAATTGACTCCAAATCCCTTGTTGTTCCATACAGGGTACTATTTCCCTCTTATGTCTGGTCTTCTCGATCTGGAAACCTATCAAGTATCAGGATTTTCTTGTCATGTGGACAACTGGAACAAATTCAGCGAGCCTTTTCACCTCTGCCAATGGTGATCATTAAGATAATTATCTCAGTGGAGGACCTGTGGGTAAGATACTCAAAGATCCTTAGGAATACAGATAGTATAATATTTTCCTGGTGTTAAAGTTACTGAAACCAACTATCTTTTTTAGTCGATTCAGGCTCTGGTATGTTCAGAGGGTGCTGTAAAACAGGTCTGATAGTATTTAAGAACACTCAGCTCAGCCTCTTCTACAAAGTGAGCCAATGCTCATAAACATGGCTAAAATATTCCCTTACCTACGATGACTTCCCAGCCATCGTAATGTTTATATGGTATGACTGTGACTTACATTAGTCAACATTTGCAGAGAAAGAACTTAGTGCATCCAGGGGGCACTTCATGTTGAAATTAGTTTGTGACAACGAGCTACTGTGTTTTCTTCTGCAGTCCAAGGGAATGGTGCCAGACATCTCTAAGGTGTCTAGCAATTCTACAGTTCTGATTTTAAGTGGTCTGTGTGCTTCAGAGATTTGGGCAGGAGAAGGGCAGGAGTCCAGAGACTGTGAACACTTCTGTTACCTGTGCTGACTATGGAGCAGGTAGTCTTCTGTGGGCATCATTTTGATTTCTTGGTACTCCTGTGAAAGGTGCTTTTGTCTCAAATTCTTCCATTTAGTAGTAATTATAATGATGAAAGTAATTTTTATCTTATATCACCTGTGGGCCCTGATCCTGGGCTCCCAGGGAAGCTTCCTTTAATATTTTACCCAGCTCTAAATGACTGGGCAAAACTTCAAAGCATGGGCCCTGTTTCTGCTCCAAGCACATGTTGTACATCTGCTTTGAGAAGAAAACAATAAACAAAAATGCCAGCATAAAGATAAGAAAAAATAAAGAACCTCTTTGTCTCCCATAAGATTAAACTCATACTGACATGTACATACTGAAAACATAAAGAGTCTGTCACTTTCTGGAATTTAAGAAGATCCTCATTGTGGTGTATAACTCTGTACGTAAAACAAAACAGAAAAAAATATATAAGCCTGCCCCAAATGTTCCTTCGCGGGAGCACTCCCTTCTTGGTGAAGATTGTGTCTCCCAGGCAGCTGTCCTGACTTGGGTTTGAATAAAGGTCTCTTCCTTTCTCTCTAAAATGTTTTTAAAAGTTCGTTCATGCAATGTCGACAATAACAGTGTTTTCTATTTCAGTGAGAAATAAATGTTCTACCCTAGTTATATTGGGAATAGACGAATTGAGGGTTTCTTTAGAAGAGTAAGTCTGCTCTCCAGAAAAGGCTAGGTCATTGGTCCTTTGAGAATGAAGATAATTACTGCTAAACAACAAGAATGTGTTGCCCCTTCGCCCAGAAACCAAAGCAGGTGTGCAGGCTTTAGGTCAGAGGTGCCTTCTTCTCCCCAGCTGACAGCACTTCTCTGCTCTGGCTCCAAGATACCCGAGGTTTTGAACGTCAGCCTCGGAGTCAGCGAGGCAGCTTGTCACAGGATGCCAGTGTTCAGAGAATGCACAGGTATGTTTGGCAAAATGTCCTATCTATGTCAGGGCTGGAGGTAAAACCTCTCATTATCCCAAAACCTCCTGGCCTTTTCTCTTTTCTCTAGTTGAGCCACAAAGTAAAATTGAAGTAGCTGTCAGCATTCTGGGTTTGGTGCAAGAATTACTTAGTTTCCCTGCAGGTAGAACTTTGCAGGGGATCACAACTTCTCTGTCCATTTATTGCTTACAAATGTATTTTGACCATCTGTTTCCTAGGAACCCTCTTTTATTAGAAAGGGAAGGTGAGATTCACTCTGTGCCTGTTTGTAACATCTAATTTGTTCCTTCATCTAACAGTGTTTATTCAATTGGGCCTAAGATATGGTTGAGTGGCCAGCATCTAGAGTTAGATGGCTTTATTAATCTGATACAGACTTGGATGATGTCATTTGAAAAAGGTGATGTTTCATCATTGATTAGTTTATTCATTAGAAGAGTTAAAATTAGGGTGGAGGGAAAATTCAAAATTATCCAAAGCGGCCTGTTCCTGTTTAAAAGTTGAGCTTGACTTTCTAGTTTTACTAAATGTATTATCTCGATATTTTGAGGTGCCATATTCTCTCTGTAGTTTCTTTGGTGGTGGAGTCAGAAGGAAAGTCTGGGAATTATTTGGGATAGTGGCATTCTGGTGGCTTCAAGGGGCTTGGCGTCAGGAGCCTTGGGGTGAAGTCTGCAACTGCTTGCCTGACCCTGGGTGCATCTCCCACAGGTTTTGTTTCCTCTTATGAAATTGCCAGCAGATAATGTTCTGCGTAAAGGGGAACCCTCCCATTCTGTTGGTGGCAATACAAAGTGGTGCAGCCAGTCTGGGAAACAGTGTGGGGGTTCCTCAAAAAGTTAAACATCGAACAACCACATGATCCAGCAATTACTCTCCTAGCTATTACCCAAAGGATACAAAAATGCAGATCCAAAGGGTTACATGCACCATGATGTTTATAGCAGCAATGTCCACAGTAGCCAAGCTATGGAGAGAATCCCAACGTCCATGCACTGATGAATGGATAAAGCATATGTGGGATACATATATATAATGGAATATGACCTAGCTTCAAAAAGAATGGAATCTTACCATTTGCAAGGATGTGGATGGATCTAGAGTGTATTAAGCTAAGGGAAATGAGTGAGAAAAGACAAATATCCTATGCTCTCACGCTTGTAGAATTTCAGAAAGAAAACAGATGAACAGAGTGGAGGGGTGATGAGAGAGGCAAACAAGGAAATAGACTCAACCTTGGAGAACAAACTGAGTGTTGCTGCAGGACAGGGGCGTGGGGGGAAGAGTTAAATGGGTGAGAGGTATTAAGGAGGGCACTTGTGATGAGCACCGGGTACTGTATGCAGGTGAGGAATCACTAAATCCTACCCCTGAAGCGAATATTCCATGGCCTGTAAACTAACTGGAATTTAAGTAAAAGAAGAAAGGAAAAAGTGTTCTGCTTCATGAAGAGTGAGGTAAAATTGTAGTGAATTGGGCTGTACTATTCTATAGATGAGAGTTGTAAAACACCCTGTTGTAGGATACACTAGTTTCTTAAAATAAGGAGTCCTCAGAAAGCTGCAATGAAAGATTCATATCTCTGAGCATGTTCATATTCCACTGATATGTTACAGTTTGTACAGGTAGGAAAGAAGGTGGAGAGAAAGGCAACAGAAGGGGAAAGTAGGTGTGAACCTTTCATTACTTAGCGTTATAGCTTTCTCATGAAAGCCTTGCGCCAGTGTGATTTTGGAGGAAGAGGAGGAATCCGGGAGCTTTGCAGGAGACGGGGGAGTTCCAGGTCTGGGTAAAGCTGACAGGGGTCCAAGAGGAGAGCTGAATGCATTCTGCAGCAGGGTGTGGGCAGGGTGGGCTCCAGGGGTGGCTATGGGTCTCCTGGGTGAGAGTTGTGACAGGTGAGGGCTGTGTGCAAGTTCCTGGCTGAGGACAAGGGAGGCACAGGCAGAGAGCTGGCAGAGAACCTTATTCTGGGCCACCAGCCTCACCCAACACACACGGGCTCATCTTCTGTCCCTGTCACTCCAATTCAGACTTCTCCGAAGGTGAGTGAGAACACATCAAGAGCTTTCTGAACAGAAGGGAAAGCATGTGCAAAGGCTCTGAGGCAGGAGAATTCCAGGTATGTCCAGGAGCAGCAAGAAGGCTCTTTTGCCACAGGAGACAGATTAGGACGTGAGCTCAGAGAGGTGACAGCGGGTGAGAGAAAGCCATTCCAGATCTATAACCCCATGAGACCCTGTTTCACTGGGCCATCCTGGCTACAGTGTTGAGAACAGATGACAGAGGGTTGAAGATGGCAAGGCAGGTCAATGACGAAGCTTTTCCAGGAACTCAGGCACTGTGGACCAGACACGTGGCCTTGGATGGAGTGGTTAGACCTATTCTGGGTCCATTTTGAAGATGGAGCTCACAGGATTTGCTGATGGGTTAGGTATTGGGAGCAGGAGAACAGAGGAAATGGGGTAACTCCCAGCTGTTGTGGGTTGTCCTGATCGAGGGGAAGGAGAGGTTTTCTCTGGGGGTAGAGGTAGTCCGTGTTCCCCATGCTGAAGAAGGTGTCTTTCCTGGTGGATCTGCTGAGGTTTGTGTCTGGGAGAACCTTTCACATCTCCTCCCTCAGCAATGCTCAAGTACAAGTATCCCCCACTTTTTAAACGTTCACAGTAAGACACTTGGTTTTCTTGAAAGAACTACGTTATTACCCAGCTTCAGTAAGAGGAAGAGACCTGAAGAGGATTTCCCTCATATGGAAAAAGGTGAACAGTGAGAATCGCGTTCAGCATCTGTTTTGGGGAGAAGCACGACAGAGGCCGCGTGCACCCCAACCAGCTCCTTCCGCTGGGAACCGCTCTCCGCATCCAGCCACCAGCACTTTGAATGGTGTCTGTGAGCCTCTGCTGTGCTTTATCTTCATTTATGTTGGGCCTTCCTTAGAAACTTGTGTCCTGAGGCCTAAGAAAAGCCAAAGAGAAGGAATTTTGGAGTCTGAGCACACTGTCTAATTGTTCCGTGTAAATTAATGGCCTTTCCTTCTTGACACCATTTCTGCTGTGCAAGGTTTCTCAGAAGCCCTGTACTTTCAAAGAGCAGGGAAACCTATACCCCATGCTGCGGGGTTAGTTTTAGTCTCCATGCTGGACAGAACATTTCATGACTGTCGGATTTTCTCACTCAAACATTGAGACTTTGACCACCTTCACCCGTTTCTACCACCCCATCCCCGAATCTGGCACCTACAAATCTGCTCTCAGTATCCATGTGTTCAGTATTTGTTTATTCCACGTGGAATGTACATGAGAGCATCTGGTATTGGTCTTTCTGTGTCTGAGTTACTTGGCATAAGGCCCCCAAGGTCTGTGTTTCCATGTCTGGTTCTTGTGAATAATGCTGCAGTGAACGTGGGAGTGTATCTGTCTTTTTAGGCAGTATTTTTGTGTTCTCCGAATCAATACTCAGTAGGCCATTACTGGGTCATGTGGTAGTTGCTTTTATTTTTTCAGGAACATCCATACCGTTTGTCACAGTGGCTGCACCAATTTCCATTCCCACCAACAGTGCACAGTGTCTCCTCGTCTGCACACCCTTGACCCCACCTGCTATCTGTCTCTGGACAATTGCTGTTCCAACACTTGTGAGGGGATAGCCGATTGTGGGTTTGACTGATGTTTCCCTGACGATGATTAGTGATGTCGAACAACTTTTTCTGTCTGTTGGCACCCATGTGCCATCTTTGGAAAGTATCTATTCACATATTCCCCCCATTTTTTTATACTTTTTTTTTTGTTTTGATTTGTATGAGTGTTGTGTGTATTTTGAATATTAGCCTCTTCTCACACATATGATTCACAGATATTTTTTCTTATTGGGTCAGTGGCCTTTTAAGTTTTTGATGGTTTCTTTTGCCATGTGGAAGATTTCAGTTTGAAGTTGTTCCACTTGTTTATTTTTGCTTTTGTTGCCTTTGCATTTGGTGTCCGATCTGAAGACTCTTTGCCAAAACCAATGTCGAGAGACTTAGTACCTGTGTCTTCTTGGAGGTTTATGGATTCAGGTCTTATGTTCAAATCATTCATCCATTAAAAATTTTGTGTGTGGTGTAAGAAATTGACCCAGTTATATTCTTCTGCATTTAGTGTCCAGTTTGCCTGTTACCGCTCACTGAAGAGACAGTCCTTCCCTCATGGCATATCTTCTGCTCCTGTGTCGTAAGTTAGGATCATGTACGTGTGGGTAAGTGTCTGAGCTTTCTGTTCTGTTCCACTGACCTGGTGTCTGTGTTTATGCCAGTACCATCCTGTTTTGATGACAACATCTCTGTAATCTAGCTTGAAATCCAGGAGTGTGTTGACTGCACCTTTCTTTCTCCAGGTTCCTTTGGGTATTTGGGGTCTTTTGTGATTCCATACAAGTTTGAGGACTGTTTTCTATTTGCTCGAATAATGCCTCTGGAATTCAGATAGGGATTTCATCACATCTGTTGATTGCTTTGGGTACGATGGACATGTTCACATAATTAACTCTTCTAGTTAAGGAGCACGGCGTATGCTTCCATTTGTTTGTGTTGCCTTCCAAATCTTTGACCCATACATTCTTCCCCCCTCGACACACATGTTTTTCATTTCTTTTCTGCCATGTGTTGACTGTACTATGTCTTTCTCATTTTTGGTTACTTTTATTCCTAGATTTTTTTTTGATGCAATTGTAAATGGCATTGCTTTTTTAATTTCTCTTTGTGAAAGTGTGTCATCAGTATACAGAAATGCAAGAAGTTGGGTCATCTGGGTGGCCCCATAGGTGAAGCGTCTGCCTTCACCTCAGGTCATGATCCCAGAGTTCTGGGATTGAGCCCCGTGTTGGGCTCCCCACTTAGCGAGGGTCTGCTTCTCCCTCTTTCTGACACTCCCCCTGCTCGTGCTTTTTCTCATCCTCTCAAATAAATAAATAAATTCTGAAAAAAATAAAGACAACAGGTCTCTGTATATTGACTTTATATCCTGCAGCTTTCCTGAATTTGTTTAAACTAACAGTTTTTTTGTGGAATTTTTTGGGTTTTAATGTCATTTGCAAATAGTGATAGTGTTCCTGTATGGATTTCATATCTTTCTCTTTTTTAAAATGATGTTAGTCACCCTACAGTACTTCATTTGTTTTTGATGTAGTGTTCCATGATTCAATGTTTGCATATAACACCTAGTGCTCATTATGACACGTGCCCTCCTTAATACCCATCACCAGGATAACCCATTCCCCTACCCTCCCTTTCTGCAACCTTCAGTTTGTTTCCCAGTGTCAATAGTCTCTCGTGGTTCATCTCCCCCTCTCATTCCCCCCTTCACTTTTCCCTTCCTACTTCTAATGTCCTCCATGTATTCCTTCCATTCCACATAGGAGTCAAACCTTATGATAATTGTCTTTCTCTGTTTGCCTTAATTTCACTTAGCATAATCCTCTCCTGGTCCATTCACGTTGGTTCAAATGGTGGGTATTCATCCTTTCTGATGACTGAGTAATAGTCCATTGTATAGATGAAGCACATCTTCTTTGTCCATTCATCTGCTGAAGGACATCTTGGCTCCTTCCACAGTTTGGCTATTATGGACATTGCTGCTATGAACATTGGGATACAGGTGCCCCTTCTTTTCATTACTCTGTGTCTATGGGGTGGTGCAATTGGTGGGCTGTAGGATAGCTCTATGTTTAACGTCTTGAGGAACCTCCATATTGTGCAAAAGTGGCTATACCAGCTTGAATTCTCACGAGTAGTGTAAGAGGGCTCCCCTTTCTCCACATCCTCTCTGACTTCTTGTAATTTCCTGTCTTGCTAATTTTCTTTTCAAGATTTTATTTATTTATTCCACAGAGATAGAGACAGCCAGCGAGAGAGGGAACACAAGCAGGGGGAGGGGGAGAGGAAGAAGCAGGCTCATAACGGAGGAGCCTGATGTGGGGCTTGATCCCATAATGCCAGGATCACGCCCTGAGCCGAGGGCAGACGCTTAACTGCTGTGCCACCCAGGTGCCCCCTGCGTTGTTAATTTTAACCATCCTAACTGGTGTAAGGTGGTATCTCATTGTCGTTTTGATTTGTATTTGCCTGATGGCAAGTGATGTGAAGCATTTTTTCATGTGTCTGTTGGCCATTTTTATGTCTTCTCTGGAGAAGTATCTCTTTGTGTCTTCCGCCCATTTTTGGGGTGTCGGGTTTGAGGAGTTCTTTATAGATCTTGGATACCAGCCCTTTATCTGTAATATCATTTGCAGATATCTTCTTCGATTCCATAGGTTGCCTTTTTGTTTTGTTGATCGTTTGCTTTGCCGTGCAGAAGCTTTTTACCTTGATGAAGTGCCAATAGTTCATTTTTGCTTTTATTTCCTTTGCCTTTAGAGACGTGGCTTGCAAGAAGTTGTTGTGTCCAATTTTGAAGTGTTCTTTTGATTTTGATATGATACAGGAATCCATTATCTTATTTTCCTGATTGTATTAGAGTCCTCTGTCTTTCTTGGTGAGTCTAGCTAAGTTTGTCAGTTTTGTTTATCTTTCAAAAAAAAGGCAGCTTTCATTTTCATTTGTTTTTGTTTTTTTTTGGTCTTTTTAGTCTCTGTTGGATTTATTTATGCATTCCTTTTTGTTATTTCCTTATTTCTACTAATTTGGGTCTTTGTTTTTTGTTTTATTTTCTAGTTCTTTACCACAAAAATCAGGTTGTTTATTGGAGACCATTCTAATGGATTGATGAAGACTTGAGTTTCTATGACTGTCGCCTGTAGAGCTACTTTTGCTGCATCCCATAAGTTTTTGTAGGTTGTCTTTTTCATCAGTGTCAAGGTACTTCTAAAATATTTTTGATTTCTTCTTTGACTGTTGGTTGTTCAGTAGCATGTTGTTAAATCTCCACATATTTTTTTAAGATTATTTAAGTATCTGACAGAGAGTGAGACAGCGAGAGAGGGAACACAAGCAGGTGGTGGGAGAGGGAGAAGCAGGCTTCCCCCTGAGCAAGGAGCCTGATTCCAGGCTAAATCCCAGGATGCTGGGATCAGGACCTGAGCTGAAGGCAGATCCTTAACAACTGATCCACCAAGGCTCCCCAATCTCCACCTATTTTTGACTGTCCCATTTTTTTCTTGAGAGTGATTTCTAGTTTCATATCATTGTGGATGGACAAGATTTGAAGCAGAAGGTGAAGAGAGCATTCAGATGAAAGGTTTGTTTCCTGAAGTGTT
This sequence comes from Ursus americanus, assembly GCF_024610735.1. Lineage (NCBI taxonomy): Eukaryota > Metazoa > Chordata > Mammalia > Carnivora > Ursidae > Ursus > Ursus americanus. The sequence goes on from NC_142148.1 coordinate 54,479,480, forward strand.
TTAAGAGGGCAGACCATGAGTTCAGTGGGGATGGAGGAAGGTTTAGTGAGACGGGGGTGGGGTTAACCCTTGTTAGAATTACTGACTACTACCATGCAGGCTGTGTGCTAACGTTCACACCGTAGTCCTGATGGACTTGTACTTCATTAGGAATATTTTCTAGGAGGTGTAGGCATAGCCTTCTCTTAAAGAAAGGTGCCATGTGGGTTCATGACATGACCCCAGGTCAGCAACCAGGATGTATGGTATTGTGGGGGATCAGAAACAGGCTTTCTGTGGGAAGTGACAGAAATAGGGTATGGTGAGCTCCATGACCATAGGTGAGGTCCCGAGTGACCCACTGGGTGTTGGGTTCTGTGGATCTGTCTCATCAGGTGCTGTGGAATTCAGGGACACCCTCCTGTCTGTGGATTTGTGTGGAGACAGGTAGACATCAGTGTCTGGCTAGGCACGAGGGTCGCACTGGACAACCACCAGAGGTGCAGCATGCGGGGGAGCCACTGCTTGGTTTCCACGAAAGCTGACCAGGGTCTGTGACCATGATTCCTAACAGCTGCAAGGGGAGAGGAGGCCGGGGGTGGTGCACACTTCCTAGACTTGTGGTCAGGACTAGTCTGGAGCCCACTGAAGTCAGCCACAGCTGGCACAGAAGACACCCAGTCAGTGTAGCTGTGGGCACTGCTCCCATGGCACTTTCGGGCCGGCTCCATGCTGCCTCCTCCTGCTTTTCATCATCATCTTCAAGGTCATGTGCCTCTGCTCTTGCCCCGTGGCCTTCGGGGTATTGTCCGTCCTCCATCTGGCCCTCGTCCCTGGTGCCCTGTGAAGACCGATGCCAGGGTAGCCTTCTCGAGACAAACATCTGGCTGTGATGGAACACTTCCATGGATCTCCTGTGATGCGAGGATGATGCCCTGCCCTGGAAGGGGGCTGCGGGTGCCCAATCCGGAGAGCCATGTCTCCCTTTCCAGTACGGCCTGCCCTCCCCTCAGTCTTCTTCAGGGAAGCTCTCCCCACTTCCTGAGATGACAGCTCTGAACTTAAAAATGAATGTTATTTTACATATCTCTATGCCTTAGTTCATCCATGGCATGTTAGTGGTTTTTTTTTTTTTAGCAGTTCTGAAGGACTGTCTGCTCAAGGAGGGGATGACCTGGGTGGGGCAGCTTTCCCTCTCATCTCCCTCAGCATGTCTCTGAGCCCTGGGGCCAGCTGTCCCACTGAGGATTGAGGGACCCTAGCCAGCCCATCCTGATCCCAGGCTGTGTCAGCTGTGTAGACGGATGCGTGTTGGAGCGGTGGGCAGCTGGCATGGGCCCGGGGAAGGCAATGTCTCCTCATTCCTTCCCTCCCTTCCTCCCAGAGGTAGCTCAGAGCAGCCTTCAACCGCTGCATCTCCAGATCCCTTGACCTGTGCCTCCTGTGTTCAGCTGGTGACCTTGGAGTTTTGCATGGATTCTACCTCCCGTACCCTCTCCCGTAGCAGTTCCTGGATCAGGGGAGGGGTCGGACCCTTGTATGCTTTTGGTCTTCTTCCTGTCCCACACCAAGCCCACCCACCTTTGCATCTTCCATGTATGTGCTTGGAAGCAAGCCCATCCACAGAGAACCTATTAGCCAAATGGATTCAGGCAATGAACATTGAAGTAGAGATCCAGGATCCATAATAAACCTGCTCTGAAACTTTTCCCAAAGTCTGTGACTCTCTCACAATGTAACAGAAGCAATAATAGCTTTCTGGACTGTGAAGTGACGTGTCTCTACTTCCAATCTTGAATGCATAGGTGCTGAGCCTGGACAGAAAAGGACCATGGCTCTTGTGGGCTGGGATCCACAGTAAGAACTCAGTGAAATCTGAATTCAAGGCATAGAGTGAATAATTATTGTAGAGTGAATCCTCCCAAGTAGGGCTTATTTACAGTGCACAGAAAAGCTTTTTCAAAGCGGTTCCTGAAAGAAAAATGTTTTTTAAAAATTTATTTTAATTCCACTAGAGCTAACATACAGTGTTACATTCGTTTCTGGTATACAATAGAGTGATTCAGTAATTCTATATATTACTCAGTGGTCATCAAGAAAAGTGTCCTCTTAATCTGCTTCATCTACTTCACTCATCCCTCTATCCACCACCTCTCTGGTATCCATCGGTTTGTTCTCTATTGTTAAGAGTTTGTATTTTGCTGCACCCATACTCAGGCAGCCCTGTTTGGGTAGAGTTGCCCTGTCCCCTGCGAGGGGGGATGGGTGTGGGCAAGCTGTGAGCCAGCATTTCCAGGCTTTTGTTCCCTGGCGGCTTTCTCTGGCGGTCTGCTGTGCTTCTTCTGAGAGTCAGAGCAGCAGAGGCTGAATTGTCACAGAACAGAGGGACTGCGGCCTGTTCTCCACGGATGTTCTGGCCACTTGAACTCCGTTACTGTTGGTGCTGCTCAACCCCATAGTGTCCCTGGATGTGTGCCCCACACCTGGTGTCCCTGCCCTCACTTCCAGGGCAGGCGCATCTCTGTCCTTTGTGTTTCTAAGGCCACCAGCCGCCAGCCGCCCCCTTGAGCTCCCAGATCTCCAGGTCTCAGTCTGGATCCCGTGAGCACACCAGGATTACGGAGTTTCCTGAGAAGCCTGGTGGCATGCCACCTCCTTCAGGGTCTCAGTCTGCTGTTTCCCAGGTGCCAACCACGAGTCCGCCCACTCCCCCATGCAGGTGGCCCACCAGCCTCCAGCCGCCCCGAGTGCTGCGGGTCTCTGGGTCTGTCTATGCCCGATGAGCACACCGGGATTCCAGAGTTCCGTGAGAAGCCTGGTGGCGGGCGCACCTGGTTCAGGGTCTCAGTCTGCTGTTTCCAGGGTTCTGACCATGAATCTGCCCGCTCCCCTGTGCAGGTGGCCTGCCAGCCTCCAGTGGACCCGCACACGCTCCAGGAGCTCCCAATCTCATTCTGGATCCCATGAGCACACTGGGATTCCTGTGTTCCTCGAGATGCCTGGTGGTGTGCTCTCTGGGCTCACCAGTCTCAGTCTACTCTCTAGGGGTGCTTTCTGTGAGTCTGCCTGCTCCCCTGTGCAGGTGGCTGCTACTTCCTGGCGCCTGAACGCTGCGGCTCCCTCCGACTTCCTTTTATCTTCCAGTATCTGTGCCAGGTTTCAGGACTCCCCGCTTCCTACCTCAATACTCAGCGCTGGAGATGTTCATTTGTAGAGATCCAGATATATCTTCCTGCCTCTCAGGCTGATTCCGTGGTTGTTTAGGCTGGTCTGGTACCTATCCAGCTGGACTCAGGGGACCTGCTGAAAAAGGGGTCCTCTATTCCTCCGCCATCTTAACTCCTCTCTTGTACCTGAAATAGTATTTAAAAACACTCAGCTCAGCCTCTTCTACAAAGTGAGCCAATACTTATAAACATGGCTAAAATATTGCCTTACCTACGATGACTTCCCAGCCATTGTAATGTTTATATGGTATGACTGTGACTTACATTAGTCAACATTTGCAGAGAAAGAACTTAGTGCATCCAGGGGGCACTTCATGTTGAAATTAGTTTGTGACAACGAGCTACTGTGTTTTATTCTGCAGTCCGAGGGAATGGTGCCAGACATCTTTAAGGTGTCTAGCAGTTCTACAATTCTGATTTTAAGTGGTCTGTGTGCTTCAGAGATTTGGGCAGGAGAAGGGAAGGAGTCCAGAGACTGTGAACACTTCTCTTACCTGTGCTGACCATGGAGCAGGCAGCCTTCTGTGGGCATCATTTTGATTTCTTGGTACTCTTGTGAAAGGTACTTTTGTCTCAAATTCCTCCATTTAGGAGTAATTATAATGATGAAAGTAATTTTTATCTCATATCATCTGTGGGCCCTGATCCTGGGATCCCAGGGAAGCTATCCTTTAACATTTTACCTGGCTCAAAATGATTGGGAAAAAACTCAAAGCATGGGCCCTGTTTCTGCCCCAAGCACATGTTGTACATCTGCTTCGAGAAGAAAATAACCAAAAATGCCAACATGAAGATAAGAAAAAATAAAGAACCTCTTTGGCTCCCATAAGATTAAAGTCATACTGACATGTACATACTGAAAATGCATGAAATCATTGCATTTCCTAAAGCCCAAGCCTTGGAGGGTCTGAGAGCCACTGACCTAGCCCAGAACTAAGCACACCCCAGCAGGGAGGGCTGGTGCAGAAAGGGAAGGGACAGGACCCTGAGGGTGGTCTGCAGCTAGAGGGGTCCCTGGAAGGGGCCAGCTGTGTGGGGCTGCCCCGGCCCATGACCCCACCCATGCCTGTGTCGGGTGTTGGGTAGAGAAGGCGCCTCTTGGGCCCCTGCACTTTCAGGTTTCCAGGGGCTTGAGGGCAGGTTGCCCAGCATCCAAGGGGCTCAGGCACCAACCTCCCGAACCATTCATCACTTTGGGGTGGAGCTATGTCTCTGTGGGCAGTCCCAGATTTGCAGTTGGTTGCAGACTTGGGGCAAAAGAAGGGGCACTGAGAGACAGAGAGTTGCCCTGTGGAGATCTCTGCTGGTGAGTGAGCAGCTTGCACTGGGCTTGGGGTCCGGCGGTAGGGTGTGCCCCAGGTTTGAGGCAGGGTTCTGGAAGGGCACGTGGAGAGGGTTCATTGTGGGGACTCAGGTGAGTTTTCTTTTTCCCTTTAAAGTCTCTTCTGCCCCATGTCCTCAATTGACCTTATTCCCCATACCCGTGAACTCCAGGGCGCCCTCTCACCTGAGCTTTTGTGGGATGGGTTGCAGAATTTCAGGGTTTCCCCTGTTCCCCTGGAAGAGTGCAGGTAAGGACCTCACAGAATCCCACCTTCAATTCTCTGACACAGTGCAGGCGATTCATCTTGAGCAGTACCCCGAGTTCAGCAGGGTGTGCCCTGGTCCCCCAGGCACAGGTGTGGCAGTAGCAAGCCCCAGAGCCGTCCCCACTCTTCAGCATTATGCCCCGTGTGCCCCCGGGTTAGTGGTAATTGGCTATTAGAATCATGCAGGAAAATCCTCCAGGTGGGGGCCTGGAGGTGGGCATAAACCAGACCCCACTCTAGTTGCATTGGGAATAGACAAATTGAGGGTTTCTTTAGAAGAGGAAATCTTCTTTCCAGAAAAGGCAAGGTCATTGGTCTATTGAGAATGAAGATAATTACTGCTAAACAACAAGTATGTGTTGCCCCTTCGCCCAGAAACCGAAGCAGGTGTGTAGGCTTTAGGTTAGAGGTGCCTTCTTCTCCCCAGCTGACAGCACTTCTCTGCTCTGGCTCCAAGATACCCGAGGTTTTGAACGTTAGCATCGGAGTCAGCGAGGCAGCTTGTCACAGGACGCCAGTGTTCAGAGAATGCACAGGTATGTTTGGCAAAATGTCCTATCTATGTCAGGGCTGGAGGTAAAACCTCTCATTATCCCAAAACCTCCTGGGCTTTTCGCTTTTCTCTAGTTGAGCCACAAAGTAAAATTGAAGTAGCTGTCAGCATTCTGGGTTTGGTGCAAGAATTACTTAGTTTCCCTGCAGGTAGATCTTTGCAGGGGATCACAATTTCTCTGTCCATTTATTGCTTACAAATGTATTTTGACCATCTGTTTCCTAGGAACCCTCTTTTATTAGAAAGGGAAGGTGAGATTCACTCTGTGCCTGTTTGTAACATCTAATTTGTTCCTTCTTCTAACAGTGTTTATTCAATTGGGCCTAAGATATGGTTGAGTGGCCAGCATCTAGAGTTAGATGGCTTTATTCATCTGATACAGACTTGGATGATGTCATTTGAAAAAGGTGATGTTTCATCATTGATTAGTTTATTCATCAGAAGAGTTAATATTAGGGTGGAGGGAAAATTGAAAATTATCCAAAGCGGCCTGTTCCCGTTTAAAAGTTGAGCTTGACTTTCTAGTTTTACTAAATGTATTATCTCGATATTTTGAGGTGCCATATTCTCTCTGTAGTTTCTTTGGTGGTGGAGTCAGAAGGAGAGTCTGGGAATTCTTTTGGATAGTGACATGCTGGTGGCTTCAAGGGGCTTGGCGTCAGGAGCCTTGGGGTGAAGTCTGCAACTGCTTGCCTGACTCTGGGTGCATCTCACAGAGTTTTTGTTTCCTCTTATGAAATTGCCGGCAGATAATGTTCTGCTTAAAGGGGAACCCTCCCATCCTGTTGGTGGGAATGCAAAGTGGTGCAGCCAGTCTGGGAAACAGTGTGGGGTTTCCTCAAAAAGTTAAACATTGAACAACCACATGATGCAGCAATTGCTCTCCTAGGTATTTACCCAAAGGATACAAAAATGCAGATTCAAAGGGGGAACATGCACCAAGATGTTTATAGCAGCAATGTCCACAGTAGCCAATCTATGGAGAAAATCCCGAAGTCCATGCACTGATGAATGGATAAGGCAGATGTGGGATACATATATATATATATAATGGAATATGACCCAGCTTCAAAAAGAATGAAATCTTACCATTTGCAAGGATGTGGATGGATCTAGAGTGTTTTAAGCTAAGCAAAATCAGTGAGGAAAGACAAATACCCTATGCTCTCACACATGTGGAATTTCAGAAAGAAAACAGATGAACAGAGTGGAGGGGTGATGAGAGAGGCAAACAAGGAAATAGACTCAACCTTGGAGAACAAACTGAGTGTTGCTGCAGGACAGGGGCATGGGGGGAAGAGTTAAATGGGTGAGGGGTATTAAGGAGGGCACTTGTGATGAGCACCGTGTACTGTATGCAGGTGAGGAATCACTAAATCCTACCCCTAAAGTGAATATTCCATGGCATGTGAACTAAATGGTATTTAAGTAAGAGAAGAAAGGAAAAAGTGTTCTGCTTCATAAAGAGTGAGGTAAAATTGTAGTGAATTGTTCTGTACTATTCTATAGATGAGAGTTGTAAAACACCCTGTTGTAGGATATACTAGTTTCTTATCACATAAGGAGTCCTCAGAAAGCTGCAATGAAAGATTCAGGTCTCAGAGCATGTTCATGTTCCACTGATAGGTTACAGTTTGCACAGGTACGAAAGAAGGTGGAGAGAAAGGCAACAGAAGGGGAAAGTAGGTGTGAACCTTTCCTTAGTTAGCATTTTTTATAGCTTTCTCATGAAAGCCTTGCACCAGTGTCATTGGAAGCAGAGGGGGAATCCGGGAGCGTTGCAGGAGACGGGGGAGTTCCAGGACTGGGTAAAGCTGACAGGGGTCCCAGAGGAGAGCTGAATGCATTCTGCAGCAGGGGGTGGGCAGGGTGGGCTCCAGGGGTGGCTGTGGGTCTCCTGGATGGGAGTTGTGACAGGTGAGGGCTGTGTGCAAGTTCCTGGCTGAGGACAAGTGAGGCACAGGCGGAGAGCTGGCAGAGAACCTTATTCTGGGCCACCAGCCTCACCCAACACACACGGCCTCATCTTCTGTCCCTGTCACTCCAATTCAGACTTCTCCAAAGGTGAGTGAGAACACATCAAGATTATTCGAAAGAGAAGGGAAAGCATGTGCAAAGGCTCTGGGGCAGGAGAAATTCAGGTATGTCCAGGAGCAGCAAGATGGCCCTGTGGCCACAGGAGACAGCTTAGGACATGACCTCAGGGAGGTGACAGAATGCCATTGCAGGGCTATAACCCCATCAGACCCTGTTTCACTGGGCCATCCTGGCTACAGTGTTGAGAACAGATGACAGAGGGTTGAAGATGGCAAGGCAGGTCCATGACGAAGCTTTTCCAGCAACTCAGGCACTGTGGACCAGACAGGTGGCCTTGGATGGAATGGTTAGACCTATTCTGGGTCCATTTTGAAGATGGAGCTCACAGGATTTGCTGATGGGATAGCTATTAGAGCAGGAGAATGGAGGAATTGGGGTAACTCCCAGGTGTTGTGGGTTGTCCTGATCGAGGGGAAGGAGAGGGTTTCTGCGGGTAGGAGGTAGTCCGTGTTTTGCATGCTGAAGAAGGTGCCTTTCCTGGTGGATCTGCTGAGGTTTGTGTCTGGGAGAACCTTTCACATCTCCTCCCTCAGCAATGCTCAAGTACAACTATCCCCCACTTTTTAAACGTTCACAGTAAGACACTGGGCTTTCTTGAAAGAACTACGTTATTACCCAGCTTCAGTAAGAGGAAGAGACCTGAAGAGGATTTCCCTCTTATGAAAAAATGTGAACAGTGAGAATCGCGTTCAGCATCTGTTTTGGGGAGAAGCACGACAGAGGCGGCGTGCACCCCAACCAGCTCCTTCCGCTGGGAACCGCTCTCCGCATCCAGCCACCAGCACTTTGAATTGTGTCTGTGAGCCTCTGCTGTGCTTTATCTTCATTTATGCTGGTCCTCTGTTAGAAACTTGTGTCCTGAGGCCTAAGAAAAGCCAAAGAGAAGGAATTTTGGAGTCTGAGCACACTGTCTAATTGTTCCGTGTAAATTAATGGCCTTTCCTTCTTGACACCATTTCTGCTGTGCAAGGTTTCTCAGAAGCCCTGTACTTTCAAAGAGCAGGGAAACCTATACCTCATGCTGCAGGGTTAGTTTTAGTCTCCATGCTGGACAGAACATTTCATGACTGTTGGATTTTCTCACTCAAACATTGAGACTTTGACCACCTTCACCTGTTTCTACCACCCCATCCCCAAATCTGGCACCTACCAATCTGCTCTCAGTATCTATGCATTCAGTATTTGTTTATACCACGTGGAATGTACATGAGAGCATCTGGTATTGGTCTTTCTGTGTCTGAGTTACTTGGCATAAGGCCCCCAAGGTCTGTGTTTCCATGTCTGGTTCTTGTGAATAATGCTGCAGTGAACGTGGGAGTGCATCTGTCTTTTTGAGGCAGTATTTTTGTGTTCTCCGAATCAATACTCAGTAGGCCATTACTGGGTCATGTGGTAGTTGAATTTATTTTTTCAGGAACGTCCATACCGTTTGTCACAGTGGCTGCACCAATGTCCATTCCCACCAACAGTGCACAGTGTCTCCTCGTTTGCACACCCTTGACCCCACCTGGTGTCTGTCTGTGGGACAATTGCTGTTCCAACAGTTGTGAGGGGATGGCCGATTGTGGGTTTGACTGATGTTTCCCTGACCATGATGAATGATGTCGAACAACTTTCTCTGTCTGTTGGCACCTCTGTGCCATCTTTAGAAATTATCTATTCACATATTCCCCACATTTTTTATACAGGTTTTTTTTTTGTTTGTTTGTTTTGATTTGTATGAGTGTTGTGTCTATTTTGGATATTAGCCTCTTCTCACACATATGATTTGCAGATTCTTATTGGGTCTGTGGCCTTTTAAGTTTTTGCTGGTTTCTTTTGCCGTGTGGAAGATTTCAGTTTGAAGTTGTTCCACTTGTTTATTTTTGCTTTTGTTGCCTTTGCATTTGGTGTCCGATCTGAAGACTCTTTGCCAAAACCAATGTCGAGAGACTTAGTATCTGTGTCTTCTTGGAGGTTTATGGATTCAGGTCTTATGTTCAAATCATTCATCCATTAAAATTTTTGTGTGTGGTGTAAGAAAGTGACCCAGTTATATTCTTCTGCATTTAGTGTCCAGTTTGCCTGTTACCGCTCACTGAAGAGACAGTCCTTCCCTCATGGCGTATCTTCTGCTGCTTTGTCGTAAGTTAGGATCATCTATGTGTGGGTAAGTTTCTGAGCTTTCTGTTCTGTTCCACTGACCTGGTGTCTGTGTTTATGCCAGTACCATCCTGTTTTGATGACAACAGCTCTATAACCTAGCTTGAAATCCGGGAGTGTGTTGACTGCACCTTTCTTTCTCCATGTTGCTTTGGGTATTTGGGGTCTTTTGTGATTCCATACAAGTTTGTGGACTGTTTTCTATTTGCTCGAATAATGCCGCTGGAATTCAGATAGGGATTTCATCACATCTCTCGATTGCTTTGGGTACGATGGACATGTTCACATAACTAACTCTTCCAGTTAAGGAGCATGGCGTAAGCTTCCATTTGTTTGTGTTGCTTTCCAAATCTTTGACCCATACATTCTGCCCCCCTCGACACACATGTTTTTCATTTCTTTTCTGCCATGTGTTGAGTGTACTATGTCTTTCTCATTTTTGGTTACTTTTATTCCTAGATTTTTTTTGATGCAATTGTAAATGGCATTGCTTTTTTAATTTCTCTTTGCGAAAGTGTGTCATCAGTATACAGAAATGCAAGAAGTTGGGTCATCTGGGTGGCCCCATAGGTGAAGCGTCTGCCTTCAGCTCAGGTCATGAACCCAGAGTTCTGGCATTGAGCCCCGTGTTGGGCTCCCTGCTTAGCGAGGGTCTGCTTCTCCCTCTTTCTGACACTCTTCCTGCTCGTGCTTTTTCTCTTCCTCTCAAATAAATAAATAAAATCTGAAAAAAAATAAAGACACAGTTATCGGTATATTGACTTTATATCATGCAGCTTTCTTGAATTTGTTTATTCTAACATTTTTTTGTGTGTGTGGAATCTTCAGGGATTTCATGTCATTTGCAAATAGTGACAGTTTTCCTGTATGGATTTCATATTTTTCTCTTTTTTTAAAATTGTTATTCACCCTACAGTACTTCATTTTTTTTCGATGTAGTGTTCCATGATTCATTGTTTGCATATAACACCTAGTGCTCATTATGACACGTGCCCTCCTTTTTTTTTTTTAGAGAGTTTATTTATTTATTCGACAGATATAGAGACAGCCAGCGAGAGAGGGAACACAAGCAGGGGGAGTGGGAGAGGAAGAAGCAGGCTCACAGTGGAGGAGCCTGTTGTGGTTCTCGATCCCATAATGCGGGGATCACGCCCTGAGCCGAAGGCAGACGCTTAACCGCTGTGCCACCCAGGCGCCCCAACACGTGCCCTCCTTAATACCCATCACCAGGATAACCCATTCCCCTTCCCCTCCCTTTCTGCAACCTTCAGTTTGTTACCCAGTGTCAGTAGTCTCTCATGGTTCATCTCCCCTCTCATTCCCCCGCTTCACTTTTCCCTTCCTTCTTCTAATGTCCTCCATACTATTCCTTCCATTCCACATAGGAGTCAAACCTTATGATAATTGTCTTTCTCTGCTTGACTTAATTTCACTTAGCATAATCCCCTCCTGGTCCATGCACGTTGGTGTAAATGGTGGGTATTCATCCTTTCTGATGACTGAGTAATATTCCATTGTATAGATGAAGCACATCTTCTTTGTCCATTCATCTGCTGAAGGATATCTTGGCTCCTTCCACAGTTTGGCTATTATGGACATTGCTGCTATGTACATTGGGATACAGGTGCCCCTTCTTTTCATTACTCTGTGTCTATGGGGCAAATACCCAGTTGTGCAATTGGTGGGTCGGAGGATAGCTCTGTGTTTAACATCTTGAGGAACCTCTATATTGTTTTCAAAAGTGGCTGTACCATCTTGAATTCTCACAAGTAGTGTAAGAGGGCTCCTCTTTCTTCACATCCTCTCTGACGTTTTTTTATTTCTGTCTTGTTAATTTTTTTTCAAGATTTCATTTATTTATTCCACAGAGATAGAGACAGCCAGCGAGAGAGGGAACACAAACAGGGGGAGTGGGAGAGGAAGAAGCAGGCTCATAGCGGAAGAGCCTGATGTGGGGCTCGATCCCATAATGCCAGGATCACGCCCTGTGTCGAAGGCAGACGCTTAACCGCTGTGCCACCCAGGTGCCCCCTGCCTTGTTAATTTTAACCATTCTAACTGGTGTAAGGTGGTATCTCATTGTCGTTTTGATTTGTATTTACCTGATGGCAAGTGATGTGGAGCATTTCTTCATGTGTCTGTTGGCCATTTGTATATCTTCTCTGGAGAAGTATCTCTCTGTGTCTTCTGCCCATTTTTGGGTGTCGAATTTGAGGAGTTCTTTATAGATCTTGGATACCAGCCCTTTATCTGTAATATCATTTGCAGATATGTTCTTCGATTCCATACATTGCCTTTTTGTTTTGTTGATCGTTTGCTTTGCCGTGCAGAAGCTTTTTATCTTGATGAAGTGCCAATAGTTCATTTTTGCTTTTATTTCCTTTGCCTTTAGAGACGTGGCTTGCAAGAAGTTGTTGTGTCCAAGGTTGAAGAGTTCTTTTGATTTTGATATGAGATAGGAATCCATTATCTTATTTTCCTGATTGTATTCGAGTCCTCTGTCTTTCTTGGTGAGTCTAGCTAAGTTTGTCAGTTTTGTTTATCTTTCCAAAAAAGGCCTCTCTCATTTTCTTTGTTTTTTTTTTTTTGTCTTTTTAGTCTCCTTTGGATTTATTTATGCATTCCTTTTTGTTATTCCATTATTTCTACTAATTTGGGGCTTTTTTTTGTTTTTTTGATTCTACTTCTTTACGACATAAATCAGGTTATTGGAGAGCATTCTCATGGATTGATGAAGACTTGAATTTCTATGAATGTCCCCCATAAAGCTACTTTTGCTGCATCCCATAAGTTTTTGAAGGTTGTCTTTTTCATCAGTGTCAAGATACTCCTAAATTTTTTTTGATTTCTTCTTTGACTGTTGGTTGTTCAGTAGCATGTTGTTAAATCTCCACATATTTTTTTAAGATTATTTAAGTATCTGACAGAGAGTGAGACAGCGAGAGAGGGAAAGCAAGCAGGGTGGTGGGAGAGGGAGAAGCAGGCTTCCCGCTGAGCAAGGAGCCTGATTCCAGGCTAAATCCCGGGATGCTGGGATCAGGACCTGAGCTGAAGGCAGATCCTTAACAACTGATCCACCAAGGCTCCCCAATCTCCACCTATTTTTGACTGTCCCATTTTTTTCTTGAGAGTGATTTCTAGTTTCATATCATTGTGGATGGACAAGATTTGAAGCAGAAGGTGAAGAGAGCATTCAGATGAAAGGTTTGTTTCCTGAAGGGTTTTAAGAGGGCAGACCAGGAGTTCAGTGGGGATGGAGGAAGGTTTAGTGAGACGGGGGTGGGGTTAACCCTTGTTAGAATTACTGACTACTACCACGAAAGCTGTGTGCTACCGTTCACACCATAGACCTGATGGACTTGTACTTCATTAGGAATATTTTCTAGGAGGTGTAGGCATAGCCTTCACTTAAAGAAAGGTGCCATGTGGGTTCATGGCATGACCCCAAGTCAGCAACCAGGATGTATGGTATTGTGGGGGATCAGAAACAGGCTTTCTGTGGGAAGTGACAGAAATAGGGTATGGTGAGCTCCATGACTATAGGTGAGGTCCTGAGTGACCCACTGGGTGTTGGGTTCTGTGGATCTGTCTCATCAGGTGCTGTGGAATTCAGGGACACCCTCCTGTCTGTGGATTTGTGTGGAGACAGGTAGACATCAACGTCTGGCCAGGCACGAGTGTCGCTCTGGACCACCAACAGAGGTGCAGCATGCAGGGGAGCCACTGCTTGGTTTCCACAAAAGCTGACCAGGGTCTCTGACCATGATTCCTAACAGCTGCAAGGGGAGAGGAGGCCGAGGGTGTTGTACGCTTCCTAGACTTGTGGTCAGGACTAGTCTGGAGCACACTGAAGTCAGCCACAGCTGGCACAGAAGACACCCAGTCAGTGTAACTGTGGGCACTGCTCCCATGGCACTTTCGGGCCGGCTCCATGCTGCCACCTCCTGCTTTTCATCATCGTCTTCAAGGTCATGTGCCTCTGCTCTTGCCCCATGGCCTCTGGGGTATTGTCCGTCCTCCATCTGGCCCTCGTCCCTGGTGCCCTGTGAAGACCGATGCCAGGGTAGCCTTCTCGAGACAAACATCTGGCCCTGATGGAACACTTCCATGGATCTCCTGTGATGCGAGGATGATGCCCTGCCCTGGAAGGGGGCTGCAGGTCCCCAATCAGGAGAGCCATGTCTCCCTTTTCAGCATGGCCTGCCCTCCCCTCAGTCTTCTTCAGGGAATCTCTCCCCACTTCCTGAGATGACAGCTCTGAACTTAAAAATGAATGTTATTTTACATATCTCTATGCCTTAGTTCAACCATGGCATGTCTTTCAACCCCGTTAGTGGGTTTTTTTTAGCAGTTCTGAAGGACTGTCTGCTCAAGGAGGGGATGACCTGGGTGGGGTAGCTTTCCCTCTCATCTCCCTCAGCATGTCTCTGAGCCCTGGGGCCAGCTGTCCCACTGAGGATTGAGGGACGTGAGCCAGCCCATCCTGAGCCCAGGCTGTGTCAGCTGTGTAGACGGATGCATGTCGGAGCGGTGCGCAGCTAGCATGGGCCAGGGGCAGGCAGTGTCTCCTTCTCATTCCTTCCCTCCCTTCCTCTCAGCGGTAGCTCAGAGCAGCCTTCAACCCCTGCATCTCCAGATCCCTTGACCTGTGCCTCCTGTGTTCAGCTGGTGACCTTGGAGTTTCGCATGAATTTTCCTACCCGTACCCTCTCCAGTAGCAGTTCCTGGATCAGGGGAGGGGTCGGACCCTTATCTGTTTTTGATCTTCTTCCTGTCCCGCACCAAGCCCACCCACCTTTGCATCTTCCATGTATGTGCTTGGAAGCAAGCCCATCCACAGGGAACCTATTAGCCAAATGGATTCAGGCAATGAACATTGAAGTAGAGATCCAGGATCCATAATAAATCTGCTCTGAAACCTGTCCCAAAGTCTGTGACTCTCTCACACTGAAACAGAAACAATAATAGCTTTCTGGACTGTGAAGTGACATGTGTCTCTACTTCCAATCTTGAATGCATAGGTGCTGAGCCTGGACAGAAAAGGACCATGGCTCCCGTGGGCTGGGATCCATGGTAGGAATTCAGTGAAATATGAATTTGAGGCATGGAGTGAATAATTATTGTAGAGTGAATCCTCCAGTGGGGCTTATATACAGTGCACAGGAAAAGCTTTTTCAAAGAGGTTCCTGAAAGAAAAATCTTTATTTAAAATTTATTTCAATTCCAGTAGAGCTAACATACAGTGTTACATTCGTTTCAGGTGTACAATAGAGTGATTCAGTAATTCTATATATTACTCAGTGGTCATCAAGAAAAGCGTCCTCTTAATCTCCTTCATCTATTTCACTCATCCCTCTATCCACCTCCTCTCTGGTAACCATCCGTTTGTTCTCTCTTGTTAAGAGTTTGTATTTTGGTGTGTCTCCTTTTTCCCTTTTAGTTATTTATTTTTGTTTGTTTTTTAAATTCCCCATTAGAGTGACATCCTATGGGATTTGTCTTTCTCTGACTGACTGATTTTATTTAGGATAATACTCTCTAGCTCCATCTATGTGGCTGCAAATGGCAAGGTTTCATTCTTTTTCAAGCCGGGTAATACTCCATTGTGTGTGTGTTTGTGTGTGTGTGTGTGTGTGTGTGTGTGTGTGTGTGAATACACACATCTATCATCTCATTTGTCAATTTTTCTACAGACACTTGGGTTGCTTCCATATTGTGATATTGTAAATAATGGTGCAAGAAACATAGGGGTGCAGGTATCTTTTTAAGTTACTGTTTTCCTATTCTTTGGGTAAATATGAGTAGTGTGATTGTTGGATCGTAGGGTAGTTCTATATTTAATTTTTTGAGGAACCTTCATACTGTTTTCCACGGGGGCCACCACAGTTTGCATTCCCACCCACATTTCACGAGGATTCCCCTTTATCCAGATCCTCTCAACACCTGCTCTTTGTTGTGCTTTTGATGTTAGCCATTCTGACAGGTTTGAGGTATTACCTCATTGTCCTTTGGATTTACATTTTCCTAATGATGGGTGATGGTGAACATCTTTTCACAGGACTGTTGGCCATTTGTATTTCTTCTTTGGAGAAATGTCTGTCCATGTCTTCTGCCTATTTTTTAACTGGATTATTTGTTTTTTAGCGGTCGAGTAGTATCAGTTGTATATGTTTTGGACACTATCCCTTTATTGCATATGATCTTTGCAAATATCTTCTCCCTTTGAGTAGGTTGTCTTATTATTTTTACGTTTTCATTGTTCTTCTGCCGAGTGGAAACTTTTTATTTTGCTGTATTCCCAATAATTTATTTTTGCTTTCATTTCCTTTGCCTCAGGCACAGTCTAGAAAAACGTTGGTATGGTCCATGTCAAGAAGTTACTGTCTTCCCTCCTGTAGGATTTTTATGGATTCAGGTCTCATATTGAGGTCTTGAAACTGTTTTGTGTTTGTCTGTATTGTGTAAGAAAGCAGTCTAATTTCATTCTTTTGTGCGTAGCTGTCTAGTTTTCCCACACCATTTGTTGTAGAGACTGTCCTTTTCCCTTTTGATATCGTTGCTTGCTTTGTGGAAGATTCATGGACCACATAATTGTGGGTTTCTGTCTGAACTTGTATCCTGTTTCTTTGGTCGCTGTGTCTATTTTTGTGCCGTACTGTTTTGTTAGGATGACTGCAGCTTTGTAGTATAACCTGAAATCTGAAATTGTGAGTCCTCCAGCTTTGTTTTTCTTTTCCACATTGCACTGGCTGTTCGGAATCTTTAGTGGTTCCATACAAATATTTAGGATTGTTTATTCGAGGTCTTTTGTTCTTTAATTTAAATTCAATTAGCCAACTTACAGTACATCATTAGTTTCAGATGTAGTCTTCAATAAATTTTCAGTTGTGTGTAACCCCCAGTGCTCATTGTATCGTGTGGCCTCCTTAATACTACTTACCCCGTTACCCCCCCCCCAAGTTCTCCTCCAACAATCATCAGTTTCTTGCGATAGTTAAGAGTCCATCATGGGTTTTCTCCCTCTCTGATGACTTCCCGTTGTATTTTCCCTTCCTTCCCCTATGGTCTTCTTCCTTGTTTCTGATATTCCACATAGGAGTGAAAGCATATAATCATTGTCTTTCTTTCATTGACTTATTCCACTCAGCATAATACCCTCCAGCTCCACCCAGGTCGGTGTGAGGGTAAGTATTCATCCTATCTGATGGCTGAGTAATATTCCATTATATATATGATCCACATTTTCTTTATCCATTCATCTATCCATGGTCATCTGCACTCCTTCCACAGTTTGTCTATTATGGATATTGCTGCTATGAACACTGGGGTGCATGTGTCCCGTCTTCACTACCTCTGTCTCTTTGGGGTAAATACCCAGTAGTGCAATTGCTGGGACATAGGGTAACTTTATTTATAACTTCTTGAGGAAACTCTGTACCATTTTCAAGAGTGGCTGTATCAGACTGCATTCGTACAGGGGAGTAAGAGGGTTCCTTTTTCTCCACATCCTCTCCAACATGTATAATTTCATGTCTTCTTATTTTTAGATATTCGGCCTCATGTGATATGGCATCTATAGGGGTTTAGATTTGCATTTCCCTGAAGCCAAGTGATATGAAACATTTATGCATGTATCTTTTGGTCACCAGTACGTCGTCATCAGTGAAATGACTTCCCATTTTTTTTATATAATGATTTTTTATTATATTATGTTAGTCACCATACAGTACATCCCGGTTTTCGATGCAAGGCTCGATGATTCATTAGTTGTGTATAACACCCAGTGCATCATGCGATATGTGCCCTCCTTACTACCCATCACCGGCCTATCCCATCCCCCCACCCCCTCCCCTCTGGAGCCCTCAGTTTGTTTCTCATAGTCCATAGTCTCTCATGTTTCATTCCCCATTCTGATTATCCCCCCTTTCTTTATCCCTTTCTTCCCCTACTGATCATTCTAGTTCTTATGTTCCATAGATGAGAGAAGTCATATGATAGTTGTCTTTTTCTGCTTGACTTATTTCACTTAGCATTATCTCCTCCAGTGCCATCCATGTTGTAGCAAATGTTGAGAACTCGTTCTTTCTGATAGCTGAGTAATATTCCATTGTATATATGGACCACAACTTCTTAATCCAGTCATCTGTTGAAGGGCATCTCGGCTCCTTCCACGATTTAGCTATTGTGGACATTGCTGCTATGAACATTGGGGTGCATATGGCCCTTCTCCTCACTACGTCTGTATCTTTGGGGTAAACACCCAGTAGTGCAATGGCTGGATCATAGGGTAGCTCAATTTTTAACTTTTTAAGGGACCTGCACACTGTTTTCCAGAGTGGCTGTAGCAACTTGCATTCCCACCAACAATGTAGGAGGGATCCCCTTTCTCCACATCCTCTCCAACAATTGTTGTTTCTTGCCTTGTCTATTTTTGCCATTCTAACTGGCGTAAGGTGGTATCTCAGTGTGGTTTTGATTTGAATTTCCTTGATGGCTAATGATTTTGAACTTTTTTTCATGTGTCTGTTAGCCATTTGTATGTCTTCATTGGAAAAGTGTCTGTTCATATCTTCTGCCCATTTTTTGATTTGTTTATTTGTTTCTCGTGTATTGAGTTTGAGAAGTTCTTTGTTCATCTTGGATACCAGTCCTTTATCTGTAGTGTCATTTGCAAATATCTTCTCCCATTCCGTGGGCTGCCTCTTAGTTTTTCTAACTGTTTCCTTGGCTGTGCAGAAACTTTTAATCTTGATGAAGTCCGATAAATTCATTTTATCTTTTGTTTCTCTTGCCTTTGGGGATGTATCATGAAAAAGGTTGCTTTGGCCGATGTCGTAGAGGTTGCTGCCTATGTTCTCCTCTAGAATTTTGATGGATTCCTGTCTCACATCGAGGTCTTTCATCCATTTGGAGTTTATTTTCGTGTATGGTGTGAGATAGTGGTCAAGTTTCATTCTTTTGCATGTAGCTGTCCAATTTTCCCAGCACCATTTATTGAAGAGACTGTCTTTTTCCCACTGGATGTTTTTTCCTGCTTTATCAAATATTAGTTGCCCAAAGAGCCCAGGGTCCATTTCTGGGCTCTCTATTCTGTTCCATTGGTCTATGTGTCTGTTTTTGTGCCAGTACCATGCTGTCTTTGTCATCACAGCTTTGTAGTACAGCTTGAAATCCGGCATTGTGATGCCCCCAGCTTTGTTTTTCCTTTTCAACAGTTCCTTGGAGATTCAGGGTCTTTTCTGGTTCCATACAAATTTAAGGACTATTTGTTCCAGTTCTTTGAAAAATGTCCTCGGTATTTTGATCGGGATAGCATTGAAAGTGTAGATTGCTCTGGGTAGCATGGACATTTTAACTATGTTAATTCTTCTGATCCATGCGCATGGAATATCTTTCCATCTTTTTATGTCTTCCTCAATGTCTTTCAAGAGTGATTTGTAGTTTCTAGAATAAAGGTCCTTTACGTCTCTTGTTAAGTTAATTCCAAGGTAACGTATGGTTTTTGGTGCTATTGTAAATGGGATGGATTCCCTAATTTCTCTTTCTTCGTTCTCGTTATTCGTGTACAGAAATGCAACTGATTTCTGAGCATTGATTTTGTATCTCGCCACGTTACTGAATTGCTCTATAACTTCTAATAGTTTGGGAGTGGCTTCTTTTGGGTTTTCCATATAGAGTATCATGTCATCTGCGAAGAGAGATATTTTGACTTCTTCTTTGCCGATTTGAATACCTTTGATCCCTTTTTGTTGTCTGATTGCTGTTGCAAGGACTTCTAGTATTATGTTGAATAATAGTGGCGAGAGTGGGCATCCTTGTCGTGTTCCTGATCTTAAGGGAAAGGCTTCCAGCTTTTCCCCATTGAGAATAATATTTGCAGTAGGCTTTTCATAGATGGCTTTTATGAGATTGAGAAATGTAACTTCTATTCCTACACTCTGAAGGGTTTTAATCAGGAAAGGATGCTGTATTTTGTCAAATGCTTTTTCGGCATCGATTGAGAGGATCGTATGGTTCTTGAGTCTTTTCTTGTTGATATGATGTATCACGCTGATTGATTTGCGAATATTGAACCACACTTGCATCCCAGGTATGAATCCCACTTGATCGTGGTGGATAATCCTTTTAATGAACTGTTGGATTCTATTAGCAAGTATCGTGTTGAGGATTTTGGTGTCCATATTCATTAGGGAAATCGGTCTGTAATTCTCCTTTTTGAGGCAGTCTTTGCCTGGTTTGGGGATCAAGGTAATATTGGCCTCATAGAATGAGTTTGGTAGCTTTCCTTCTGTTTCTATTTTTTGAAATAGCTTTAGGAGAATAGGTATTATTTCTTCTTTGAATGTTTGATAAAATTCCCCAGGAAAACCGTCCGGGCCTGGAGTTTTGTTATTTGGAAGGTTGTTTATCACTGACTCAATTTCTTCATACTTAATTGGCCTGTTTAAGAAATCAATTTCTTCCTGTTTCAATCTTGGTAGTTTATAGGTTTCCAGGAAGGATTTCATCTCTTCCAGATTGCTTAGTTTATTGGCATATAGCTGTTGATAAAAATTTCTAATAATCCTTCCAATTTCAATGGTGTTCGTCGTGACCTCTCCTTTTTCATTCATAATTTTAATGATCTGGGTCCTTTCTCTTTTCTTTTGGATAAGTCTTGCCAGTGGTCTGTCAATTTTATTGATTCTCTCCAAGAACCAGCTTCTAGTCCTGTTGATCTGCTCTACTGTACTTCTGGTTTCTGCTTGATTGATTTCAGCTCTAATTTTGGTCAACTGCTTCCTCGTGCGTGGATGAGGCCTGTCCCTCTGTTGCTGTTCCAGCTTCTTGAGGTGAGAATATAAAAACTGCATTTTAGATTTTTCTATTCTTTTGAGTGAGGCTTGGATGGCTATGTATTTTCCCCTTAGGACTGCCCTTGCAGTATCCCATAGGTTTTGGACTGTTTTATTTTCATTCTCATTGGTCTCCATAAATTGTTTAATTTGATTTTTGATTTCCTGGTTTATCAAGTCATTCCTGAGCAGGATGGTTCTTAGTCTCCAAGTGTTTGAGTTTCTTCCAAATTTTTCCTTGTGGTTGAGTTCCAATTTCAGAGCGTGTGGTCTGAGGATATGCAGGGGATAATTTCAATCTTTTGGTATCGGTTGAGACCTGTTTTGTGTCCCAGAACATGGTCTATTCTTGAGAATGTTCCATGGGCATTAGAATAGAATGAGTATTCTTTGGTTCTGGGGTGTAGTGTTCTTTTTTTTTTTTTTAAAGATTTTATTTATTTATTTGACAGAGATAGAGACAGCCAGCGAGAGAGGGAACACAAGCAGGGGGAGTGGGAGAGGAAGAAGCAGGCTCCCAGTGGAAGAGCCTGACGTGGGGCTCGATCCCAGAACGTCGGGATCACGCCCTGAGCCGAAGGCAGACGCTTAACGACTGAGCCACCCAGGCGCCCCGTAGTGTTCTATATATATCTAAGAGGTCCAACTCGTCGAGTATAGCATTCAAAGCCTTTGATTCTTTGCTTAGTTTTTGCCAGGGTGTTCTGTCTATTTCTGAGAGTGGAGTGTTGAGGTCCCCTACTATTAATGTATTTTTATCTATATGTCTCTTTATTCTGGTTAAGAGTTGGCTTGTGTATCTTGCTGCTCCCCTGTTGGGGGCACATATATTTATAATTGTCATATCCACTTGTTGAATACTTCCCTTAAGAATAATATAGTGCCCTTCTGCATCTCTAACTATAGTCTGTAGTTTAAAATCCAGTTTATCTGATATGAGAATTGCTACCCCAGCTTTCTTTTGAGGTCCATTTGCGTGAAAGATGGTACTCCATCCCCTTACTCTCAGTCTGAATGCATGTTTGGGTTCGAAATGAGTCTCTTGTAGACAGCAAATGAATGGGTCATTTCTTTTTATCCAATCTGCAACCCTGTGGCGTTTAAGAAAGGATTTAAACCATTAATATTAAGACTGAGTACTGAGAGATATGCTTTTAATGATGCCATGTTGTCAGTAAAGTCTTTGTTTGTATTGGCTGTGACTTTCTGCTCTGTAGCACTCTTGGGGCCTTTTTACTTTTATAGAACCCCCCGTAATACCTCCTGTAGGGCTGGTTTCGTGGTTACGAAATTGGTTAGTGACTGTCGATTCTGAAATGTCTTTATTTCTCCATCAATTCTGAATGACAGCCTTGCTGGATAAAGGATCCTTGGCTGCATGTTTTTCTCTGAAAGAGCTTTAAAAATGCTCCCCCAACCCTTTCTCTCATTCCAGGTCTGTGTAGACAGGTCTGATGTAATTCTGATGCCTTTGCCTTGGTACATGAGAAATTTCTTTGCCCTGGCCGCTGTCAATACTGTATCCTTGGATCTAATATTTGCGAATTGTACTATGACGTGACGTGGCGTAGGTTTGTCATGGTTGAGCTTGGGAGGGGTCCTCTCTGCCTCTTGGACACGAATGTTTGTTTCCCTTGCTAGATTAGGGAAGTTTTCAGCTACAATTTGTTCAAATATCTCTTCTAGACCTCTGTTTTTCTCCACCCCCTCGGGGATGCCGATGATTCTAACATTGGATCATTTCGTTGAGTCAGTAATCTCCCGTAGCCAACATTCGTGGGCATGGATTTTTTTAAGACCTTCTTCTATTTTCATTTTTTCCTTTATTAGCCCATCCTCCAATTCACTAACCCTTTCCTCTGCTTCGGTGACCCTGGCCGTCAGAGCCTCTAGTTTTGCCTGCATTTGGCTCATAGAATTTTTAATTTCCGTCAAATTCGCTCTCATTTCCGCCTTTAAGGATTCTATATTCTCAGTAACATTTTCCTTAATACTTTTTTCAAGTCTACTCATCATCTTGACCATTGTTACTCTGAATTCCATTTCTGATAATTTGGTTACATCCATATCCATTACTTCTGTGGCAGAGGCCACAGACTCACTGTCTTTTCTTTGCTGGAGGGGGCTTCTCCTTCTTGTCTTTCTGATGAGGAGAGGTTGTGGGGTTGTCCAGAGCCCAGATTATTGACTGGGTCCCAGGCCGTGCCCCTTGTTTTATAGGGATCTTAGAGATGTGGGCTTCTTCTTTAAAGATTTTATTTATTTACTTATCTGAGAGAGGGAGACAGACAGTCAGCAAGAATGGAACAGAAGCAGGGGAGTGAGAGAGGAAGAAGCAGGCTCCCAGCGGAAGAGCCTGATGAGGGACTCCTTTCCGGAACGCTGGGATCACGCCCTAAGCCGGAGACAGGCGCTCAATGACTGAGCCACCCAGGCGCCTCGGGTTGTGGGCTTCTTGATTTTTCAGCCTGCCTTCTGTGTTCTGGGGGAGAGGCCTGCCGCGCCGATACTCAGGCAACCCTGTTTGGTTAGAGTCTCCGTGTCCCCTGCGAGGGGGGATGGGGATGGGCACTCTCTGAGCCGGTATTTCCAGGCTTTTGTTCTCTGGCGGCTTTCCCTGGCGGCCGGCTATGCCTCTTCTGAGGGTCAGAGCAGCAGAGGCTGCATTGTCACAGAACAGAGGGATTGCGGCCCGTTCTCCACTGATGTTCTGGCCACTTTAACTCTGTTACTGTTGGTACTGCTCAACCCTGCAGCGTCCCGGGATGTGCGCACCAAGCCGGCGTCCCTGCCCTCACTTCCAGGGCCGGCGCGTCTCTGTCCTTTGTGTTTCTAACGCCGCCAGCCACCGGCCGCCCCGCGCGCTCCCGGGTCTCCCGGTCTCAGTCTATGCCCGGTGAGCACACCTCGATTCCAGAGTTTCGTGAGAAGCCTGGTGGCGCGCGCACCCGGTTCAGGGTCTCAGTCTGCTGTTTCGCGGGTGCCGACCGCAAGTCCACCCGCTCCCCCGTGCAGGTGGCCCAGCAGCTGCCAGCCGCCCTGCGTGTGCTCCGGGAGCTCCGGGTCTCAGTCTGGATCCTGTGAGCACATCGGGATTCCGGTGTTCCGGGAGATGCCTGGTGGCGCGTGTTCACGGCTCACCGGTCTCAGTCCGCTCTCTTGCGGGTGCCCTCCGTGAGTCAGCCCGCTCCCCCGTGCAGGTGGCTGCCGCTTCCCGGCGCCCAAACGCGGCGGCTCCCCCCCCTTCCGTTTATCTTCCGATATCTGTGCACAGTTTACAGCTCCCCTCTTGTTACCTCAATACTCAGCGCTGGAGATGTTCATTTGTAGAGATCCAGATGTATCTTCCTGCGTCTCAGGCTGATTCCGTGGTTATTTAGGCTGGTCTGTTACCTATCGAGCTCGACTCAGGGGACCGGCTGAAAAAGGGGTCTCCTACTCCTCCGCCATCTTAACTCTCCTCGACTTCCCATTTTCATCCATCTCAAGACCTAAAGCTCGGTAAGGCACTGAAGCTGGATGATGCCATCGGTTGGAAGTGTGGAGAATTTCAAAAGATCTCCATGGAGAGCAAGTTTAAAGGTCAGTGTGAAGCTACTAATTGGATCCGGGGAGATCTCTGAAAGTGGGCGTTGCCTGGGATGGGCTGGGGGGGCCCCTCTGATTTTCCTGCTATGAATCCGTGCTGTAGCCCCAAACGGGCAGTTTCCTGCTATGGGGCAGGCTAAGTCCTCTAGTCATGCAGAGGTGATCCCAATGCCTGGTACCTTGGAGGCAGGAAAACGGGGAGGGACCCTCAGCAGAAGACCCAGGGTTAGGTTAGGCCTCAAGAGACAGCAGGTCCGAACTGCCCAGTGCTCAGAGAACTCCCAGGCCGAGTGAGATGAGAGCACAAGGGCGGGTGAGTGTGAGCCTTGGGGTTTCATCCGGAAGGGCCCACAAAGGTCGGGGTTCACCAGAAGGGGCTCTCAGGGGGTGCCCCAATTCTCTTGCCCTGAATGCTCTGTTGTGCCCCAAAATGGTACAGTTTACTGTGGGTTGCAGGCTGAGTCCTACGGTGGGGCTTGGGTGTCCCCAGTCCCCTGGAGTGGGGTGCCAGGACCCTGGGGAGGGTCCCCTGTGTGGCCAACCTAGGGTAAGGGTTAGGGTCCAGGAGCCCGGCAGGGACAATCTTCAGGCTGTGCGGCGAGCTCTGTGGAGGGCTGAGAGGAGGCCATGGGGGAGGGTGAGCATGGGCCTCAGCGTTGGGCACGGGGGGCTGCCAAGGATGGGGATGGACTCCGGGGGCCTCCCCAAGTTCTCGTGCCCTGTAGGCTCCGTAGAGCCCCAAGGGGCACGGTTTCCTGTCGGGTGGCACGCTGAGTCCTGCGGTGGGGCACAGGTATCCCAATTCCCCGGGGCTGCGATGTAAGGCTCCTGGGGAGGCCCCCACACCCACGGCCGACCTAGGGCTAGGGTTAGGCCTAGGAGCCCCACAGGCCCGATCTGCTGGCTGTATGGCTAGCTACACGGGCTGAGGTGAGGGTGTGGGGAGGGTGAGCGTGGGCCTCAGGGTTGGGGTGCAGGAGGCCGCCGAAGTTCGCTGGTGGCTCAGGAGGGCCCTCCTGGTTCTCCCACCCTGAATGCTCTATGGCCTCCCAAGGCACACGGTTTCCTGCGGGGTGGCAGACTGAGTCCTGCTGTGGAGTTCAGGTGTCCCGAATCCCCGCAGCTGCGGCTCCAGGCTCCTGGGGAGGGGCCCCTCCACAGATGAACTAGGGTTAGGGTTGGGGCCCAGGAACCCCGCAGGCCAGATCTGCCCACTATGTGGCGAGCTCCGCCGCGGGCTGAGGTGAGGGTGTGGGGAAGGGTGAGCATGGGCTTCAAGGTTGGGTTTAGGGATTGCCAAAGTTCGCCGGGGGCTCTGGGGCCCTCCTGGTTCTCCGGCCCTGAATGCTCTACAGCCTCCCAAGGGGCACAGTTTCCTGTGGGCTGGGTGTCCCCAGTCCCTGGGGCTGCGGCACTGGGCCCCAGGGGAGGGACTTTACCCAGACGACCTAGGGTCAGGTCTAGGCCCCAGGAACCCGGCAGGCCTGATATGCCGGCTCTGCGACCAGCTCTGTGGCAAGCTGAAGGGAAGGCGTGGGGTGGGATGAGCGTGGGCCTCAGGGATGGGGTGTATGGGGCCGCCGAGGATCACTGGGGGCTCAGGGGGGCCCTACCAGTTCTCCTGCACGGGATACTCTGCGGCGCCCCAAGGGGCATGGTTTCCTGAGGGGTGGCAGGCTGAGTCCCATGGTGGGGCTCAGGTGTACCCAATCCCCGGGGTTAGGGTATGGATTAGGGTATGGGTTACAGTTAGGTTATGCGTTACGGTTAGGGTATGGGTGAGGGTAGGGGTTAGGGTTAGGGTAAGGAGAGGGTACGGGTTAGGGTTGGGTTTAGGGGTTACAGGTTAGAGGTTATGGGTTAGGGTACAGATTAGGGTTTAGGGTACGGGTTAGGGTTTAGAGTTTGGGTTTAGGGTTAGGGTTAGGTTTGGAGTACGGGTTAGGTTTAGGGTACGGGTTAGCGTTAGGGTATGGGTTAGGGTACGCATTAGGGTACGGTTTAGGGTACGGGATAGGGTACGGTTTAGGGATAGGAATTGGGTACGGTTTAGGGTTAGGGTATGGGTTAGGGTACAGGTTAGGGTACAGTTTAGGGTTAGGTATGGCTTAGGGTATGGGTTAGGGTCCGGGTTAGAGATAGGGTACGGGTTAGGGTATGGGTTAGGGTACGGGTTAGGTTATGTATTAAGGTTAAGGTAAGGCTACTGGTTAGGGTTAGTGTATGGGTTACGGTAGGGTTTAGGGTTATGGTTAGGGTCCGGGTTAGGGTTAGGTTACGGTTAGGGTTAGGGTATGGGTTATGGTACGATTTAGGGTATGGGTTAGGGTCAGGGTTTAGGGTTTAAGGTTAATGTTAGGGTATGGGTTATGGTACTTGTTAGGGTTACAGTTCGGTTTAGGGTACGGATAAGTTACGGATTAGGGTAGAGTTTAGGGTACGGGTTAGGGTACGGGTTAGAGTACGTGTTAGGGTTATGGTTAGGGTTAGGTACAGGTTAGGGTTAGGGTTGTGTCCGGGTAGAGTTAGGGTTAGGGTACGGGTTAGGGTTAGGTTTAGGGGTAGGTTACGGGTTAGGGGTAGGGTTAGCTGAAGGGGTAGGGTTAGGGGTAGGGTTAGGGTTATGGTAGGGGCCGGGGTAGGGTTAGGGTTTAGGGTTAGGGTTTGGGTTTTGGGGTTAGTGGTTAAGGTTAGGGTTTAGTGTTTAGGGTTTCAGGATTAGGGTTAGGGGTTAGGGTTTAGGGTTTAGTGTTAATGTTAGGGTTTAGGATTTAAGGATTAGGGTTTATTGTTAGGTTTATGGTAGGGTTAGGGTTAGGGTAATGGTTAGGGGTTAGGGTTAGGGTTAGGGCTTAAGGTTTAGGGTTTAAGGTTAGGGGTTAGGGTTTAGGGTTAGGGTTAGACCCCTGTAGGCGAGCAGGACCAATGCGCCAGCTGTGCGGGGAGCGGAGGAGTGGGCTGAGGTGAGGGCGCTGGCGAGCAGGAGTATGGTATCCAGCGTTTTGGCACAGGGGGCCTTTGAATGTCGCTAGAGGCTTGGAGGGCCCTGCCACTTCTCCCGCCCTGAATGACCGACGGCGCCCCTAGCGGCCCAGGTGGTGGCGGGGTGGCACGGTGAGTATGGAGTGGGGCTCGGGGGTCCCCAATCCCTGGTGTTGCTGCGCCAGGCCCCTTGGGAGGTTCCCCTTTGGGGCCAACCTAAGGTTAGGGTTAGCCCCCAGGAGGCTGGCAGGCCCAAACCGCTGGCTGCGCGGCAAGCAGAGGCGTGGGTCAAGGTGAGGGCGCTGGTGAGCGGGAGCATGGGCCCAAGCATTTTGGTGCGAGGGCCCTTAGAAGTTCACCGGGACTCGGAGGGCCCTGCCCATTCTCCCGCCCTGAATGACCGGAGGTTCCCCTAGTTGCCTGGGTGCCAGCAGGGCGGCAGGGTGAGTCCGGTGCTGCGGCTTGGGGGTCATCAATCCCCGGTGTTGCAGCGACAGGCCCCTTGGGAGGGGCCCCTCAGGGGCCAACCTAGGGTTAGGGTTAGCCCACAGGAGGCTGGCAGGCAGGATCCGCCTGCTGAGTGGCGAGCAGAGGGGCGGACCGAGGTGAGTGCGCTGGCGAGCGGGAGCGTGGGCCCAAGCGTTTTGGAGCAGGAGGCCTTTGAAGGTCACTGGGGGCTCGGAGGGCCTTGCCTGTTCTCTCACCTGAATGACCGGTGGCGCCCCTAGCGGCCCCAGTGATGGCGGGGCGGCAGGGTGAGTCCAGTGATGAGGCTCGGGCTTCCCTATACCCAACGTTGCAGTGCCAGGCCCCTTGGGAAGGGCCCCTCTGGGGCCGATGTTGGGTTAGAATTAGCCCTCAGGAGGCCGTCAGGCCCTATCCACCGTCTTGAGGCGAATGGAGTTGCGGTCCGAGGTGAGGGCGCTGGCGAGTGGGAGCGTGGGCCCCAGTGTTTTGGTGTTGGGGGCCTTCAAAGTTCACCGGGGCTCAGAGGGCCCTGCCCGTTCTCCCGCCCAAAACGACCGGTGGCGCCCTAGCACCACTGATGTCAGCGGGGCAGCAGGGTGAGTCCGGCATTAGGACTCGAGGGTCCCCAATCCCCAGCGTTGTGGCGGCAGGCCCCTTCAGAGGGGCCCCTCTGGGGCTGACCTAGGATTAGAGTTAGCCCCCAGGAGGCTGGCAGGCCTGATCCGCCAGCTGTGCAGAGAGCGGAGGGGCGGGCTGAAGTGAGGGCGCTGGCGAGCTCCAGCGTGGGCCCCAGCGTTTTGGCGCGGATGGCCTTCAAAAGTCACCGGAGTCTCGAGGGCCCTGCCCATTCTCCCACCCTGAAGGACCAGCGACGCCCCAGCGGGCCCGATGTTGACAGGGCAGCAGGGTGAGTCCGGCGCTGCATATCGGGTGTCCCCAATCCCCGGCTTTGGTCACCAGTCCCCTTGGGAGGGGCCCCTCTGGGGCCAACCTAGGGTTAAGGTTAGCCTCCAGGAGGCCGGCAGGCCCCATACGCCAGCTGTGCGGCGAGCGGAGGGGCGGGCCATGGTGAGGGCACTGGCGAGCAGGAAGGTGGTACCCAAAGTTTTGGCGCCGGGGGCCCTATGAATGTCGCCGGGGGCTCGGAGGGCCCTGCCCGTTCCCCCACCCTGAATGACCGGCGGCGCCCCAAGTGGCCCGAGTGGCGGCGGAGGGGTAGGTTGAGTACATCGCTGGGGCTTGGGGGTCCCCAATCTCCGGCGTCAGGGTGCCAGGTCCTTTGGTAGTGCCCTTCGGGGGCCAACCTAGTGTTAGGGATAGCCCCCAGGAGGCCGGCAGGCCCAATAGGATGGCTGTGGGGCGAGCGGAGGGGTGGGCCGAGGTGACGGCGCTGGGGAGCAGGATTGTGGGCCCCTGCATTTTGGCGCTGGAGGCTTCAAATGTCGCCGGTTTCTCCAGGGCCCTGTCCATTCTCCCGCCGTGAATGACCAGTGACGCCCCTAGTGGCCCGGGTGGCAGCATTGTGGGAGGGTGAGTCTGGCTCTGGGGCTTGAGGTTCCAGATCCCCGGCGTAGTGGCACCAGGACCCTTGCGAGGGGCCCCTGGGGGGCCGACCTAGGGTTAGGGTTAGCCCCAAGGAGACCGTCAGGCCAAATCCGCACACTGTGCGGTGAGCAGAGGTGCGGGCCGAGGAGAGGGCACTGGGGATCGGGAGCGTGGGCACCAGCGTTTTGGCGTGGGGAGCCTTTGAAGGTCACCGGTGGCTCAGAAGGCCCGGCCCTTCTCTCGCCCTCTATGACCGGTGGTGCTCCTAGTGGCCTGGGTGGGGACAGTGCAGCAGGGTGAGTCTGGCTCTGGGGCTCTGAGTCACCAATCCCCAACATTGCAGAGCCAGGCTGCAGGGGATGTCCCCACAGGGCCGACCTAGGGTTTTGGTTAGCTGCCAGGAGCCCGGCAGGCCCTATCCACCAGCTCTGAAGCAAGCGGAGGGGCAGGCCGAGGTGAGGGCGCTGGCGAGCAGGATCCTGGGAGCCAACGTTTTTGCTAGGGGAGTCTTCAAAGGTCAGCGTGGGCTCGGAGGGCCCTGCCCAATCTCCTGCCCTGATTGACCGGTGGGGCCTCTAGCGGCTCGGGTGGCTGAAGGGCAGCAGGGTGAGTCCAGCACATGGGCTCGGGGTCCCCATCCCCAGCGTTGCGACGCCAGGCCCCTTGGGAAGGGCCCCTTGGGGGCCGACCTATGGTTAGGGTTAGCCTCCAGGAGTGCCGCAGACCTGATACACCACCTGTGCGTCGAGCGGAGAGTTGGGGCGAGGTGAGGGTGCTGGTGAACATGAGCCTGGGCCCAAGCATTTTGGTTCCGTGCGCCTTCGAATGTCGTCAGGGGTTCGGAGGGCCCTCCAGTTCTCCCACCCTGAATGAATGGTGGCGCCCCTAGCGGCCCCTGTGGGGCAGGGTGGCAGCTTGCATCTGGCGCTGGGGCTTGGGGGTCCCCAATCCCTGGCGTTGCGGCGCCAGGCCCCTTAGGAAGGGACCTTCAGGGGCTGTCCTAGGGTTAGGGTTAGCACCCAGGAGGCCGGCAGGCCCGAGTCGCCGGCTCTGCGAAGAGCGGAGGTGCGGGCCGAGTTGAGGGTGATGCAGAGCAGGAGCGTGGTCTCCAGCGTTTTGGCGCCCTGGGCCTTCGAATGTTGCCATGTCTCCAAGGGCCCTGCCCGTTCTCCTGACCTGAATAAGCAGGGGCGTGCTTTGTGACTCTGTTGGCGGTGGGGCGGCACAGTGAGTCCCGCGCTGCGGCTCAGGGATCCCCAATCCCCAGCGTTGCTGAGCCAGGCCCCTTGGGTTGTGCCCCACGGGTCCGACCTAGGATTTCAGTTAGCCCCCAGGAGCCTGGCAGGCACTATCCACTGGCTCTGCAGCAAGCGGAGGGGCGGGCCGAGGTGAGGACGCTGGCGAGCAGGAGGATGGGAGCCAATGTTTTTGTGCGGGGGGCCTTCTAAGGTCAGCGGGGGCTTGGAGGACCCTGCCCATTCTCCCGCCCTGATTGACCAGTGGTCTCTAGCGGGTGGCTGAAGGGTGGCTGAAGGGCAGCAGGGTGATTCTGGGTGGCTGAAGGCTGCAGGGTGATTCTGGCACTTGGGCTCGGGGTCCCCATCCCCAGCGTTGTGATGCCAGACCCCTGGGAAGTGCCCCTCAGGGGAAGAACTATGGTTAGGGTTAGACCCCAGGAGGCCGGCAGGCCCGATACACCACCTGGGCGTCGAGCGGAGAGTCAGGCTGAGGTGAGGGTGCTGGTGAATATGAGCCTGGGCCCAAGCCTTTTGGTTCGGGGCACCTTCAAAATTTGGTGGGGATTCAGAGGGCCCTGTCCATCCTCCACCGTGAATGAACGTCGGCGCCCCTAGCGGTCCGGGTGGGGAGGGGCGGCAGGGTCCA
Organism: Ursus americanus; assembly: GCF_024610735.1. NCBI lineage: Eukaryota > Metazoa > Chordata > Mammalia > Carnivora > Ursidae > Ursus > Ursus americanus. The sequence continues at coordinate 54,510,369 of NC_142148.1, forward strand.
TCCGGCGCTGGGGCTTGGGGGTCCCCAATCCCCGGCGTTGCGGCACCAGGCCCCTTGGGAGGGGCCCTTCGGGGGCCAACCTAGGGTTAGGTTTAGCCCCTAGGAGGCCAGCAGGCCCTATTTGCCAGCTGTGTGGAGAGCGGAGTGGCAGACCTAGGTGAGGGCGCTGGTGAGTGGGAGGGTGGGCCTGTGCGTTTTGGCATGGGGGGCCTTCGAAGGTCACCATGTCTTGGAGGGCCCTGCCCATTCTCCCGCCTTGAATGAACGGCAGCACCCCAAGCCCCCGAGTGGCGGCTGGGTGGCAGGTGAGTCAGGTGCTGAGGCTCCAGGTCCCCAATCCCCGGCGTTGTGGCTCCAGGCCCCTTGGGAGGGGCCCCTCGGGGGCCGACCTAGGGTTAGGGTTAGCCCCCAGGAGGCCAGCAGGCCCGATCCGCCCTCTGTGCAGGGAGCGGAGGGGCGGTCCGAGGTGAGGGCGCTGGCGAGTGGAAGCGTGGGCACCAGCGTTTTGGCGCAGGGAGCCTTTGAAGGTCACCGGGGACTCGGAAGGACCTGCCACTTCTCTCGCCCTGAATGACCGGCGGCGCCCCTAGCTGCCCGGGTGGCGACAGTGTGGCAGGGTGAGTCCGGCTCTGGGGCTCTGAGTCACCAATCCCAAGCATTGCAGAGCCAGGCCCCTTGGGATGTGTGCCCCACGGGGAGGACCTAGGGTTTTCGTTAGAACCAAGAGCCCGGCAGGCCCTATCCACCAGGTCTGAATCAAGCGGAGGGGTGGGCCCAGGTGAGGGCGCTGGCGAGCAGGATCCTGGGAGCCTAGGTTTTTGCGCGGGGGGCCTTCGAAATTCAGGGGGCCTCGGAGGGCCCTGCCTGTTCTCCTGCCCTGATTGACCGGTCGGACCCTAGTGACTCAGGTGCCTGAAGGGCAGCAGGGTGAGTCCAGCATTTGGGCTCGGGGTCCCCATCCCCGGCGTTGCGGTGCCAGGCCACTTGGGAAGGGCCCCTCGGGGGCCGACCTACAGTTATGGTTAGCCCCCAGGAGGCCGGCAGGCCCGATACACCACCTGTACGTCGAGCGGAGAGTTGGGCCGAGGTGAGGGTACTGGTAAACATGAGCCTGGGCCCAAGTGTTTTGGTTCAGGGCGCCTTCAAAGGTCGGCGGGGGTTCGAAGGGCCCTGCCTGTTCTCCCACCCTGAATGAACGGCGGCGCCCCTAGCGGCCCGAGTGGTGAGGGGTCGCAGGGTGAGTCAGGCCCTGTGGCTCAGGTATCTCCAATCCCCAGCGATGCATCGCCAGGCCCCTTGGGAGGGTCCCCTCAGATGAAAACTTAGGGTTAGGTTTAGCCCCTAGGAACTCAGCAGGTCTTATTCGCCAGCTGTGTGGAGAGTGGAGTGGCGGACCGAGGTGAGGGCGCTGGTGTTTGGGAGCGTGGGCCCGGACGTTTTGGCATGGGGGGGGAATTCGAAGGTCACTGTGTCTCGGAGGGCCCTGCCCATTCTCCTGCCCTGAATGAACGGCAGCACCCCAAGCCCCTGGGTGGTGGCTGCGCGGCAGGGTGAGTCAGGTGCTGAGGCTCAGAGTCCCCAATCCCTGGCGTTGCGGCGCCAGGCCCCTTGGGAGGGGCCCCTCGGGCGTCGATCTAGGGTTACGGTTGGCCCCCTGGAGGCCGGTGGACCGGATCAGCGTTTGTGCAGCACGCGATGGGGTGGGCCGAGGTGAGGGCACTGGCGAGCCTGAGCATGAGCCCAAGCGTTTTAGCGTGGGGGGCCTTCGAAGGTCGGCGGGGGCTCGGAGGGACCTGCTCGTTCTCCCGCTCTGAATGACCAGCGGGGCCCCTAGTGGCTCAGGTGGCTGAAGGGCAGCAGGGTGAGTCTGGCACTTGGGCTCGGTTGCCCCATCCCCAGCGTTGGGGCGCCAGGCCACTTGGGAAGGGCTCCTCGGGGGCCGACCTACAGTTAGGGTTAGCCCCCAGGAGGCCGGCAGGCCCTATACACCGCCTGTGTGTGGAGCGGAGAGTTGGACCGAGGTGAGGGTGCTGGTGAACATGAGCCTGGGCACAAGCATATTGGTTCTGGGCGCCATCGAAGGTGGGCGGGGTTTCAGAGGCCCCTGCCAGTTCTCCCACCCAGAATGAATGGTGGCGCCCCTATCAGCCCGTGTGGGGCGGGGCGGCAGGGTGCACCCAGCGCTGGGGCTTGGGGGTCGCCAATCCCTGGCGTTGCGCCGCAAGGCTCCTTAGGAAGGGACCCTGAGGGGCCGTCCTAGGGTTAGGGTTAGCGCCCAGGAGGCTGGCAGGCCCAATCCACCGGCTGTGTGAGGAGTGGAGGTGTGGGCCGAGTTGTGGGCGATGCGGAGCGGGAGCGTGGGCCCCAGTGTTTTGGCGTTCTGGGTCTTTGAATGTTGCCATGTCTCAGAGGGCCCGGCCCATTCTCCAGCCCTGAATAACCAGCGGTGCCCCTAGTGGCTCCGTTGGTGGTGGGGCTGCAGGGTGAGTCCTGAGCTGCAGCTCGGGGATCCCCAATCCCCAGCATTGTGGGACCAGGCCCCTTGGGAGGGGCTCCTCGTGGGCCGACCTAGGGTTAGAGTTAGCACCCAGGAGGCCGGCAGGCCCAATCCTCTGGCTGGGCGGCGAGAGGTGGGCGGGCCGAGGTAAAGGCACTGGGGAGCAGGAGTGTGGGCCCCTGCATTTTGGCGCGGGAGGCTTCAAATGTGGCCGGTTTCTCCAGGGCCCTGTCCGTTCTCCCGCCCTGAATGAGCGGCGGCGCCCCTAGTGGCCAGGGTGGCGGCGTTGTGGCAGCGTGAGTCTGGTTCTGGGGCTTGGGGTCCCCAATCCCCAGAGTAGAGGCACCAGAATCCTTGGGAGGGACCCTGGAGGGCCGACCTATGGTTAGGCTTAGCCCACACAAGGCCGGCAGGCCCGATCCGCCCTCTGTGCAGGGAGCGGAGGGGCGGGCTGAGGTGAGGGCGCTGGGGAGTGGGAGCTTGGGCACCAGGGTTTTGGCGCGGGGAGCCTTTGAAGGTCGCCAGTGGCTCAGAGGACCCTGTCCATTCTTCCGCCCTGAATGACCGGCATCGCCCCTAGTGGCCTGAGTGGCAACAGGGAGGCAGGGTGAGTCTGGCGATGGGGCCTGTGGTCCTAGTCCCAGGCTTGGTGGCGCCAGGCCCCTTGGGAGGGGCCCCTCTTGGGCCTGCCTAGCTTTAGGGTTACCCCCAGGAGTCCGGTGGCCTGATCCGCTGGCTGTACGTCCAGCGGAGGGGCGGGCCGACGTGAATGCACTGGAGAGCAGGAGCATGGGCCCAAGCGTTTTGGCACGGGGGGCCTTCAAAGGTCACTGGGGACTCAGAGGGCCCTGCCCATTCTCTCGCCCTGTGAGGACATTGCCCCTAGTGGGCCGGGTCACGGCGGGGCGGCAGGATGAGTCTGGAGCTAGGGCTCGTGGTTCCCCAACCCCAGCGTGGCGGCGCCAGGCACTTGGGAGTGGTCCCTCGGGGGCCTACCTAGGGTTAGGGTTAGCCCAAAGGAGGACAGCAGGCCTTTTCCGCCAGCTGTGCGGCGAGAGGAGTGGTGGGCCGAGGTGAGCGCTCTGGCGAGCGGAAGCGTGGGCCCAAGCGTTTTGGCACAGGGGGCCTTCGAAGGGGGCCAGGGGCTCGGAGGGCCCTGCCCATTCTCCATCCCTGAATGAGGACTGCGCCCCTAGCGGGCCGGGTTGCGGCGGGGCGGCAGGGTGGGTCTGGTGCTGGTGCTTGGAGGTCCCGAATCCCTGGCGTCGTGGCGCCAGGCCCCTTGGTAGGGGCCTTTCGTGAGCTGACCTAGGGAAGGGTTAGCCCCCAGCAGGCCAGCAGGCCCGATCCACCGGCTATGAGGCGATCGAGGGGTGGGCTGAGGTGAGCACATTGGCGAGTGGGAGCATGGGCCCAAGCATTTTGGCACAGGGGGCCTTCGAATGTCACCATGCGCTCAGAAGGCTCTACCCGTTCTCCCGCCCTGAATGACCGGTGGCACCCCTAGAGGCCGGTGTGGTGGCGGGCCAGCAGGTTGAGTCCAGAGCTGGGGCTCGGGGGTCTCCAATCCCTGGTGTGGCAGCGCCGGGTACTTGGGAGTGGTCCCTCGGGTGCCGACCTAGCATCAGGGTTAGCTCAAAGGAGGCCGGCAGGCCCCATCCATCGGCTGTGCGGATTATGGAGTGGCGGGCCAAGGTGAGGGCTCTGGCGAGCGGGAGCATGGGCCCAAGTGTTTTTGCGTGGGGGGCCTTCCAAGGACGCCGGGGGCTCAGAGGGCCCTGCCCGTTCTCCCACCCTGAATGAGCGTCAGCGCCCCTAGCAGCCCGGGTGGCTGCGGGGCGGCAGGGTGAGTTCTGCGCTGGTGCTTGGGGGTCCCCAAGCAGGGGCGTGGTGGCTCCAGGCCCCTTGGGAGGGGCCTCTCGGGGGCTGACATGGGGTTTGTATTAGCCCGCAGGAGGCCAGGAGGCCCGATCTGCCAGCTGTGTGGTGTGCAGAGGGGCAGGCTGACATAAAAGTGCTGGAGAGTGGGAGCGTGGGCCCAGGCGTTTTGGCGCGGGGGGCCTTTGAAGGTCACCAGGGGCTCAGAGGGCCCTGCCCGTTCTCTCGCCCTGTGAGGACGTTGCCCCTAGCGGGCTGGGTCACGGCGGGGTGGCAGGGTGAGTCTGGAGCTAGGGCTCGTGGGTCCCCAATCCCCAGCGTGGCGGCACCAGGCCCCTTGGGATGGGCCCCTCAGGGGCCTACCTAGGCTTAGCGTTAGCCCCCAGGAGGCCGGTAGGCCCGATCCGCCAGCTGTGCGGCGAGCGGAGGGGCGGGCCGAGTGAGGGTGCTGCCGAGCGGGAGCGTGGACCCAAGCTTTTTGGCTCGGGGGGCCTTAGAAATTCACCCGGGGCTCGGAGGCCATGCCCATTCTCCCTCCCTGAATGGCCGGCGATGCCTCTAGTGGCCCGCGTCATGGCGGGACTGCAGGGTGAGTCCAGCGCTGGGGCTCGGGGGTCCCTAATCTCCGGGGTTGCGGCGCCAGACCGCTTGGAGGGGCCCCTCGGGTGCTGAACTTGGTTTAGGGTTAGCCCCCAGGAGGCCGGCAGGCCCAATCGGCCGGGTGTGCGGCGAGCGAAGTGGAGTGCAAAGGTTAGGGCACTGGTGAGCGGGAGCATGGGCCTAAGTGATTTGGCGCTGGGGGCATTCGAAAGTTGCCGGGGGCCCAGAGCGCCCTACCCCTTCTACCGCGCTGAATGCCCAATGGCGCACCTAGTGGCCCGGTTGCAGAGGGGCGTCAGGGTGATTCCGGTGCTGGGGCCCTGGGGTCCCCTATCCCCAGCGTTGCGGCGCCAGGCCCCTTGGGATTGGCCCCTCGGGGGCCAACCAAGGGTTATTGTTACCCTCCAGGAGGCCAGCAGGCCCGATCCGCCACCTGTGTGGCGAGCGGAGGGTTGGGCCAAGGTGAGGGCGCTTGAGAGCGAGAGCATGGGCCCAAGCATTTTGGAGCGGGGGGCCTTCAAAGGTCATCAGGGGATTGGAGAGCCCTACACGTTCTCCCACCCTGAAAGAGCGGAGGCGCCCCTAGTGGCCCGGGGGGTGGTGGGGCAGCAGGGTGAGTCTGGCGCTGGGGCTCGGGGGTCCCAAATGCATGGCATTGCGGCTCCAGGCCCCTTGGGAGTGGCCCCTCGGGGGCCAACCTAGGGTTAGGGTTGACCCCAGGAGGCCGGGAGGCCCGATCCGCCAGCTGTGCGAAGAGCGGAGTGGCGGGCCGATGTGAGGGCACTGGCGAGCTGGAGAGTGGGCCTAAGCGTTTTGGCATGGGGGGGCCATCGAAGGATGCCGAGGGCTCGGGGGGCCCTGCACGTTCTCCCACCCTGAATGACTGGTGGCGCCCCTAGGGGCTGGTAAGGGAGGGGCGGTAGGGTGGTCTGGCGCTGGGGCTCCGGGGTCCCCAATCCCCGGCATTATGGCGCCAGGCCTTTGGAAGGGGCCCCTCGGGGTCCGACCTAGGGTTAGGGTTAGCCCCCAGGAAGCAGGCAGTCCCGATCCGCTCGCTGTTCGGCGAGCGGAGGGGCGGCCTGAGAAGAGGGCGCTGGCGAATGAGAGTGTGGGCCCAAACGTTTTGGCGCAGGGGGCCTTCTAATGTCAGCGAGGGCTCAGAGGGCCCTGCCCATTCTCCCGCCCTGAAATACCAGTGACGCCCCTAGAGGCCTAGGAGGTGGTGGGGTGGCAGGGTGAGTCCGGCGCTGGGGCTTGGGGTTCCCCAATCCCCAGCGTTGCGATGCCAGGCCCATTAGGAGGGGCCCCATGGGGGCAGACCTAGGGTTAGGATTACACCCAGAAGGCCGGCAGGGGCAATCCGCCGGCTGTGTGGAGAGAGGGGGGGTGGGTCGAAGTGAGTGCACAGACAACAGGAGCGTGACCCCAAGCGTTTTGGCCCAGGGGGCCTTCGAATGTCACCGGGGGCTCGGAAGGCCCTGCCCGTTCTCCCGCCCTAAATGACCGGTGGCACCCCTAGAGTCCGGTGTGGTGGCAGGCTGGCAGGGTGAGTCTGGAGCTGGGGCTCAGGGGTCCCCAATCCCTGGCGTGGCAGCGCCGGGCACTTGGGAGTGGTCCCTCGGGTGCTGACCTAGCATTAGGGTTAGCTCAAAGGAGGCCGGCAGGCCCCACCCACCGGCTGTGTGGATTATGGAGTGGCGGGCCAAGGTGAGGGCTCTGGCGAGCAGGAGCATGGGCCCAAGTGTTTTTGCGTGGGGGCCTTCCAAGGTCGCCGGGGGTTCAGAGGGCCCTGACCGTTCGCCCGCCCTGAATGAGCGTTGGCGCCCCTAGCAGTCCGGGTGGCTGCGGGGTGGCAGGGTGAGTTTGGCACTGGCGCTTGGGGGTCCCCAAGCAGGGACGTGCTGGCTCCAGGCCCCTTGGGAGGGGCTCCTCGGGGGCTGACATAGGGTTTGTGTTAGCCCCCAAGAGGCCAGCAGGCCCGATCTGCCAGCTGTGCGGCATGCAGAGAGGCAGGCTGAGGTAAAGGTGCTGGAGAGCGGGAGAGTGGGCCCAGGCGTTTTGGTGCGGGGGCCTTCGAAGATCGAGGGTGGCTCGGAAGGCTCTGCACATTCTCCACCACGGAATGACCAGCGGCGCCCCTAGGGGCCCTGGTGGCCGCGGGGCAGCAGGTTGCGTCGGGTGTTGCGGCTCAGGGGTCCCCAATCCCTGGCGTGGCAGCGCCAGGCCCCTTGGGACGGTCCCCTCTGGGGCCGACCTAGGGTTAGGGTTAGCCCCCAGGAGGATTGCAGGCTCGATCCGCCAGCTGTTCAGAGAGTGGAGGGGCGGGCCGACGTGAGGGCGTTGGTGAGTGGTAGCATTGGCCCAAGCGTTTTGGCGCGGGAGGCCTTGGATGTTCGCCAGGGGCTTGGAGGGCCCTGCCAGTTCTCTCACCCTGAATGACCGGTGGCGCCCCTAGCGGCCACGGTGGCGGCAGGGCGGCAGGGTGAGTCTGGAGCTGGGGCTCAGGGGTCCCCAATCCCTAGCGTGGTGGCTCCAGTCACTTGGGAGGGGAACTTCAGGGGCTGACCTAGAGTTAGGGTTAGCTCAAAGGAGGCCCGCAGGCCCAATACACCGGCTGTGCAGTGAGGTGAGTGGCAGGCCGAGGTGAGGGCACTGGCAAGCGGGAACGTGGGCCCAAGCGTTTTGGCGAGGGGGCCTTCGAAGGTCGCCGGGGGCTCGGAAGGGCCCTGCCCATTCTCCTGCCCTGAATGAACGGTGGCGCCCCTAGCGGCCAGGGTGGCGGCGGGTCGGCAGGATGAGTCCGGAGCTCGGGCTTGGGGGTCCCCAATCCCTGGCATGGCGGCGCCAGGCCCCTTGGGAGCGGACCCTCTTGAGCTGACCTAGGCTTAGGGTTAGCCCCCAGGAGGCCGGCAGGTCAGATCCGCCAGCTGTGAGTCGAGTGTAGGGGCGGGTCAAGGTGAGGGCACTGGCGAGCGGGAGCGTGAGCCCAAGCGTTTTGGCGTGGCGGGCCTTCAAAGGTCGCCCTGGGTTGGGAGGGCCCTGCCCATTCTCCCGCCCTGATGAGGACAGTGCCCCTAGGGGGTTGGGAGCGGCGGGGCGGCAGGGTGAGTCTGGCGATGGGGTTCGGGGGTGTCCAATCCCCGGCGAGGTGGCGCCACGCACCTTGGGAGGGGCCCCTAAGGGGCCGACCTAGGTTTAGGGTTAGCCCAAAAGAGGCTGGCAGGCCCAATCCACCGGCTGTGCGCGAGTGGAGGGGCGGGTCAGGGGAGGGCGCTTGCGAGTGGGATCGTGGGCCCAAGCGTTTTGGCATGGCCAGCCATCGAAGTCCCCCGGGGGCTCAGAGGGCCCTGCCTGTCTCCCACCTGGAATGAGGACAGCGCTCCTAGTGGGCCGGGTCGCAGTGGGGCGGCAGGGTGAGTTTGGCACTGGTGCTCGGGGGTCCCCAATCCCCGGCCTGGTGGCACCCGGCCCCATGGGAGGGGTCCCTTGGGGTCCGACCTAGGGTTAGGGTTAGCCGAAAAGAGGCCAACAGGCCCAACCCGCTGGCTGTGCAGTGAGCGGAGGGGCGGGCCGAGGTGAGGGCGCTGTCGAGCGGGAGCGTGGGCCCAAGCGTTTTGGCGCGGGGAGCCTTTGATGGTCACCGGAGAATCAGAGGGTCCTGCCTGTTCCCCCGCCCTGAATGACCGGCAGCGCCCCTAGAAGCCAGGGTGGCAGCAGGGCTGCAGGGTGAGTCCAGACATGGGGCTCGGAATTCCCCAATCCCGTCGTGGCGGCGCAGGCACTTGGGAGTGGTGCCTCGGGGGCCGAACTAGGGTAGGGTTAGCCTAAAGGATGCCGGCAGGCCTGATCTGCCGGCTGTGCAGCGAGCGGAGGGGCTAGCCGAGGTGAAGGCGGTGGCGAACAGGAGCGTGGGCACAAGCGTCTTGGCGCAGGGGGCCTTTGAAGGTCGCCGGGGGCTCAGAGGGGCCCTGCCTGTTCTCCCGCCCTGAATGACCGGTGGCGCCCCTAGTGGCCCGGGTGGCAGCGGGGTGGCAGTGTAAGTCTGGAGCTGGGGCTCAGGGGTCCCCAATCCCCACGTGCGGCACCAAGACCCTTGGGAGGGGCCCTCGTGGGCTGACCTATGGTTAAGGTTAACACCCAGGAGGCCAGCAGGCCCGATCCGCCAGCTGTGCCAAGAGGGGAGGCGCGGGCCGAGGTGAGGGCGCTGGCGAGAAGGAGCATGGGCCTAAGCGTTTTGGGGCGGGGGTCTTCGAATGTTGCAGGGGGCTCGGAGGGCCCTGCCCATTCTCCCGCCCTGAATGACCAACAGCGCCCCTAGCGGCCCAGGTGGAGGCGGGGCGGCAGGGTGAGTCTGGCACTGGGGCTCGGGGGTCCAAAATCACGGGCGTTCCGGTGCCAGGCCTGTTGGGAGAGGCCCCTCTGGGGCCGACCCAGTGTTAGTGTTAGCCCCCAGGAGGCCTGCAGGCCCGATCTGCTGGCTGTGCGGTGAGTGGAGGGGCGAGATGAGGTTAGGTCCCTGGCGAGCGAGAGCGTGCGCCCAAGCGTATTAGCGTGGGGGGACTTCAAGTTCTCCAGGGGCTCGGAGGGCCCTGCCCGTCCTCCCATCCTGAAAGATCGACTGCGCCCATAGCGGCCCGGGTGGCGATGGGGAGGCACGGTGAGTCTGACGCTGGGTTTCCTGGGTCCTCAATCCCCGGCTTTGCGGTGCAAGGCCACTTAGGAGGGGCCCCTCGGGGGTCGACCTAGGTTTAGGGTTAGCACCCAGGATGCCAGCAGGCCCGATCCGCCCGCCGTGCGGCGAGTGGAAGGGCGGCCCGAGGTGAGGGCGCTTCGAGCGGGAGCGTGGGCCCAAGCGTTTTGGCGCGGGGGGCCTTCGAAGGTTGCCGAAGACTCAGAGGGCCCTGCCCGTTCTCCCGCCCTGAATGACCGGCGGCGCCCCAAGCAGCCCGGGTGGCGGTGGGGCGGCAGGGTGAGTCCGGCGCTGAGGCTCAGGGGTCCCCAACCCGGCGTAGCGTTCACAGGCCCCTTGGGAGGGTCCCCTTGGGGGCCGACCTAGGGTTAGTGTTAGTCCTCAGGAGGCCGGCAGGCCCGATCCGCCGGCTGTGCGGCGTGCAGAGGGGCAGGCCGAGGTGAGGGCGCTGGCAAGCGGGAGCGTGGGCCCAGGCATTTTGGCATGGGGACCTTCGAAGTTCACCAGTGGCTTGGAGGGCCCTGCCCGTTCTCCCGCCCTGAAAGACTGACGGCGACCCTAGCGGCCCGGGTGGCCTGGGGGCGGCAAGTTGAGTCCAGTGCTGGGGGTCGGGGGTTCCCAATCCCCGGCATTGCGTGGCCAGGCCCCTTGGGAGGGGCCCCTCGGGGGCCGACCTAGGGTTAGGGTTAGCCCCCTGGAGGCCGGGAGGCCCGATCCGCCGGCTGTGCGGTGAGCGGAGGGGCTGGCCGAGGTGAGGGTGCTGACTAGCAGGAGAATGGGCGCAAGTGTTGTGGCGCAGGGGGCCTTCAAAGGTCGCCGGGGGCCCAGAGGGCCCTACCCGTTCTCCCGACCTGAATGACCGGGGGCACCCCTAGCGGCCTGGTTGGCGGTGGGGCTGTAGGTTGAGTCCGACGCTGGGGCTCTGGTGTCCCCAATCCCCAGCGTTGCGGCGCCAGGCCCCTTGGGAGGGGCCGCTCAGGGGCCGACCTAGGGCTATGGTTATCCCCCAGGAGGCCAGCTGCCCCGATCCGCCAGCTGTGCGACAATCAGAGGGGCGGGCTGAGGTGAGGGCGCTGCCTATCGGGAGCGTGGGTGCAAGTGTTTTGATGCAGGGTGCCTTCGAAGGTCGCCCGGGGCTCGGAGGGCCCTGCCCTTTCTCACGCCCTGAATGACCTGCAGCGCCTCTAGCGGCCCGGTTGGCGGCGGGGCGGCATGGTGAGTCTGGCGCTGGGGCTCGGGGGTTCCCAATCCCTGGCGTTGCGGAGCCAGGTCCCTTGGGAGGGGCCCCTCGGGGGCCGACCTATTTTAGGGTTAGGCCCCAGGAGTCCAACAGGCCTGATCCGCTGACTGTGCGATGATCAGAAGGGCGGGCTGAGGTGAGGGCGCTGCGTAGCGGCATTGTGGGCGCAAACGTTTTGATGCAGGGTGTCTTCGAAGGTCTCTCGGCGCTCGGAGGACCCTGCCCGTTCTCATGCCCTGAATGACCGGCGGCGCCCCTAGAAGTCTGGATGGTGGCGGAGCGGCAGGTTGAGCCCAACGCTGGGTCTTGGGGGTCCCCAATGCCCGGCGTTGCGGCGCCAGGCCCCTTGGGAAGGGCCCTTTGGGGGCCGACCTAGGGTTAGGGTTAGCCCCCAGGAGGCCCACAGGCCCCATCCGCCGGCTGTGCGGCGAGCGGAGGGGTGGTCTGAGGTGAGGGCGCTGGCGAGCAGGAGCTTGGGCCCAATCGTTTTGGCGCGGGGGGGGTCTTCGAAGGTTGCCAGGGCCTCGGAGGGCCCTACCCGTTCTCCCGCCCTGAATGACCGGCGGCGCCACTAACGGCCCGGGTGGCGGCGGGCGGCACGGTGAGTCCGGCACTGGGGCTCGGGGGTCAGCAATCCCAGGCGTTGTGGCGCCAGGCCCCATCGGACGGGCCCCTTGAGGGCCGACCTAGGGTTAGCGTTAGCCCACAGGAGGCCAGCAGGCCTCATCAGCCGGTTGTGCGGTGAGCGGAGGGGTGGGCTGAGGTGATGGCGCTGGCGAGCGGGAAGATGGGCCCAAGCGTTTTAGCGCGGGAGGTCTTCGAAGGTTGCCGGGGGCTCAGAGGGCCCTGCCCCTTCTCCCTCCTTGAATGACCAGCGGTGCCCCTACCGGCCCACTTGGCGGCGGGGCAGCAGGGAGAGTCTGGTGCTGGGGCTTGGGTGTGCCCAATCCCCGGCGTTGCGGCACAAGGCCCCTTGGGAGGGGCCCCTCGTGGGCCTACCAAGTGTTAGGGTTAGCCCCCAGGATGCCAACAGGCCTGATCTGCCGGCTGTGCGGCAAGCGGAGGAGCGGGCTGAGATGTGGGCGCTGGCAAGCAGGAGCGTGTGCCCAAACGTTTTCGCAAGTGGGGCCTTCGAAGGTCGCCAGGGGCTCGAAGGGCCCTTCCTGTTCTCCCACACTGAATGACTGGCGGCGCCCCTAGCGGCTCGGGTGGCGTTGGGGCAGCAGGGTGAGTCTGGCGCTGGAGTTCGGGGGTCACCAATCCCCGGCATTGCGGCACCAGGCCCCTTGTGAAGGCCCCCTCGGGGGTCGACCTAGGGTTAGGCTTACCCCCAGGAGCCCAGTAGGCCCGATCTGCCAGCTGTGCGGCGAGCGGAGGGGTGGGCTGAGATGAGGGCATTGGCGAGTGGGGAATGTGGGCCCAAGCATTTTGGCGCCAGGGGCCTTCAAAGGTCGCCAGGGGCTCAGAGGGCCCTGCCCGTTCTCCTGCCCTGAACGATCCACAGCGCCCCTCGTGGCCCGGATGGCAGCGGGTCAGCAGGGAGAGTGTAGCGCTGGGGCTCGGGGGTCCCCAATCCCCAGCTTTGTGGCGCCAGGGCCTTTGGGAGGGGCCTCTTGGGGAGGGACATAGGGTTAGGTTTAGCCCCTGGGAGGCCGGCAGGCCCGATGCACTGGCTGTGTGGTGAGCGGAGGGGAGGGCCGAGATGAGGGCGCTGGCGAGCGGGACCATGGGCCCAAGCATTTTGGCATGAGTGGCCTTCGAAGGTCGCCAGGGGCTAAGAGGGCCCTGCCCTTTCTCCCTCCCTGAATGACCGGCGGCGCCCCTACCGGCCCGTTTGGCGGCATGGCAGCAGGGTGAGTCCGGTGCTGGGGCTCGGGGGTCCACAATCCCCGGCGTTGCTGTACCAGGTGCCTTGGGAGGGGCCCCTCGTGGGTGGACCTAGGGTTAGGGTTAGCCCCCAGGAAGCCAGCAGGCCCGATCAGCCAGCTTTGTGGTGAGTGGAGGGGTGGACCGAGGTGAGGTTGCTGACAAGCGGGAGCGTGGGCGCAAGCGTTTTGATGCGGGGTGCCTTCGAAGGTCGCCCGTGGCTCGGAGGACCTGCCTGTTCTCACGCCCTGAATGACCGGCGGTGCAGCTAGCAACCCGGGTGGCAGTGGGGCAGCACGGTGAGTCCGGCGCTGGGGCTCGGGTGTCAGCAATCCTAGGCGTTGTGGCGCCAGGCCCCATCAGACGGGCCCCTCGGGGTCCGACCTAGGGTAAGTGTTAGCCCCCAGGAGTCCAGCAGGCCCCTTCCACCAGCTCTGAGGCAGGCGGAGGGGAAGGCCGAGGTGAGGGCGCTGGCTAGAGGGAGTGTGGGCAAAAGCATTTTCACGCAGGGGGCCTTCGAAGGTCGCCGGGGGCTTGGAGGGCCCTGCCCGTTCTCTCGCCCTGAAAGACTGGCGGCGCCCCTAGCAGCCCAGGTTATTGCGGGGCGGCAGGGTGACTCCGGCGCTGGGCTCAGGGGTCCCCAATCCCCGGCGTTGTGGTGCCAGCCCCCTTGGGAGGGGCCCCTCGGGGGCCGACCAAGGGTTAGGGTTCGTCCCCAGGAGGCCGGCAAGCCCGGCGCTAAGTGGTTCTGGCAATGTAACAAAAATGCCATACACTTCTCTGTAAGAAATAACAGTGTACAGGAACCCTCTTAGCCCTAACATCATCCTTCGTGAATATGGAAGCCAGCCCCAAAGTGGTCCTGGAAGTCTGACAAAAGGGCTAAGCACTTTTCTCTGAGTCACCACACTATACAGGGAAAGACCAATGTACATCATCTTTCACGAGTAGGAAGCATTAATGAAAAGGTTCTGGAATTTCGAGGACTCTGACCCATCCTTATTGGTAATAAACCACCCTGTACAGGAAAACACCTTCAACTCTCATCAGCCTCCTCAATCCTGATTCCGATTCAACTTTGGGTGTGTAGGACTAGGGAAATGTCCACATCTTATTGCTAAGAAAGAACAATGTCAGGGTAATGCCCTTCAAGTCACCTCAGCCTTCCTGAAGAAGGAAGCAGGAATCAAGGTGGTTATGTTATCATGAGGTAAGGAAGATGAGCATATAAGTGAGAAACAACAGTGGGCAGGACCTCTCTTCTAACGAACATTATCTTTGCTTAATGTTGAATCGCTATGGTAAGTGGTTGTGGGCATTCATGAGGTCAAAATCTTAAGTGTTTTGTAAAACCTCTTGGTCATTCACAGATGAGACTAAGGTAGTTGGGGACTCCTAGGCAGTGATTTGTCCACTGTCAAAAATATGAAAAGATAAAAGAGACAGATGGGGACTCCTCAGGCATTGTCCTTTATCCTCATGCTCCGTGAGGATGGCCATCTCTGGACAGCTCAGTGGCAGGGTCTCATTCACAGTGGGGGCATCTGTTCCTCACAGACATCAGGCAGGGAAAAGGATTTGGTTCTCTGTGCCAGCCCAGCCACAGCTGAGTGTCACAGCACCCTCTCGTGGGCTCATAAGAGTTTCACTGTCACCAGGCACGTCATTGTATTTGATAAAGCACTGTGAGAGTTTGCAATTGCCTTCATCTGCAACCTCCTAGAAGCAAATGCAGATCTCTTGTACCATGTGAAGTCATGTGAAGGCATTGTGAGAAAGTGTCCTTTTGCTTAAGAAAAGCATGGCTGGGACTCCTGGCTGGCTCAGCCAGTTAAGCATGTGCATTTGGATCAGGTTATGATCCCAGGGTTCTGGGATCGAGCCCGGGCTCCCTGCTCAGCAGGAAAGGAGGTAGGAAAATAGCTTAGAAACCACAGAGAATGTGAATAAAGGGGAGTGAAATGGAACTTGGTCTGTGTTTTGCTTTAGGGATTGGAAGTTAGTTTTTTCTCAATTGTGATTGCTCTTGAAACAGAAAAGCTGTATTGGTTTTTTTTTTTTACCTTTAATTTTTTTTCTAATAATTTTTTATTATGATATGTTAGTCACTATACAGTATTTCCTTAGTTTTTGATGTAGTGTTCCTTGATTCATTATTTGCATATAACACCCAGTGCTCCATTCAATATGTACCTTCCTTAATACCCATCACTGGCCCATCCCAATCCCCACCCCTCTCCCCTCTGAAGCCCTCAGTTTGTTTCCCAGAGTCTATAGTCTCTCGTGGTTCATTCCCCCTTCTGTTTAGGGTCCACTGTCTAAAGGGACAGACAGTGGAAGTTCACCAAATATAACATTGAAATTTAATTGTTCATTTTAGATGCCTC
Source organism: Ursus americanus (assembly GCF_024610735.1). Lineage (NCBI taxonomy): Eukaryota > Metazoa > Chordata > Mammalia > Carnivora > Ursidae > Ursus > Ursus americanus. Next base: position 54,525,527 of record NC_142148.1, read on the forward strand.
CAAGTAGTTCCCAGACATTTCATTCTACTGTAGTAATTCATTATACTTGTGCAGGTGTACGTGGAAGATAACTGGTGCATGTATACTGGTAATAAAACACGCCCCTCAGTAGTAGAATAATAGAGGATGCACATGTGTAAAATTATTCGACTACAGCTTCCATGCTTTCCCTTTGGTTCCTTATTATCTATGAAATTGGACAATTTTTGTTCTCTAGGCTTAAAACTCATTGTCATTATTCAGAGTTTTTCAATGCTGATCTTCTCCTGTAAAAGTTACCAAAAACCTAAAATATGTATGAACTTTAAAAAATGCTATATTGAAAATGACAGCAGGGAAGTTCCATTTTGTGAATATTGTGTCAAAGGATCTCTATTTTGACATCAGTGTTCATTAGAAATGATGACATTTCATGTGAGTATAAATATCAATGTGAAAAAGAAAAGGTAGGAAGAACCATGAATGTTCAAGTAATTGCTGAAATGTCAGGTGTGTGTGTGTGTGTGTGCATGTCTGTGTGTGTGTGTGTGTGTGTGTGTGTGTGTGTGTGTGTGTGTGTGTAATTGATTTTCAGTGAATGGTTCAACTTCTTGTAGGGCCTCTGAGAGAGACCAGGTGAAGCTTTCAATGAGTTGGTATCTGTTTTCAGAACATGGGAATCTCTTAGTCCAATAGTCAATCAGGCAAGCTTTGAGGTCTTGAAGAGTTTCAGTCCTCAACTATGGTGTTGCAGACCCTTGTGAGCAAACCCTAGGGTATGCTCAGAGCCCTCATTAGCTGGTACCAAAGTGTGACGATTTCAGACAGCATTTCCCAAAGAAGTACCTCTTGAGTCTCTGCCCTTGTCAGTTCCCTACACTTCCTTACACTAGTTATGTGATCAGTGTGTTTCAGGATAACCCCACATGTGATTTTTGCTCTTTCCTACTAGTCCTAAATGTTTCTCATCTTCTCCTTTTATGGTAGGGGTTGGGAAGCAACATGTGTGGTGTAGGAAGGGGTGTGGTAGTTGTCTGCCTTCAGAGGACCGAATGATGCCTAGAAATTGTACTGTAGTTTGAGGTCAATTGTCCATCCTCTGAGTGTCAGGAATTCCATCACTTTACTTTGATGCTAGTCTGTTCTTCAAGCTGTCCTCAGAAATAAGGACGTCATCCATCTAGGGAATACTGGTTTGTGTGTATGTTTTCATTTTAGGAAAGGCCTTGCTGTTCCTGAAAATAATACTGTAGAGCACCCTTTCCTGTTCTTATTGGCCATCAGTCAATCTTTTGTGAAGTATTAGTTTATAAACACACTTTTTTATGGTTGATGAGCAGGAATTCTTTCTTGACAAGTCTTTGTCAGTGTGTGTATTGCAAATCTTTACTTCGCAGCCTGCGGTTCACTTTTTCATTTTCTTATGGTCATAAGATAAGGAGAAATGTCACATTTTTATGAAGTCCCACTGAATTCTTTGAAATGGTTAGTGCACCCTATGTCCTACCCCAAGATAGACAGATTCTACGTTTTCTTTCAGAAACTCTCCAATGGGAAGCTACAATCCATCTCAAATCTATAAATTGCATTTTTAATTCTAATAGGGTATTTATAGACTGTTTTGGGTTTTCTATGTACACAATCATATTATCTGTGAATAGGCACAATTATCCCCTCAATTCTTATACTTTTTGTTTGTCTTGCCTTCTAACACTGGTAGATTCTCTGATGCCACGTTGAATAGGGCAGCATTGTTTGAAGATTTTTTTTTAAGATTTTATTTATTTATTTATTCGACAGAGACAGAGACAGCCAGCGAGAGAGGAAACACAAGCAGGGGGAGTGGGAGAGGAAGAAGCAGGCCCATAGCGGAAGAGCCCGATGTGGGGCTCGATCCCATAATGCCGGGATCACGCCCTGAGCTGAAGGCAGACGCCCAAGCGCTGTGCCACCCAGGCGCCCCTGTTTGAAGATTTTAATATACCTTTCTCAATATCTGACAGAAAAAGCAGACAAAACATTGGTAACAAATGTGACCTAATTGACATATAGGGAACATTCCATAATAAGTGCAGAATACATTATTTTCAAGTGGTCATAGACTCTTTACCCAAATAGATGATAGGTGGGGCCACGAATCAAGTCTACAAATGTTAAACCCTGAAATTAACTAGATTCTATTCTTAGACCACCTGGGAATTGAGCCACATTCATAGTGAAATGAAAACCAGGAAGTCCTTCAATGTTTAAAAATTAAATGGAACTTTGCTACATATGCTAAAGGTCAGAGAGGGAATCTCAATGGAAATTCTGAACCTTTTCTACATGAGGGCTCACACACAATGGCACTTTCTTTGTGAAGAGCATTATAATAACCTAGACAGGAGTTGAGCCTTAAGTCAGAGTTCTGCCTGCCCCAGCCACACCTGACAGCCTTGGCCTGTGGTCCCCCTCAGCTGTCCTTTCTGGTGGCCCTGAGCTAAGGGGGTCAACATGGCCATATGGAATTGGAAGCTCTCCACTCATAGTGACGATGGTGCCCACTCCCCAGGTGCCCTTTCAGGTGGCTCTGAGCTAAGGGGGTCAACATGGCCGTATGGAAATTAGAAGCTCCCCACTCTTAGTGATGACTTTGCTATCGTATCATCCTCACCAGTCCAACAACATGATTTCTGAGTGAAATATGACACAAGAGCGACTTCTTGGCCTTCCTTCAGGTTTGAAAATCATCTGGTGAGTCATCTATTAGAAATATGGATTCAACATGTGTACGTTCTTCTGGAAAAGAAATAGACCCAATAGCAATTATGGCTTCCTGAGCACCTGTTCTTGAGAGACATCATACTGGCTCTTTGTAGCATTCTGCCTCTTAAACTTCTCAACTAGGGTGTAGATAGTTTTAGGCACATTTTCAGGTGGTTAGACAGGGACTCAGATGATATGACTCACAGAGGATTTTAGTGTCAGAAACCTAAGTGGGATCCCCAAATTGACTCCAAATCCCTTGTTGTTCCATACAGGGTACTATTTCCAGCTTATCTCTGGTCTTCTCGATCTGGAAACCTATCAAGTATCAGGATTTTCTTGTCATGTGGACAACTGGAACGAATTCAGCTGGGCTTTTCACCTCTGCCCATGGTGATCATTCAGATCATTATCTCAGTGGAGGACCTCTGGGTAAGATACTCAAAGATCCTTAGGAATACAGAGAGTATAATATTTTTCTGGTATTAAAGTTACTGAAACCAACTATCTTTTTTAGTCCATTCAGACTCTGGTATGTTCAGAGGGTGCTGTAAAACAGGTCTGAAATAGTATTTAAAAACACTCAGCTCAGCCTCTTGTACAACGTGAGCCAATGCTTATAAACATGGCTAAAATATTGCCTTACCTACGATGACTTCCCAGCTATCGTAGTGTTTATATGGTATGACTGTGACTTACATTAGTCAACATTTGCAGAGAAAGAACTTAGTGCATCTAGGGGGCACTTCATGTTGAAATTAGATTGTGACAACGAGCTACTGTATTTTATTCTGCAGTCCAAGGGAATGGTGCCAGACATCTCTAAGGTGTCTAGCAGTTCTACAATTCTGATTTTAAGTGGTCTGTGTGATTCAGAGATTTGAGCAAGAGAAGGGCAGGAGTTCAGAGACTGTGAACACTTCTGTTACCTGTGCTGACCATCGAGCAGGTAGACTTCTGTGGGCATCATTTTGATTTCTTGGTACTCTTGTGAAAGGTGCTTTTGTCTCAAATTCCTCCATTTAGGACTAATTATAATGATAAAAGTAAGTTTTATCTTATATCATCTGTGGGCCCTGATCCTGGGATCCCAGGGAAGCTATCCTTTAACATTTTACCCGGCTCAAAAATGACTGGGCAAAACCTCAAAGCATGGGCCCTGTTTCTGCTCCAAGCACATGTTATACATCTGCTTCGAGAAGAAAACAATAACCAAAAATGCCAACATAAAGATAAGAAAAAATAAAGAACCTATTTGGCTCCCATATGATTAAAATCATACTGACATGTACATACTGAAAACATAAGAAAGAGCCTGTCACTTCATGGAATCTAAGAAGATCCTCATTGTGGTGTGTAACTCTGTACGTAAAACAAAACAGAAAAAAAATATAAGCCTGCCCCAAATGTTCCTTCCCCGGAGCACTCCCTTCTTGGTGAAGATTGTGTCTCCCAGGCAGCTGTCCTGACTTGGGTTTGAATAAAGGTCTCTTCCTTTCTCTCTAAAATGTTTTTAAAAGTTCATTCATGCAATGTCGACAATAACAGTGTTTTCTATTTAAGTGAGAAATAAATGTTCCACTCTAGTTGCATTGGGAATAGAAGAATTGAGGGTTTCTTTAGAAGAGTAAGTCTGCTATCCAGAAAAGGCAAGGTCATTGGTCTATTGAGAATGAAGATAATTACTGCTAAACAACAAGTATGTGTTGCCCCTTCGCCCAGAAACCGAAGCAGGTGTGCAGACTTTAGGTCAGAGATGCCTTCTTGTCCCCAGCTGACCAGACTTCTCTGCTCTGGCTCCAAGACACCCGAGGTTTTGAACGTCAGCATCGGAGTCAGTGAGGCAGCTTGTCACAGGACGCCAGTGTTCAGAGAAAGCCGAGGTATGTTTGGCAAGATATCCTGTCTATGTCAGAGCTGGAGGTAAAACCTCTCATTATCCCAAAACCTCCTGGGCTTTTCTCTTTTCTCTAGTTGAGCCACAAAGTAAAATTGAAGTAGCTGTCAGCATTCTGGGTTTGGTGCAAGAATTACTTAGTTTCCCTGCTTGTAGAACTTTGCAGGGGAAAACAATTTCTCTGTCCATTTATTGCTTACAAATGTATTTTGACCATCTCTTTCCTAGGAACACTATTTTATTAGAAAGGGGAGGTGAGATTTACTCTGTGCCTGTTTGTAACATCTAATTTGTTCCTTCATCTAACAGTGTTTATTCAGTTGGGCCTAAGATATGGTTGAGTGGCCAGCATCTAGATTTAGGTGGCTTTTTTTCATCTCATACCGACTTGGATCATGTCAATTGACAAAGGTGATGTTTCATCATTGATTAGTTTATTCATCAGAAGAGTTAAAATTAGGGTGGAGGGAAAATTCAAAATTATCCAAAGCGGCCTGTTCCTGTTTAAAAGTTGAGCTTGACTTTCTAGTTTTACTAAATGTATTATCTCAATATTTTGAGGTGCCATATTCTCTCTTGTAGTTTCTTTGGTGGTGGAGTCAGAAGGAGAGTCTGGGAATTCTTTTGGATGGTGGCATGCTGTTGGCTTCAGGGGCTTGGCGTCAGGAGCCTTGGGGTGAATTCTGTAACTGTTTGCTTGACCCTGGGTGCATCTCCAGAGGTTTCGTTTCCTCTTATGAAATTGCCAGCAGATAATGTTCTGCTTAAAGGGGAACCCTCCCATCCTGTTGGTGGCAATGCAAAGTGGTGCAGCCAGTCTGGGAAACAGTGTGGGGGTTCCTCAAAAAGTTAAACATTGAAGAACCACATGATCCAGCAATTGCTCTCCTTGGTATTTACCCAAAGGATACAAAAATGCGGATTCAAAGTGGGTCCATGCACCATGATGTTTATAGCAGCAATGTCCACAGTAGCCAAACTATGGAGGGAATCCCAAAGTCCATGCACTGATGAAAGGATAAAGCAGATGTGGGATACATATATATAATGGAATATGACGCAGCTTCAAAAAGAATGAAATCTTACCATTTGCAAGGATGTGGATGGATCTAGAGTATATTAAGCTAAGCAAAATCATTGAGGAAAGAAATATCCTATGCTCTCACGCTTGTGGAATTTCAGAAAGAAAACAGATAAACAGAGTGTTGGGGTGATGAGAGAGGCAAACAAGGAAATAGACTCAACCTTGGAGAACAAACTGAGTGTTGCTGCAGGACAGGGGCATGGGGGGAAGCGTTAAATGGGTGAGGGGTATTAAGGAGGGCACTTGTGATGAGCACCGGGTACTGTATGCAGGTGAGGAATCACTAAATCCTACTGCTGAAGCGAATATTCCATGGCATGTGAACTAATTGGAATTTAAGTAAGAGAAGAAAGGAAAAAGTGTTCTGCTTCATGAAGAGTGAGGTAAAATTGTAGTAATTGGGCTGTACTATTCTATAAATGAGAGTTGTAAAACACCCTGTTGTAGGATACACTAGTTTCTTATCACATAAGAAGTCCTCAGAAAGCTGCAATGAAAGATTCAGATCTCAAGCATGTTCATGTTCCACTGATATGTTACAGTTTGCACAAGTAGGAAAGAAGGTGGAGAAAAAGGCAACAGAAGGGTTAAGTAGGTGTGAACCTTTCATTACTTAGCATTATAGCTTTCTCATGAAAGCCTTGCGCCAGTGTGATTTTGGAAGAAGAGGAGGAATCCGGGAGCTTTGCAGGAGATGGGGGAGTTCCAGGTCTGGGTAAAGCTGACAGGGGTCCCAGAGGAGAGCTGAATGCATTCTGCAGCAGGGGGTGGGCAGGGTGGGCTCCAGGGGTGGCTGTGGGTCTCCTGGATGGGAGTTGTGACAGGTGAGGGCTGTGTGCAAGTTCCTGGCTGAGGACAAGTGAGGCACAGGTGGAGAGCTGGCAGAGAACCTTCTTCTGGGCCACCAGCTTCACCCAACACACACAGCCTCATCTTCTCTCCCTGTCACTCCAATTCAGATTTCTCCGACGGTGAGTGAGAACACATCAAGAGCATTCGAAACAGAAGGGAAAGCATGTGCAAAGGCCCTGAGGCAGGAGAATTTCAGGTATGTCCAGGAGCAGCAAGATGGCCCTGTGGCCACAGGAGACAGCTTAGGACATGACCTCAGAAAGGTGACAGAAAGCCATTCTAGGGCTATAACCCCATGAGACCCTGTTTCACTGGGGCATCCTGGCTACAGTGTTGAGAACAGATGACAGGGGTTTGAAGATGGCAAGGCAGGTCAATGACGAAGCTTTTCCAGGAACTCAGGCACTGTGGACCAGACAGGTGGCCTTGGATGGAGTGGTTAGACCATTCTGGGTCCATTTTGAAGATGGAGCTCACAGGATTTGCTGATGGGTTAGCGCTTAGGAGCAGGAGAACGGAGGAATTGGGGTAACTCCCAGGTGTTGTGGGTTGTCCTGATCGAGGGGAAGGAGAGGGTTTCTGCGGGTAGGAGGTAGTCCGTGTTCTGCATGCTGAGGAAGGTGACTTTCCTGGTGGATCTGCTGAGGCTTGTGTCTGGGAGAACCTTTCACATCTCCTCCCTCAGCAATGCTCAAGTACAAGTATCCCCCACTTTTTAAACATTCACAGTAAGACCCTGGGCTTTCTTGAAAGAACTACGTAATTTCCCAGCTTCAGTAAGAGGAAGAGACCTGAAGAGGATTTCCCTCTTATGAAAAAAGGTGAACAGTGAGAATCGCGTTCAGCATCTGTTTTGGGGAGAAGCACGACAGAGGCGGCGTGCACCCCAACCAGCTCCTTCCACTGGGAACCGCTCTCCGCATCCAGCCACCAGCACTTTGAATGGTGTCTGTGAGCCTCTGCTGTGCTTTATCTTCATTTATGCTGGGCCTCCCTTAGAAACTTGTGTCCTGAGGCCTAAGAAAAGCCAAAGAGAAGGAATTTTGGAGTCTGAGCACACTGTCTAATTGTTCCGTGTAAATTAATGGCCATTCCTTCTTGACACCATTTCTGCTGTGCAAGGTTTCTCAGAAGCCCTGTACTTTCAAAGAGCAGGGAAACCTATATCCCATGCTGCGGCGTTAGTTTTAGTCTCCATGCTGGACAGAACATTTCATGACTGTCAGATTTTCTCACTCAAACATTGAGACTTTGACCACCTTCACCTGTTTCTACCACCCCACCCCCGAATCTGGCACTTACCAATCTGCTCTCAGTATCTATGCGTTCAATATTTGTTTATTACATGGAATGTACATGACAGCATCTGGTATTGGTCTTTCTGTGTCTGAGTTACTTGGCATAAGGCCCCCAAGTTCTATGTTTCCATGTCTGGTTCTTGAGAATAATGCTGCAGTGAACATGGGAGTGCATCTGTCTTTTTGAGGCAGCATTTTTGTGTTCTCCGAATCAATACTCAGTAGAGCCATTACTGGGTCATGGGGGAGTTGTATTTATTTTTTCAGGAACCTCCATACAGTTTGTCACAGTGGCTGCACCAATTTCCATTCCCACCAACAGTGCACAGTGTCTCCTCATCTGCACCTCCTTGACCCCACCTGGTGTCTGTCTCTGGGACAATTGCTGTTCCAACAGTTGTGAGGGGATCGCCGATTGTGGGTTTGACTGATGTTTCCCTGACGATATTTAGTGATGTCGAACAACTTTCTCTGTCTGTTGGCATCTGTGTGCCATCATTAGAAAGTATCTATTCACATATTCCCCACATTTTTTATACAGTTTTTTTTGTTTTGATTTGTATGAGTGTTTTGTGTATTTTGGATATTAGCCTCTTCTCACACATATGATTCGCAGATATTTTTTTCTTATTGGGTCTGTGAGCTTTTAAGTTTTTGCTGGTTTCTTTTACCGTGTGGAAGATTTCAGTTTGAAGTTGTTCCACTTGTTTATTTTTGCTTTTGTTGCCTTTGCATTTGGTGTCCGATCTGAAGACTCTTTGCCAAAACTAATGTCGAGAGACTTAGTACCTGTGTCTTCTGGGAGGTTTATGGATTCAGGTCTTATATTCAAATCGTTCATCCATTAAAAATTTTGTGTGTGGTGTAAGAATGTGACCCAGTTATATTCTTCTGCATTTAGTGTCCAGTTTGCCTGTTACCGCTCACTGAAGACACAGTGCTTCCCTCATGGCATATCTTCTGCTGCTGTGTCGTAAGTTAGGATCATCTACGTGTGGGTAAGTTTCTGAGCTTTCTGTTCTGTTCCACTGACCTGGTGTCTGTGTTTATGCCCTTACCATCCTGTTTTGATGACAACAGCTTTGTAATCTAGCTTGAAATCCAGGAGTGTGTTGACTGCACCTTTCTTTCTCCAGGTTGCTGTGGGTATTTGGTATCTTTTGTGATTCCATACAAGTTTGTGGACTGTTTTCTATTTGCTCGAATAATGCCACTGGAATTCAGATAGGGATTTCATCACATCTGTCGATTGCTTTGGGTACGATGTCCATGTTCACATAATTAACTGTTCCAGTTAAAGAGCATGGTGTAAGCTTCCGTTTGTTTGTGTTGCCTTCCAAATCTTTGACACATACATCCTGCCCCCCTCGACACACTTGTTTTTCATTTCTTTTCTGCCATGTGTTGAGTGTACTATGTCTTTCTCATTTTTTGTTACTTTTATTCCTAGATTTTTTTTGATGCAATTGTAAATGGCATTGCTTTTTAAATTTCTCTTTGTGAAAGTGTGTCATCAGTATACAGAAATGCAAGAAGTTGGGTCATCTGGGTGGCCCCATAGGTGAAGCGTCTGCCTTCAGCTCAGTGCATGAACCCAGAGTTCTGGGATCGAGCCCTGTGTTGGGCTCCCCGCTTGTCGACGGTCTGCTTCTCCCTCTTTCTGACACTCCCCCTGCTCGTGCTTTTTCTCTTCCTCTCAAATAAATAAATAAAATATGAAAAAAATTAAAGACAACAGATCTCTGTATATTGACTTTATATCCTGCAGCTTTCTTGAATTTGTTTATTCTAACAGATTTTTTTTTGTGTGGAATCTTTCGGGATTCCATGTCCTTTACAAATAGTAACAGTATTCCTGTACGGATTTCATATCTTTCTCTTTTTTTAAAATGATGTTAGTCACCCTACAGTACTTCATTTGTTTTTGATGTAGTGTTCCATGATTCATTGTTTGAATATAACACCTAGTGCTCATTATGATACGTGCCCTCCTTTTTTTTTTTTTTTAAAGAATTTACTTATTTATTTGACAGAGATAGAGACAGCCAGTGAGAGAGGGAACACAAGCAGGGGGAGTGGGAGAGGAAGAAGCAGGCTCACAGTGGAGGAGCCTGTTGTGGGGCTCGATCCCATAACCCCGGAATCACGCCCTGAGCCGAAGGCAGACGCTTAACTGCTGGGCCACCCAGGCGCCCCAACACGTGCCCTCCTTAATACCCATCACCAGGATAACCCATCCCCCTTCCCCTCCCTTTCTGCAACCTTCAGTTTGTTTCCCAGTGTCAGTAGTCTCTCATGGTTCATCTCCCCCTCTCATTCCCCCCCATCACTTTTCCCTTCCTTCTTCTAATGTCCTCCATGCTATTCCTTCCATTCCACATAGGAGTGAAACCATATGATAATTGTCTTTCTCTGCTTGACTTAATTTCACTTAGCATAATCCCCTCCTGGTCCATCCATGTTGGTGCAAATGGTGGGTATTCATCCTTTCTGATGACTGAGTAATATTTCATTGTATAGATGAACCACATCTTCTTTTCCATTCATCTGCTGAAGGACATCTTGGCTCCTTCCACAGTTAGGCTATTATGGACATTGCTGCTATGAACATTGGGATACAGGTACACCTTCTTTTCATTACTCTGTGTCTATGGGGTAAATACCCAGTAGTGCAATTGGTGGGTCGTAGGATAGCTCTGTGTTTAACGTCTTGAGGAAACTCCATATTGTTTTCATAAGTGGCTGTACCAGCTTGATTTCTCATGTGTAGTGTAAGAGGGCTCCCCTTTCTTCACATCCTCTCTGACTTTTTTTTATTTCTGTCTTGTTAATTTTTTTTCAAGATTTTATTTATTTATTCCACAGAGATAGAGACAGCCAGCGAGGGAGGGAACACAAGCAGGGGGAGTGGGAGAGGAAGAAGCAGGCTCATGACGGAGAAGCCTGATTTGGGGCTATTTCTCATAATGCCAAGATCACTCCCTGAGCCGAAGGCAGACGCTTAACCCCTGTGCCACCCAGGTGCCCCCTGCCTTGTTAATTTTAACCATTCTAACTGGTGTAAGGTGGTATCTCATTGTCGTTTTGATTTGTATTTGCCTGATGGCAAGTGATGTGAAGCACTTTTTCATGTGTCTGTTGGCCATTTGTATGCCTTCTCTGGAGAAGTATCTCTTTGTGTCTTCTGACCATTTTTGGGGTGTCGAGTTTGAGGAGTTCTTTATAGATCTTGGATACCAGCCCTTTATCTGTAATATTTGCAGATATCTTCTTCAATTCCATAGGTTGCCTTTTTGTTTTTTGATCATTTGCTTTGACAAGCAGAAGCTTTTTATCCTGATGAAGTGCCAATAGTTCATTTTTGCTTTTATTTCCTTTGCCTTTAGCGACGTGGCTTGCAAGAAGTTGTTGTGTCCAAGGTTGAAGAGTTCTTTTGATTTTGATATGAGACAGCAATCTATTATCTTATTTTCCTGATTGTATTCAAGTCCTCTGTCTTTCTTGGTGAGTCTAGCTATGTTTGTCAGTTTTGTTTATCGTTCCAAAAAAGGCCGCTGTCATGTTCATTGTGTTTTTTTTTTTTTGTCTTTTTAGTCTCCATTGGATTTATTTATGCATTCCTTTTTGTTATTACCTTATTTCTACTAATTTGGGGCTTTGTTTGTTGTTTTTTTTCTACTTCTTTACCACATAAATCAGGTTGTTTATTGGAGAGCATTCTCGTGGATTGATGAAGACTTGAATTTCAATGAATGTCCCCCATAAAGTTACTTTTGCTACATCCCATAAGTTTTTGTAGGTTGTCTTTTTCATCAGAGTCAAGGTACTTCTAAAATTTTTTTTTATTTCTTCTTTGACTGTTGGTTGTTCAGTAGCATGTTGTTAAATCTCCACATATTTTTTAAGATTATTTAAGTATCTGACAGAGAGTGAGACAGCAAGAGAGGGAACGCAAACAGGGGGGTGGGAGAGGGAGAAGCAGGCTTCCCACTGAGCAAGGAGCCTGATTTGGGGCTAGATCCCAGTATCCTGGGATCAAGACCTGAGCTGAAAGCAGATCTTTAACAACTGAGCCACCCAGGCCCCAAAAATCTCCACCTATTTTTGACTGTCCCATTTTTTTCTTGAGACTGATTTCTAGTTTCATATTATTGTGGTTGGACAAGATTTTAAGCAGAAGGTGAAGAGAGCATTCAGATGAAAGGTTTGTTTCCTGGAGGGTTTTCTTAGGGCAGACCATGAGTTCAGTGGGGATGAATGAAGGTTTTGTGAGACGGGGGGTGGGGTTAACCCTTGTTAGAATTACTGACTACTACCATGCAGGCTGTGTGCTACCGTTCACACCATAGACCTGACGGACTTGTACTTCATTAGAAATATTTTCTAGGAGGTGTAGGCACAGCATTCACTTAAGGAAAGGTGCCATGTGGGTTCATGACATGACCCCAGGTCAGCAACCAGGATGTATGGTATTGTGGGGGATCAGAAACAGGCTTTCTGTGGGAAGTGACAGAAATAGGGTATGGTGAGCTCCATGACCATAGGTGAGGTCCCGAGTGACCCACTGGGTGTTGGGTTCTGTGGATCTGTCTCATCAGGTGCTGTGGAATTCAGGGACACCCTCCTGTCTGTGGATTTGTGTGGAGACAGGTAGACATCAGTGTCCGGCCAGGCACGAGGGTCGCAGTGGACCACCACCAGAGGTGCAGCGTGCGGGGGAGCCACGGCTTGGTTTCCACGAAAGCTGACCAGGGTCTGTGACCGTGATTCCTAGCAGCTGCAAGGGGAGAGGAGGCCGGGGGTGGTGCACACTTCCTAGAGTTGTGGTCAGGACTAGTCTGGAGCCCACTGAAGTCAGCCACACCTGGCACAGAAGGCACCCAGTCAGTGTAGCTATGGGCACTGCTCCCATGGTACTTTCGGGCCGGCTTCATGCTGCCACCTCCTGCTTTTCATCATCATCTTCAAGGTCATGTGCCTCTGCTCTTGCCCCATGGCCTCTGGGGTATTGTCCGTCCTCCATCTGGCCCTCATCCCTGGTGCCCTGTGCAGACCAATGCCAGGGTAGCCTTCTCGAGACAAACATCTGGCCCTGATGGAACACTTCATGGATCTCGTGTGATTCGAGGATGATGCCCTGCCCTGGAACGTGGCTGCAGGTCCCCAATCAGGAGAGCCATGTCTCCCTTTTCAGCATGGCCTGCCCTCCCCTCAGTCTTCTTCAGGGAAGCTCTCTCCACTGCCTGAGATGACAGCTCTGAACTTAAAAATGAATGTTATTTTACATATCTCTATGCCTTAGTTCATCCATGGCATGTCTTTCAATCCCGTTAGTGGGTTTTTTTTAGGAATTCTGAAGGGCTGTCTGCTCAAGGAGGGGATGACCTGGGTGGGTCAGCTTTCCCTCTTATCTCCCTCAGCATGTCTCTGAGCCCTGGGGCCAGCTGTGCCACTGAGGATTGAAGGATTCAAGCCAGCCCATCCTGAGCACACGCTGTGTCAGCTGTGTAGATGGATGCGTGTCGGAGTGGTGGGCAGCTGGCATGGGCCAGGGACAGGCAGTGTCTCCCTCTCATGCCTTCCCTCCCTTCCTCCCAGTGGTAGCTCAGAGCCGCCTTCAATCCCTGCATCTACAGATCACTTGACCTGTGCCTGCTTTGTTTAGCTGGTGACCTTGGAGTTTCGCATGGATTCTACCTCCCGTACCCTCTCCCATAGCAGTTCCTGGATCAGGGGAGGGGTCCGACCCTTGTCTGTTTTTGGTCTTCTTCCTGTCCCACACCAAGCCCACCCACCTTTGCATCTTCCATGTATGTGCTTGGAAGCAAGCCCATCCACAGGGAACCTATTAGCCAAATGGATCCAGGCAATGAACATTGAAGTAGAGATCCAGGATCCATAATAAACCTGCTCTGAAACCTGTCCCAAAGTCTGTGACTCTCTCACAATGTAACAGAAACAACTATAGCTTTCTGGATTGTGAAGTGACATGTGTCTCTACTTCCAATCTTGAATGCATAGGTGCTGAGCCTGGACTGAAAAGGACCATGGCTCCAGTGGGCTGGGATCCACGGTAAGACCTCAGTGAAATCTGAATTTGAGGCATGGAGTGAATAATTATTGTAGAGTGAATCCTCCCAAGTAGGGCTTATGCACATTGCACAGGAAAAGCTTTTTCAAAGAGGTTCCTGAAAGAAAAATCTTTTTTAAAAATTTATTTTAATTACAGTAGAGCTAACATACAGTGTTACATTCATTTCACGTGTACAATAGAGTGATTCAGTAATTCTATATATTACTCAGTGGTCATCAAGAAAAGTGTCCTCTTAATCCGCTTCATCTATTTCACTCATCCCTCTATCCACCTCCTCTCTGGTAACCATCCGTTTATTCTCTATTGTTAAGAGTTTGTATTTTGGTGTGTCTCCTTTTTCTCTTTTAGTTATTTATTTTTGTTTGTTTCTTAAATTCCCCATTAGAGTGACATCGTATGGGATTTGTCTTTCTCTGACTGACTGATTTCAGTTAGGATAATACTTTCTAGCTCCATCCATGTGGCTGCAAATGGCAAGGTTTCATTCTTTTTCAAGCCGAGTAATACTCCATTGTGTGTGTGTGTGTGTGTGTGTGTGTGTGTGTGTGTGTGTGTGAATACACACATCTATCATCTCATTTGTCAATTTTTCTACAGACACTTGGGTTGCTTCCATTTTGTGATATTGTAAATAATGTTTCAAGAAACATAGGGGTGCACGTATCCTTTGAAGTTACTGTTTTCCTATTCTTTGGGTAAATAGGAGTAGTGTGATTGTTGGATCGTAGGGTAGTTCTATATTTAATTTTTTGAGGAACCTTCATACTGTTTCCACGGTAGACACCACAGTTTGCATTCCCACCCACAGTTTGCGAGGATTCCCCTTTATCCACATCCTCCCAACACCTGCGCTTTGTTGTGCTTTTGATGTTAGCCATTCTGACAGGTTTGAGGTATTACCTCATTGTCCTTTGGATTTACATTTTCCTGATGATGGGTGATGGTGAACATCTTTTCACGGGACTGTTCGCCATTTGTATTTCTTCTTTGGAGAAATGTCTGTCCATGTCTTCTGCCTATTTCTTAACTGGATTATTTGTTTTTTGGGGGTCGAGTAGTATCAGTTGTATATGTTTTGGACACTATCCCTTTATTGCATATGATCTTTGCAAATATCTTCTCCCTTTGAGTAGGTTGTCTTATTATTTTTACGTTTTCATTGTTCTTCTGCCGTGTGGAAACTTTTTATTTTGCTGTATTCCCAATAGTTTATTTTTGCTTTCATTTCCTTTGCCTCAGAAGACAGTCTAGAAAAACGTTGGTATGGTCCATGTCAAGAAGTTACTGTCTTCCCTCCTGTAGGATTTTTATGGATTCAGGTCTCATATTGAGGTCTTGAAACTGTTTTGTGTTTGTCTGTATTGTGTAAGAAAGCAGTGCATAGCTGTCTAGTTTTCCCAACACCATTTGTTGTAGAGACTGTCCTTTTCCCTTTTGATATCGTTGCTTGCTTTGTGGAAGATTCATGGACCACATAATTGTGGGTTTCTGTCTGAACTTGTATCCTGTTCCTTTGGTCGCTGTGTCTATTTTTGTGCCGTACTGTCTTGTTAGGATGACTGCAGCTTTGTAGTACAACCTGAAATCTGAAATTGTGAGTCCTCCAGCTTTTTTTTTCTTTTCCACATTGCACTGGCTGTTCGGAATCTTTAGTGGTTCCATACAAATGTTTAGGATTGTTTATTCGAGGTCTTTTATTCTTTAATTTAAATTCAATTAGCCAACTTACAGTACATCATTCATTTCAGATGTAGTCTTCAATAAATTTTCAGTCGTGTGTAACACCCAGTGCTCATTGTATCGTGTGGCCTCCTTAATGCTACTCACCCAGTTACCCCCCCCCCAACTTCTCCTCCAACAATCATCAGTTTCTTGCGATAGTTAAGAGTCCATCATGGGTTTTCTCCCTCTCTGATGACTTCCCATTTTATTTTCCCTTCCTTCCCCTATGGTCTTCTTCCTTGTTTCTGATATTCCACATGGGAGTGAAAGCATATGATCATTGTCTTTCTTTCATTGACTTATTCCACTCAGCATAATACCCTTCAGCTCAACCCAGATCGGTGTGATGGTAAGTATTCATCCTTTCTGATGGCTGAGTAATATTCCATTGTATATATGATCCACATCTTCTTTATCCATTCATCTATCCATGGTCATCTGCACTCCTTCCACAGCTTGTCTATTATGGATATTGCTGCTATGAACACTGTGGTGCATGTGTCCCGTCTTCACTACCTCTGTCTCTTTGGGGTAAATACCCAGTAGTGCAATTGCTGGGACATAGGGTAGCTTTATTTATAACTTCTTGAGGAAACTCCGTACCATTTTCAAGAGTGGCTGTACCGGACTGCATTCGTACAGGGGTGTAAGAGGGTTCCCGTTTCTCCACATCCTCTCGAACATGTATAGTTTCATGTCTTCTTATTTTTAGATATTCGGCCTCATGTGATATGGCATCTATAGGGGTTTAGATTTGCATTTCCCTGAAGCCAAGTGATATGAAGCATTTAAGCATGTATCTTTTGGTCACCAGTACATCGTCATCAGTGAAATGACTTCCCATTTTAATCCATCTCAAGACCTAAAGCTGGGTAAGGCACTGAAGCTGGATGATGCCATCGGTTGGAAGTGTAGAGAATTTGAAAAGATCTCTGTGGAAAGCAAGTTTAAAGGTCAGTGCGAAGCTACTAATTGGATCCGGGGAGATCTCTGAAAGTGGGGGTTGCCTGGGATGGGCTGAGGGATGCCCTCCGATTTTCCTATGAATTGTTGCTGTAGCCGCAAACGAACAGTTTCCTGCTGTGGGGCAGGCTGAGTCCTCTAGTCGTGCAGAGGTGAGCCCAATGCCTGGTGCCTTGGAGGCAGACAAACGGGGAGGGACCCTCAGCAGAAGACCCAGGGTTAGGTTAGGCCTCAAGAGACAGCAGGTCTGAACTGTCCAGTGCTCAGCGAACTCCCAGGCCGAGTGAGATGAGGGCACAAGGGAAGATGAGTGTGAGCCCTGGGGTTTCATCCAGAAGGGCCCACAAAGGTCGGGGTTCACCAGAATCGGCTCTCAGGGGTACCCCAATTCTCTTGCCCTGAATGCTCTGTTGTGCCCCAAAATGGTACAGTTTACTGTGGGTTGCAGGCTGAGTCCTACGGTGGGGCTTGGGTGTTCCCAATCCCCCAGAGTGCGGTGCCAGGACCCTGGGGAGGGTCCCCTCTGTGGCCAACCTAGGGTAAGGGTTAGGGTCCAGGAGCCCGGCAGGGACAATCTGCAAGCTGTGCGGCGAGCTCTGTGGAGGGCTGAGAGGAGGCCATGGGGGAGGGTGAGCATGGGCCTCAGGCTTGGGGCACGGGGGGCTGCCAAATGATGGAGATGGGCTCCGGGGGCCTCCCCAAGTTCTCGTCTAGGCTCCGTAGAGCCCCAAGGGGCACAGTTTCCTGTCGGGTGGCAAGCTGAGTCCTGCGGTGGGGCACAGGTATCCCAATTCTCCAGGGCTGCTGTGTACGGCTCCTGGGGAGGCCCCCACACCCACAGCCGACCTAGGGCTAGGGTTAGGCCCAGGAGCCCCGCAGCCCCGATCTGTTGGCTGTATGGCTAGTTACACGGGCTGAGGTGAGGGTGTGGGGAGGGTGAGCGTGGGCCTCAGGGTTGGGGTGCCCTTCTGGTTCTCCCGCCCTGAATGCTCTATGGCCTCCCAAGTTGCACGGTTTCCTGTGGGGTGGCAGACTGAGTCCTGCTGTGGGGCTCAGGTGTCCCGAATCCCCGCAGCTGTGGCTCCAGGCTCCTGGGGAGGGGCCCCTTCACAGATGAACTAGGGTTAGGGTTGGGGCCCAGGAACCCCGCAGGCCAGATCTGCCCACTATGTGGCGAGCTTCATCGCGGGCTGAGGTGAGGGTGCGGGGTGGGGTGAGCATGGGCTTCAAGGGTGGGTTTAGGGATCGCCGAAGTTCGCCAGGGGCTCTGGGGGCCCTCCTTGTTCTCCGGCCCTGAATGCTCTACAGCCTCCCAAGGGGCACGGTTTCCTGCGGGCTGGCAGGCTTTGTCCTACAGTGGGGCTCAGGTGTCCCCAGTCCCTGGGGCTGCGGCACCGGGCCCCAGGGGAGGGGCCCTACCCAGCCGACCTAGGGTCAGGTCTAGGCCTCAGGGACCCGGCAGGCCTTATCTGCCAGCTCTGCGACGAGCTTGGTGGCAAGCTGAAGGGAAGGCGTGGGGCGGGATGAGTGTCGGCCTCAGGGTTGGGGTGTAGGGGGCCGCCAAGAATCGCTGGGGGCTCAGGGGGGCCCTACCAATTCTCCTGCATGGGATGCTCTGCGGCGCCCCAAGGGTCATGGTTTCCTGAGGGGTGGCAGGCTGAGTCCCATGGTGGGGCTCAGGTGTACCCAGTCCCCAGGGTTAGGGTTCGGATTAGGGTATGGGTTAAGGGTAGTATGAGTTAGGGTTAGGGTATGGGTGAGGGTAGGGGTTAGGGTTAGGGTAAGGAGAGGGTACGGGTTAGGGTTGGGTTTAGGGGTTACAGGTTAGAGGTTATGGGTTAAGGTACAGATTTGGGTTTAGGGTATGGGTTAGGGTTTAGGGTTTGGATTTAGGGTTAGGGTTAGGGTTGGAGTACGGGTTAGGTTTAGGGTATGGGTTAGGGTTAGGGTATGGGTTAGGGTACGCGTTAGGGTTACGGTTAGGTTTAGGGTACTGTTTAAGTTACGGGTTAGGGTACAGTTTAGGGTTAGGGTTAGTGTACGGGTTAAGGTACGGTTTAGAGTAAATGTTAGGGTTACAGTTAGGGTTAGGGTACAGGTTAGGGTTAGGATTAGGGTACGGGTAGAGTTAGGGTTAGGGTACGGGTTAGGGTTAGGTTTAGGGTTAGGTTACGGGTTAGGGGTAGGGTTAGCTGAAGGGGTAGGGTTAGGGGTAGGGTTCGGGGTATGGTAGGGGTCGAGGTAGGGTTAGGGTTTAGGGTTAGGGTTTGAGATTTGGGGTTAGTGGCTAAGGTTAGGGTTTAGTGTTTAGGGTTTCGGGATTAGGGTTAGGGGTTAGGGTTTAGGGTTTAGTGTTAATGTTAGGGTTTAGGGTTTAAGGATTAGGGTTTAGGGTTAGGTTTAGGGTAGGGTTAGCGTTAGGGTAAGGGTTAGGGGTTAGGGTTAGGATTAGGCATTAAGTTTTAGGGTTTAAGGTTTGGGGTTAGGGTTTAGGGTTAGGGTTAGACCCCAGTAGGCCATCAGGACTGATGCGCCGGCTGTGCGGGAGCGGAGGAGTGGAACGAGGTGAGGGCGCTGTTGAGCAGGAGTATGGTATCCAGCGTTTTGGCGCAGGGGGCCTTTGAACATCGCTAGAGGCTCGGAGGGCCCTGCCCGTTCTCCCGCCATGAATGACCGGCGGCGCCCTTAGCGGCCTAGGTGGTGGCGGGGTGGCAGTGTGAGTCTGGAACTGCGGTTTGGGGGTCCCCAATGCCATGCATTGCAACGCAAGGCCCCTTGGGAGGGGCCCTTCTGGGGCCATCCTAGGGTTACTGTGAGCACACAGGAGCCCGGTATACATGATCCGCCAGCTGTGCGGTAGCGGAGGGGCAGGCCGAGGTGAGGGCGCTGGTGAGCGGGAGCATGGGCCCAAGCATTTTGGTGCGTGGGCCCTTAGATGTTCACCGGGACTCGGAGGGCCCTGCCCATTCTCCCTCCCTGAATGACCGGTGGCGCCCCTAGTGGCCTGGGTGCCAGCGGGGTTGCAGGGTGAGTCCGGCGCTGGGGCTTGGGGTCATCAATCCCTGGTGTTGCGGCGACAGGCCCCTTGGGAGGGGCCCCTCAGGGGCCAACCTAGGTTTATGGTTAGCCCCCAGGAGGCCGGCAGGCCCAATCCACCTGCTGAGCGGCGAGCAGAGGGGCGGGCCGAGGTGAGTGCGCTGGCGAGCGGGAGCATGGGCCCAAGCCTTTTGGAGCAAGGGGACTTCGAAGGTCACCGGGGGCTTGGAGGGCCCTGCCCGTTCTCTCGCCTGAATGACCGGTGGCACCCCTAGCGGCCCGGGTGATGGCGGGGCAGCAGGGTGAGTCTGGTGCTGAGGCTCGGGCTTCCCTATACCCGACGTTGCAGTGCCAGGCCCCTTGGGAAGAGCCCCTCTGGGGCCAATGTAGGGTTAGAGTTAGCCCTCAGGAGGCCGGCAGGCCCGATCCACCATCTTGAGGCGAAGGGAGTTGCGGTCCGAGGTGAGGGCACTGGCAAGCGAAGCGTGGGCCCCAGCGTTTTGGTGCTGGGGGCCTTCAAAGTTCACTGGGGCTCAGAGGGCCCTGCCCATTCTCCTGCCCAAAACGACCGGTGGCGCCCTAGCACCACTGTTGTCAGCGGGGCAGCAGGGTGAGTTCGGCATTACGAGTCGAGGATCCCCAATCCCAGGCATTGTGGCGGCAGGCCCCTTCAGAGGGGCCCCTCTGGGGCCGACCTAGGATTAGAGTTAGCCCCCAGGAGGCTGACAGGCCAGATCCGCCAGCTGTGCAGAGAGTGGAGGGGCGGGCTGAGGTGAGGGCGCTGGGGAGCTCCAGCATGGGCCCCAGCGTTTTGGCGCGGATGCCTTTCAAAAGTCACCGGAGTCTTGAGGGCCCTGCCCATTCTCCCACCCTGAAGGACCAGCGATGCCCCAGCGGGCCCGATGTAGACGGGGCGGCAGGGTGAGTCTGGCGCTGCGGCTCGGGTGTCCCCAATCCCCGGCTTTGGTCACCAGTCCCCTTGGGAGGGCCCCTCTGAGACCAACCTAGGGTTAGGGTTAGCCCCCAGGAGGCCGGCAGGCCCCATATGCCAGGCAGGTGTGCAGCGAGCGGAGGGACGGGCCATGGTGAGGGCACTGGCGAGCTGGAAGGTGGTACCCAAAGTTTTGGCGCTGGGGGCCCTCGAATGTCACCGGGGACTCGGAGGGCCCTGCCCGTTCTCCCGCCCTGAATGAGTGGTGGCTCCACTAGCAGCCCGAGTGGTGGCGGAGCGGCAAGGTGGGTCTGGCACTGAGGCTCGGGGGTCCCCAATGCCAGGCATTGCGGCACCAGGCCCCTTGGGAGGGGCCCATTGGGGGCCGACCTAGGGTAAAGGTTAGCTCCTGGAGGCCGGCAGGCACGATCTGCCGTCTGGGGCGAATGGAGGCACGGTCGAAGATCAGGGTGCTGGGGAGCAGGAGAGTGGGCCCCAGCGTTTTGGCGCTGGGGGCCTTCGAAGGTCACAGGGGCAGGGAGGGCCCTGCCCATTCTCCCGCCATGAATGATCAGCGGTACCCTAGCGGCCTGGGTGTGGGCGGGGCGGAAGGGTGAGTCCAGCGTTGCGACTTGGGTATTCCCATTCCCTGGCGTTCGGTGGCTGTCCCTTTGGGAGGGGCCCCTTGGGGACCGACCTAGGGTTAGGGTTAGCCCCCAGGAGGCCGGCAGGCTCAATCCACCAGCTCTGTGGCGAATGGAGGGGTGGGCCAAGGTGAGGTCGCTGGCGAACGGAAGCATGGGCCCCAACATTTTGGCTCGGTGGGCCTTCGAATGTTGCAGGGGGCTCTGAGGGCCCTGCTAGTTCTCCCGCCATGAAGGACCGGCGACGCCCCTAGCTCCCCGGGTGGCAGCGGGGTGGCAGGGTCAGTCTGGCAATGGTGCTTGGGTTTCCCCAATTCCCAGGGTTGAGGCGCCAGGCCCCTTGGGAGGGGCCCCTCGGGGACTGTCCAAGGGTTAGGTTAACCCCCAGGAGGCCAGCAGTCCCGATCCGCCGGCTGTGCAGTGAGCGGAGGGATTGAGTGTGGTAGGGCGCAGTCGAGCGGTAGCGTGGTACCCAGCGTTTTGGCGTGGGGGGCCTTCTTATTTCATCGGAGGCTCAGAGGGCCCTGCCGGTTATCTCGCCCTGAATGCCCGGCAGCGCTCCTAGCAGCCCGCTTGGCGGCGGGGCGGTAGGGTGAGCCGGGCGCTGGGACTTGCGGGTCTCCAATCCCTGCTGTTGTGGCACCAAGCCTCTTGGGAGGAGCCACTCTGGGGCCCACCTAGGGTTATGGTTAGCCCTGAGGAGCCCGGGAGGCCGGATCCGCCAGCTGTGTGGCTAGAGGGGGGGCGGGCCGAGGTAAGGGCGCTGTAGAGCGGGAGCGTGGGCCTTAGCGTTTTGGCGCGGGGGACCTATGAATGTCGCCGGGGGCTCGGAGGCCCCTGCCCGTTCCCCCACCCTGAATGACCAGCGGCGCCCCAAGTGGCCCGGGTGGCAGCGGAGGGGCAGGTTGAGTACATCGCTGGGGCTTGGGGGTCCCCAATCTCTGGTGTCGTGGTGCCAGGCCCTTTGGGAGTGCCCTTCAGGGGCCGACCTAGGGTTAGGGTTAGCCCGCAGGAGGCCAGCAGTCCCGATAAGATGGATGTGGGGCGAGCGGAGGGGTGGGCCGAGGTGAGGGCGCTGGCGAGTGGAAGCGTGATACCCAAAGTTTTGGCATGGGGGGCTTTCGAAGGTCGCCAGGGGTCTGAGGATCCTGCCCTTTCTCCCGCCCTGAATGACTGGTAGCACCCTTAGCAGCCTGGGTGGTGGCGGGGAGGCATGGTGAGTCTGGCGCTAAGGCTCGGGAAACCCCAATCCCAGGCGTTGGGGCGCCAGGCCCCTAGGATGGGCCCCTTGGGGCCGACCGAGGGTTAGGTTTAGCCCCTAGGAGGCCTGCAGGCCCGATTTGCCGGCTGTGTGACAAGCGGAGGGGCAGACTGAGGTGAGGGCCCAGGTGAGTGGGAGCATGGGCCCCAGTGTTTTGGTGCAGATGGCCTTCGAAAGTCACTGGGTTCTCGAGAGCCCTGCCCGTTTTCCCACCCTGAATGACCTGCGATGCCCCAGTGGGTCTGGTGTCAGCGGGGTGGCAGGGTGATTCCGGCGCTGCAGCTAGGGGGTCCCCAATCCCAGGCATTGCAGCGCCAGTCCCCTTGGGTGTGGCCCCTTGGGGGCCGGCCTAGGGTAGGGTCAGCCCCCAGGAGGCCGGCAGGCCCGATACACCACTGTGGGGCGAGCGGAGGGGCGGGGTGAGGGTGTTGCTGAGTGGGAGCGTGGCCATAGCGGTTTGGCTCCCCGGGGGCCTTCGAATGTCCCGCGGCTCAGAAAGCCCTGCCCCTTCAACCGACCTGAATGACCGGTGGCGCCCCTAGCGGCCCGGGTGACATGGGAAGGCAGGGTGAGTCCTGCGTTAGGAATCGGGAGTCCCCAATCCCTGGCGTAGCGGGATCAAGCCCCTTAGGATGGGCCCCTCGTGGGCTGATCTAGGGTTAGAGTTAGCTCCCAGGAGGCCGGCAGGCCTGATATGCCACTAGACTGCGAGAGGAGGGGCGGGCCGAAGTAAAGGTGCTGGCGAGCGGGAGCCTGGTCACCAGCGTGTTGACTTGGGGCTTTCAAAGGTCGCCGGGGTCTCGAGGGCCCAGCCCGTTCTCCCACCCTGAATGAACAGCGACGCCCCAGCGTGCCCGTTGTCAGCGGGGAGGCAGGGTGAGTCTGGCGCTGGGGCTCAGGGGTCCCCAATCCCCGGCGTTGCGGGGGCAGGCCCCTTGGGAGGGGCTCCTCGTGGGCCGACCTAGGGTTAGAGTTAGCACCCAGGAGGCTGGCAGGCCCAATCCTCTGGCTGGGCAGAGAGAGGTGGTTTGCCAGAGGTAAAGGCGCTGCCAAGCGGGAGCATGGGCCCCTGCATTTTGGCGTGGGAGGCTTCAAATGTCGCAGGTTTCTCCAGGGCCCTGTCCATTCTCCCGCCCTGAATGACCGGCGGCACCCCTAGCGGCCCGGGTGGCGGCGTTGCGGCAGGGTGAGTCTGGCTCTGGGACTGGGGTCCCTGATCCCTGGTGTAGCGGCACCAGGACCCTTGGGAGGGGCCCCTGAGGGGCCGACCTAGGGTTAGGGTTAAGACCCAGGAGGCCAGCAGGCCCGATCCGCCTGTTGTGCTGAGAGTTGAGGGGCAAGCCAAGGTGAGCGCGCGGGGAGCAGAAGCCTGGGCACCAGCGTTTTGGTGCAGGGAGCCCTTGAAGGTCACCTGGGGCTCTGAAGGCCCTGCCCCTTCTCTCGCCCTGAATGACCTGCGGCGGGCACCAGGGTTTTGGCGCGGGGAGCCTTAGAAGGTCTCAGGTGGCTCGGAGGACCCTGTCTGTTATTGCTCCCTGAATGACCGGCGGCGCCCCTAGTGGCCAGAGTGGCAGCAGGGAGGCAGGGTGAGTCTGGCAATGGGGCCTGTGGTCCTAGTCCCAGGCTTGGTGGTGCCAGGCCCCTTGGGAGGGGCCCCTCTGGGGACTACCTAGCTTTAGGGTTACCCCCAGGAGTCCGGTGGCCTGATCCGCTGGCTGTGCGTCGAGCGGAGGGGCTGGCCGACGTGAATGCGCTGGCGAGTGGGAGCGTGGACCCAAGCGTTTTGGTGCGGGGGGCCTTCGAAGGTCACCCGGGGCTCAGAGGGCCCTGCCCGTTCTCTCGCCCTGTGAGGACGTTGCCCCTAGCGGGCCGGGTCACGGCGGGGCGGCAGGGTGAGTCTGGAGCTAGGGCTCGTGGGTCCCCAATCCCCAGCGTGGCGGCGCCAGGCACTTGGGAGTGGTCCCTCTGGGGCCTACCTAGGGTTAGGGTTAGCCCAAAGGAGGCTGGCAGGCCCGATCCGCCGGCTGTGCGGCGAGAGGCGTGGTGGGCCGAGGTGAGGGCGCTGGCGAGCGGGAGCGTGGGCCCAAGCGTTTTGGCGCGGGGGGCCTTCGAAAGTCGCCGGGGGCTCAGAGATCCATGCCCCTTCTCCCGCCCTGAATGACTGGCAGCGCCCCTAGCAGCCCGGGTGGCGGCGGGGCGGCTGGGTGAGTCTGGCGCTCATGCTCGTGGGTCCCCAATCCCTGGCGTGGCGGAGCCAGGACCCTTGGAAAGGGCCCCTCAGGGGCCGACCTAGGTTTAGGGTTAGCCCCCAGGAGCCTGGCAGGCCCGATCCGCCAGCTGTGTGGCGAGCGGAGGGGCGGGCTGAGGTGAGCGCGCTGGCGAGCGGGAGCATGGGCCCAAATGTTTTGGCGCAGGGGGCCTTCAAAGGTCGCCGGGGGCTCGAAGGGCCCTGCCCCTTCTCCTACCCGGAAGGACCGGCGGTGCCCCTAGCAGCCCGGGTGGCGGCGGGGTGGCAGTGAAAGTCTGGCGCTGGGGTAGATTGCCCCAATCCAAGGCGTGATGGCGCCAGTCCCTTTGGGAGTGGCTCCTCAGGGGCCGAACTAGGGTTAGGGTTAGCCCCCAGGAGGCTGGCAGGCCCGATCCGCCTGCTGAGTGGCAAGCGGAGGGTAGGGCCCAGGTGAGGGCACTCGTAAGCAGAAGCGTGGGCTGAAGCATTTTGGCGCGGGGGGGCCTTCTAATGTCACCGGGGGCTCAGAGGGCCCTGCCCATTCTCCAACCTAGATGACCAGTGGCGCCCCTAGCGGCCCGGGTGTCAGCGGGGCGGCAGGGTGTGTCCGGCGGTTTGGCTCTGGGGTCCCCAATCACTGGCGTGGCAGCACCAGGCTCCTTGGGAGGGGCCCCTCGGGAGCCGACCTAGGGTTAGGGTTAACCGCCAGGAGGCAGGCAATCCCAGTCCGCGGGCTGTGCGGTGAGCAGAGGGGCGGGATGAGGAGAGGGTGCTGGCGAGCAGGAGCGTAGACCCAAGCATATTGGCGCGGGGGCCTTCGAAGGTCGCCGTGGGCTCGGAGGGCCCTGCCCGTTCTCCCACACTGAATGACCAGGGGCACCCCTAGCGGCCCGGGTGGCGGCAGGGCGGCAGGGTGATTCCAGCGCTGGGGCTCGGGGGTCCCTAATACCCGGCGTTGCGGTGCCAGGCCCCTTGGGACGGGCCCCTCGGGGGCTGACCTAGGGTTAGGGTCAGCCCCCAGGAGACTGGCAGGCTCGTTCTGCCCATGTGCAGTGAATGGAGGTGTGGGTCGAGGTGAGGTAGCTGGCGAGCGGGAGCGTGGGACAGAGCATTTGGCTTTGGCTCGGGGTGCCATCGAAGGTCGCAGGTGGCTCGGAGGGTCCTGCCTGTTCTGTCGCCCTGAAGAACTGGCGAAGCCCCTAGCACCCCATGTGGCAGCGGGGCGGCAGGATGCGTCTGGCTCTGGGACTTGGGGGTCCCCAATCCCTGGCATGCAGCGCCAGGGCACTTGAGAGGGGCCCCTTGGGGGCGACCTAGGGATAGGGTTAACCCCTAGGAAGACAGCAGGCCCGATCTGCCAGCTCTGCAGGGAGCGGAGGGGTGGGCCGAGGTTAGGGCATTGGGAGCAAGAGTGTGGGAGCTAGAGTTTTTGCACGGGGGGCCTTCAAAGGCTGCAGGGGGATCAGAGGGCTCTGCCCATTCTCCCTTCCTGAATGACTGGCAACGCCCCTAGCGGCCTGGGTCCTTGCGGGGTGCCAGAGTGAGTCCAACACTGGGGCTCGGGGGTCCCAAATCCCCGGCATTGCGGTGCCAGGCTCCTTGGGAGGGGCCCCTCGGGGGCGACCTAGGGTAAGTGTTAGCCCCCAGGAGTCCAGCAGGCCCATTCCGCCAGCTCTGTGGCAGGCGGAGGGGTAGAACAAGGTGAGGGCACTGGCAAGAGGGAGTGTGGGCCCAAGAGTTGTGGCGCGGGGGACCTTCGAAAGTCGCCGGGGACTTGGAGTGCCCTGCCCGTTCTCTCACCCTGAAACACTGGCGGCGCCCCTAGCAGCCCGGGTTGCTGCGGGGCGGCAGGGTGACTCCGGCGCTGGGGTCGGGGGTCCCCAATCCCCGGCGTTGTGGCACCAGGCCCCTTGGGAGGGGCCCCTCTGGGGCCGACCTGGGGGTAGGGTTCGTCCCCAGGAGGACAGCAAGCCCGGCGCTAAGTGGTTCTGGCAATGTAACAAAAATGCCATACACTTCTCTGTAAGAAATAACAGTGTACAGGAACCCTCTTAGCCCTAACATCATCCTTTGTGAATATGGAAACCAGCCCCAAAGTGGTCGTGGAAGTCTGACGAAAGGGCTAAGCACTTTTCTCTGAGTCACCACACTATACACGGAAAGACCAATGTACATCATCTTTCACGAGTAGGAAGCATTAATGAAAAGGTTCTGGAATTTCAAGGACTCTGACCCATCCTTATTGGTAATAAACCACCGTGTACAGGAAAACACCTTCAACTCTCATCAGCCTCCTCAATCCTGATTCCGATTCAACTTTGGGTGTGTAGGACTAGGGAAATGTCCACATCTTATTGCTAAGAAAGAATGATGTCAGGGTAATGCCCTTCAAGTCACCTCAGCCTTCCTGAAGACGGAAGCAGGAATCAAGGTGGTTATGTTACCATGAGGTAAGGAAGATGAGCATATAAGTGAGAAACAACAGTGGGCAGGACCTCTCTTCCAACGAACAGTATCTTTGTTTAATGTTGATTCCCTATGGTAAGTGGTTGTGGGCATTTGTGAGGTGAAAACCTTAAGTGTTTTGTAAAACCTCATGGCCATTCACAGATGGGACTAAGGTAGTTGGGGACTCCTAGGCAGTGATTTGTCCACTGTCAAAAATATGAAAAGATAAAAGAGACAGATGAGGTCTCCTCAGGCATTGTCCTTTATCCTCATCCTCCGTGAGGATGGCCATCTCTGGACAGCTCAGTGACAGGGTCTCATTCACAGTGGGGGCATCTGTTCCTCACAGACATCAGGCAGGGAAATGGATTTGGTTCTCTGTGCCAGCCCAGCCACAGCTGAGTGTCACAGCATCCTCTCGTGGGCTCATAAGAGTTTCACTGTCACCAGGCAGGTCATTGTATTTGATAAACCACTGTGAGAGTTTGCAATTGCCTTCATCTGCAACCTCCTATAGGCAAATGCAGATCTCTGGTACCATGTGAAGTCATGTGAAGGCATTGTGAGAAAGTGTCCTTTTGCTTAAGAAAAGCATGGCTGGGGCTCCTGGCTGACTCAGCCAGTTAAGCATGTGCCTTTGGCTCAGGTTATGATCCCAGGATTCTGGGATTGAGCCCCGGCTCCCTGCTCAGCAGGAAAGGAGGTAGGGAAATAGCTTAGAACCCTCAGAGAATGTGAATAAAGGGGAGTGAAATGGAACTTGGTCTGTGTTTTGCTTTAGGGATTGAAAGTTAGTTTTTTCTCAATTGTGATTGTTCTTGAAACAGAAAAGCTGTATTGTTTTTTTTTTACTTTTAATTTTTTTCTAATAATAATTTTTTATTATGATATGTTAGTCACTATACAGTATTTCCTTAGTTTTTGATGTAGTGTTCCATGATTCATTATTTGCATATAACACCCAGTGCTCCATGCAATATGTAACTTCTTTAATACCCATCACTGGCCCATCCCAATCGCCCACCCCTCTCCCCTCTGAGGCCCTCAGTTTGTTTCCCAGAGTCCATAGTCTCTCGTGGTTCATTCCCCCTTCTGTTTAGGGTCCATTGTCTAAAGGGACAGACAGTGGAAGTTCACCAAATATAAGATCGAAATTTAATTCTTCATTATAGATGCCACCAAGTAGTTCCCAGACATTTCATTCTACTGTAGTAATTCATTATACCAGTTCAGGTGCACGTGGAATATAATTGATGCATGTATACTGGTAATAAAACACGCCCCTCAGTAGTAGAATAATAGAGGATGCACATGTGTAAAATTATTCGACTACAGCTTCCATGCTTTCCCTTTGGTTCCTTATTATCTATGAAATTTGACAATTTTTGTTCTCTAGCCTTAAAACTCATTGTCAGTATTCAGAGTTTTTCCATGCTGATCTTCTCCTGTATAAGTTACCAAAAACCTAAAATATGTATGAACTTTAAAAAACGCTATATTGGAAATTAGAGCAGGGAAGTTCCATTTTGTGAATGTTGTGTCAATGGATCTCTATTTTGACATCAGTGTTCATTAGAAATGATGACATTTCATGTGAGTATAAATATCAATGTGAAAAGGAAAAGTAGGAAGAACCTTGAATGTTTAAGTAATTGGTGAAATGACAGGTGTGTGTGTGTGTGTGTGTGTGTGTGTGTGTGTGTGTGTGTGTGTAATTGATTTTCAGTGAATGGTTCAGCTTCTTGTAGGGCCTCCGAGAGAGCCCAGGTGAACCTTTCAATTAGTTGGTATCTCTTTTCAGAACATGGGAATCTCTTAATCCAATTGTCAATCAGGCAAGCTTTGAGGTCTTGAAGAGTTTCCGTCCTCAGCGATGGTGTTGCAGACCCTTGTGAGCAAACCCTAGGGCATGCTCTGAGCCCTCATTACCTGGTACCAAGGTGTGACGATTTCAGACAGCATTTCCCAAAGAAGTACCTCTTGAGTCTCTGCCCTTGTCAGTTCCCTACACTTCCTTACACTAGTTATGTGATCAGTGTCTTTCAGGATAATCCCCACATGTGATTTTTGCTATTTCCTACTAGTCCTATCTGTTTCTCATCTTCTCCTTTTATGGTAGGGGTTGGGAAGCAACATGTGTGGTGTAAGAAGGGGTGTGGTAGTTGTCTGCCTTCAGAGGACCGAATGATGCCTAGAAATTGCACTGTAGTTTGAGGTCAATTGTCCATCCTCTGAGTGTCAGGAATTCCATCACTTTACTTTGATGCTAATCTGTTCTTCAAGCTGTCCTCAGAAATAAGGACGTCATCCATCTAGGGAATACTGGTTTGTGTGTATGTTTTCATTTTAGGAAAGGCCTTGCTGTACCTGAAAATAATACTGTAGAGCACCCTTTCCTGTTCTTATTAGCCATCAGTCAATCTTTTGTGAAGTATTCATTTATAAACAGACTTTTTATGGTTGATGAGCAGGAATTCTTTATTGACAAGTCTTTGTCAGTGTGTGTTTTGCAAATCTTTACTTCGCAGCCTGCGGTTCACTTTTTCATTTTCTTATGGTCATAAGATAAGGAGAAATGTCACATTTTAATGAAGTCCCACAGAATTCTTTTAAATGGTTAGTGCACCCTATGTCCTACCGCAAGATTGACAGGTTCTATGTTTTCTTTCAGAAACTGTCCAATGGGAAGCACAATCCATCTCAAATTTATAAATGGCATTTTTAATTCTAACAGGGTATTTATAGACTGTTTTGGATTTTCTATGTACACAATCATATTGTCTGTGAATAGTCACAATTATCCCCTCAATTCTTATACATTTTGTTTCTCTTGCCTTCTAACACTGGTAGATTCTCCGATGCCACGGTGAATAGAGCAGCATTGTTTGAAGATTTTAATATACTTTTCTCAATATCTGACAGAAAAAGCAGACAAAACATTGGTAACAAATGTGACCTAATTGACATATAGGGAACATTCCATAATAAGTGCAGAATACATTATTTTCAAGTGGTCATAGACTCTTTACCCAAATAGATGATAGGTGGGGCCACGAATCAAGTCTACAAATGTTAAACCCTGAAATTAACTAGATTCTATTCTTAGACCACAGGGGAATTGAGCCACAGTCATAGCCGAAAGAAAACCAGGAAGTCCTTCAATGTTTAAAATTAAATGGAAGCTTGCTACATATCCTAAAGGTCAGAGAAGGAATCTCAATGGAAATTCTGAACCTTTTCTACATGAGGGCTCACACACAATGGCACTTTCTTTGTGAAGAGCATTATAATAACCTAGACAGGAGTTGAGCCTTAAGTCAGAGTTCTGCCTGCCCCAGCCACACCTGGCAGCCTTGGCCTGTGGTCCCCCTCAGCTGTCCTTTCTGGTGGCCCTGAGCTAAGGGGGTCAACATGGCCATATGGAAATGGGAAGCTCCCCACTCATAGTGATGATGGTGCCCCCTCCCCAGGTGCCCTTTCTGGTGGCTCTGAGCTAAGGGGGTCAACAAGGCCGAATGGAATTTAGAAGCTCCCCACTCTTAGTGATGATGTTGCTATCGTATCATCCTCACCAGTCCAACAACATGATTTCTGAGTGAAATATGACACAAGAGCGACTTCTTGGCCTTCCTTCAGGTTTGAAAATCATCTGGTGAGTCATCTATTGGGAATATGGATTCAACATATGTTCTTTCTTCTGGAAAAGTAATAGACCCAATAGCAATTATGGCTTCCTGAGCACCTGTTCTTGAGAGACATCATACTGGCTCTTTGTAGCATTCTGCCTCTTAAACTTCTCAACTAGGGTGTAGATAGTTTTAGGCACATTTTCAGGTGGTTAGACAGGGACTCAGATGATATGAGTCACAGAGGATTTTAGTGTCAGAAACCTAAGTGGGATCCCCAAATTGACTCCAAATCCCTTGTTGTTCCATACAGGGTACTATTTCCAGCTTATCTCTGGTCTTCTCGATCTGGAAACCTATCAAGTATCAGGATTTTCTTGTCATGTGGACAAGTGGAAGGAATTCAGCGGGCCTTTTCACCTCTGCCAATGGTGATCATTAAGATCATTATCTCAGTGGAGGACCTCTGGGTTAGATACTCAAAGATCCTTAGGAATACAGACAGTATAATATTTTTCTGGTATTAAAGTTACTGAAACCAACTATCTTTTTTAGTCGATTCAGGCTCGGGTATGTTCAGAGGGTGCTGAAAACAGGTCTCAAATAGTATTTAAAAACACTCAGCTCAGCCTCTTGTACAACGTGAGCCAATGCTTATAAACATGGCTAAAATATTGCCTTACCTACGATGACTTCCCAGCCATCGTAGTGTTTATATGGTATGACTGTGACTTACATTAGTCAACATTTGCAGAGAAAGAACTTAGTGCATCTAGGGGGCACTTCATGTTGAAATTAGATTGTGACAACGAGCTACTGTATTTTATTCTGCAGTCCAAGGGAATGGTGCCAGACATCTCTAAGGTGTCTAGCAGTTCTACAATTCTGATTTTAAGTGGTCTGTGTGCTTCAGAGATTTGGGCAGGAGAAGCGCAGGAGTCCAGAGACTGTGAACACTTCTGTTACCTGTGCTGACCTTGGAGCAGGCAGCCTTCTGTGGACATCATTTTGATTTCTTGGTACTCTTGTGAAAGGTGCTTTTGTCTCAAATTCCTCCATTTAGGAGTAATTATAATGATAAAAGTAATTTTTATCTTATATCATCTGTGGGCCCTGATCCTGGGATCCCAGGGAAGCTATCCTTTAACATTTTACCAGCTCAAAATGACTGGGCAAAACCTGAAAGCATGGGCCCTATTTCTGCCCCAAGCACAGGTTGTACATCTGCTTTGAGAAGAAAACAATAACCAAAAATGCCAACATAAAGATAAGAAAAAATTAAGAACCTCTTTGGCTCCCATAAGATTAAAGTCATACTGACATGTACATACTGAAAATGCATGAAATCATTGCATTTCCTAAAGCACAAGTCTTGGAGGTTCTGACAGTCACTGACCTTGCCCAGGACCAGGCACACTCCAGCAGGGAAGGCTGGTGCAGAAACGGAAGGGGCAGGACTCTGAGGGTGGTCTGCAGCTAGAGGGGTCCCTGGAAGGGGCCAGGTGTGTGTGGGGGCCCCAGCCCACGAGCCCACCCATGCCTGTGCCTGGTGTTGGGTAGAGGAGGCGCCTCTTGGGCCCCCTGCACTTTCAGGGATCCAGGGGCTTGAGGGCAGGTTGCCCAGCATTCAAGGGGCTCAGGTGACACTCTACCAGACAATTCACCACTTGGGGGTGGAGCTACATCTCTGTGGGCGGTCCCATATTTGCAATGGGTTACAGACCTGGGGCAGAAGAAGGGGCACTGAGAGAGAGAGAGTTGTCCTGTGGAGATCCCTGCTGGTGAGTGAGCAGCATGCACTGGGCTGGGGGTCCGGGGGTAGGGTGAGCCCCAGCTGGGAGGAAGGGTTCTGGAAGGGCATGTGGAGAGGGTTCATTGTGGGGACTCATGTGAGTTTTCTTTTTCCCTTTAAAGTCTCTTCTGCCCCATGTCCTCAACTGGCCTTATTCTCCATACCCGTGAACTCCACGGTGCCCACTCACCTGGGCTTTTGTGGAATGGGTTGCAGAATTTCAGGGTTTCCCCTGTTCCCCGGGAAGAGTGCGGGAAAGGATCTCACACAATCCCGACCTTCAGTTCTCTGACACAGTGCAGGTGATGCCTCTTGAGCAGTACCCCGATTTCAGCAGGGTGTGCCCTGGTCCCCCAGGCACAGGTGTGGGAGTAGCAAGCCCCAGAGCCGTACCCCAACTTCAGCATTATGCCCCCTGTGCCCCCGGGTTAGTGGCAATTGGCTATTAGAATCATGCAGGAAAATCCTCCAGGTGGGGGCCTGGAGGCGTGCGTAAACCAGACCCCACTCTAGTTGCGTTGGGAATAGACGATTTGAGGGTTTCTTTAGAAGAGTATGTCTGCTTTCCAGAATAGGCAAGGTCATTGGTCTGTTGAGAATGAAGATAATTACTGCTGAACAACAAGTATGTGTTGCCCCTTCGCCCAGAAACCAAAGCAGGTGTGCAGGCTTTAGGTCAGAGGTGCTTCTTCTCCCCAGCTGACAGCACTTCTCTGCTCTGGCTCCAAGACACCTGAGGTTTTGAACGTCAGCATCAGAGTCAGTGAGGCAGCTTGTCACAGGACGCCAGTGTTCAGAAAAAGCACAGATAGGTTTGGCAAAAAGTCCTAACTATGTCAGGGCTGGAGGTAAAACCTCTCATTATCCCAAAACCTCATGGGCTTTTCTCTTTTCTCTAGTTGAGCCACAAAGTAAATTTGAAGTAGCTGTCAGCATTCTGGGTTTGGTGAAAGAATTACTTCGTTTCCCTGCAGGTAGAACTTTGCAGGGGATCACAATTTCTCTGTCCATTTATTGCTTACAAATGTATTTTGACCAT
This sequence comes from Ursus americanus, assembly GCF_024610735.1. NCBI lineage: Eukaryota > Metazoa > Chordata > Mammalia > Carnivora > Ursidae > Ursus > Ursus americanus. Next base: position 54,559,165 of record NC_142148.1, read on the forward strand.
CTGTTTCCTAGGAACCCTCTTTTATTAGAAAGGGAAGGTGAGGTTCACTCTGTGCCTGTTTGTAACATCTAATTTGTTCCTTCATCTAACAGTGTTTATTCAGTTATGCCTAAGATATGGTTGAGTGGCCAGCATCTAGAGTTAGGTGGCTTTTTTTCATCTGAAACAGACTTGGATGATGTCAATTGACAAAGGTGATGTTTCATCATTGATTAGTTTATTCATCAGAAGAGTTAAAATTAGGGTGGAGGGAAAATTCAAAATTATCCAAAGCGGCCTCTTCCTGTTTAAAAGTTGAGCTTGACTTTCTAGTTTTACTAAATGTATTAACTGGATATTTTGAGGTGCCATATTCTCTCTGTAGTTTCTTTGGTGGTGGAGTCAGAAGGAGAGTCTGGGAATTCCTTTGGATAGTGATATGCTGGTGGCGTCAAGGGGCTTGGCGTCAGGAGCCTTGGGGTGAAGTCTGCAACTGCTTGCCTGACCCTGGGTGCATCTCACAGAGGTTTTGTTTCCTCTTATGAAATTGCCGGCAGATAATGTTCTGCTTAAAGGGGAACCCTCCCATCCTGTTGGTGGCAATGCAAAGTGGTGCAGCCAGTCTAGGAAACAGTGTGGGGGTTCCTCAAAAAGTTAAACATTGAACAACCGCATGATCTATCTATTGCTCTCCTAGGTATTTACCCAAAGGATACAAAAATGCAGATTCGAAGGGGGTCCATGCACCATGATGTTTATAGCAGCAATGTCCACAGTAGCCAAACTATGGAGAGAATCCCAAAGTCCATGCACTGATGAATGGATAAAGCAGATGTGGGATACCTATATATAATGGTATATGATTCAGCTTCAAAAAGAATGAAATCTTACCATTTGCAAGGATGTGGATGGACCTAGAGTGTATTAAGCTAAGGAAAATGAGTGAGGAAAGACAAATATCGTATGCTCTCACGCTTGTGGAATTTCAGAAAGAAAACAGATGAACAGAGTTGAGGGGTGATGAGAGAGGCAAACAAGGAAATAGACTCAACCTTGGAGAACAAACTGAGTGTTGCTGCAGGACAGGGGCGTGCGGGGAAGAGTTAAATGGGTGAGGGGTATTAAGGAGGGCACTTGTGATGAGCACTGGGTACTGTATGCAGGTGAGGAATCACTAAATCCTACCCCTGAAGCGAATATTCCATGGCATGTGAACTAACTGGAATTTAAGTAAAAGAAGAAAGGAAAAAGTGTTCTGCTTCATGAAGAGTGAGGTAAAATTGTAGTGATTTGGGCTGTACTATTCTATAGATTGGAGTTGTAAAACACCCTGTTGTAGGATACACTAGTTTCTTATCACATAAGGAGTCCTCAGAAACCTGCAATGAAAGATTCAGGTCTCAGAGCATGTTCATGTTCCACTGATATGTTACAATTTGCACAGGTAGGAAATAGGTGGAGAGAAAGGCAACAGAAGTGGAAAGTACGTGTGAACCTTTCATTAGTTAGCATTATATCTTTCTCATGAAAGCCTTGTGCCAGTGTGATTTTGGAAGAAGAGGTGGAATCCGGGAGCATTGCACGAGACGCGGGAGTTCCAGGTCTGGGTAAAGCTGACAGGGGTCCCACAGGAGAGCTGAATGCGTTCTGCAACAGGCTGTGGGCAGGGTGGGCTCCAGGGGTGGCTGTGGGTCGCCTGGGTGAGAGTTGTGCCAGGTGAGGGCTGTGTGCAAGGTCCTGGCTGAGGACAAGTGAAGCACAGGCAGAGAGCTGGCAGAGAACCTTCTTCTGGGCCAGCAGCCTCACCCAACACACAGCCTCATCTTCTGTCCCTGTCACTCCAATTCAGACTTCTCCGAAGGTGAGTGAGAACACATCAAGAGCATTCTGAACAGAAGGGAAAGCATGTGCAAAGGTTCTGGGCAGGAGAATTCCAGGTATGTCCAGGAGCAGCAAGAAGGCCCTGTGGCCACAGGAGACAGCTTAGGACATGAACTCAGAGAGGTGAAAGAAAGCCATTCTAGGGCTATAACCCCATGAGACCCTGTTCCACTGGGGCATCCTGGCTACAGTGTTGAGAACAGATGACAGAGGGTTGAAGACGGCAAGGCAGGTCAATGACAAAGCTTTTCCAGGAACTCAGGCACTGTGGACCAGACACGTGGCCTTGGATGGAGTGGTTAGACCTCTTCTCGGTCCATTTTGAAGATGGAGCTCACAGGATTTGCTGATGGGTTAGCTATTAGGAGCAGGAGAATGGAGGAATTGGGGTAACTCCCAGCTGTTGTGGGTTGTCCTGATCGAGGGGAAGGAGAGGGTTTCTGCGGGTAGGAGGTAGTCCGTGTTCAGCATGCTGAGGAAGGTGCGTTTCCCAGTGGATCTGCTGAGGTTTGTGTCTGGGAGAACATTTCACATCTCCTCCCTCAGCAATGCTCAAGTACAAGTATCCCCCACTTTTTAAACATTCACAGTATGACACTGGGCTTTCTTGAAAGAAGTATGTTATTACCCAGCTTCAGTAAGAAGAAGAGGCCTGAAGAGGATTTCCCTCTTATGAAAAAAGGTGAACAGTGAGAATCGCGTTCAGCATCTGTTTTGGGGAGAAGCACGACAGAGGCCACGTGCACCCCAACCAGCTCCTTCCGCTGGGAACCGCTCTCCGCATCCAGCCACCAGCACTTTGAATGGTGTGTGTGAGCCTCTGCTGTGCTTTATCTTCATTTCTGTTGGGCCTCCCTTAGAAATTTGTGTCCTGAGGCCTAAGAAAAGCCAAAGAGAAGGAATTTTGGAGTCTGAGCACACTGTCTAATTGTTCCGTGTAAATTAATGGCCATTCCTTCTTGACACCATTTCTGCTGTGCAAGGTTTCTCAGAAGCCCTGTACTTCCAAAGAGCAGGGAAACTTATACCCCATGCTGCGGGGTTTGTTTTAGTCTCCATGCTGGACAGAACATTTCATGACTGTCGGATTTTCTCACTCAAACACTGAGACTTTGACCACCTTCACCTGTTTCTACCACCCCATCCCCGAATCTGGCACCTACCAATCTGCTCTCAGTGTCTATGCGTTCAGTATTTGTTTATTCCTCGTGGAATGTACATGAGAGCATCTGGTATTGGTCTTTCTGTGTCTGAGTTACTTGGCATAAGGCCCCCAAGGTCTGTGTTTCCATGTCTGGTTCTTGTGAATAAATCTGCAGTGAACATGGGAGTGCATCTCTCTTTTTGAGGCAGTATTTTTGTGTTCTCCGAATCAATACTCAGTAGAGCCATTACTGGGTCATGTGGTAGTTGAATTTATTTTTTCAGGAACCTCCATACCGTTTGTCACAGTGGCTGCACCAATTTCCATTCGCACCAACAGTGCACAGTGTCTCCTCGTCTGCACACCCTTGACCCCACCTGGTGTCTGTCTCTGGGACAATTGCTGTTCCAACAGTTGTGAGGGAATAGCCAATTATGGGTTCGACTGATGTTTCCCTGACGATATTTAGTGATGTCGAACAACTTTTTCTGTCTGTTGGCACCTGTGTGCAGTCTTTGGAAAGTATCTATTCACATATCCCCCCCCATTTTTTTATACAGTTTTTTTTATTTGTATGAGTGTTGTGTGTATTTTGGATATTAGCCTCTTCTCACACATATGATTCGCAGATATTTTTTTCTTATTGGGTCAGTGGCCTTTAAGTTTTTGCTGGTTTCTTTTACCGTGTGGAAGATTTCAGTTTGAAGTTGTTCCACTTGTTTATTTTTGCTTTTGTTGCCTTTGCATTTGGTGTCCGATCTGAAGACTCTTTGCCAAAACTAATGTCGAGAGACTTAGTACCTGTGTCTTCTGGGAGGTTTATGGATTCAGGTGTTATGTTCAAATCATTCATCCATTAAAAATTTTGTGTGTGGTGTAAGAAAGTGACCCAGTTATATTCTTCTGCATTTAGTGTCCAGTTTGCCTGTTACCGCTCACTGAAGAGACAGTTCTTCCCTCATGGCATATCTTCTGCTGCTGTGTCGTAAGTTAGGATCATCTACGTGTGGGTAAGTTTCTGAGCTTTCTGTTCTGTTCCACTGACCTGGTGTCTGTGTTTATGCCAGTACCATCCTGTTTTGATGACAACAGCTTTGTAATATAGCTTGAAATCCAGGTGTGTGTTGACTGCACCTTTCTTTCTCCAGGTTGCTTTGGTTATTTGGGGTCTTTTGTGATTCCATACAAGTTTGAGGACTGTTTTCTATTTCCTCGATAATGCCAGTGGAATTCATATAGGGATTTCATCACATCTGTCAATTGCTTTGGGTACAATGGACATGTTCACATAATTAACTCTTCCAGTCAAGGAGCATGGCGTAAGCTTCCATTTGTTTGTGTTGCCTTCCAAATCTTTGACCCATACATCCTGCCCCCCTCGACACACATGCTTTTCATTTCTTTTCTGCCATGTGTTGAGTGTACTATGTCTTTCTCATTTTTGGTTACTTTTATTCCTAGATTTTTTTTGATGCAATTGTAAATGGCATTGCTTTTTTAATTTCTCTTTGCGAAAGTGTGTCATCAGTATACAAAAATGCAAGAAGTTGGGTCATCTGGGTGGCCCCATAGGTGAGGTGTCTGCCTTCAGCTCAGGTCATGAACCCAGAGTTCTGGGATCGAGCCCCGTGTTGGGCTCCCCACTTGTCGACGGTCTGCTTCTCCCTCTTTCTGACACTCCCCCTGCTCGTGCTTTTTCTCTTCCTGTCAAATAAATAAATAAAATTTGAAAATAAATAAAGAGAACAGCTCTCTTTATATTGACTTTACATCCTGCTGCTTTCTTGATTTTGTTTATTCTAACAGGTTTTTTTGTTTTTTGTTTTTGTTTTTTTTTTTTTTTTTTGTGGAATCATTTGGCATTTCATGTCATTTGCAAATAGTGACAGTTTTCCTGTATGGATTTCATATCTTTCTTTTTTAAAAATGATGTTAGTCACCCTACAGTACTTCATTTGTTTTTGATTTAGTGTTCCATGATTCATTGTTTGCATATAACACCTACTGCTCATTATGACACATGCCCTCCTTTTTTTTTTAAAGAATTTATTTATTTATTCGACAGATATATAGACTGCCAGCGAGAGAGGGAACACAAGCAGGGGGAGTGGGAGAGGAAGAAGCAGGATCACAGCAGAGGAGCCTGCTGTGGGGCTTGATCCCATAACGCCGGGATCACTCCCTGAGCCGAAGGCAGACGCTTTACCGCTGTGCCACCCAGGTGCCCCAACATGTACCCTCCTTAATACCCATCACCAGGATAACCCATTCCCCTTCCCCTCCCTTTCTGCAACCTTCAGTTTGTTTCCCAGTGTCAGTAGTCTCTCATGGTTCATCTTCCCCTCTCATTCCCCCCTTCACTTTTCCCTTCCTTCTTCTAATGTCCTCCATGCTATTCCTTCCGTTCCACATAGGAGTGAAACCATATGATAACTGTCTTTCTCTGGTTGACTTAATTTCACTTAGCATAATCCCCTCCTGGTCCATCCATGTTGGTGCAAATGGGGGTATTCATCATTTCTGAAGACTGAGTAATATTCCATTGTATAGATGAACCACATCTTCTTTATCCATTCATCTGCTGAAGGACATCTTGGCTCCTTCCACAGTTTGGCTATTATGGACATTGCTGCTATGAACATTGGGGATACAGGTGTCCCTTCTTTTCATTACTCTGTGTCTATGGGGTAAATACCCAGTAGAGCAATTGGTGGGTCGTAGGATAGCTCTGTGTTTAACGTCTTGAGGAACCTCCATATTGTTTTCAGAAGTGGCTGTACCAGCTTGAATTCTCACGAGTAGTGTAAGAGGGCTCCCCTTTCTTCACATCCTCTCTGACTTTTTTCTATTTCTGTCTTGTTAATTTTTTTTCAAGATTTTATTTATTTATTCCACAGAGATAGAGACATCCAGCGAGAGAGGGAACACAAGCAGGGGAATGGGAGAGGAAGAAGCAGGCTCATAACGGAGGAGCCTGATGTGGGGCTCAATCCCATAATGCCATGATCACGCCCTGAGCTGAAGGCAGACGCTTAACCGCTGTGCCACCCAGGTGCCCCGTGACTTCTTAATTTTAACCATTCTAACTGGTGTAAGGTGGTATCTCATGTCATTTTGATTTGTATTTGCTTGATGGCAAGTGATGTGGAGCATTTTTTCATGTGTCTGTTGGCCATTGTATGTCTTCTCTGGAGAAGTATCTCTTTGTGTCTTCTGCTCATTTATGGTTGTCGAGTTTGAGGAGTTCTTTATAGATCTTGGATACCAGCCCTTTATCTGTAATATCGTTTGCAGATATCTTCTTCAATTCCATAGGTTGGCTTTTTGTTTTTTGATCATTTGCTTTGCCGTGCAGTAGCTTTGTATCTTGATAAAGTGCCATTAGTTAATTTTTTGCTTTTATTTCCTTTGCCTTTAGAGACGTGCTTGCAAGAAGTTGTTGTGTCCAAGGTTGAAGAGTTCTTTTGATTTTGATATGAGACAGGAATCCATTATCTTATTTTCCTGATTGTATTCGAGTCCTCTGTCTTTCTTGGTGAGTCTAGCTAAGTTTGTCAGTTTTGTTTATCTTTCCAAAAAAGGCCGCTCTCATGTTCATTGTTTTTTTTTTTTGTCTTTTTAGTCTCTGTTGGATTTATTTATGCATTCCTTTTTGTTATTTCCTTATTTCTACTAATTTGGGGCTTTGTTTGTTGTTTTATTTTCTACTTCTTTACCACATAAAGCAGGTTGTTTATTGGAGAGCATTCTCATGGATTGAGGAAGACTTGAATTTCTATGAATGTCCTCCATAAAGCTACTTTTGCTGCATCACATAAGTTTTTGTAGGTTGTCTTTTTCATCAGTGTCAAGGTACTTCTAAAATTTTTTTGATTTCTTCTTTGACTGTTGGTTGTTCAGTAGCATGTTGTTAAATCTACACATATTTTTCTAAGATTATTTAAGTAACTGACAGAGAGTGAGACAGCGAGAGAGGGAACGCAAGCAGGGTGGTGGGAGAGGGAGAAGCGGGCTTCCCACTGAGCAAGGAGCCTGATTTGGGGCTAGATCCCAGGATCCTGGGATGAAGACCTGAGCTGAAAGCAGATCCTTAACGACTGAGCCACCCAGGCCCCAAAATCTCCACCTATTTTTGACTGTCCCATTTTTTTCTTGAGACTGATTTCTAATTTCATATCATTGTGGTTGGACAAGATTTTAAGCAGAAGGTGAAGAGAGCATTCAGATGAAAGGTTTGTTTCCTGGAGGGTTTTCTGAGTGCAGACCATGAGTTCAGTGGGGATGGAGGAAGGGTTTTGAGATGGGCGGTGGGGTTAATGCTTGTTAGAATTACTGACTACTATCATGCAGGCTGTGTGCTACCATTCACACCATAGTCCTGATTGACTTGTACTTCATTAGAAATATTTTCTAGGAGGTGTAGGCATAGCCATCTCTAAAGAAAGGTGCCATGTGGGTTCAAGGCATGACCCCAGGTCAGCAACCAGGATGTATGGTATTGTGGGGGATCAGAACCAGGCTTTCTGTGGGAAGTGACAGAAATAGG